>NW_006436283.1:4589851-4606178 GCF_000325575.1 Pteropus alecto | reverse complement strand
AGGAAGCCCTACCTTCTGAGGATCAAAGCTACCCCAAGAAGGGACGGGGTGGGCTGTGGTAGCAACTGGGGCTCCCACTTCACCTAGAGGGGTCCAAGCACAGGCTGCGTATCCCAGGGAGGGCAAGGGCCAAGTGCAGGGTCGAGGGTGCAAGCAGATGACCTTCGGGGTGGTTCTAAGGCAGCTATGCTGTGGCGGCGCTGGGTGTGACCGGCTGCACAGGCCGCAGCCATCTCGGGAGAACCACCTGGCTGAGTCCGGGGACAGGGCGGCAGTAACTAGAGCCTAAGGTCTGGCAAACGCCCCTGACCACCTGTCAGCCTCCCTTGGATCAGGGCTGCCTTGGTGAACAGGTTCAGGCTGGGCTGGCACAAGGCTGTCCCTGGTCCCTCTCTAAAGAGGTGTTGGCTCCCTGTGCCCACAGGTGAGGCGGAATGGGAAAGAAGCTCTGCCACACAGCACGCCGACTCACAGCCTCGGCCCCCCAGGCTCTCCAGACCGGAAGAGGCTCTGGGCTCTGGGTCATGGGGCCTGGAAGGCTGAGTTGCCACACACCTGGGGCAGGTGCAGAAGTGGAGAGGCCTCTCTTGGTCAGGCCACGGGAGCAGGTCTGAGCCAGCGGGGAAGGGAGGTGCTGGCTAGACTGCTCCCTGGGACACCTGATCCCATCCTGAGGGAGGACCCCTCGGGAAAAACTGAAGGGACACAGTGTCACCTCTTCTTCCTCACAGGAGAACTCCGTATGAGCAAAGAACCTGGGCTGATGGGAGAGGTAGGGGGCCTCAGGGGACTCAGACCATCTCCCCCAATCAGTTGTTGGCTATAGCTGACCCTGGCGAGAAGCCCCCCAGAGCCTGTTCTTGGGAGACCCCGACCCTTCTGCTCTCACATACGATAAAAGGCGAGAGCACCAGGCTGGACTCCTGAGGCCTAGTCTCCCTGCTGGGGAACCTGGGCAGGCGTCCCAAGTCCTGAATGACCCAGGGTCTACCAGGGGAGCTGTACCAGTCTGAGGCACCCTGGGGAAACCTAGGATTGGTGTCTGAAACAAGGGAATGTAAATGAAGTCACCCCACCTTGCAGTCAGAAATGCTGGCCAACCTTGGCTGGCTGGCAGCCTCCTCAGTGCCCAGCTCTGCTGAGCAGCCCCCACAGCAGACTCTCAGGCTCACTGTCATCACCAGCTTTTCTCGGCCTGGGCAGTGACAGCTGGGTGGGGGCTGGGGACCACCACTGAGCAGAGGGGGCCCCACTGGCTCCCTTTCTCCCTCAGGAGTCACTAGGGGTGTGATGGGTGAGACCTGACAAACTCGTTCTGCGGGCTGCAGGTGAATGAGAGGGCGGATTCTCCGGAGCCAGCCCAGTGGGACTCAGGTCCTCTCTCTGTCTGGCACAGACCGGCAGGAACCCCAGCGGGAACCGGGCTCAGCATGGCAGCCACCAACTTTGTGCAGGAGATGAGCCTAGTGGGTGACAGGCTGCTGCTCAAGCTGCAGAGGCTGCCCCAGGCCGAGCCCGTGGAGATCGTGGCCTTCTCGGTCATCCTCCTTTTCACAGGTCAGTTGGGGCTCTCAGATTTTCCTCACTGCCCATGGCTCTTCCTTGGTGTCCCCAGGCAGAAGAGAAGCAGGTGTTCTTTGTGGGGAACCAAGGGATTTCTCCTAGTCCTTTGACATGCTACTCAAGTGCAGGGGTGGGTAGTCCTGGGAACCAGAGGCACCCCAGCACCCCCAACCCGAGGATGAAGAGGGCAGAGCTCTCGGAGGCGGGGAAGGTAGAAAATGGAGGAGGTCGGGCCCTGGTGGCCGGCAAGGGGACGGTCAAGACCTCTCATCAGACCCCCGGGCACTTCCGATCAGGGAGCCAGACCTTTGGGCAAAGGCCCTCCCCACCTCAACCTCCAGAGGGGCTTCTCTGGAAGGAGGTGGGCGTTCTTTGTCTTCCCATCTCGGAGTTTCCAGTGCCTTCTGCCTCTCTCCCCCAATCCTCCAGCCGCTGTTGTGCTGCTGCTGCTGATAGCCTGTAGCAGCTGCTGCACTCACTGCTGCTGCCCTAAGCCACGAGGCAGGAAGGCCCAAGTTCGGCCCATGACCCCACCGTGAGGGGTGGATGACCGAGGAGAGGAGATTGCCGGACCCATGGCCCAGGTGTCAGCCCAGCCCTGCAGCCGTCACCCCTCAAGACCAAGATCCACTCTCCCAGCTCTGGCCCTGCCCAGGAACCAGATACCGATACCTGGAGGCTTATCAGGGACATAAGGACTGTCATGGCCGCAAGACCGCCACCTGCCAATGAACACAGTGCCAATGTGGAGCTGACCGTCTCAAGGACCCAGTAAACCGCCAGGGTTCTTGGCCTACCTGCACTTTGTAACAAAACACAGAACTGGGGTCCCCAAACCTCGATGGGGAACAGCCCACATCTGTGGGGAGCTGGCCCTCGGGGTTATGCTGACCCACACCGAAGAGGAGCCAGCCAATGAGAGGGACTTTGTGCGACAGCTACTGAATCCCAAGCTCCCTGCCAGAGAGGGGGCATGTCCAGTATCTGCCTGCTTTTTCCCCAGTAAAAGCTTTTTGGTTATGTTTCTGCGGTGCCAGACTCCCCAGGCTGGGCTCTTGTGCCAGAATTCCAGGGGTGTGGCCAGTGACTGTCCTTTCAGGCCTCTGCTCTCCCTGTGCCCACAAAAGCTGGAGAAACACACAGGCGAGAATGCCACACGGGAGGGAATGCAATGGGACCAGCGCAGGGGGTGGGCAGAGAAATTCCTGTCACGCACTAGTTGCTAACCAGCTCTGGCTCCCAGACACCCGCTCTGCAGCGATGGAGGCTGTGTGTACCCCAGGCAGGTGCTGGCTCAGAAGTGCCGCTTAACAGTTTCCATTGCCATGATTAACTTCACCCTGTACATCCCATGCTAGCAGGCTCAGGCCCCTGGGTCTTCCCAAACTTCTGGGGTAAAAGACGAGAGGTCAGGCCCCTAGTACTGCTCCGACCCCTTCGCCCTTTCCCCGTGTGTGTGCCAGACTGTCTGGGTCCAAAGCCTCGCCCCCCTCGCCCCCAGCTGTGTAACTATAGATTAGTGACTTGATCTCTGGAGCCATGTTTCTTCCCTGTAAAGTGGGCTAATCCCGGTAACTGCCTCCTGGGGGACGCGCACGAGGATTCACTGAGATGACCAAGGCTGGGCACTTGGCACAGTGCCGGCAGAGCCCGAGAGCTCTGCGAACGTGAGTTACCCATTCGAACGAGGGGCCGATCCAGAGCAGTGCACAGGCTGGTCCTGCTGTTTTTTTTTAAACGCGACACTGCCCTGCCTCCCTCCCTTTGGTTTATTCGTCTTGCAGAGACTTTTCCAGGTAGAGCTCTGAACCCAGGAACGATGGTAGGGCAAGCAGAGGCTCCATGGTACCCCTCCGCTCCTTCCCCACTGGTCCCCCAGAGCCACGAAGTCTGACTTTTTTATATGCCTGTCATCTTGGCCTGGGCAGCCCATGCTCTGGCTGCCTGAGGGCAGAACCCCATCCCTCCAGAACACAGGGAGTGGGGAGGGGATGCCAGCCCTGCCACTGGCCCCCTCCAGCTGGCATGCAAGCAGGAGATGCTCTCACTCTAGCTGGTTTCAGTTCCTTGTGCCCATGGACTTGTCTGACGGGTTTGGTTTGGGTTGAAGACCCAGAGAGGAAGTGCTTCCATACAAAATAAAAGAAATCCAAGAGTCTGTCTGTGCCTTCCAGCCCCCCTCCGCAACCAACGAATGGGATTCAGAATAATAATAGATGATGATGATGATGGTGATGGTGATGGTGATGACAAGGCTTATACACGCTCAGGCATTGTCTTAAGAATTTCGACGCAGATAAATTCACTTAATCATCACAACAACGTCGATGCTGTAGATACCATTATTACCCCCATTTTAAAGATGAGGAATTGAGCCTTAGTGACACTAGGTGACTTGTCCAAGTTCAATCAGCGAAAAGTGGCAGAGCCAGCCTCTGGGCCCAGCTGGCTGGCTGCAGAGCCCCTGCTTGCCACACCCAGGGCCCCGAGGCCTCCAGCTACAGTGGATTCCATCACCCCCCATCAACCAGCCCTATGTCCCAAATACCCACACCCTAAACAGGCTCAAAATAACTCCCTGTGAGCGGGCGGGGCCCAACTAGGTCTCCTTCCCCGGAGGAAAACACAGGGAAGGTGGGAAGGACCTGATGGGAAGCCCTGCCTTCTTCAGTCCCTGGACGACAGCTGGAGGGTCTCTGGTAAGCCCTGGGTTCAGGAGCTGCTCCAACAGCATGACAGCCCAATCCCCTGTGACTTTTCTTTAAGCAAATTTCCATCGGCATCAAGAATGTCCCCTCCCAGGGGTGGCTGAGCCTGAGCCTCTTTGCTAGAAAAGATTCTGGCTTCCTGGTCCGGCTGCCAAGAGGTGGAGACCATGGACAGCCCTGGGCACCGACAGGCTGACTGGCCGGTTTATTTGCATTTTCCTTCTCTAGGCCGGATAATACCTAACTGCTGAGGTCCAAATAAGATGCTGTCCCTGCCTCGGAGGGTTGACTCCTCCCCATTCCTTGGTAAACTGGCACACACTGAACCCTGCCACCAATGGCTTCTCTAGCTGTTGGGCCAAGTCCTGGACAGGCTTCGCTGCCACTCAGCTCAACCAAGCAGATCTGCTCCGGCACCACTGCAGCCTGGCACACTCCCAGCAGAGGCAGCTCCCGCCATGGGTCTTCTCTGGGGAAGATGTGGCATGGAGAGGGGCAGCAATTCCTCCATTGTGGGAAAGAATAAACAGAGAGGCACAGCAAGAAAGGTGGTGGCCACGGAAAGGACGACCGTCGGGCTGTCTTGGGCCCAGAGAACGTCTGGCTGACTCTGGACACCACACTTCCCCAGTCCCCTGCCACGCAGTCAGGACCAAGCCGCCCTCAGTGTTTGCCTGCGGTCACTGCAGCAGCAGCCTCGCCAGTCTCTTGATGCCGCCCCCACACCAACTGTGGCCTCTGTGCCACCACACAGTGGTTTCTCAGTTCCTCAAAAAGGTGTCGCTCTGCACTTAAGATCTGTGCATTTTACTTTCTGCATATTACACCTTATCAGACACCAGAGAGGCCACCGGTGCAAGAATCTCATTGGCAAAACTTGGCAGAGAACATACAAAACGGTTTTCTCCTAAATCTGTTTTCTCGAACATTAACATTTGAAAGCAATCTACAATATAAAAGTCTTCGCAACAACCAACATATCTGCTTACGGATAACACCAATTCCAGATCATAAAAAACTGAGGACTAATTTTATCCTTAAAAATAGTTTCCTCACTCTCCTTGGGACCTGCTGCCTGCCATGGAACCCTGACTTCTAATTCTAGTTCTTCCTTCGTCTTCCTGTCCAGGAGAGTACTCGCGGCCCAGGCCAGGCTCTGCCAGATGCACCAACAGCCCTCTCTGCCTCCTCCCATCGTATTTCTCTCCATGGTGATGATTTCAGTAGAATTTTCTGATCAGGGCCAGCAATTAATTGAAAAAGTTTAAGCAATGTTTCTGTATACAACACATGCACTCTCTAAACACCTCATTCTAAACTGAAACATACACATGCACCTCCCTCAGCCAGTCTTTTTGAGGTAGGGCCAGGGTCTTGTCTTTGAGTGTGGGTTTGCTGACCAGAGTTCCTGTACTGTCTATTTGTTAATTTTGGCTTCTTTATAGCAGAGCAAGAACTTGAAAGCATCTACAAAGAAATCTGAGTGTGAAATCCTTCCGGATTTTGATAAAATGTTTATAGTTGTTTATGACAAAATAATATCTTAACGAGAATATTACTTGTGATTCCCAAATCATTCCTAAGTGGTCAGATAGGTATTTAGAGAAACAACTGTCTCTCTACTCACTCTGAGATACAACGCAGCTTCAGAACTCAGACTCTGTGCAGCTGAGCTGAACAGCTGGGTTCAAACCCCAATGCAGTTAACTTCTTAGGTGCATGACCACGGGTAAGTTGCTCAACCTCTGCGCCAGACCCCCAACTGCAAAACTGGGGTTGTAGCTATTCTTGTTGCTTCATTTTATTATGTAATTATAATAACTGCCACAAACAGCTTACTCTTGCTAGGCATCCAACTTAACTGATGGAGCAGAAGTACAAGGGTGTGCTAGAGACCAGCCCACTGGCTGGGAGCACTCGGCAGGCCCAGGGCATTAGTCAGGGGGCTTTACAGAAGGAAATGTGAAGCATCAGGTAGGCCAGGGGTCAACGAAGCCGGTGATGGTTAAGAACGACTTTGCCGAGCTTGCTCATCACCGGTCTCCTCCCACCTGGCAGCCCATGAGAATCGCCTGGCGAGATTTACAAAGCACGGGGCTCTGACGTGTCCCGAGACTGATATAAGTGGTAGGAAGTGAGGCCTGGGCACAGGCGTTTGGAAAAACTCCTAGATGATTCTGCAAGCTGGGCTGAGGACCAGTGCGCTAGAATGTAGGCTCTGGGAGGGCGGGGTCTGCCTATCATGGTTCACAACTGGACGGCATGCCTGGCGCAGTTCCTGGCCACAGCTGGCATCTGAATCCTGTCTCATAAAGGAGAGGATGGTGGCTACCAGGTTTCACGTGCCAGGGCATCACTCCATTCCCACTTCCTATCACACCAGTGGGTAGGAACCAACCACGGGAAGCCGCTGAGGCCGTGCCTGAGAGGCAGACAAAGGCCCCAAGGGAGAAGTTATGTCTCCACAGGAAACCTGGGCCTCCATGGTGATAAACACATCCACCCAGAAACTAGCTCAGGAGGGGCCAGCGGGAGCTGCGGTTAATCATTCACCACGCACACAGCAAGGGAGCAGCCTGTGCCGCAGGTCTGGCCCAGGGCTTCCTGAGCTCAGGGCAGGGCCTTTTACTCAAAAGGTCATCTAAAGGGACAGTAGAGGGAGGACTCAGCCATAGGTGAGGCAGAGAGATGGCCTGTCTCTTCCCCTACCCACCCCCCAAGTCTGACTTCTCTTAGTGAGGACACCTCAACACACGTACCTCAAGCAGCTCCCTGAAATGAACATCACAAAAGGGCAGAACACAGCGGAGTGTTAAGTCTGAAAGGCAGAAAAGGCCCAAGGGTTGCTAGGCAATGGGCCCTAGCCCATCTTTGTTTGCTCTGGTGACAACAATGAACTCTGGTCAGGGCCACTTGGTAATGAGAATACCTTTTCCTCCAACAGTTGCTTCTTTGAGTCAAAGTGCAACTCTGGTCACCTGCTAGCCTCTGGTTCAGGCCCCCAAAGTGTGGGGCTGACAGCTTACCCTCATCTGCCCTCTCTTAGGAAACAGAATCAGGTAACAACTGCCTCCTTCCTCTTCAAGTGGCTACAGGCTTGCAGCCTGCTGCTCTTGACTGTGTTTCTAGAAGATCAGTCCTGTTTTCAGCTGCCTCTAAGGAAGTTTACTGAGGTCTCAGCTTCAGTCTGCCCACTCCGCTGCAACTATGCCCGTCTCTCAAAATGTTTCCCAAATGTTTGGCAATTGAGACAGGAAAAATAGGAAGGATCGAGAGCAGAGCTTTTTAGATTCTAGCTAAGCAGGTCTCAGGGATAGGAGAGGAAGTCCGTGCTCACAACAGGGCTGTTAAGGAAAGGAGTGGAGAAGCCAGATGTAGCCTCCAGGAAGAACCCAAGTCCTTGCTCCTGTCTCTGCAGAGGAGGAAAGTCCGTTCGTTGCTTGCTGGAGGCATCGAGCCCAAAGACCCACCATCAATCACTTCAGTGTCTACTAGCTGGGGGGTGGGCCGGCTGTCCCCTGAGATTGCTTCAGAGGGTGAACTTGGAGGAGGAGGAAGGAGAGTAACACCTGGGCCAGGGCCTTGGAGAGACCCCCGCACTCAGAGCCTGTCCCCTTTTCTAGGTTCACATGGACACACTGATAACAAAACCGTGGCGCATCTGGAATGATGAGTTCTGGCAGAGGCCCTGGGACCTTGGGGGCCTGGCAGTGATCAGCTTATTCGTCATCGTGGTCCTGTTTCTCACCTTGTTTGCTACTATATTTGGTATACTCTCTCCACCTGAGGTGACTCACAAGTATGAAGAGTCATGACCTGACTCTCAGGGGGCCAAGAAAGGAGCCCCCTGTGACACACTCTCAAAACACCACGTGCCTTTCCTTTTAACAGTTTGGAATTAAAATTTTTTTTTATGATTTTACGATGTGTTTGTCTTCCCCACTGGACCAAGTACCATAAAAGCAGGGGATGGGTCCTTTCGTGTTCGCCCCTGTATCCACCACGACCACTGTACCTAGCACAGAGTCAGTATCAACCAATATTTGCTGGTTGAAAAAAATGAATGAATGAACAAATGAGCAAGCGAATGGATAAACAGAAAGATGCAGGGCCACTGGCTCCCTCACCAGTGAGCCCAAGAGATGACAGAGCCCAGTTCAATCTAGACCAAAACGTGGAGCTGTTCTTCCATCTCAAACTAGGTGCTGAGGCCTCCAGGCCAGAGGCTGCTTGAAACCTAATTACTATTCCTTTTGACACTAAAGGATAAAGAGCCCTGTCATGAATAATCAAGTGCTCTTTGTGACCATCACTCAGAGGAAGTAGCTGTATGCAGAGAAGAGAGGAAACTCGCTGGCGCCCCACCCTGGCCTCATGCATCTGACACAAGTATCTTTTCCGTTGGTCCCAGAGATGCCCAGGTAGCCCTCACAGGATCCCACAGCCCCCATGCACCCCAGCTCCTACAATGCTGTCTTTGTAGAAATGTATCCGCCTCTGCCAAAGTCACCACACTGGCCTGGCCCTCGCTGCCAGGTCCCCTCCCTTAGCAAACAGCTGCTTCAACTTCAACCTCAAACCAGGACTATTCTTTGAAAAGGGGCAAGTATCTGGAGGGGAAGTGGCCTTTTCCTCACACTGTACACCATTTATACAACAAAGGAATGTCCAAAGAGCAATTTCAAATCCAGTCACATCAGCAGCGTTTATTTCATTCCAGGGCCTGGAAGTCCTAGACACTGGGACCCTCAAAAGTAGCAAATGAGATAGAAGAGATGAGGCTGCACAAAGGGCGGCAGAAAGTCTGATGCCTGGAGCCCCCAACACTAAGTTCCAGCTCCCTGGCATGAGACAGGAGCAAAACAGGCAGAGGCCCCTGGGAAGGCCTAGCCTCTTGGGATATGGCAGGGCTAAATCTCCGGACAGCCCTACAGAGCCTCAGACTCATCCGGGACAAGAACCCGGCCAAGGTTATTTCCAGCAGAGGGGACTATTACAATTAGCAAGGACACTTGGCCCTTTCATTATGAGTGCTTTGCTCAAGGAGCCTAAGAAGACCTAATTGAGCACCTCCCTGTACCAGTGCCTGAAAAAGGCTCTGTTCGAAACGGCTGAGTGGTGTCGGGGAGAGGACGGTCCAGGCCCTGCAGCCAACCGCCTCTGCTCGGCATGGCCAAATGAGAGATGGCTGCCTGGAGAAGGAAAGGGCTTCAGTCTGGGTGCCACCCGGGGGTGGGAATCAAAACACAGGGCCCAAATAAGCTCCTCCCTGATTTGCAGAAAAGAGCCCCGACGTCTGCCAGACACCAGTACCTCATGTGTAATGAGCTTCACGCTTCAAGAACCTGGTTGTGCAAAAACCAAGATGGCACATACATATGAAAATGTGCATGTCACTGAATAATGGGAGATCTGGGCTTAGCGGGTTCTGTCTACTATGAGCTTTGTGACCATGACCTCTCTGGACCTCGGTCTGTTCATCTCTAAGTCTAAAGCAATCAATTCTGCCTCATCTATCCGACAGGGCTGTCCAACGAGATCTGACCAATGAGAGCAGAAGATTCAAAGAGCTTTGCAGATCAAAAGGCTACACAAGTACAAAGTGCTCCCAGCTTGCCCAGAGGCTTCCTGGATGTCTCTCACACGGTGTACTCACAGCTGCTCATGCCCAGACCCCACCCTGCCACAGCCTGCTTGTCACTGCAGCTATCAGGCTTTTTCAGGGCACCGACTATATCAGCAGATGCAGATAAAATAGATAAGTGGGTTCCAAGTGGGCAGGCTGGTGTTATGTTAGAAAAGCTGACTTCCCTCCAAGCATATTTCCCAACCCCGCCAAGAGATAAGCTGGGTCGCACGCCTCTGTTTGGCTTCAGGATAAGTCACTATTACTCAAGTGAAGCCAGTGGTCCAGCTCAGTGGCATGCGATGACCACAATGCCAATGGCTCAGAACTGGTCATATGACTCAGGCCTGAGTCACTTATGGGGCCAGCCATTCCAGAAGGCGGTGAAGTAGAGTGGATGGACGACCACCCAAAATATTCAATGAGTCCTCGTACCACCAGAGTTGCTGGGGGCCTTCCACAGAAGAGGCTGCCTGACAGGAAATGCCCCAAGCAATGGCTTTCGGCATGAAAGCCATGGGCCCAAGGGTTGCCCCCACATTAGCTGGTTAACTAGTGGATGCTGCAGGAAGAAAAGATTTCACTAACACTTTGTTCCGGAAACTCATGAAATAACTCACCCCAATTCTTCACAGAAGGTCACCAAGGCATCAAAGGCCAAGAAGGCAGATTTATCAGATGCTTTGTTCCCTCTCTTTTCCTGGAGACAAGAAATGACCATTTAGCAAAAGTCCTACATAGTTGGACTACCTTGTAACCTAAAAATTGATGAAGGAGATCAAATCACATTCAGAAAGCCACTTATGAAACAGTGTCTCCAAACCTGATCATGCATCAGAAGCACCTGAGTAACTTTAAAAGAGTAACATAGGGCCCACTCTCAGACTACTGAACTGAACTTTCTGGAACTGGAGCTTTTGAGAGTTGATATTTTCAAAAAGCTGTTCAGGTGATTCTCATGCAAAGGCCCATGAACTGGCATCTGAGAACTACTGTGTAATATGATCTAATTTAACAGTAGTAAATACAAGCATGAGTATGTGTACTTAGGTATGTGGGAACCTATGTACCTCTGTGCGTATGGAAGGATATACTGCATACTAAAATGTCAACAGCAATTACTTCTGAGTGTTGGGATTATGTTTTGTCTTTACGTACTACATGCCTATTTGTCAAATGTTCCTTTTAAAAAGTTGTGAAATTAAAAAAATATATATACAGAAAAGTAAAGATACAAAAGACACTGGTATCTGAAACGTTATCTATTAACTTCCTGTTTCTGGAAGGTGAATCATCCTCACCTCCCAAATGCAGAGATACACACATACTTCCTCTACCCCCATTCTCTCTATATGTTTATACCACAATTTCTTCCTGTTAAATCATAATGTTCCTTATTATGACTATGTCAATACTGTTCAGAGCTAAAGCACGTGATTACATTTTTACATTTCCCATGATCACATATCCTTCTACAACTTTGTTTCCCCTGAAATTAATAGCTGCCTTGTTTTCTCATTTACTTAGACTTCAGTGTATCACTAATTCACCCTCAAATGTTCTGACATCATAAAAACTCATTTTATTAGGGGCCAAAGATGGCAGGTTCCACTTTTGTCTTTGAAAACTTCCTTCCTGGAGCCTCTGTCCCCCCCGGTTTGAGTCCTGGACCACTGTTCTCTAGGCCTGGTGTACAGCTGGCTCTCTGGGACCACCCTTCCATATGTTCCTGGGGCAGGGTCCACATTCCCTTACTCAGTTTACTGCCTCCGCAGTGGAGAACATCTTTTTTTTTTTAATTTTTAATTTTTCAATTGGAGCTGACATTCAATATTATATTTTATTAGTTTCAGGCGTACAGCATAGTGGTTAGAAATTTATATATAATTTACGAAGTGATCCCCCCAATAAGTCTGGTACCCACCTGGCACCATACAGTTACTAGAATGTTATTTGACTATATTCCTTCTGCTTTACTTCACCTCCCTGTGACTATTTTGTAACTACCAATCTGTAGAAGAACAAAGAGAACATTCTTTAGCAGCTAGCTTTTCAATGTGAGAGTTTTTTGAAACCTTGTGTCTGAAAATGTCTTTATCTACCTTCACACTTAATTGGTTGGCTGGGTAGAAAATTCTAGACTGGAGATTCTAGTTTATTTGGAATTTTAAGGCACTTGTTTCATTGCTGTCTCGTTTCTGCTATTACGATGGAGAAAACGGATGCTTTTCTAGCTCCCAGTCCTTCATGTATCACCTCTCCGGAAGCTTTCTGGACCTCCTCTTTATCTCAAATGACCTCGAAGGTCACAATGATAAGCCCGGTGTGAATGCTTATAATTCGTTGTGTTAGTAAGCTTTAAATAAATACTTATACTCAATCACCAAAATCTTTTCCTTGTCTAATGTGAATTTGAGATAAGAGATAAGTTAATCACACCCCCTTAGTTCATAGCAAATGATCATTCTTAGTCCACGCAAGGCCCCTTCATCCCCAATCCCTACATGCATTCACCTTCTCTCCCCATTCATTCATTTATTCAGTAAACGTGTGTTAAGCACTTACTGTGTTCCCAGCACTGATCTAGGCATTACAGATACACAGGAAATGGAAGGTCCCTGCTCTCCTGGAACTTACATTTCCATAGAGCAGGTAGAGAATGAGCTGACCTATACTGTTGAAGAGTGATCAATGATTTTTTTTAAAAACGAGACAGGAGCTTTCCTGGGCCGTCAGCTATGCCTATTACCCCATGGTGAGTATGTACTATAATTTCTTCAGCCCTCATTGCTGATAGTTTGTTTTCCATTTTCTGTCCTCATGAACAATTCTGCCCTACAGGCCCCTCGAGCACATGAGCTTATGCACTGGCACTTTCATTTCATGAGACAGGGAAATAGGAGATCTGGGTCAAGGGCCATTTTACAGTTTACTAGGTATTGCTAGATTACTTCTCCCAAAAAAGACTGTAACATCTCATCTTTCTCTTGGCAAAGTGCAGGCACTGTCTCTTACACACGCTCACAAACAACAGGTGTTAGAGCTCTTTTACATGTGTGTCGAATCATGTTTCTTTAATGTGCATTTATTTGATTACTATTGAATGCGAACACCTTTGGATGAGCTTTTCCAAGAACTTGCTTTTCATGTCCTTTGCTTTTCATATCCTGTGTTTTGTATCAGTGGATGAAAGCTCTCTGTTCTCAACTTTAACCTTTTATTTGCCTTCCACATTAAATATTTTTCCAGATCTACCATTTAGCTATTGACTTTGTTTATGGTATCTTTTGCACGTAAATTTTTTTCATAGGTTCAGAATTTAAAGAAATTTAAGAATTTTTTATATATATTCAAATATTTTTTTTATTTCTTCATTTTTACATGTAGGTTCTTACCCTATCTCTTAAATTAGGTGTTAAATGGGGCCCTTTTTTTCCAGAAGGACAGCCCATATGTCAGCACCACCTATTAGACAATCTACTTTTTCCATTAAACTGAACTATCAGCTTCATGAAATAAACTCTCACATATTCTAGGACTTATTCCTAATCCTCTCATCTGTTTCACTGACGCTACTGTATTCTGTGGATTTGATGACAGTTGCATTACCGCACGTTCTGATATGGGGTTAAGCACATCCCTGTCACCATTCTTCTTTTTCATATTTTTCCTAGCTGTTCTTGGGTTCTTATTCCAGCACAGAAATTCTAAGATTCCACTTTCTAATAAAAGCCTTTTGGGATCTCAAATGGAACTTCATTAGATATTTATACTAACTTTGAGAACTGAAAGTTTTATATCTTCTCTTTGAACCCATTCAGAGCCTGTTTGCTTTCAATGAGATGTGAGTTTTCTTCAGCTAAATCAGTGGTTCTTATCCTTGGCTGCCTATTAAAATCAACTGGGGAGCTTTGAAAGTCTCTCGTTACTAGTCTATAACATTTGCTTCCAGGTATTTTATAAGTTTTGTTCTTGCAAATTAAATATCTTTTCATTTCCATTCCTAGGTGTTAACAGTAATGCAGAGAAAAACTACTGTTTTAAAAAAACATTTCTCTTACATTCAGCCACCTTGCCAGGTTTTCTTATGAATTCTAGTAGATTTCTAGCAGTCTTTGAGATTTTCTAAGCAGACATTTGTTGTCATTTCTACCTCCTGGTGTCTTCTGTCCTGTTCTTGTCCTTTTGAGTTTATATAGATTTTTGTCCTCACATTGTCATTTTGGTGGGGATCAGAAATAAGGACTTGTGTTCAATCTTTCTTCTGTGGAAAAGTCTACATGCAGCCTTTTGCAACTTCATACATTATGCTTTGAGAAAATTTATCCACGTGTAGATTCATGTAGATTTACTGGGTCATTTTATTCCAGACCATTCTACTGTGTGACAACTCCACTCACGTGTAGATTCATGTAGATTTACTGGGTCATTTTTAACTATTCCAGACCATTCTACTGTGTGACAACTCCACCGTTTACTTATCTGACACCTTACAGAGGAAGAGTTCGATCTCACTATTATGGTGTTCCAGCAAACATCCCTGTACATCCTTGTACACATGCAACCTTATACATTTGACAACTTGTCCACCTAGAAGTGGAATTACTGAATCACAGAGTACCAGTACCCTCCACTTATACGAATTGCCTCGTCTCTCTTCGAATCAGTCATGCTGGTTTAAATTCCTGACCACATTGCGAGTTACCCTTTCCCCGCGTCCTCACCAACAATGATTACAAAGATGATTTACATTTTTGCCAATCTGATGAGTATAAAACTATAGCTCATTGTCTAATTTGCATTTCTCTGATTCCTAAGTGACGTTGAGCAACACTTCATACATTTATTAGTCTGGTTTCCTCTCCTGGGAAATTCATACTTTTTGCTATGTAGCTGTTTGCTTCTTATTTACCTGTAGGAGTTTTCTACATATTCAGTCAATTATGTATATTGCAAATATCTTCCCCAACAATGGCTCATTTTTCACTTTGTTTATGGTATCTCTCATTATATAGACATTTTTAGTTTGAATTAAGTTAAATAGATAATATCTTCCTTGATGGTTTCTGCTTTTAAAATCTGGACATACTCTTCCCTTCCTTAGGCCATAATATAGTTTCTCCCCAATTTTACAGTTTTTGAGGTCTTTAATCCATCTGTAAGTCATATATGTATGGTATGGGAGGTAGGGATCTAATATCATCTTTTTCCAGCACCCATTATTCAACAGTTCATCCTTTTTCTGTTGATTAATAATGCTACCTATCATACACCAAGTTCTCTTATATACTTGGGTCTGTTTCTAGGCTTTCTACAAAGAATGTATAACGATTAAAAAAATAAAAGGCCAAAAACAAAAACAAAGAACTTATAACAATATGGAGAAATGCTTATATAATGACACTAATTAAAACAAGCCAGAATGACCTTGACTTTGTAAAACAACATCCATGCAAAAGACTAAAATAGAATAAAAAGAAAAAATTCTAACCTAGCTTGTTGCAAACTGCCCATCCACCAACACACAATTCCCATTTTCCTACACCTTCTAGCCCCAGGAGCAACTCTCTAGCTTATAGAAGCGCCATCAGAGTTCAGAAATAAGCTGCGTGAAATTGGGAGTGGTGCGTTCAGACAGAAAGGGCTACAACTGCCCAGGACTCACCTGGAGTTTTGCTACTTCCTTCCTGATCAGGAAGCTGACTTGGTCCCGGTCGTTCCTGGAGTAATAGAGACGGCACCAGGAAGGCTTCCCGTCCCTGCCTGCCCGGCCAGACTCTTGGTAGTACCCAGCCATAGACTTGGCGATATTCCAGTGGGCAACAAACCTGTAGGATCCAAAGGGACAAGCAGCATAAGCTGTGGCAAAAGACCGGAGGGAAGAGTGACTCTGAGTCAGTGGAGCAGGGCTCTCCACAGTGACCAGGAGTGGGGAGGCTAGCGGGTGGAGGCAGAGAGGATCCCAGAGTTAAGTATGGCTGAGACACCTGCAGTCCATCATCAGGCCTCCCATGGAGCAAGCGAGGGTAGAGGCCATGGCAGTTAAGGGGGCAATTCCAGTGAAGATGAGAAACCAAAAAAAAAACTCATGGTCGGAGGCCCAGTGGACTTAAACAAAAAAATTAGGCCACTTATGAACTGCACAACCTTGAAAAAGTCCTTATAACCTTTTTGAAGAGGTAAAGGGATACATTTTTTTAAAAACCTACTAGCCAGTGTATATATTTGTCTCATTCAATTGTTAGTCACCACCATGTGAGGTAACTCCATTTTAGAGACTGTGAACTTGAAATTCAGATAGGTAAATTTCTACAAGGTGACATTACAAGGGGACGATAGAACAAGGGTTGAACCTATGTGTGTCTGACTTCAAAGTTGACCCCTTACAAGACACAGCCAACCCAGGGTCCAAACTCTGATTCCAAAGTCA
>NW_006436283.1:4582589-4588833 GCF_000325575.1 Pteropus alecto | reverse complement strand
AAGAGTGACTCTGAGTCAGTGGATCAGTGCTCTCCACAGTGACCAGGAGTGGGGATGCTAGCGGGTGGAGGCAGAGAGGATCCCAGAGTTAAGTATGGCTGAGACACCTGCAGTCCATCATCAGGCCTCCCATGGAGCAAGCGCGGGTAGAGGCCATGGCAGTTAAGGGGGCAATTCCAGTGAAGATGAGAAACCAAAAAAAAAACTCATAGTCGGAGGCCCAGTGGACTTAAACAAAAAAATTAGGCCACTTATGAACTGCACAACCTTGAAAAAGTCCTTATAACCTTTTTGAAGAGGTAAAGGGATACATTTTTTTAAAAACCTACTAGCCAGTGTATATATTTGTCTCATTCAATTGTTAGTCACCACCATGTGAGGTAACTCCATTTTAGAGACTGTGAACTTGAAATTCAGATAGGTAAATTTCTACAAGGTGACATTACAAGGGGACGATAGAACAAGGGTTGAACCTATGTGTGTCTGACTTCAAAATTGACCCCTTACAAGACACAGCCAACCCAGGGTCCAAACTCTGATTCCAAAGTCCATGCTTTCTCAAATGTAGTACACATACTAATTCCTACCCTGACCAACTCAGGGTCATTGTGAGTCTTAAGACTGTGCACGCAAAAGTGCTCCATAAATCATCCAAGGCTGTACTGGTAGTATTAATCAGAGCAAAGGGCTTCAGGCTCCAGACGGTCAGGTGTGGCTAAAGGTAAACGACTTCCCAACAGCTGCCAGTGCGGGCCTAGGAGACCGGGACCCATTTCCTCCAGCCTGTCAGTAACCAGTAGCAAGGAAAGATGGGAACAAGCTCTTTGCCTTTGACTTCCCACAGGGAGCAGTTTAAGATAGTTCATCCACCCCCTCACAGGGTCCATCTGCTAAGATGTGAGTGGATGGGGCCATATTAATGGATGAGCCTGATGGTCTGCATGCTGCCCCGTTTCCTGGGGGACAGCAGAACTGTGTTGTGCAGTCACCGGGGACCAGGCTGCACAGGAACTGTCAGTATGTGGGCTGTGCATCAGGGACCCTCTGCTGGTGCCTCCATCCCTGCTGGCCCTAGGAAGAGCACATGGACCTGGTCCTCCAGGCAAGAGCGCTAGGCAGCCCACCCCGAGCCAGGCCCTGATCAGAAAGGTGAAAAGAACCAGAGCTCACCTGACGTTGGCTTTGTCCACTCCCATACCAAAACTAATGGTTGCAACAATTACAGGGACCTTCTCCTCCATCCACTCATTCTGCACCAGTGTTCTTTCAGAAGCCTTCAGACCTATAAAGGAGGGGAAGTTGGGGAAGGGAACTCATATTTCCCTTGGATTTCCCTTGGGCCTACCTTGGGTTCGACACTGTGTTGGGCACTGTACACATGCCCTAAACCCATCACTTATCAGCTGTGTGAGACCTTGGGCCGAGCACTTAACCTCCCTGAGCCTGAGCTAATAAACATAAGTGTGGCAAAGAGCACTCAATGAATGTTAGAGCCAAGGTTCAAACCCAAATCCACTGGCCTCCAAAGCCTGGGCTTATAAAAACCCATCCCTTGCTGCTGCTGTGGGCACTGAGTGATAAAAAGAATTTCATAGTTACAATTCTCATTTTAGACCTCATTCATGTCTAGACTCCTTTCTGTGGATTTAAGTGCATCATATTAGCTCTCTCTGGGCATCTATAAGAGATGACAGACAACCTGACTATCCAGGATCCACAGAAACAAGAGACTAAGAGGCCTCTGAGAGTGAAGAGCACCGCGAGGCCTGGGCAGCCCTTACCTGCATGGTAAGCCTTGGCGTTCACTCCCCTGTAACTGAGCTCTATCGCCAGCTGTTCACAAGCCTCTCTGGTCCTGCAGTAGACAATGCCGCAGCCAGACAACTGAATGGGAAGATGGGAACAACAGGGAGGAAATAAGTACTGAGAAACACAAAACAGTCAGCCCGTCATACTGCGGCCTGCTTTAAAAGCAGCTCCGCACACTCTTCATCAGCCTCGCAGTCTCTTCTGAGGCAGTCTGCCCAGCAGGGCTCTGCCACTTTCTAACAAAGCAGGACCAAAGCAGCTCAAAATCCAACCTAACTCTTCTGCTTCCTCCCCTCAAACCTTGGATAGGTCTGCAAAGGCCACTGTCAGAGGGGCCGGCTGCTTGACTTCCACAGAAGGATTCCAGGACAGGGGAACCCTAATGAGGGGAACAATGCCAGAAGCCAAAGGGATGACTCTCTGTGCTTTAAGAAGCTATGGCCAGTTTTGCCTAAAGCTATGAAAAGCAAAGGTCTTAGAAAACCAATATCCATCTCTGTGCTACAGAGAGTACCCCAGTGCTCCAGATGCACCTTGGCCCCCAACCTCAGTGCCCTCACCCGTTTATCAGCCTTCTGTCCAAGAGCCTTAATGCAGAAGTCCCGCAGGTTCCCGAAGGGATCAAAGAGCAGTTCCTTGAACTGTACATCGTAGAAGAGGTTGGCCCGGAAGCAGGGAGTCTTGAAGGCAGCAACTGGTTGCTTGAGGTGCAGAGCAGCAAACACATCCTCCTGGACCTGCGGGGTGGCGGTGGCAGTCAGAGCCACACATGGAGCGTGTGCCAGGCGGGAACGCAGGGCACCCAGACGCAAGTAGTCAGGACGGAAGTCGTGCCCCCACTGGGAAACACAATGAGCTTCATCCACAACCAGGTAGGAGAGCAAGCGGCGGGACACAAGGGAGTTCAGGGTGGGCTGGAAGGAGGCTGCAGCTGCCATCTCCGGGGTGATATACAGGAGTTTGGTCCGGGGCTTTTCTTGCTCCAAGTCAGAGAGCAGCTCCTTCTTCTCCTGGGCCGAGAGCTTCGAGTTCAGGGAACTCACTTGGACCTTCAAGGCCAGCAAGTGGTCCACTTGGTCCTGAGGGCAGAGGAAGAGAGGCCACAGATGGGATGATAAGTGGCCCTCAGGATCTCAGACAGTCATTGTGACTGCTGGGGTACTGCCCAGTCATAAAGCATCCTCCCACCCTCCAGTGTGTCTTCTCTTTGCACATAAGAAGTACTGAAGATGAAGTGGTTGAGAGGAAGGCTTGAGAGCCAGACAGATCTGGATTAATCCCGGCTCACCTAATCGCTACATGCTCTTCGGCCAGTTCTTAACCTTAACCTTTCAATTTTCTCATTCTCTTTCTCTCTCTCTACTATAAAAATAGTAACTACCTAATAGAAGTGTCGTAAGAATTAAAATTTTCATCTCAAAGGTAAAATTAATGCACATAGAACACTTTGCACAAAGCCTAAGATCTAGTGAACACTCACTGAGCACTGCCATTGTTCTTTCCTGCTTCTCTCTTTCTTTCTTCATGGCTGACAGCTCTTAACTATGTGGCTAAGCTTCCTCATTTTTGACTCTATCAGCCCATCTGCAGGCCTTAAATATAGTCAGAAGTGCAGAGCAGATGTTAACACTACCCCAATCAGTCTCTCATCTCATTTTTCTTGTGTCATAGCTGCACTTTTGCCAGAAGAAATCAGGACAGCAGAGATTCCCCAAATCGATTTAGCTCTCTATGCATCTGCATCTTCTACCCCGTCAAGAGGGCATATGTGTACTTATGGGAGTAAGTGTGCATGTGTATACAGATACAGTTCCATACTCTTCTGGACAAAAAGTAACAAAGGAAGGTAAAAAACCCCAGGCCTTCAAAATACAAAAAAACTCATGCATAACCCATAGAGTGCT
The DNA here is from genome assembly GCF_000325575.1 of Pteropus alecto. NCBI lineage: Eukaryota > Metazoa > Chordata > Mammalia > Chiroptera > Pteropodidae > Pteropus > Pteropus alecto. Next base: position 4,585,120 of record NW_006436283.1, on the reverse strand, counting down.
ATGTACTAGTGGGAAAGCCCAGGTTTGGGCAATTCAGAAACCCAATATAGAGAGGAAAATAAGTGAATCAACGAAAATAAGAGGCAAAAGACCAAAGAAAGCAGAAGTGAAATTTCCTGCTATAAACCACCTTTCCCTCAACCTTGTGGGCCACCATCTTCATCCCCCTAAGCCTCACCTGAATCAAAGCAATGAGAGGAGAGACTACGACAGTGATGCCTTTGGTCAACAGAGCAGGAAGCTGATAGCAGAGGGATTTTCCTGCCCCTGTGGGCATGCACACGAAGACATCCTTGTCGCCTGCAAAAATACAAGACAACATCTCAATGCTTCCTGCCTTTTACCTCTTTCCTTCATCAAGGCTGTTGAAAATTAAATGAGAATGTAGGAAAAGCCCCTAGCAGAGTGTCTGGCACATGGCGGACGGTGGGGGGTCAGGGGGAGGGGTGTCTCAATATAATCTTAATTCCCCTTCCAGCCTTTCTACGAAAAGGGATCCAGGGAGATTTGGAAATGTGCACAGACCATTTCCAGAAATGCAATAACAACTATAAGGTTTAGAAGGCTGAGTCTGCTGGGATATGGATAATCGAACTAAACAGCCATGAAAGCTGAATACTTCTAGACAAATGGGAACATCTGTGTAGACATGGAAGCTACATCACTTAGAGATCTTTTGTTTATGAATGTTACAATGTAATTAATATTACACTGCTGCTCCCTTCTTGGCAACCTCTGTTTGTCAATGTATCTCAGATTTATATTATTATTACTCCTTCCTTCCCTGTTTGGGACCCAGGCTACTCAATCTTTAACAAAGGGATTACCTAGGTCAGTGACTGGGTTAGGCTATGACTGCCACCCCCACACAAAAGAACTAGAATGAGAATCTATGAATTGTTTTCCTGGGCGGCCCACAGCCGGCCCACAGCCGGCTCAGACAATCTGAGCTCTAGCTACGAAATGTAAGAAAGAGAACCGCTGGGTGGTTCTGTCAATAAAACTGCAAGTTTTGGGTGATAAGCCTACAAGATTTCCCAAACCAATTACGGACCAAGGGTAGGGGAGTAGGAAGAGTCAGAAGAAGGGTGTTCTACAGCACTGCTATGGTAGAGTCTGCAAAAAATGTAAACACAGGTGGTTTGGCAATGTTACCTTTCACTACAGCCATGGTTGCACTCTCCTGTAAAGGTGTCTTAAAAGAGTCAAACCCGAAGACCTTCTTCAACGTGCTCTGGACACGATGCTCACGGTCAAAAGGAAAGGAATGGTGGGTGCTCATCTTAGCGACAGAAGGTGGCCAAAGGTTAAGGCAAAGGTTATGAGCATATGGCTACCACAAGAACCCTCTATTCCACTTTTTAAATAATTGCTTATTTTTTCTCTATGAGTATAACTTGCTTTATTACACTTAAGCAATAATATTATTTTCAAGTAATATAGCTCCAGGTGAATTTCAAGTAATATAGTTCCAAGTGAACGGCCTCAAGCAATACATTCCTAGGTAATTAACATCTCCACTTTTTTGTCGGTGAAAATACAAACACTGAACTATCCCAGGCCACGGTATATAGCACAGAGCGAAATATCAGATCACGAGAAGAAACACAAATGTCTTCGGAATAGTTTGGAGGTGGAATTGGTTTTTTAAGATCCACCTTCTGCTCCTTCTATAAGCATAGCCATGACAATCATTCTTCCCCCTGCCCAGTACCCCAACTCCTTCCAGCTCCCAGAGGAGAGCTCTTCCCTTCTCCTCTGAGCCCCAAATCCGCTCTTTTCTCCCTCAACCAAAGTTTCTCTCTCTTCACCCCCAAGATATCAGAGCCGGCTGTGGGCCGCCCAGGAGCGAAGGACTCTTGGTGGGCGGTTGACGACTGCTGGCTCGGGAACTACTCGAAGACCCGCGTAAGCCGCCACCAACTCTGAGAAGCCAAAACGCTGGGCATGCCCTGTCAGGAAAAACCCACACAGCTTCGTATCCGTCGCGCAGTGATGACGTTGCGCTAAGGCTAGCGCGAGGGGCGGGGACAGACCCAGAAACGGCCGTTCTGATTGGTTCCCGGCCTGGAACGAGCGCGAGGTCTGCTGGGATCTGAAGTCGGCTTTCCGCTCGGAAGTCCGTCTTTTAGAGTCATCCGAGTGAGCAACGCCCGGGCTGTAGGAATAAGATGGCGGGGAAGAAGAATGTTCTGTCCTCTCTGGCGGTTTACGCAGAAGATTCAGAGCCCGAGTCTGACGGCGAGGCCGGAGTCGAAACGGCAGGCAGCGCGGCTGGTGAGGCCCGAGAAGGGAGCTGGAAGGGGAGAAGCAGGTGTCTCCTCGGAATGCTGCTCCTCTTGCAGGGCGGGAGGGAGAGAGATGGTCATTGTTCCCCAAGTATTCGGCCCCGGAGCCCCGAAGAGAGCTTGGGGTCCCGGGCGAGTCCGAGCATTAGACGCTCTGTGGTAAGAATGGACCATCTCTTTTCGTCGATTCGATTATTATGCGGAAACTTACTCAAAGTCTCCGTGCCCAGCGTCTCGCTGGGC
>NW_006436283.1:4553646-4582516 GCF_000325575.1 Pteropus alecto | reverse complement strand
AGAGAGAGCGATGAGTAAAACGTACGTGGAGCATGATAAAGGCTGTATCTTACTACATTTATAACTTTTAACTTACTAACATGCCCTAGACGCATCTTGGAGCTTAAAAAATATATATCTGGTCTCCACAGCGAGAGAGTCTAATTCTGTAGATCTGGGGTGGGATCTGGGCGCGCATGAGCTCTCCGAGGCTCTTCGTTGATGCCGTTCCTTTGTGAGTTGTTAAAACCCCTCAGTGATTTTGTTGCCCTACTCAGGTTGAGAATCACCATGTTAGGAAGAGGGAACAGATTTGTTTGGGGGCATAGAGAGGAAGTAAGTTATCAAATATATCTGGGTCTTGGTTTCCTCATCTGGAAAAGGAGGCAGAGTTGGACTAGGTTAGCTACTCATTTTTTTGTGGTCTCTGCCAGTCAGGAGGTTCTTTGGTGGTTACCCAGTAATTTGTATTGTTCGGGGGATTTCGTTGTTGTTTTGTTTTAAACGTACAAAAGATTGTTTCTCAAGTAGGTGTAATTGGGAACCCCTTGGAGTGCCCCTTGTTCAAGGTCCTGTTCCTAGGGGAGCACTCACAAAAATGAGGGTGACATGTGAGAAAATGGGTTCACTGGTGCCAGTGATAAACTATAGACATGAAGAAACGTGCCGAATCCAGGGCCTAAGGTCACTTCGATTTAGGTCCCTTTTCTATCTTCGGATATAATTCTGGCCACCCAAATCACTGAAAGTTTTTTTTACATTTTTTCCCATTCATTCAGTTTTATTTTTTTCCTTCTATTTAAGAAGAGAAAGGCGGATTGGTATCTGAAGACTATGGAGAGGAAGATATTTCTCGCCTCGGGGGTGATGAAGATGGTTATGAAGGAGAGGAGGATGAGAACAGCAAACAGTCGGTAAGTAAATTTGTTCCCAAATCCAGAGCTGCTCAAAGCAACATTTTATTTGGCAGAAACTTTCTGAACTGTCCCAACATCGTTCCATTTCATGCCTATTTCATTCCTTCCCCACTTCAACATGACACTTTGGTGTCGGTTAAGGAAACTGGGTTGGATATCAGCAGTTCTGTTTGAAAATCAGATTTGTTTTCACCTAGAACATTTCGTATTAACCTTTGAATTGAAATTTTAAGAGAAAGATGATAGACTGTTTTATTTAACCCAGCTATCAGTGGGTGCTTAATGTTGGTTTTCCCTATTTAGATAATTTATTCCTTTTGTAGGAATTTATTCATCCTAATTGGTATATCATATGTATCTGCAATCAACTCTGTATTATTTTTAATCTTGGTTGGGGCTCATTCAAATTTTTCAGTTTATTTAAAAGATTAGATAGGAAAATTATTATTGTGTGTATGTGATTTAATTCTTCTTTCTCAATATTTTACTTGGCACTTTCTATCACAGTGCCCTTGGTCATAAATTGTACCTGAAGTTTAACATGTGTTGGCTAACAAAGAAAATAGAATTTGTGTCTTAACCAGAAAAAATTTAAATAATACACTATCCCCTGAGCATCATGAGCCAAAATCTAAAAGTTTGGAGAAAAACAAGGATTCATGCTTAGCACAAAGACATACAAAGTTGAATCTGGATATTTAGCAGCAGCTTTAATTGAAACACTTTAATCGTACTTTATTATCTGTCTGAAAACTTGGTTAGGCATCGATATTTAAATATTACCATTAAAGTGCTTTCCAAATTCAACAGAACCATGCTTTGCGTTTTTTGCTCTTTTAAAAGATACTTTTATGCCCTTAGCCCCACCATTATACTAATAATTCAGAATTGACTGAAATTGGTTAGAAAAACTTAGTACATTTTCTTTTCCTGAATTTTCTGAAGTGCATACATACTGGCTTAACATTCATAACTATTTTCTTTAATAAATACACATGATGTGTGTTTTCGAAGTGTTATTCCGCATTTGCTTTGCTTAGAATTTTTATATTTAAGCTTTATTTCATATTTTAGTAAAATCCTCTCCAATCCCAATTCTAGAATGTGATTGTTTTTGGCCGAGCTACATCTCTGATATTTGGCATGATTGGGTTCATTTTAAGGAGATTATGGAGATTGCATTTAAAACGTTTGGCTCACTGACACCTTACAGGACAGTTAAAGCTCAAAGCCTTTGGTGTAGTTTGTTCAAGTCTCTCAGGTGGTGTTTATATTAACATTTAGAGTGCTGTTTAATCTTAGGGTTAAAAAGTGTAGCTCGACTGAGAAAAGCAGTTTTAAATGAAACTTAATCTTTTCCTGGGCGTTAGTTAAAGGCTCCTGTGCATTGGGGTGTTCTGGGTAGTGGGACAGACGTGGATATAGCTACCTAATAAGGGAGCTGATCTTTGAACTTCATTGGCATTTAGTGGAATGGTGTGCTAGCTGTTGTGATGCCAGTGCACGCTTTGGAGAGTGCCTTGCCCACGTGGTGCTTTGTGTCAGGCAGGCCATTTGGATAAGAAACAAGGCTTGATAGATTGGGTCAATGGCAGTTGTCTGAGAACTTGGATGGAGGCAGGGCCCACTCAGCTGGGACCGAGGAAAGCCTAGGCATTGCCCTTTAGTCGTGCCTTTCCCGGGTCACTTGCCCTGGTCATTTGACACCTATTTTCCTGCTCTTCATACTGGTGCAGATGCTACTGGGTCTTGAAGTGCTGGGGTGTAGTTGCATGGAGGTCACAGCCCTCTGGCGGTGAACGATGTCAGTCAGATGTGTTTGTGTATATGAGAAGCAAAGAAGGAAAAAAAGTTCATGTTCCTGGTTTTAAATAATTGATATTTCATTGGAGACAGTATGCCTGTTTTGTACTGTGGGGCCTGGTCTCAATCTTTTCTGAAGCATACTGTGGCCTTTCTCCATTTTTATGTATGCGATTTTTAATCTTAGGCGTTTTCATTAACATAGACTGTGGCACTGCTAAAGTAATGACTTTGAGCTGCCAATGTTCTTTTTTCCCCTCAGAACATCTCCTTCCCCCTTCTCTTTCTCCAGTTCTGGGTCATGTGGCAGGGGAGGGGTCTTTGGCAGGGTGACCCAGGCTGGGTAAATTTCCTCTGACCCCTAGTTATGCGTGGGCGGACACTTGGGCCCACTCCTTCAAGCTTAATCCTCTAAATTCTTTGTCTTGTAGGAAGATGACGATTCAGAGACTGAAAAACCTGAGGCTGATGACCCAAAGGTATTTGGTGTTGGCTCTGGTGGGTGGCTGGATGCAAACGAGGCATTTTAACATTATGGTTCAGTTCATCTGTCCGGTCAAGATCTGTCCCACTAACACTGTGCAACTGTGTGTAAATTTTCTGGGATGAAACCAGTTTTATAAAGAAAGCTGGAGACCACTCTGAAATGCGTAAGTCTTGAGGTAGCTTGGATTGCCAGCCCTGCAGATAGTGCCAGATCTCCAGACTAGAGAGGCGAGAGGCGTGGCTGAGTACAGCAACCCACCTGGGCTCTGTAGCCAGGTGGGCTTTGTGGGGTCACTGCCCCTACAGGTGGGTTAGATATGGGAATGTTTTTAGAATTGAGAAGCCATAAGGGCTGCCTTGTGTATTCTGGATTCTCAGTCATCTAAATACAAGGAAGGGCCAGAGAGGGTGAGACAGTGAGGCCTCTGCCAGCTGCTGGGGATACCGAGCCTAATCCTGTGTTTTCAGAATTGAATAAACGGTGAAGAGTGGTCTTTTTTAAAACAACATAGCCAGTTCTTATACTTCCCACTCTTGGATAAACCATGCAGAATGGTCTTTTCTGAAACAACATAGCCAATTCTTATTGGATAAACCATGCAGAATGATCTTTTCTGAAACAACATAGCCAATTCTTATAGTTCCATCCTACTAGCAGCCAAGAGTAATGAGCAGCGTTTCCTGTCACACTCCCTGACCCAGTCACGGTGATGGTTAAGACACCCCCTCTTGTCTGGCTAGCTTGCTGTACTGTGAACTGGGCATTCGTACAGGTGTGTCTTTTGAGGAAACAGTCTTTAGTAACAGACTTCCCTCTCCCTGCAAATAGAAAGACTAATTCCATTATTCTAGGCCTGAGGAATAGGAACCACGTTTTGTGATTAAAAACTGATTTAAAACCAGGTGAGGCCTTCAAGGCGACCTGGTGGAATTTAGGAAAATTACACCCAGTTAGAACCTAAAATAGTAGTGCATTTGAAAATACAAAACGAGATGTTCCAAATGTGAACTGTTCCTGTGATGGATAGATCTGTTTGAAACCACTGAAATACACCCATGAAAGGCTGTGGACGATACAGAGAAGAAAATATTTAACCAAGAAAGTTTTGGCACCAGCACATAGGAGAGAAAAAAACGTATCCTAGGAACTGCAAATGCAGGCTCTTTTCTGTGTCTGGTGAGGAACCCAAGGACTCATCCAGGTGTTACCAGCAGCAGGTGGACCTGTGGCCTGGATCAGGGATGGTCACAGCTCTGTTTGAACTTGGAATATTAGTATTCATCTTCTGGCTTATTATGTGGGTGTATGGGCCTCGGACCCTGTGCATAAAGTAAGCCTGAGGAGACACCAGTGTTGGGCCTTCAGTGGTGGAAGGAAAGGAGGATTTGTGGGACCTGGAGCCTTTATGTGTAGAGTTACCAGCCTTCGCCAGAAGCTGGAACTTCCTGGGGAAGCTGGCTGAGGAGCAGGATGTGTGCACGTGTAACTCGCCCCTTCTGGAAGACAGTGATTCAGACAGAATTGGGGAGCTTGTCGTTGTGTCTTTTGTGCTCAGCTTTTCCTTTCTCAGTCCCACAAGAAGGTTAGAAAGATGTGTCATTTTACTTGCTCTTGACTGATATGCTTTACTGTGTTTCATTCAGTCATTCGAATTTCAAGTCTGATTGTGTAATGAAAAGTTTTTTGGAACAATCTCTGATCCCGTTGGGGAGCCCTCAGAAATCAGAACACAAAATTCAGCCCTCAGAGTAACTCGGTGAATGTAGTTCTTTTGGAGGGGCGTCCTCTTGTCCTTAGTTGGCCTAGCAGAGGCCCACCGGGGGAGAAGGACCATGAGGCCTCATGGCGTCTCCACGCTCTAGGACCAGTCCCCAGCCTGAGTCCCTGGGCACCCCTTTCCTTAGCCCTGGCCCTGACTTCCTCTCCCTCCTGAACTAGCATCAGACTGTCTCCCCTATAGCATACTTCACCTCAAACCGCTCTCAACTCTCTCTCTATTCCAGAACTTTTCTGGCACACATAAGTTTCATTTTACAGTATCTTTGTATTCTAAACCCTAGTTTTGAATATTTCTGCCTTAAGTATATGAAGTTTCTAACAATAGGATACCTCATAGGAGGTGTCATTTTGTTAGCAAATGGATTGATGTCATAACTGTCTTTTCCACTAGGTGGCACTCCTTACTTTGGCTCTTTAAGTTTTGTTTTAATTTTTTACTACAGCAGTTCTCAGAACATTTTGGTTCCTTTACACAATTAAAAATTAGGATCCCAAACAGCTCTTGATTTTGGCTTTATCTGTTGGTATTTATTTTCTTAGAAGTTAAATTGAGAAAATTTTTAAATCTTTATTTTAAGCTAACCTATTACATTTTAACATAAATAACATTTTTATGAAAAATCACTATTTCCGAAACTAAAAAGTTAGTAGAAAGAGAGGCATCGTTTTGGCATTTTACAAGTTTCTTAACGTCTGGTTCCTTTACGCAATTAAAAATTAGGATCCCAAACAGCTCTTGATTTTGGCTTTATCTGTTGGTATTTATTTTCTTAGAAGTTAAATTGAGAAAATTTTTAAATCTTTATTTTAAGCTAACCTATTACATTTTAACATAAATAACATTTTTATGAAAAATCACTATTTCCGAAACTAAAAAAAGTTAGTAGAAAGAGAGGCATCGTTTTGGCATTTTACAAGTTTCCTTAACGTCTAACATCTAGCTTAATAGACAGCCAGGTTCTCAACTGCTGCATTCAGTCTGTTGGAATATGTTGTTTTGGTTGAAGTGTTGGAAGAAACTGTCTTCACAAAGATAGGTCGCTGGAAAGAGAAGTATTTTAATAGCCCTTCAGGTGCTTGTGGATATTCTTCTTTGATACTTCATCAGAACTCAACAAGTGGTAGTCTACTAAAGCTTAGTTAATTGCAATATGGAATGTGCAAACTTATCGATGAACTTATATGCTCTGCTTCATTAAAATCCATGGTCTCTCTTGCACTTTGAATGACTTTTACCCATACATGATACTACGTCATCAGACACTAGTGATTTGGAAAATGTTGGTTCACTGAGTTATGTACACCTCCTCAATGTTGACACATTTTATTCTTTAACATCAAAAAAAAATCGTGTTTGTCAGTGACATTATTGATCTTCTCAGATAAGCCATTAAGTATTGGGGAGCCGTCATGCTTTCAGTGGGGAGTACTCATTTTCCCAGATTCTAATTTTATCATTGCCAATCAATACTATCAGAGTTTTCCTTGAAATGACAGGTTTTGTTTTTGAAAAAATGTCTACCAGATATCCAAGTCAAAATAACCATAGTTTGTCAGTCATTCTTTCTAGTCAAAATGGTGTTCCATGAAGAAAGCAGCTAATTGAGCTCAGAACTCAAACAGGCCCGTATGTGCTTTCCCTTGAGGTAACCAGCTTTATGCATCCCTCTCCTTCATCATATAAAATGCTAAAAACAAGTTGTACTCTGGGATCAAGGACATTCGTAAGTGAAATTGTCTGTTTTTTTTTTTTTTTTAACTGAGCGTATGACTCCTGTTAAAATGTGGTGCCGCTGCCTTGATCGATTCTAAAGGGCCAACAATTGACCCACCATCGCTCCTCTAGATGTCAACACAGTGAAGAAGGCAAATCTGAGTATTATGAAAATAATTTTGACCTTGCAGACCCCCAAGCGTCCACAGATCAACTTTCAGAACCCTCGTTCTTCAAATTAAAGCTCGCGGGCTGGTAATATTAAGTAACTGTTCACTGCTTTCACTCCTCTACACGTGTCTGTTAAGCTGTTAGCCTTAGGGGATCTTGAGCTCATCAAGGCGGGAGGGCATCCAGAGTGAGAGACACCCCTGCCCCGGTGATGGAGGAGAGTGAAAGATGGAGTCAGAGACCTGGGTTTGAATTCCAGCTGTCCTCGGGGAAGTCCCTTCACCTCAGCGTTTCTCATCTGGAAAATAGGCATCATAAAATCTGCCTCGTTTATTTCATGAGGATTCACCAAGTAAAATGTAAATGAATACTTAGCCTAACAGTGTCTGGCACGTCTGTGTTCAGTAGCATTAGGTACAGTGACCAGTACCACCTGTGCTCACTTCCAGGCTGGTCACACATGCCATCAGCCTATTTTGGAATATTGAATTCTGCATTTAAACTGGAGTGCACTCAGAGAGAGAAATCTTAAAGACAAGGAAACTTAAAACCACGTCATGTGGGGGAAGTTAAGGAAATGGGAGAGAGAAGGCTGAGGAGGAGCTGAGAGTTGTCTGCTCTTTGAGGGTCTGGTAAAGGAAGGGAGGTGGCAGCCAGGGAAGCCACACGTGAGCAACAGAAGGCGTTTGCCTTCATCTGACGATGAACTTTCTGTCATCTGGCCAAAAGTGGGTCGAGCTACTTCAGGAGGTAGTGAGCTCGCTGTTAGACCTCTTTCAGACAAGTTTTAGGAAACCATTTGTCAAGAATGTCCTAGAAGGAATTTGTGGGTTGCAATTGGACTAAACCCCCAAAGAGTTTCCTGGGACAAGACTTGGGCATTATGGATGACCAGAGTTGAGTATTCTTTAACTTCATTATCTGTCAGCTTTAGAAAGTACAAGTGCAGAGTACAAAAACTTTGAGAATTACCTTAATTTTTATCACTCTGATGTTTGGGGTTACCAGTGAGTGCTCGAGTAAGAAATGATAACTCCAGACCCACCTCTGGGGAGCCTTTGGTCCTGATCCATCAGCCTGGGGTGGCTTAGGCATTGCTGAGATTGCCCTGAACTCAGGAGAGGAGGCTGGATGGGGTGGCTGAGCAGCCCACAGAAAACAAGGCTTTGGCTCCTCTGTTCCATCGTGTCCGTTTCTCGAACTTCAGTTTTCTGGTCTTAACCTCTTCAGTAAGCAGCCTGCCTCAGATGCTCTGATTACTCAACAGAACGGGCACTGCTGTCATAGAGAAAGTCAAGACAAGTAGTGGCAGTGGAAAGTGGCAGTCCTTGGTCCAGCTCCTCACTGCAGGGACGGGGTGCCTGGTGGCTCAAGTGTTTCCTCTTCCTGTTCACCCTTGGCACATGAGCTTCCCTTGTCACCACTCTCCTTTGTCCATGTTTTACCTCGGTTGCCCTGGAACGTTTTCCTTGTTTATTTTTTTCCCCATTCCCACAGTTCCTGTGGATGAAGGTATTTCCACTCGCTTACTGTCCCTGACACACCCTTCCTTTGAAAACAAACATGGGCATTGATGACCTGGCTCGAGAAAGCTGGAGCAGCCCGTTGCCAGCAAACTGGGAGGGCTGGCCTCCCCCGGGGTGCTGTGGTCCAGGCTTTGACCCCGGGAAAGAATCCTCCTGGCCCAAGGAGCAAACATCTGGCAAAACAAAACAGTGTCCCTGGGTCAAGGAGGTGGCGTCGGGTGGGGAAAAAAATCATTTCAGCATTTTTTAAAAGGCGTATTTAACCCCAGTTAAAAGAAAACATTTAAAAAGTTCTTTGGGCCCAAAAATAATGCAGAAATGTGGGGTTCACAGCATGGAGCTGGTCTGGCAGACCTGGAGTCAGAAGGCCTGGGCTGAGCGCTGGCCTCCCTCCAGCCGTGGATCACAGGCACACAGCTGAACCTTCACCGGCTCATCTGTGAGGTCAGGGCTGTGGTACTCACTTCACCAGGTGGCTATGACAGCGGTATGCGATGTATGTAAACGTACTTTTCACAGTCCGATGTCTTAAATGTGTTCTGTGAGTTTGAGACTCTGTAGGGCCACATGTCATTTTTACCCGATTTAGGAAGCTGTTCTAAGATGCAGTTGTTAGCACTGCTGAGCCTCTTTAGCCAAAGTGCATCTAATGTTATGCCCTCATCCTGTGGGGCAGAAATTGGCACATTTCTCTGTTCAGAGCACCCTTAGGGGGTTTTCACAAAACTCCTGGAGAATCCTCACTTGTGGAATATTCTACTGAAACTTATTTTTCAGCATGGGACAGCAGAGATTATCTGTTAGAGCTTAACTGTGGACTTTTCCTTAGGGATCTGTGACACGGAAATGGTTATATGGCACTTTTTCCGGTGGTTTCATATCAGGGTTTGGTTTGTTTTTATATCGTGCATGTTTTATTGTCCAGTTATTATAATATCAAGATGGAAGATTTTGCAAAAGGGGAAAAAAAATCACCTAATTTCAGTATTTTAACAGTGTAGTCATTTTCATTCTTCCATCTTTTTATGTTCGCGCCCGTATAACAGGGTGTATATTTTGTATGTAGTTTTGTTTCCATTTGAATTATAAACATCTTCAGTGTTGCTACAGTTTGGGTAATTATAACAGCATGATACAAATGAAAGATTAAAAACTAAGCACTTAAGAATTATGCAGTATGTGAGTTATGTGTCAATAAAACTGCTACAAGAAACAAAATTTTTAAAGATTTTTCTAAATATCTCCAAATGGGAAATGGTAAAGAAAAGGCTGAGACCCACCAACGTTTGTTCTAGTAGTGATAACAGACGTTAGCGACACACTTTTTCACATCAGTTTCCTTAGACCTTGTATTTTCAGCTAGCTAGCATAAAATCCAGAATTAGTACATTGTATTAGCAAACTATGCGTATATTTTTATAGTTATTGAATAAAATGCTGTGTAGGCAGTTTCTGTCCAATGAGAGTCTGCGATGGGCAGGAAACGTGCTGTGCTCTTTACAGGGGTCAAAAAAATAACTCATTCTTTAAAAGTTGAGTTCTCATTGCAAGTCCACGTGATTATTCACCTGGTAAGGGAGGAGGACTTGGTAGGGGCCAGGATTCAGTAGCGTTTCTTCTGTAAGCCCCCAGGAAGTCTCTAAGCTAAGGATAGGTGGTGGCGCCCACTGTTGACATGATTAAGTCTTCAGGACCAGCCCTTCCGTTTAGTCTACTCAGACATTACTCACTGGGGCACCATGGACTCGAGCTGTTTCTACTGTTCATCATAGTTAAAAAGTCATAAATTTAGCCATTTCCCCATTAAGTCAAGGGTTTAACACCTGCTTTGCTCTGTGACCTGCTGCAGGGTCATTCCTGAAGAGACATTTTTCCTCCTTGACCTTTGATATTGGTTCCCCCAGCAGTTGAACCAAGGGCTTCCTAGAGACCGTTAATTATTTCTAGCCTTCTAGTCGAGAGGGAGCAAGCGAGAAGTTGGGAAGCAGTATCACTGGTGTCGGAGTCAGACAGACTCGGGTTTGAAGTCCAGTATCGTCATCTGCTGGGCAAGAAGCCGCTTCATTGTACTTTGCGTGAGTCTACTCGTCTGTAAAAGAGAAATAATGTCTGCCTCATGGGGTTACTGTGAGACTTGAATAATGTATGTTAGCTTCTAGTGAGTTCTGTGTTCAGGGTATGGGAGGAAGAATGTACGCTTGGCCCCTCCATCTTGGTTTTATCCTGCCTGCCCCATGTTCTGCCTCCCATACCCCATGATCCTTTAAGTGCTGTTGAGAAGAAGGAAAAAAAAAAAAAAATGCAGCGTGACTCACCTAGGACCGGAAAAGGAAACAACCCTTGGCCATTGCTGCTTTGGGAGCCATCCACTCTTAACTTGTCTCTGGAAGTTGTCCTGTGGCCTTTGAAGTGTCGAAAGTGCCCAAGCCTGCCTACCACCTGGCATTTCCCTTTCTCTCACCACGATGAGTGGCCAGATGGCCTTCTCCGGGCCTCATCTCTAACAAGGCTTGGGGCGCCCTTGCAGAAATGGCAGACATGGAGTGTCTATGCAGGGGAGAACTGACTCGCCCCAGGCTGGGGTCTGTAGGTCTCGGTGGTGACCTGATCTGAGCAGCAGACAGAAAGACAGAGACGGAGCCGTCTGTGGAAGTAGTTCTTTTGTTGTCCAGACTGAAAGAAATGTAAGCTGGGCCCTTTGTCTTGCCACCTTCCAAAGAAGGCCTGGCTACACCTGTCACCGAACGCTGCTGAGAGAAACACCGTAATTGCTAGAAGTTGTGATCTCATGCGGGGAACAACAGCCATTGTTCTCCCTCTGAACCCCCCTCTTGGCTCCACCGCAGTGCCATCAGGGCCTTCTTGACTGTACTTGCTCCAAGTCAGCTGAAGCTGAGACTCCCAGAAGCCCCACCCCGCCCCTACATGGGTCCATAGCCAAGGAGGAGCCACTGCCTGCCCGACCCGCCCACCAGGCAGCCTGCAAGCCCCAACAGATTTCCTTCCCTTGGGGCCCAGATGCCGCAGATTACTAACCAAGGTGTGGCTGGGCGCCTCCTTCCCCAGCTGGGATTTATCTTTTTGAAACTATATGATGCAGAAAACAAGCTTCCTATCCTTAGCGACCCAGCACTTCCCACCTTCGTTCTGTATTTTTCGGGGGGTTTTGTCTTGGTTTGTTTTGGAATATTTTTAAGTGCTTATATTTAACAATATTAATGCTTTCTAATAGAAAATATAGAATTCAATACAAGCACATAAGTCACAAAATAATTAGAGACTTTATTTAAGGAGTATTCGTAATATTCTATAGGCTGGTAATGGGCCACGAACTTAGTTACATGATGAGGTTGTTCTTTCCACGTAGCAGTGATTTCTGTAGCGATCACTCCCATCTCCTAAGGCTGAGGCCCGTTGCCGAGTGGCCATGGGGCCAGTAGTCCTGGGACCCAACGCCGTCTTAACCAGAAGTCCTGTCTCTGTTTCGATCCATATCCCTGGAAATGCCGCTGTGCGATTTCTGGGTTCGATGGGGTTTTGCTCGTTTGTATTCCGAACTTTAGAGTTAGATAAATTTTCCCCAAGCAGTGCCATAAGATACTGGCACTCTTTCTGGCCCTGGAGATTAATAATTCCTCTTCCTGTCAGTATGTGGGTGACAACCAGTTTGCTTTTCCACGGTCCTGACTTTCTGTTATCTCAGTTATATTTGCCCCCATGTTAATTCAGCCCCTCGGTTTAGCTGCTGACCTTTCAGGAGGGATATGCTTTTGTAATTTGGTGGCCATGTTGAGTTTGTGTCTCAAAGACTTCACTTTGCTGTCCTCAGCCTCACAAAGCTGTCTCCCTTGTCCTTGTCTTGCTCTAAGCGCCCCCTACCCACTGCCATCCCATATAACAACCTAAAGCATAGAGATACTGTTTTTGTGGAAAACCTTTATGGAAAAAGGCACAACCTGGCCCCACCACTGAGAGCTTAACTCAGATCCTTTATGCAGGGTGACCTTTATACCCAGACATAGCCTACCCCAAGACACCCTCTCCCCTGGGGGGGCGGGAGGGGAAAAGAATGGAATGGCTCTCTCTGAATGTCTTTTACAACTTTCAAGAAACTCAGAATCTTCAAGCATCTTAAATCAAATCTGAGATTACACTTGGAATAATCAGATAACAAAGGCTCCCCTTCGGAAAGGCTCCCGGCCAGAGCTTTGCATTTACGTGGAAGACTGGTGGTTCCCTGTGACAGCGTCAGCCCTGCTGAGCAATGTGGGCTTTGTCCTACCGAGCTTTTTTAGATAGAGAGACTGTTTCCTCCCCGTCTCCTAGCTTTTTCTTAGGTCTACAAGGCCATTTCTAGTGCTGGCTTAATTCGTCTTGGCAGATGGCTGTTTAACCCTTTCCTGTAGAAACCGTCTCTGCTTGGGAGCCGAGCCTTCCTGTGGGGACGCTGGGAATGGGGGGCGACTCCATTTCATCCAAGGCGACCCCACCAGCTTCCGCCCATTTTTCTGATAAATCGAGTGTTTCCATCCCCGGGCAGGCAGCGTGCCATGGCAGTGTCCCGTCCTGACCCACAGGATACAACTGAAGGAAATGGGCGCTGACCGGCTTTCTCCAGAGCTGTCCTGCATATGTGGGAAAAACTGCCCACGCCAGGCATCTGTGCCGCCGCGGGCCGTGCCCATACCGCGCTGCGGTCAGGGCCTCCCCTCAGGGATTACTGACCGCTCTCAGCCCACGTCCGCAACCGCGTCTGTCAAATCACAGTCACTATTCTGGAACTTGGAGGTATTTTGACAAAAGTCCCAGAATTGCTGCTTTCTTGGCCACATGAGTGACTCACACTTGCATCTCCGAAAACCTCGTTTTGACTTTCATTTTGGTGCCTTCGGGAGGGCTTCCCAGGCCCGCCGTCTTAAGTAGCAGTATTGTGTGCCCACAGCCTCGTGGGGGTATCCTGCGAATTAGATGAGGTCTTTCACTGATGTCCTTAGCATCATTTAGTCCCCTGGATTGAGTTTTGTTCACATTATACGCCCAGTGTTTGGCCATTGCCTGGTCCATAATAAATGCTCAAAAAATTATTTGTGGAATAAATAAATGAATTAACTATACAGCAGTTCTTTTTGTCTTAGGATTAGGAGTAGCAAGCTAGATTTAAGGTTTTTGAAATTCAGTATTGAGCCCCCTCTCCTTCCGTCTGCCTGCCCCACACCAGCCTTTTATTGCACGCCCGGCCCTTTCATGGTTCTTCTGCTGCCTCCCTTTCTGACATCAGTGTGGACTTGAACAGATTTGGAGTCTGGGGGTCAAAGCGCTGCAGCTCAGTGAAAGTGGCTATGAAACCCTAAACTGGACTGAATGAAAACCACTGGCTGGTTAGAAAGGGGAGTGTGCATGTGTGTGTGTGCGCGCGCGCGTGTGTGCGCGTGTGGTGTCAGTGTTTGAGCACCTGTCGTGGGCAGGGCACTGACTGTTGCAGGTGCTGGGAACACAGAGGTAAATTAGACCGTGAGAGCACAGGGTCGGGCAGGTATGCTCATTGGCCGGGTGGGGTGAGTAGGGGAAGGCTTCCTTCAGCTGAGTTCTGAAGTCTGGGTGAGACTTGCTAGGGTGGGAGCGGGTGTTCAGGGAGCGGGCTTTGCCAGGGCCCTGGTGAGGCACCGCTCCTGCTGGAGGAGGGTGCTGAAATGGCCTACAGCGAGGATTCATTTTTAAGTGGGCTCTCAGCTCATTAAGTGAGACAGTATTAGGACTTCATAACTATTTTGGCAGCCCCAGGTCTGAGAGAATATAAGATTAGGAAAGCATTGTTTTACTGATCACCCTCTGTGCAGTGCGTTCTGGTGCCCAGCACTCTCAAAGCTAGAGAAAAAGTGATGTTTAAATTTGGCAGAATCCAGCTGCCAGAGGCTGTGTTGCTTTGTCTCAGGTTGGACCCTGGACCTTTGAGTGTGTTTTGTGGGGCAGGTTCCAGGAAGGATTGGTGAAGCATTGTTGGCTGTAAATAAACCTCCATTCTCTCTACGAGGACCTCGAGGACCTTGTACTTCTCTGCCAAGTAAATCCTCCCAGCTCAAATGGCAGCTTATCCCACTTCACGGAGCCATATTGTTTTTACTTCCTTCCTCTGCTCCAGTCCTAGTTTTGTTGGTGGCTGGACTTTTGTATTCTTTGCAGGGGGAACCACATTCCAGGTTCTGTAATTCCTGAACACGCCATGGCTGTTGCATTCTTACAAGTCTCAGACATAATTGATTAAGAACCAAAATTAGGCAGATTCAGATCACTGTTCTCCGGGGCCATCCCCAGCCTGCTGCAGCCACCCCGTGGCCTGGTTACTGGGGCTTTAGTCTCAGCTGAGCCTTGGAAGGCTAGAGGGGTGCAGTCAGAAGAGGCCTTGCCCCAGAGTTTGGTTTCTTTGACCAGCTCAGTGCTCTCTCGCTCTCTCCTCCCTTCCCCATCTTCCCACTTGGCTTCTTAGGAAGCTGTAGATTTTGTTTTGTTTTTCCTTGTGTCTTAGTTGGACTTGAACTAAAGAGCTGAAGCGATTTACCTGGTCTTTTCTCCTAGGAGCCTCTAGGCGACATTCTCTCCTAGGTGAGATGCTTTGTTTTCTTTCTTCTTCCTAAGGAACTGGGTGAAACCCCTCAGCCTGCCGTGTCTGAAGGGGCGTGCACGCGCTCCTGTCCCTGTCCGACCAGGTCTCTAGGCTGTGGGCTCCACGCCTCCCACTGACGCAGACAACTGTCTGGAAAATAGATCTCCAGGCTGAGTTCATTTCTTGGACCAACTAAGAACATCTACCTGGAGGCCAGAGGGATGGTTGCATACAAGTCAAGACAGGTGTCCCTGTGCGTTGCTAAACACTGCTGTGGGGGAGGGGAGAAGCAGAACAGTGGTTTCTTGTTGCTCTTTACTGTACCCTCCTAATTGCCCCCTTCCTGCCTCTTTAAGGGCGTGGTCACACTCTCTCCCTATTGCAGGTTTCGTAAAACCGGTTTCTGGAACTGCTGGCAGTTTAAGAATGTGAACCTTCTGTCTGTCTCCTTAGCTCTGTCATTTTAAACACTTTATCAAATGTTTTTTCTGACACCGTGGCTGGCTTCCAAGATAACTATCCTGGGTGCTTGGTTCTTTTTTGTACCAAATTCCTGGTTCGTGACTAGGGCATGACTGGGAGGAGGCTGTCTCTGAGTCTTGTCTTGAGTGTGACATCCCCACCCCACCCCCAAGTGCTGTCCTCCCCTGAGGCTGCTTTCATTGCTTGAAACTTACCTGAATGGACAGTTGAGCGTAAATGGTTCGAAAAAGCACCTTTGGGTATTCGACACCTGTCCTCTCTGTTCTCGCCAGACACCCAGCCCTCCCTCCTCCCTGAGCTTTCTTCAGCATTGCTTGAAGCCCTGGACCCAACTCCGTGTGAAGAACATGTGGTGTGACTCCAGGCCCTTCCTTGTGAGGCATAATCAAGCTGTTTTCTTTCACAAGCTCAGGGCAGGATTGGGGTTACGCTGCTTTAGGACCCAGAAGAACTAGGGTTGTTGGCGTTCTTCAGGGCCACCATGGCACAGTGACGCTTTCCCAGGAGCTCACCACCCAGCTTGTTCGTGTCGGAGGGCAGAACTACATTCTGAAACATAACAAGTGTGACCACCTGGGGGCGAGGCGCAGGTTCCCATTGTTTGATTCTCCGAGGTCCCATGGGTGCCTGTGACACAAACGGGGAATCTGAACAACCACAGATTCCAGCCTTCCCAGGAGACTCTTGTGCAAGATTGTGTGGCCTCTGATCTATGGAAGCTCATTTATACGTTTGGCCTGTCGACTCTCTTAAGACAGGAGAATCTTCCCACGCTTGGAGTTGGGGCCGTGCCGGATGGTTGGCACTTTGCTTGGAGGGACCATGGAGCTGGATTCCACTGCTGAGAAGTTGGGGTGGCACTTGTTCCTGGGGGTGTTGGGTTTGGGATTGAGTCAGTGTCCATAGCTCCATGGGTTCAGAGTATCCTCTGGGCACACACTGTGTGTGTGCGTGTGCGTGTGCGTGTTCACACATGCATGTCTTGTGAGGGTAAAAAAGCAAAGACTAGACTAATTGGTGAATTGAAATCAACTACCAAGTTTATCTTTTTTTTTTTTTTGTATGTGTAGAATGATTAATTTGGAGGGAATGAGAAGCAAAGCCAAAAAAAGGAAAAACTAAAAGAAGGGGAAAGTATAACTTCCTGCTTGTGATTTTGCCCCATCAACTCTTTCCTCCCAGAAGGTGACTAAACTACCTCAGCTCAGCCGGGCAAGGACCCTGTGACATGTAGGGACTCCACACCTCCCCGTCCCATTGCCAGAGATAGAGAAGCTGTAAGAAGCCCCAGCGAGGCTCAGGGCCCTTTACTGTACCTAAGGAGCCCTGGGAGTGTTTGGCGACTGACTTCCTGCACCTCTAGAGTGGACAGGGTAGAATTCCAGCAGTTCCAACATGGATACCTCACCTCTGCTCTGCATTTGGGGCCGGGACAGTGGCTGGCACTGTGCAGGGCTTTGAGAAGGATCCCCTAGGGGGCCTTTGAATAGTTTGGATTGGTACACCCTGTGACCAGCCACCTGGCCTGGGAGAGGAAGGACACAGGATGTACCCAGCTGATGTTTTCTCACAGTTAGCACCCAGAAAGCTGTCCCCTGGGGGGCAATTTAAAGGCCTTTTTTGGTCCCACGCTTTGTTACTGTCAGCTCTTTAACATTGGTTCCTCCAGAGTCACTGCTACAAAGGGACTGTTGTGGGGCCCCTGGAGACTGGCACTGTCCATGGAGCTGCTGATTGATGACCAGCCCGAATTTGGCATGGCAGTCGTCCAGGCCCGCCTCCTGACCCTTCTCCGCCCCAGTGCAGGCCGGCCTTCTCTTTGCCCACCTGATTGGCAGGGGACGGGTGGCCGAGGAGCCGAGTTGCTAAGCAGCCTCGCTTGGACGTTATGCCCATCCAGGTCGAATGAATAGTTGCAGTGTTCAGAGGAATGAGGGGGTTTTGGCCTGTCCCAGAATCAGGAGGGACTTTTTGAGGAAGGGGGCTAAGAGCTCCTTCTCTGGTCTTAGCGTAGAACCGTTGAACGGAGGAGGTTAGGTGACCTTCCTGCACCTCCCTTTCTGACACGCTGTCTTTGTGTGACGTTTCTTCGTGGGAGTGGAGTCGCAGAGTTCTACGGCTGTGTCCCTGTGTGTGTGACCTTCTCGTCTCCTCCCTCACCGACCAAAGCAAAAGGAAGTGAGATGCAGCCATCTCCTGGGAGTGCAGCTTCTGCCACTTTGATCATTAGCGTGGTGTGGCACTCGAGTCCCCCTGATCTAACTGTTTAAGGGGCTGGGCTTCCCCAGAAATGGGGAGACAGGGATGTTCTAGCCTATGTACATTTGGGACATCAGAAGCGAGGGTCGTCCCTGCCGGGTTCGTGATGGGGCTGGAACCAGGGCTTTCTCCAGGTTAGTTTGGTTTAGATGAAACATTTACTCTGAGCTGTAAAATACAGAGCAAGTCCAGAAAAATGTCTGATAAGAAACCTTTGCTCTTAGGTTTCTGCAGGCAGCTAGAACGAAGGCCGTGTGGGAGTGGGTATTGTGGGGTGGTGGTTTGCATTAAGGAGCAGAGAAGGCTTCCCTCTTTTTAAGGGGAGAATATAAAGCCAACGTAAAGAGAGCTGGGAGACGAGCCAAGGAGAGCCAGAGAGAGAAGCTGCCTCGGTGCCAGGGCCTTTCTGGGGCCTGGTTCCGTCACTTTTCTACCAAAGGCTGGCTCCATGCCTCTCTGGGGTTCATGACCTGCCCCCTTATGATAAAGTCTCCCGTTTTTGTTTAAACTAGAAGTATAAAATAGCTCTTGGGAGTAGATAGTCTTTTGTGTTTTTGTCTTGGTATCTCACGTTGTAAAGTAGCCACCTCTTGCTTCCTCAGTACCAGCTGGGGCAGTGACATTCTGGGGTGGCCAGCCAGGGCTGAGCAGCAGGCCAAGTGTGCAGGTGATGGATGGCTGGCATTTGCTCTCCTCAGCCTTGATGGATATTGGTCCCTGCTGGAGGCCGTGGAGGACAGGCTAAAAGCAGGCAACTGGATCGTCCCAGCTGCTCTGATGAAGGAAGAAGGGTTCAGGGGTCCCAGCAGTGAAGTCCCTTAAGCATCGGCTCACTCTTAGGGTTCCTTGCGGTGCCTTCACCTTTTTTCCTTCCTTAAGTATCCTGAGTGGTCTCTGCAGAAAGTAACTTTGGGTCAGGAGCGCTAGGCTTACCTCCTTGTTTTCTGTTTCTATTTTGCAGGATAACCCAGAAGTAGAAAAACGAGATCCACAGGAATTAGTTGGTAAGTACCCAGGGGGCTTTGGGAGCATAGTCTAAGCCTTGCCCTGGGCTTCTGCCTGGAGCCTGCTGGGCCTGGGGCTTCTCTGCTTTAGCCAAGGCAGCTGCTCTGCTGTGAGCCTGTCTCTCCTACTCTCTCTCTCTCAGAGCCTTTGGCACTTCCTGAGATGTCTGGGTAAGACACCCCGGGAACAATTCTTCTTTGAAATCATACTCATGGCGTGTTTCATTGGGCTTCGATCAGCTGCCAGTGTTGTCAGGAGGGACTCAGGGCCCTTCCTGCTGGGAGCTTGTTCCCCGTGTGCCCGGGGCCATCCTCTGTCCTTGTACCCCCTCATCCCCCCTCTGCTGGTGTAATCACGTGCTCAAGGAACAAACACGTGGTCTCTGCTGGCCCTTTGATCTGTCCCCAGGGCAGATATGCTTTATAGTCCTGGAGTCTGGGATCCTTTGTGACTTGGGGGAGCAGAGTGGTTATGTTTCTGGAAAATGGCACACGTGTCATCTCAGTCTTGTGTTAACCCCAGCTTCTTAATCCTTTCACAAGTCCCTTGACTCCCTCAGTGTGACCATGGACTTGGTAACTGCTCTCCCAAAGCCTGGCCAAACCTCTGTGTGGCGACTGTGACAGTCACTCTCCGGCTCTTCCCCGCTCCGCAGGTGGCCCGCAAATCTGTCCGGGGTGCCTGCTCACGAATTTCCGCCCAGGACTTGGCCTGCAGGTGCCGCTTCCTGCAGCCCCTCCTCCGCCTGTCCTTTTCGGACAGGATGCTTTTACTGGGGATGGGACGGGGGACCCATTCTGGTTTTCTTTCCTAAAAGAACTGAAGATTACGCGTCATGTTTGTTTTCTGAGGAAGGATTGGGTGGGAACGTGACCACTCTGATTCTGCCTTTATTCCTGAATTTTCTGATGAATGGAGTGTGAGTCTTTCAAATCCTATTAAAAAGCAGAATATTCCTAAAACAGTAGAGTTTGCTCTTTAGAAAATGGTGCCGTGGGGATGCACCAGTTGGCTTCATGGGTGAGGAAGCAGAGCACACACCCTTGCCAGGAAGCCCGTGGCCACCCTGAGTGGGTGGCCCCCAGGGCATGGCCTGAAGCCTTGGCCCTCGGCTCGCTTCCCCACCCACTGCCTCACCCACCCCTTCTGTCTACTACCAAGAAACTGGGGGTGGGTCGCGGAGTGGCGCCTGAGGCCACAGTGCCCTCCGCCCCTGCTCCAGCGCTCGTCCTGGGCAAGCGGAATGCGTGTGGGCGTCAGCCGCCCCCACCCGGCCTCTTCCACATCAGCTTTCACTCTCTCTCTCGTTGCCACTTTTTGAAAATAGCTTCATTGAGGCGTAACTTACATAGAATAAGATTCGCCAATTTAAAGTGTGCCCTTTGATGAGTTCTGACAGATATATGTGGTCATGTTAACCCCCACCCCACCACAACCGTAATAGAAAAACATTTCCGTCACTCCAGAATGTTCCCTTTACCTCTCCCCTTGCAGAAAGTTTCCTCCCTCAGCCTCAGGCAAGCAGTGATCTTTCTTCACTGTGGTTTTGCCATTTTTTTAGAATTTCATATAAATCAAGATTTCTCACCCTTGGCATTGACATTTTGGGCTGGGTAATTCTTTGTTGAGGAGGCCCGGCCTGTGCGCTGTGCGGCGTTTTAGCCGTATCGTTGGTCTGTGCCCACTGGATGCCAGTAGCACTGCCCTCCCCCCGCCAGACGTGACAGTGAAAAGTTTCTACACGTTGACAAATGTCCCTTTGTGGGGGCAGAATTGCCCCTAGTCAAGGGCCATTGAAACAGATGGAATCATAGTCTCTTTTTTTGAGCCCCATCCACATTGTTGAACATAGCTACAGTTTCTCTTTATTGCTAGGTATTACTTCATCATCGTAGGGTTTCACCAGCATCTGTTAATCCGTTCACCTGCAGAGGACACAGATCTTTAAGCCTCGTCGTAGTCTT
Source organism: Pteropus alecto (assembly GCF_000325575.1). Taxonomy (NCBI): domain Eukaryota; kingdom Metazoa; phylum Chordata; class Mammalia; order Chiroptera; family Pteropodidae; genus Pteropus; species Pteropus alecto. The sequence continues at coordinate 4,561,828 of NW_006436283.1, read as the reverse complement.
GATTACTCTTGCGGTTTCTCTTTTTTTTTTTTGAGCCCCATCCACGTTGTTGAACATAGCTACAGTTTCTCTTTATTGTTAGGTATTACTTCATCATCGTAGGGTTTCACCAGCATCTGTTAATCCGTTCACCTGCAGAGGACACAGATCTTTAAGCCTCGTCGTAGTCTTGATTACTCTTGCGGTTTCTCACTGAGGAGATACTAGTTTAACTGAACAGAGTGCGGCTTCCACTCCTGGCACCGCGTTGTCAGCCCCTCTGCCTGGACTCAGCGGCTCTGTCCGTCCCTGGGCTTGACTCTCAGGTCGCCGCACTGGTGTGGGAAGCATTTTCATAGGTATTAAAGGAGCCCCAGGTTTCATGGAGCGGATGAAAGCAGAGGAGCCGACCCATAGGTCTCTCCAGCGCTGTCGCTGCTCGACAGCTGTGCTTGCACACCCTGTCCGGGTGCCCGCCTGGAACAGTGGCACCGGCATAGTAATCCAGCTGGCTTCCCCAGGTCCCTAGTATCCCACTGCCTTCTGCTCACAGCCCTGCGGTGTGCCCCAGGCGGTCATTCCTTCACTGCCCGCCGGTACCTAAGCCCAGCTGACCAGCTGCTCCTGCTCAGATTGATACCTGGCAGCCGTGGATATCACGGCTGTTTTCTGACTTGGGCGGGCACAGGGTGAGTCGTGCGGGATGCAGGCTTCTCGGTTCCCCAGTATGGCCGCCCCCCTAAAATGCCCCAGCAGACCCAGGAGCAGCCACAGACTCGGCCACCTCCAGTGCCCGGGCACGTTTCTCATTGTGCTTCCTGCGAAAGTGGTCTGAGGCTCCGGCTACTCTAACAGCCACATACGTGGGCCAGACATCTACTTTACATTGGTTCGGGGACTTAGGAGAGAGTCACTGAAAGGTTGCTCCTGAAGTCAGAGGGATAAACCTTGATCTAGTTTCCCGAATGTATCTTTTCATTTGCCAGTTACTTCCTAGGAATTCTCTTGTTCCTGACCCCGGGCCTCAGGGGGGCTCTCCCTACCCCAGTTGTGCTGTGTACCATTTGAGCTTGAGTGTGGTTGGGTTGCTATGGCAACGCTGTCACACCCTGTTTTTCCAAAAGGCTTTCCTGGCAAATGCCAAAGGGCATTCTTTGTCTCTGGGTCACGTGTTCACACACACACTCTCCACCCCAGGGAAGAGCTTAACCCTCCTTCTGTGTGCCCAAAGCCTGCCCAAGCCCTGCTGGCTTTTGTTGCTGATGCTCATGAAATCGGAGGACCAGCTCAGCCCAGCTAATTCCGCTCTCGGCTGGCCTCTAGCCTGCTTGAGTCTCGGGGCTTGAAACTAACTCCATCTTCTCCCGGGTCTGGGAGGATGGAGGAAGTCGGAATGAGACTTGAACTTCAGCAGATCTGGTGTCACCCTTGCTCTAGGAGTCAGGAGACAGGAAGAAGGTACTGGGCAAAGAGAAGCACGTAGCCCCCTGGTGGAAACTGCTCCTAGGCCGCACCAGTACACAAGTCCATAGCAGGATGTCACCCAGTCTCGGTCCACTCGTCCTCACCCTCAGCCCCACTCAGCTCCGAGTTCTTCACTGTAACATGGAACCCAAAGCACCTTGAGAGGCTAAGAAAACACCAAGCCAGCCCTAGGAAAGGTGGGGCGCTGTGCACCAAGTCATCACGGGCAGTCCCGGCAGCGGCCTGGGACCAAGAGGCTCGCCTGGGGCCTGGCACACAGGGGGTTCCCAGTAAATACTTGCTGGGTGTCGCTGGTGCTGGTTTATTCATTCTTTTCCTTCATCCTGCCCCACCCCGCTCCGCCTGCTGTTTGCTCATTGTATGGCCCTTTTCATGAGAGAATGTTTTAAAGAGCACAGACAGAATCTTACAACAAACAGTACATTGTCTGAGTGATCCAGAGCAGGACTCTGCAGTCACCAGGGTGGCCAGAGGCCACATGGAAAGGAGTGCAGTGGGGGCAGTGGCAGGTCTCCAAGTGAACTGTCCCTTGGGAGCTGTGGTTCTTCACACCAGAATCAGGCGGACCTAAAGAGGTTTGACTGACTTATTTAAAAAAACACTCTAAACTGATCACCAACAGGTAATTTAAATGTCACTTATGCACAAGGCAGTTTTGAATACGTTAAGTCCCAAAGCCTAGGGAGCCCAGAACCCTGTTTCTCCTGTATCTTGGGTAGGATAGCTTGAGATGACAATGGCACCAGCCAACTCTGAGTTTCCAGGATCCCAGCAGGGTGTTTTAGGGACATAGCCCGTAGAGGGTGAGCCAGCGTGTATACCTCTTCCCAGCCCCAAGGTCAGCAACTTCACATTGGTAGCATGAAATTGGCCACAATAGAAGAATTTACACCACGGGGACGGGCAGATGCTGCAGATCGTGGCTGGTCCCGTCTCCACCTCCCACCCCCAGTTGTTAAACATCTAGCAACACACCTCTGGACATACCCTTTCCTTAAAAGTTGATTGCTGTGACCTGGTAGCACCCATTCTTTACACGTGTACCCTTCACCTGAACTGCTCTTCTCCTAAGTTGGCACATACTGCTCCTTCCGCGTGTGATTTCAACTCAGACGACACCACCCCCTGAGAGAGGCTGCTGTGAACATTGTTTCATAGCTTTTATCGCTCCCTGAAAACGTTTTATGTGTTTGTTTTTAATTGTTCACATGATCCCCCCATCCTAACCCCATCCCCCTACAAAATTTTTCTCTATTTTCTCAACAGCCTCCTTTTCTGAAAGAGTCCGGAACATGTCCCCTGATGAAATCAAGATCCCGCCTGAACCCCCTGGCAGATGCTCGAATCACTTACAAGTAAGCAGAGCTTGGCTGCAGAGGCCTGTGGCTGAGGAGGTCTGGGCCAGCTGTCTGATTTGTGTGACTTTAAGAGGCTTCTGTAAAAGAAACAGCCCGGGTGGGAGGGAGCCCTCAATGCTGGTTACCTCCCTTAGCCGGCTCTCAGGAGTTGACACTATCCCCACTGACATCCTCTGCCACATCACCTGGTGCTGCTCTAGCTGGGACACCCTAGCTTGCCCTCAGTGAGGTCCTGAGCCTAGGCAGAGAAGATAACATACCTTTTTTGTGCAACCCACTGAGTCAATGGGAGCATCTCAGAAGGAACTTTGCTAAGAAACTGAGAGACCATCAGGATGTAAAATAAACAAATTATAGAAATGCAAAAACACAAGCGTTTTTATGCATAAATTCCTGTTCTTGTATTCTCAAAATGCCAGATCACTAGCTTCCTGTCTGATACGACTTCATATAGACCTGACCTGAGGTTTTAAAATCCCAAAGAAATAGAGCATTTAGTGCAGTTATCCCCTGGAGAGCAGGACGTCAGGGGATAGCACCCCATTTCAGCCTCTGTGATTGTTTCTTATCCCTCTGGGATCCCCTGTGAGTGGAATCTTGTGACAAACAATGGGACAGACACTCAAGGCTGCCCAGCGGTGGCAGCCAGTCTACTTGTTCTACCTATGAGCCCACAGGTTCTGTTGGAGCCTCGGGCCACACTGCAGTCCCTTGACACCACCCTAACGGATGGATGACTAATGGGTCCTGGGGCTGTGAACGGCAGAATGCTGGGGCTGCAGGCACAGAGCAGATTCTCTTTTCAGGAAGTCTCCTCCCTTTGCTGAGTCAGCAACCCTCCCCCCCTGCCCCGCCCACCCCCGGCACCCCTGAGCGCAGTGCGGCTGGCACACCAGGCAGCAAGTCACTGCCTGTAAAGAGAGACAACCAGTGGCTGGGCCTCCTAGTTCAGAGTATTTCTCCTTTTCAGAGCCTCTTAATGGTAGAAAACATGACACAGCAAGCGTTTTCATTCACCTGAGATGGGGGAACCCAGCTGCTGGGCCAGGAAATACAGAAAAGTCATCTATAAGATAGAGGTCCACCTCTGCATGCCAAGCCTTCTGTATCTGACCTCCTTCACCTTTGTGACAACATGGAGGTGTGTCCCTCTTGGCTTCTCTTGTCACCTTTGTGACAACATGGAGGTGTGTCCTTCTTGGCTTCTCTTGTCCCTGGTAAATGTATTACAAACCTCTCTGCAATTCGGTGCTTCCTCTGGCCAGTCTAAGCAGAAAGTGGCCTGACAAAGCGAGTCGATCACCTCCCCTGATGATCCCAAAGGGCGTCACATGGGCCTTCCAGCCCAGCCCACCTCGCAGGTGAGGAGCACCCCAAATGTTTTCCTTCTAGAGACTGTGTCAAGTGCCGCTAGTGGGGGAGGTTGTAGAGAGACTCTCCCCTGAGATTGGGTTTCTGGGGCCTCTTCTTGTGTTCTGGGAAGCGCCAATGCCACCTGCTTCGGGCATCATCTCTGTGGGCCTTGGGACACCTGCGGCACTGGCCTGACTCCCCGCCAGGTGCTACTCTTTCCTATTAAAAGCCAGAGCAGGGCCAGGGGTAGGGGCGGAGGGTGATGAGAGCTGAGCTCTTGAGCTCTGATGGTGCCTCTTGATAAAGTGGCAGAGACCAAGCCATCTGTGGGGCCTCCCCACAAAGGACACCCTAGGAAGTCTGTGAGACCCAATCCAAAAAACTCTACTCCTGCCTTCCTCTGAAGGGACACAGCCTTCCGGGTCTCCCGCTGAGGACTTAACCCCGTGTTAAAATGTAAAACCAGCCTTCAGCCCCTGCCCATCACTGCTAGTGCCTGAAGCTCCTCTTCGGATGATTCAGGAGCTGATGAATCAGGTGGGGATCTGTCCATGGTCTTCTCCGTGGCTTCTCTGCCTTGACCTTTTATTACTCACCCTTCTAGCCATCCAGAGGGAGTCAGGAGAAGGCAAATGAGAACAGGCTGGTATCTCACTCGTGTTCAGCTCTGGTCAGAGGCTGGGTGGAGAAAGACAGCGTGGCCGGAGCAGGGCTTCACGTGGCTCTGTGGACCTCCTGTGTCCATGCGTCCACGCAGCATACGTGGCGGAGTACTGGGGTTGTGAGGGGTGCGGTGGGGTCATGAGCGCCTTCCGTTTCTCTTCCATAGGACAAGATCCAGAAGCTTTATGAGCGGAAGATAAAGGAGGGCATGGATATGAACTACATCATCCAAAGGAAGAAAGAGTTCCGGAACCCCAGGTGAGTTTCCCATGGGTCTGCAGGCTCAGCTGAGTCATTGATGTTGGACTGCGGACCAGGATGCCCCCACGGAGGTGGCAAGGCCAGGCCAGCTAAGATTTCACCTGAGCCCAAAGGGGTCAGGGCCATCACCCAGACTGTGTTATCCCAGCTGGAGGTTCACCAGTCTGAACATATAAACTGGTAGGTAGAGTAGAAGCCAGTGGACCTGGACCAGAACCGGGGAGGCCCAGCCAGGCTTTCATGCCCACTGTTCCTGAAGCACACGACCTCACAGGCCCTCGGTTTCCTCACCTGTGCAACGAGGGGGTTGGACGGGGCTGCCACTGCGGGTTCCTCTTCCCCCTCTAAAAAGTCATCGATTCTGCTTGCAAGTGAGGTTTTAGGAACAGAGCTGTCTCTGGGTCTTACTCTAACCAATGCCTAAGCAAGTGACACACCTGAGAAAGTTAGTCTGGTGTGGTAACAGCAGGGACCTGCCCTGGCCTTCGCGTGGGCCTGAGTGTGGTAGCCCCCAACCCAGCCACAGACTGAAGGTCAGATGTCTGGATGAGACCCAAAAAACACAGCCCTCCGCGCTTGTCCTGACCCCTGGCTAGCAGTCCATCTCCCTGCAAGAGCGGAGGGTTAGAAGTGACTTAATGTCAGGCCAGTGGACAGTTCTCCCATCAGGAAGCTTGCTTAGGACAAGTCAGCCGGGTTTAAAGGTATCGTCTGAGCCCAGGAGCTGGACGCTTTTGATCGAAATCTGGGATGAGGGCCTGCTCAGTGCCGTGTATTCTTTCAGCATCTATGAGAAGCTGATCCAGTTCTGTGCAATCGATGAGCTCGGCACCAACTACCCAAAGGTATGTCCCGCACGTGGAGGCTGAGGGAGAACACCCAGGGCCCTGTGCTTGCTCCGCTGGGTTCAGCCTGGAGCCACCAGAAGGTCTGCGCGGCAGCACTGCTGGCTGCAGAGCGTGATCCCGTCTCATGTTTGAGCCCCTGCTGCTGCGAAATAGTCCAGTAGGGACTGCGGTGGCACAGTGGCCGCCGGGCCCCTGGTTGGTTAGGGCCTGAGTGAGGATACTGTTCGTATAGAACAGCCCGCGGACAAACAGACCACTGCTCTCATATTCCTAAGAACCAGTTGGCCACCGCCTTAGCAGGCAGGAGACCAGGGCTAACAGCTGAGCCCCTGTGAACTTGAAAGCCAGGTGACTCCAGGCCAGGGAGACCCATGGCAAGACTTGAGGTTGGCGGGGAGGCTTGGCTTTCTAACCCATTTGTCATCCGATGGCCCTGAGTGCAGCTTTAACCTTTTTTTTTTTTTTCAGGATATGTTTGACCCTCACGGATGGTCTGAGGACTCCTACTATGAGGCGTTAGGTAGGTAGCCATCTATCCATTCATCTACCTGTTCGTCCACCTACCCACTGACTCATCCATCCATCAGCCTGTCTGTCCGTGTCAGTCACGTCGTCAGGCAGCATGTATTTCAGGGTCCAAGGAGCTGGTACACAGTCTTGGACAGACCCCATCTCTGACTTATGAGGCTCATAATACAGCAGAAAAGACAGAGGATCGAAGGAGGAATTCCATCAACGAGGGTTGTGATGATGGGGATGCAAGCAGGGCCACCTAACCAGGCCGAAGGGGTGGGGCGGTCTCGCTCAGGAAGCCAGTTTTAAGCAGAGGTTTGAGGGTGCACTGAGGCCAGCCCAACAGATGCAGACACTGTCCCAAGCCCAGGGACAGCATGTTCTGAGGTCAGCGAGGATGCAGCATTTTCTCAGGGGCCCGTTAGGGAGAACGGGGAGGGATTTCAAAGGGTCCAAGCCTTTAAGTGATAGGTTGCAAACTAGCAGCACATGGACCAGATTCAGCCGGTAGATGTGTTCTGTTTGGCCCACGTAGGTCTCATCTCGCTTTAATTTGAAATAGTTGCCAACATTCTGCCTAAAAATCCATAATTCCAGCTTCTCGTGGTCCGTGGGAAGGTAGTCCACACTGGGCCTCCCACATTCCCACAGGGCAGCCGTCAGCTGGAGCTCGGGAGCTGAGCCCTGACAGGAGATGCACAGCCCCGGCCCTGAGCCTTTGCATTGGAGGCCGTGGAGTCCCAAAGGCCACCTTAGTGCCTCGAACAAGGTCGCAGGGGTTGCAGCGAGTGATGGACTAGTAGTGTAGAAACTGTTCCGGCTGCTCTTGTAACAGCTTCTCTTGTCTTTGCAGCCAAAGCCCAAAAGATTGAAATGGACAAATTGGAAAAGGCCAAAAAGGAGAGAACCAAAGTAAGTGATGGACACACATCTTGGATGAAAAGGGCAGGGTTTGGAGCACGTGGGTCCTGCTGGCTGAGCCCAGAGGGCTTCAGACTGCTCTCCCCACCCCTGACCCCACCGCGGTTCATTGCCTGACGATGCTCTGAGCAGCCTTAGGTTCTCCTTGTGGACGGAACAGGCCTTGCTGGGTTTCCAGCCTCTGTAACTCAGCTTGAAGTCGCTTTCCAGTTGCTTCCATTTGGTTTCTTGGGGTCTTGTAGTTTGCTGCATGTACCCTCCCTCCTCTCCCCCTTACAGCTGCAGAGCCCTGCTGGCTTTCTCTCTTTGGGGTCATCAGTGTCCTCCGTGGCCTGAATGGAGGCAAGTATTTCCTTCCGAAAGTGCACTAGTCTCTGCCTTTCTCAGCCTCCAGAGCTGACCTTGGTGGCCTGCCTCAGTGCTTCCCTGTAGGTCCCCTGTCCAGTGGCCAGGTGACCCCTCATTTTAGGACCCTCAGCGCCGCTTCTTCCCAAGCAGTATGGGTCCTTTAGGGAATGGAAATTTGACTGAGACCAAATGTGCTCTGGACACTTTACGACCAGAGTCTCCAAGAGAGAAAGCTCAGGACAGAAACTGCTCCACATTTGGTTTGGCCTGACCCTCCTGCAGCAGCTGTGACCTCCAGGATGCCCCCCTCGCCCCCCAGGCAGAGGCTTCAGGGCCCGGGTGTGCAGCGGCCCTGTGGGAGCTGGTGCTGGGGGATGACCAGGTTTTCTTTCTTAACCCTTGATTGAATGTCCCTTCTCTCTCTTTACCTCCCCCTTCCAACCCAGGCTTATT
>NW_006436283.1:4547629-4553614 GCF_000325575.1 Pteropus alecto | reverse complement strand
ATTGCGGGGACGTGTCTGCAGCGCCTGGGGACCGGAGCTGTCCTTCCCCTGTGCTGGCGGGCACCGCTTCCTCCGGGGTGTGAGGAGGAGGGGCCTGGGCATGTGAGGTGGGGCGGCGGGCAGGGGTTCCCCGGGTGTGTGCAGAAGCCTAGTGATGCTGGGGGGGATACAGTGTCTGTTTGGGAAACTTTTTTCAGAGTAGTAAAAATCCCTCTCAGACACCTTTCTGACACCTCTCCCTCCCCCGGACAGTCACAGCAGAGCTGATTCTCAATGCCTCCTTTGTATGGTGCCAAACTCTCTGTCCCCCGGGAGCAGACGGCTGGCAAAAGGACGTGGATCAACAGCTTTGCCCAGGTCTCACTCTCTTCCCTCTCCTCCTCCAGATCGAGTTTGTGACAGGCACCAAGAAAGGCACCACGACCAACGCCACGGCCACCACCACGACCACAGCCAGCACCGCTGTTGCAGGTAGAAGGCGGATTGTCCGCTTCCAGCCACATCACAGATGGAGCGAGGGTTTCCCTGCCTTGTTGCGGGGGAGCAGACCCCACGGGGAGGTGGGGATCCCCATGGGGGTCTGAGCCTCGGCTCCACCTTGCCGTGCTTTTGTCTGAGCCCAGAGTTTGCGAGCCAGCTTTGGAGCCTGGAATGGACTCCCTGGTTTACTGGCTGCCCCCGGCTGTGTGTGGCTGGAGCCTCTTTGGTGCCTGTTCCCTAAGTTCTAACCCCGGCCTTCTGGAAACGAGAATGTTGCTGTTTGGTTGACCTTGGTCCTGACTTCTCTCTTGTCTTATTCCCAGATGCCCAGAAGAGAAAGAGCAAGTGGGACTCAGCCATCCCGGTGACAACCATAGCCCAGCCCACCATACTCACCACCACGGCAACCCTGCCAGCTGTTGTCACAGTGACCACCAGTGCCAGTGGCTCCAAGACCACCGTTATCTCTGCCGTGGGAACCATCGTGAAAAAGGCCAAGCAGTGACCCGAGGGACGGGCTCGGTGTGGCTCGGACACTCTCCTTTCCGTCACAGGAGGAGCCACTTCAGGACTTGACGAGACTCTGCAGCCCAGTGACCGATGCCCAAGGAGAGGTGCCACTTTGTACATTTCAGGACTGAGACCTGCTCCCCTGACGCCATCTCCAGAGAAACCTTTATGTGGCGTTCTAGCCCGAAGAGGACATTGCTGCAGAGGAGCGGGGCACTGTGGACAGTGTCTGCACACCGCTGGGGTCTGTTCCCGATTAAAAGCGCTGTGTTCTTACATCTCGGCGTCTCGGATGCGCTGGCCTTTCCTGCAGCCTGTTTGCAGGCACGTGCGAAGCTCAGGTGCCCTCTCCATCTCTTCGGTTGGGGTTATTTCTCAGGGTCGATGAGGGGGTGGCCCAGGAAGTTGCCGTGCCATTCCCCGAGGACGCCACTTGACATAGGCAGTGGGGGTTCAGAGCGGGGGAGACCTCGTGTTCCCACTGTCCTGACCCCTTCTCAGGAGCTGCGGCCTCGGCTCCCCTGGGAGCGATTGAGCCTCTCCGCGCACTTCTTGGACACACCCAGGCTTTGAAGTCAGGCCAGTTACCAGAAGGACTAGGGTTGATCCCCAACCAGCATGGGGAAGGGAAAGGCGTCGGCACCTGGCCAAGGTCCCTTGGTACCTGGCCAGCGGGCCAGCAGGCTCCGCGCAGCAGGGGAGATGAATCACCTCCTGCCTGGGCTGGGGGCAGCTCGTTGTTGACACGAGGGCCCGGCCGCTGGCAGGACCTGCCACCCCGCCCTTCCTGTGCCTGTTATCTCTGCCCTGCAGCCGCGCCTGGGCCGCGCAGGGCCCGCCGGGCTCCTCTCGGGGCCAAAGCAGATCTCCCAGCCACCGCCGGCCCAGAGGGGACGCGTTTTCCTTCCTTGCTCTTTGGCAGCGCTCCGCGCCGGCGGAAGGGCTGCGTGTCGGGGAAGGAAGCCGGGCTGTGAAGAGCCGTGTGCCCCGCAGAGGAGTGTGGTGGACCTGCCCTGCTGTCTCCCAAGTCAAAACCGAGTCGCACCTGTCCCCTCCCTCTCACACGTGACTTGGCGCTAGGGGACCATCTTTTGACAGGAGTTTGCAGCCCTGGAGAGGAGCTGCTGCCTCTGTCCCCAGAAGTCTCTAAAGGGGCTTCCCGCCCTGCAGCCTCCAGCGGGGCCCCCTCAGCACAAGGTCACTGGAGGTTGCATGGGACATTGGGGACAACAGTAAACACTGCAACTGCTATGGGAAACAGGGCGGTGGGCCTCAAAAAATTTAAAGTGGACTACTGTGCTGTCTATCCCACTTTTGGGTATATATCCAAAAGAATTAAAGGCAGGGTCTTGGAGTTATATTTGCACCCCATGTTCATAGCAGCATTGTTTGCAATATCTAAGACGTGAAAGCAGCCCAGTGTCCGTTGACAGATGATGGGTAAACAAAATGTGATATATCCGTAAAATGGAATATTATTCAGCCCTAAAAAGGAATTCTCACGTATGCTACAATGTAAATGTCCCTCAAGGACCTTATGCTACATAACATAAGCCAGTCACACACACAAAAAAAAAACCACTGTACAAGTCCACTTATGTGAGTTATCTAAAGGAATAAAATTGACAAAGATGAAAAATAGAATGGTAGTTAACCAAGGTCTGGGGGAGGGAGAAAATATGGGGGTTGTTTAATGGGCATAAGGTTTCAATTTACAAGATGAGAAAGTTCTGGAGATCTGTTGCCCAAAAATGTGAATATACTTAACACAATTGAGCTGTACATTTAAAAATGATTAAGATGATAATTTTTATGTTATGTTTTTATCACAATTTAAAAATCTTTTGGGTTACTGTTTAATAATAGTAATTTAAATTTTTTTCTAAAACTCAAAAACATTTACCTTGTATCGTTGGAGGCACATAGTTCATCCCCTGTTGATAGAGGAAATCTTTTTTTTAAAAAAAAAAAATCAGAAGTCTACCTTCTATTAAATGTAGAAATGGAAAATCACCATTCTTCAACCCCAAAAGAATAATTGAGTCAGGCAAGGATCAACCGTGCATGCTAAAACCCTTTGGTGAAATGTTGGGAACTGGGCAAGGTGACAGAGCATCACAACACCCCTCTAGATTCCTTCTTCACACAAAGTGAAAAATATATTTCTACAACGAAGACAGATGGCAGTCGCTTCCTTAATCACTAAGAGGCAGCTGACATCATGTACCACCCAATAAAACACACAGCGTAACCTATGACCATCTTTGCCAAAAATGTTTAACCTGCATCTAATCAGGCTTTTAGACCTAACTTCCAGTTTACAGGAGGCTAAAAAAACAAGTCCAATGACACCATGAGGAAGCAATCAGACAAATCCAGACAGTGGGACATTCTGCAGGTCAGCTGGCCTCTTTAAAAGGTCGGTGTGTTGGGGAGGGAGCGGCGGGGAGACTTTTAAAGGAAGGAAGAAAACAAATGCAGTGGGTGAAATGGACTGGACTCGAATTCAAGGAGAAACAGTTACAACATTTTTGGGACAACTAAGACATTTTAATGTGATCAAATCAGATATTAGGACATTCTTGTTCATTTTCTCAGACGTGATAAAGTTATTGTTATGTGCGGACTGTTCTTAGGAGGTACATGCTTGGAGTTTTTTGGGAGAAAATGTAATATCTTCAACTTACATTCGAATAAAAAGATAAATACATGACATAAAGCAAATACGGCAAAATGTTAATTCTTGGGTCTAGGTGATAAAAATACAGGTGATCTTTACACTCTCCTTCACCTTTTTTATATGTTTGGAAATATCAAAATAAGAAAGTGGTGGGGGAACCATCTTGAAGGGGGTCTACTGGCAACCCCACCCCCGGGAGAGACCTGGCCTAGAGACTGTCCACCTGGGGGGCGTCTCCTCTGTTGGATGGCTCGGTTGACACTGGTCTCTAGACTGGTTACCAGACTCTTGTGATCACACTTCCCTGTCATTTAACTTGTTTATTTATAGAAACAGGTACCAGTCTACCAGTAAGTGATGTACATTGTAAAACACAAAAATAGTGGATTACCTGGCACACCCCTGGAGAACATGCAGCCCACTCTGGAGGACCCTGAAGCAAGCAGGCGGTGTGTTTTATTCCTCTGGGTACCCCCAGCACCTGGCATCGGAGCTCATTAAATGCTTGTAAAATGAATAAGTGATTGAACTAACAAATGCACAAGTCGGGCCTATCGGAGCCAGGTGATGAGTGCCGGGGAATTGAGAGCAGCAGTCCAAGGCTCATGGGCTTCTCCATCCTGTTCAGGAGACCTCCCCTCTGGCAGAGCCTATGGATGGACCACATACACGCAACAAGACGGCAAAGTTTATTTTCATCAAATGAATATGTAATACAATGACTCTTAACCTTTGGGGGCCAGTAACCTATTTGGGAATACTGTGTAAGCTAAGGATCCCCTTCTCAGCAAACTAGCCTTCCTGTATCAGAGATACCTCACCTTTTGCACATGATCTCCCATGGCCCATGGTCCCCTGGGGTCCACACTCAGCCTCCAGATAATGGATCCTTGGAGTCCAACCCACCCGAGGAACATCATGGCTTGTTTTTTTCAGAACCTTCCTGGGGCAGACGTCTCACAGGGCTCCAGCCCCCTAGTCATTTATAGAAGAATCTGGCAATGAGAAGGGGCTGCTGAGCCCAGTGGAGCCTGTGACATTGCTGTCCCTGGGCCTGGGTCTCCTTCTCTAGACAGGTACCTCGGCCCTCCACCCACAGTGGGGTGCATATCGTCCACCCAGCCCTCTGATGGATGGTGTTGGCAGGCTACTCTCTGTGCTCCATTTCCCGAGGTGGAGTGGGCACTTGCTGGAGCAGCTCAGGTCCACAGGGCACTCGTACTGTCCTGGCATGCCCAAACCTGAGTGCCTCAACCAAACTGGGGCTCCTTCCACAGTGCTCCCAAATCGAAGAGCCGGCCTCTCAGAGTGCCTGGCCTGTGCACAGCAGCTCTCAAGGATGCCTGGGCGAGGTGGCTGAGTGGCGACCGTGCTCACAGTTGTGGCAAGTACCGTGTGGCTCGTCCACGTCCGGTCCCATTTGTTCCCACTATCTCTGAGCTGGCAGCTCACGAGTCTGATTATAGACGACGGCACTGAGGCTCGGGGAGGTTACCCAACAATCCCATTTGGTTCAAACACACTTTTACTGAGCACCTGCTATACGTCAAGCACTAAGCTAGGAGCGAGAGATAAAAGCTGTGCCAGAGAGCATCGGTCCTCAGGGTTGGTTCACAATCCAAAGGAGAAGAGGGACCACTAAACAGATCATTTCAAGCCAACGTGGTGGCTTGAAGCTGCACGGTTCGGGCAGGGGGTCTGCCAGTGACCGGGGGTTCAGTGGCATTGTTGGCAAGTGGGGCTAGAGAAATAGATCAAGTTGAGGTCGTAGAGAGACTTGAGAGACTTCAGCCTGAATACACGGTTCTCAGCGGCACCTGAAAGATTGCACCAGAGGACTGGAGAGGTCGGATTTGTGAACGAGCATGTCAATAGCAACTATAACAATCCAAGTGCCTACTCCATGCCCTGTGGGTCTTGGCCGTTTGATGGCTCTCACACGTAAGAAGGTTTAAGTGGCTTGCCTGAGGATCCTCAGGGACCCAGTCCTTGCTTGGATCTCCCTCAGGACATTTGTGGGGGTTGGAGGGGAGGCTGAGGGGACCCAGTGAATGGCAGACCTGACTTGGGGCGGTTCCTGGCCCACCCCTTGCGCTGGCACAGGAAGGCGGGAGGTGGTGCGCCCAGTCGTTGCCCTGGCAGTATGTAGGCTCACTGACCAGGGTCTTGGAGAGGGGGGGACCCCGATCCGGGAACTAAGAGGTCACCCTCAGCTCAGGGAAACCCAGCACCCGAGTCTGGAGCCTGGAGGGGTGGGGAGGCGCTGCGCCCGGAGCTGGACTGGAGCGAAAGGGGGTGGCTCCTCCCCTGCCCCA
>NW_006436283.1:4523165-4547402 GCF_000325575.1 Pteropus alecto | reverse complement strand
CACCTCCCAGCGCGCCTGCAGCCCAGCGGCCGAGCCGAGCCCAGCGCCGGGAGGACGCGAGTCCGCACGGAGGTAGGTGCAGCCTTCGACCCAGACCCGGCAGGCGCCGGGGCTACGGGGCGCAGGGCAGAGGGCAGTCACGGGTGGCGCGGCCGCACCCCTCCCGCCCCTCCAGGTCCCCCAGCCGCCAGGGCTGGGTGCCCATTCTGGGACCTTGGTCGTTGGGAGGAGTGAATGCTCACCTCAGCCCGGGCCACCGCTGCAGGGGAGCGGGTTAGGACGGCAGCTGGCCTTTGTTACTCCGCTCTTCACCTTCCTGAAGGCTGGCAGGCGCTGGCCGCCTCTGCCTGTATTGCCCAGGGCAGGTGCCCAGCCTGCCAGGGTGTGCCCGGGGTGCAGCTGGGGGTGGAGGGGCAGGGGAGCTGGAGAAGATTCTGGGCGGTAAGACCTCCGGGCTAGAGGAGGTAGCAGGAGGGGGAGGCCTGGGTGCTGAGTGGGTGTTCAGGAGAAGTGGGCAGAAACCAGCTTGGGCTGGCAGGCCTACTGGCCTGGACCCCTCCAGGGTTTGCAAAGAAGGTGGAAGGAACAGCCATGTAGAGGCAAAGACTCTTCCTGTTGGACTGGGCAGGGCCCGTTGTGTGGTGCACAGTCCAGCTGGGGTCTGGGGAGTCCCTGACTCTCCCTCTTCTCTGGGCCAAGCACACGCCTGCCCTCCCCACAAAGTCGGCTCAGGACACCCTTCCTCCAGGAAGCTCTCCCGACCTCGTCCGACAGCCCTGGGGGCTGTGCCCACCACTGTAACCTCCAGTGCCAGCCCCCTTTCCCACTCCTTGGCCCCTGGGTGGCCCTCTGTTTGTGGCCCTGCGTGGCTTTCTAGAGCAGTGGCTGCTCTAGGAAGCATGGCCTTGCCACACCCTGAGCCCCAGGACTGGGCGCGAGTGGCATGGTCATTGCTGCTTCCAATAGAGCTGGATATGAAGGCCGAAGGTCTCCCTCCTAGGGGCTGAGGGGAGAGGAGAACTTGAGGGTCAGCGGGGTAGGGGTGCCTGCCTCCTTGACCCTGATGTCCGTGGGTGGTAGAGCGGCCGAGGCGCCAGGAGATGGGAAAGCGGGAGGAGAGCGAGCCATGGTGGCCAGGTACAGATGTGCCAAGCTGGGGTCCCATGGGGTGGGAGAGAGGGTGGGTGTGGGGGGAGCTCTGAGCCTCTGCATGTCTGGGTCACAGTGCATGTCCACACGTGTCTTGTCCCTGTGCGTGGAAGGCCTCTGTATGCCGCAGTGTGACAACATTCAGCGTGGCAGTCACACACTCCAGGGACCGGGCTGGTACATAATAAGGCCCAGCAGCCTGGTGCAGCCCAGGGTGGTTTGGGGAGTGCCTGGCCCAGCCCACCGAGGCCACATCTTCCGACAAGCCCACCGTGCTGTTATGTGAAATCTCATTGTTTTTAACATCGACAACTTTCAAAACTTTTAAAACACGAGGTGAATGCATAGCTAGTCTCCCAACTGCCATCTTACAGTGTCTGAGGATGATGTGGAGGTTAAATGGGAGGGGGCTGGGCCGCTGGGGTCCCGTCCAGGCTCCCCCTGCTGCTGGTGGCGGGGCAGGGGATTCCGGCAGCCCTGTGCCTTGTCTCTTCTGGGAGATGGGGACAATGCACATCCCCCACTGGGTTCCTGTGCAGATTAAACAGCAATCCCATACATGAAGTGCTGGGCTGGTGCCCGCTATGCGCCCAGCCTGTGGGCATGGGAAGGTGAGTAAGAGCCGGCTCGGCCCTGCAGTGCCCACACCTGCGTGTGTAATGGTGCCCCAGAGAGGCCTGTGTCTGCAGCCTGTATTGTGTAGCCTGTGGGTGTGGTGCCTCTGCCCCAGGCTGCAGGAAAGTCATTTCCCCAAAGGAGCCCCCGCCCCTCGGCTGGTGCAGGGCTCCCGTACCCCAGCCGGCTCTGCCTGTGGAGCTGCTAGTGGCCTCCTGGGGGCCGCATGCATTGGAGGGGGGGCAGTAATGCCTTCCTACCCGCCCCGCCCCATGGGCCTCTGCAGCATCATGAGGGCCTCGGCCCTTCAAAGCCCGGAGCTGCCCCTGCTCCACAAGCCCAGGACTGAGAAAGGATCCAAGGAGGCAGGCAGTGGGCATAGTATGGTTGTGGCTCTAGAGAAAGAGGCACGCTGACTTCCACCCTCTGTTCTGCAGGCCTGGTGGCTCTGGCAAGTCCCTTTTCTTCTGGAGGCGGCAGGACGCCCATTTTTAAAAGGCCTCAGGGATGCCAGGGCTTGCCCTGTAGGCTGCTGATGAGTCGAGATGGTTTAACAGTGTCCCCAAGGCAGACGAGGTTCCTGGGGTGGCTGGCACAGTGTGTGCGTGTTGGGTGGGGAGCAGGAGGGGATTGTAATCTAGCCCTGGGCGGGTAGGGCAGGGCCCCCCACCTCTGATGAGCCAGATAGCCATTGAGGAACCTAGCAGCTGCCTCCTCCCCACCTGTCGAGAGGGACCCCTCTCCTCCTAGCTGCACCACCCTCACCAGAGGGCAAGTGGGACGAGAAGGTAGAGCCAGGCCCTCTGGAGGCAGCCCCCATGTTGGGTGGCTCTCTCCCTGCCAAGCCCGACCCAGGCCCGCTGGGGTCCAAAAGGCAAAGGCAGAAGCAGCTCTGCCCTCAGGGACCCAGCACACACCTGGCACTGGGTTAGGCTCAGAGCCCAGAGTCCTCAAAGGCAAGAGGGTGGGCACCTCCCTGGGCAGGGTGCCACCTGCAGGGCACCTAGCTGGGTTAGGCTCAGAGCCCAGAGTCCTCAAAGGCAGGGTGCCGCCTGTAGGACGCATACCCACGCCAGAGGTGGCAAGGAAGGGGGAGCACGAAAGAGGAGTCAGGGGCCCTGGGCCCTGTGACTCGTAAGCTGGGTGGCCTCTGAGAGCCTCAGTCCCCACACCTGTGCAATGGGAATCCTAGTGCCTCTCCTGTGGGGCTCTGACGGGCACCCGGTGAGCTGATGGCACGGGGCACCTATGTCGATTGTTGCTGTTATACAGGAGGAAGAGGATGGCAGGGCCTCGTCCCAGCCCGTGGACCAGGCTGCTGCTGGCAGCCCTGCTGAGCGTCAGCTTCCCCGGGGACATGGGTGAGTCTGGCACGCCCCTGCGGCCCCTCTCTTGGTGGGGGCACACCTTCAAGGCACTGCCCTCACAGAGGGGCCTTTCACGGGGTGTCTCGCCCCGGACACTTGGCCGTTCAACAACTGACCACTTAGCACAGTGAGGCCCGGGGAGCTGTGAGCTGGGACCGTGTGGCCTGAGGGCACTGGGAGGTGGAGAACTGGCCTAGAAAACAGAGAAGACGCCCAGCAGCAGACAGAGGCACTTGAGGATGTGCTGAGGCCTCGAGAGCAGTCAGATAGTTTTGTAGGAATTCAGAGGAGAGAGGGACCGGTGACTCGTCGCCTGCTCTCCGAGTGCCTGCCATCCGCACGTGGCCAGCGCTGGCTCTTGCCCATGAAATTCGAAATCTGACTTGTCAGTCGAGGCCATGTTGATAGGCTGAAGTAGACCATGGGGCAGTGTTTACACCAGGGAGATGGGCAAATGCCGGCCAGGGCTCCGCTGCCTCACCGAGTCATTGTTAAAGGCAGACAACACGCCATTGCCTGAGGCCCAGGAGACCACCCGCTGAGCATGCCAGGTGCACATAGCAGGTCCCTACTGTGCTTTTAACTGAACAGAACCAAAGGGAAGCCCAGTAACCTTTGGGGAGACTCTGGATTTCACCTCGTTTATTTACTAACGACCTACCGTGGGACAGGTCTTGGGCTGGGCCCTGGGGACGCAGCGATGAACAAGACAGACACAGACCCCTTTACCCTGGAGGAGTGGGCAAGGGGATGGCCAGGGTGTCCCCGCCAGCAGATGGGCCAGCGTATGTGTCTCAGTCCCCACCCTCCTTCCGTCTTGACACGAGTGGAGGGGTCCGGGTTTGCGCCCTGGCTGTGCCCGTGTCTCCCTGTGCTACCTGGGGCAGACCACGTAGCAGCCGCCGCCCCCGCGTACAGCTCCTCCGTGAACTGGGGAGAGACACCCCACCTCTCGAGTGAGGCTGTGGGTGGGGAAGGGCTTGGTGGGGCCCATCTCAGGTCTGCCCATCCCTCTCCCCACAGCGAACCGCTGTAAGAAAGCCCAGGTGAAGAGCTGCACCGAGTGCATCCGCGTGGACAAGGACTGTGCCTACTGCACCGACAAGGTGAGCGGCCGCCGGTCAGCTGCCTTCTCCGGCCGGGGGCCGCCTCCCCACCTGGGAGCCCTGCCTCGCCACGCCCCACCCTAACTCTAGCCACGTCCACACTGGCCACACCCTCGGCAGGTGTAGGGGAACCGACCAGGGCCAGGAAACTCGGGGGTGGGGACTAAATCCAGGGTTGGGACAGCCAGGGGACGGGCACCACGCCCCCTGACCCCATCTCCTTCTGGCCAGACATTCAAGGAACGGCGTTGCAACACCCAGACGGAGCTGCTGGCCGCGGGCTGCCGGCCAGAGGGCGTGATGGTCATGGAGAGCAGCTTTGAGATCACAGAGGTGCTCAGAGCAAGGGGTGGCGGGGGGCTGTCCCTGCTCAGCGCTGGCTGTTTATGGGGGTTCGCTGTGTCCCTAGCTGGGCTGACAGGGTCTCCCCTCCCCTGATCACAGGAGACTCAGATCGACACCACTCTGCGACGCAGCCAGGTGTCCCCACAGGCTCTGCGGGTCCGCCTGCGGCCGGGTGAGGAGCGGCACTTTGAGCTGGAGGTGTTCGAGCCGCTGGAGAGCCCCGTGGACCTCTATATCCTCATGGACTTCTCCAACTCCATGTCCGACGATCTGGACAACCTGAAGCAGATGGGGCAGCACCTGGGTACAGCGGGGCCGGCGTGGAGGCTGAGGGGCTGGCGGCGAGTGGGGGGCCTTGCTCGGGAGGCCGGGGCTCAGGACAGCCGCACCTCTCCCACAAGGGAGGACAGTCACTGTCCACATTCTCAGGAGAAGGTCCTCAAGGTCTGGGACTCCTGAGAAGGCCGCCTTCTCCAACCTGCTCCGTGCGCGACTCTGCGCCCCCCGAGTCCCACTCCCCTCATCTGTAAATAAGGACGAGGGCGACAGTGAGCGTGGACTCATGTCCTGCGTGCAAAGTGTTGACCAAGGGTCATTCTCCCTCTTCCTCCCGGCTCCTGTGTCAATGTGGAGGTGTTGGGGTTCAGCTGTACCTCTTTTTCCCGTTGATGCCCAGCCCAGGTCCTGAGCCAGCTCACCAGTGACTATACTATTGGATTTGGCAAGTTCGTGGACAAAGTCAGCGTCCCTCAGACGGACATGAGGCCTGAGAAGTGAGTGACCGCGTGGGCAGGAGTCTCGGCCATGGGTCCACCTCCCCTCCACCCAGACGCTTACGAGTCTTTGGGCTGAACGGGAGCCAGGGGGAGGCTTCCCGCAGAGGGTGGGCATGCGGGAATGCGGGGCCTGCTCCCCTGACTCTCTCTCTCCCTCCCACCTCTGCCCAGGCTGAAGGAGCCTTGGCCCCACAGTGATGCCCCCTTCTCCTTCAAGAATGTCATCAGCCTGACGGACGACGTGGACGAGTTCCGGAGGAAACTACAGGGAGAGCGGATCTCGGGTAACCTGGACGCCCCCGAGGGCGGTTTCGACGCCATCCTGCAGACGGCCGTGTGCACGGTGAGTGCCGAGGGGGGTCCTGCCAGCCGTGTTTCTCTCCAAGGGCATGAGCCGCCCGCTGGCTTGTCCTGGTGCCGGGCAGAGGCCCCCACCCACGAAGACGGGCTCAGACACTCTGGGCGGCCCTCAGTTACAATCTGGGTCTAGATGTGCTGGGAGCCACGGTCCCTTAGCCCGAGCAGTCACATCCTGCTTTCACACTGATCAGTGAAGCAGACGTGAGTCCTGTGGTTCTGGAAGCTTCAGTGCCCTGAGGCCAGCCTCCCACCCAATCTTCCCAGGAATGTCAGCCTCCCAGGACCCACAAGCTGCCCAGTCTCCAACCGTGCTGGGCAGCTGGAGAGAGCACTTCTTTTGATGTGCACATCAGTTTTTTTCATTTTGAAAATGATACCCCCATACAATAGGCAGTTTGGAAAACCGAGAACAGACCTTGCACATAATTTCACCGCCAGCAGACCAGCAGCCACTGACATCCGCCAGCGTGTTTCATTCCCTTATTTTATATAGTTCTAATCAGCGCACTTATAACGTGGAAACTTTTGTTCGTTTCACCCTGTCATAGACATCTTCTCTGCTGTAACACGCAGTTTTTCAAATCACCCCAAGTATTTTCAAAGAAATCGCCACGCACCGCTGTGCCTATTTCAACGGGTCTCTTCATTTAACGTTGCCTGGGCGACGCTTTTCTTTTTTATTGATTTATTTTTATTTTATTTTATTTTTTACGCCTACAGCACCTGGTCTTCCTAGGTGGTCTCCCATCCAAGTACAAACCAGGCCCGACCCTGCTTAGCTTCCGAGATCAGACGGGATCGGGCACGTTCAGGGCGGCTTGGCTGTAAACTAGGGGGTGCACTTTTCTATGCAGTTAAAACATTCCCGACGGTGGTTGTGACCTCGGGGGGACGGTCGGATGAACCCGGCACGGCGGCCGCCGCGTGCGCAGACCACGTTCACGTCCCCTTCCCTGTCACCGGCGTCCGTTTCTCGCCGCGGTCTCTCGTGCGCTGTCGGTCACACGCGTCGTTCACGACGGTGGCATGCTGCTCATCATGCGACCTAGCAGCGCCCCACGCTGGGGACGTTCACCGTCACACACGGCAGCGCGGTGGCTGTCCTCGGCGGGCGGCCCGCTGACGGGCGTGCCCTGGTCTCTGTCCCCAGAGGGACATCGGCTGGCGCCCTGACAGCACCCACCTGCTGGTGTTCTCCACCGAGTCCGCCTTCCACTACGAGGCCGACGGCGCCAACGTGCTGGCCGGCATCATGGGGCGCAACGACGAGAAGTGCCACCTGGACCCCACAGGCACCTACACCCAGTACAAGACTCAAGACTACCCCTCGGTGCCCACCCTGGTGCGCCTGCTTGGCAAACACAACATCATCCCCATCTTCGCTGTCACCAACTACTCCTACAGCTACTACGAGGTGTGTGGGGGGGAGTGTCCGGGGCCGCTGGGCGAGAGCTGGGCAGGGCAGCGGGAGGCCCATGGAACTTCCCAGAGACCCCTTCTCCTTTTCCTCGCTCCTTCCTCCCCTCTTCCTTACCCTCTCCCTCCCCAAATCTTGTGGCACCTCCCGGGATGACATGGCAGGAAGAGGAGGTCGTGTGCCCATTCCCCAGCCCAGCTCCCAAGCAGATGGGGGCTCAGAGGGCAGGCTCTGGGACACACCGGCAGGTCCCAGGCCTTAGTGACCCCCTCTGCAAACTGCGGGTGACCCCAGAGTCGTTGTGTGGGTTCGACGAGACGGTTCTTGTCGAGGCTCAGCCCGGGGCCTGGCCCTCTCCCCTGCAGAAGCTGCACACGTATTTCCCCGTGTCCTCGCTGGGCGTGCTGCAGGAGGACTCGTCCAACATCGTGGAGCTGCTGCAGGAGGCCTTCAACGTGAGGGGCGCGAGGGCTCGGCCCTTCCCGGCAGGGCTGGTGGGGGAGGCCGAGTGGGCGAAGGATGTCCTGGGTCAGGGTGGAGAGATAGGGTAGGCTGGCGAGGAAGGGTCCTTGGGGGTCCTGGGGAACCACCTGTGGCCTCACCTGTGGCCCTGGGCACCTATGGGCTCTGCCACTTTGACCACAAACCCCCCACCCCAAGTCCTCCATGCAGGTGGGGGTGGAGCACAGCCCAACCAGGTCAGCATGAGTGAGTACAGCCAGGCCAGGCCAGCGTGGGGGAGCACGGCCAGGCCAGAGTGGGGGAGCACAGCCCGGCCAGGCCAGGTGGGGAAGCCCGGGTTCCCCCAAGACCACTGATCGCCTGCCCTCCTTCAGCGCATTCGCTCCAACCTGGACATCCGGGCCCTGGACAGCCCCCGTGGCCTGCGGACAGAGGTCACCTCCAAGATGTTCCAGAAGACAAAGTCTGGGTCCTTTCATATTCGGAGGGGGGAAGTGGTACGCTGCCCTGAGGCCCGGGGTGGGGAGGGCAGGCACAGCACCCTGCGGGGTGGGGGTGGGGGGGCCTACCTGAGCAGAAGTCGAGAGTGTGGCCTCTGGAGTCAGACAGGCCTGGGTCTGAAGGCCTCCGGGTCAGCCCTGTGGACGGGCTTGGCGGCCTCCTCGGCGTGTCCAGGACCTCACCTGCACAGAGCTCAGAGGGTCGCTCAGAGGCGCGAAGGGGCCAAAGGAGGCTCTCGTTATGGCCATCGCGACTGCCTGGCAGAAGCGAGGTGTCAGCCCTGAGGAAGGGCAGGCAGGGAGCCGGGTGTCAGGCATCCCGCAGCTGGAGGGTCGCAGGCCGGCGGGCACAGCTGCCCGCCCTGGTCCTCTGGCCGGGCTTGCTGGGCTGACAGCTGGGTCCCCACAGGGCACTTACCAAGTTCAGCTGCGGGCCATCGAGGACATGGATGGGATGCACGTGTGTCAGCTGCCAAAGGACGACAAGCAAGGCAGCATCCACCTGAAGCCTTCCTTCTCCGACGGCCTCAGGATGGACGTAGGCATCATCTGTGACGTGTGCTCCTGTGAGCTGGTACGGCAGCGCCGCCCTGGGCGGGAGCAGGGAGCCACCGCCCCCAGCCCCGGGGGATGAAGCAGAGCCTCCTCCTTCACAAGGCACTGTGAGGGCAGAGGCAGCAGAGGTGCTCAGTGGCCCTGCCCGCCCCCGATGCCCCACTGTGTTCTCGTTCTAGCAAAAAGAGGTGCTGTCCCCTCACTGCCACTTCCACGGAGACTTCATGTGTGGACACTGTGTGTGCAACGAGGGCTGGTGAGTGTGCGCCCGGCCCTGGGCACGCCGTGTGTGCCCGGCCGAGGGTGGGCGGCGGGTCACGGGGAGGGCCGGGAGTGGGGCGCGCCAGGTTGTCGGGCGGATGAGTTCAAAGCGCTTGGAAATGTGTAGATATGCAGTTTATCTCCGGTAAGACATGCGAGAATCAGGACGCTGGTGGCCGTCAGGGTGTGGGGACTGGGTGTCTGGGGACAGCACGGGGGGCGGGAACTGACTTTTCACTCCTTACCTTTTGTACCTTGAGTGTTTTGAACCAAGGGTACATATCACCTGATCAAGAATGAGCGCCTAAGTGATGGGTTAGGCTTTCAAAGCTTCGAGGCATTGGACAAGTCTCATGAGGAAGGGACGTGGTGGGTGGGGATCTCAGGGGTCTGAGGTTCGAGTCCGCTCAGCCACTGCTGTCGGTGTGACTCGGACCCACCGTGGCCTCTTAGAGCCTCAGTTTCCTCTTCTATCAAACGGGATGGTAAAAGCCCAGCCCTTCCCGGGGCCGTGAGCAAGTCGGTGGCTCCTCTCTTAGGAGTGGCGAGAGCTGCAACTGCTCCACGGGCTCGCTGAGTGACACGCAGCCGTGCCTGCGGGAGGGCACCGACAAGCCGTGCTCGGGGCAGGGCGAGTGCCAGTGTGGCCACTGCGTGTGCTACGGCGAAGGCCGCTACGAGGGGCGGTTCTGTGAACATGACAACTTCCAGTGTCCCCGCACCTCCGGATTCCTCTGCAACGGTGAGCTCGGCAGCGCCGGCGGCCAGCGCTGGGCACGCGGGGCGGGGAGGGTGGCCCGGTGCCCCGCCCCGCCCTACCGATCTCCCATCGGGACCCAGGTCAGCGGGGAGAGCCAGGCCAGGGGTCAGAATCCCCACGTTCAGACCGAGCCCTCCCCCAGACCCCCTGAATGCCTCCCCGCAAGGCCAGTCCAAACCGGGACATCTCGCCCCCTGTAAACTTAATGCCCACGGCCAGGGTGACAGTCCCCTTGTGTTTAAGACCCCGGCTTCCCCGAGGTCCTCCAGTCCGTGCCCACCTGCCCACCTCCTGTCTTCACTCTCCCATCTCATCGGGGTGGGTGCCACCCAACCACCCTGGGTGGTTGGCGCTATATGGCATGGCGGTCCTGCCTTTCTCAGAAGATGCTACGTTTCTAGCAGGCACAGCCTGAAGTCACGTGCCCTTCGTAGCCCCACAGGGCCTAACACAGTGTGGCCCAGGCCATGGGCACAGAGTCTGGCCAGAGCTTCTGAGCTGGGCAGGGATCACAGAACCCAGACAGCTGCCACGTGGAAGGATCGAATGGTTGAATGGGGGAGGATGAATGAAAATACACTCATCAAATACTTATAAAGCCCCGACTATATACTTGCCACTGGGGGTCGGGCCCCTCCTTTTCTATCCTGTCGTCCATTCTTGCTTTTGTCCGACATCTCTCCAACTGTCTATCCAGAGCGTGCCCCGAGAAATGGGAGGAGAACCCAGCGCATCTGGAGAAAGGCAGGCGTGTGGCACAGGCAGAACCGGGAGGGGGAGGGGAGGGAGATCTTACTGGGGAGGGAGGCAAGGCCGGAATGCGAGGGTTTGGCTTCCTCTCCAAGGCTGCTCCACTTCTAGTCTAGCCCAAACTTTTTCTTAAAGGGCCAGGAAACTTTTTCAGCTTTGTGAGCAGTATGGCCACAGTCGTAACAACTCAGCTCTGCATTGTAGCAGAAAGCAGCTATAGACAATACGTAAGCAAATGAGTGTAGCTGTGTTCCAGTAAAACTTTTACAAAAACAGGGGGGTGGATGGGCCTGCAGGCCATAGCTAATCAACACTTATTCTAGTCTGAGGGTATTGGACTTTATCCTTTGGGCAAAAGGGAGTCATTGGAGGTTTTGATTTCATTTTCTAGCTATTTGTATGTTAACCTTGTATCCAGACACCTTGCTAAACTCACTTTTGAAATCTAACAATTTATCTGTTGCATCTTCTTGATATGTTGTGACATGTTCCTGATAACTTGAAAGTAATGACAGTTTTGTTTCTTACTTTTCCAATACTTATGTATTTTATTCCTTTTTCTTATCTTATTGCATTGGCCAAGACTCATCAGTGGTTCTTAAATAGGGGAGCCACACAAGTGAATTTGTGTTTCGGGATGGTCACTCTGGCTGCAGAAAGGAAGGTGGGAGGTGGGAAGGAGGGAGACAGATGGAGGGAAGGAAATTCTAAGAAATCGAGGAAGAGATGGTTCTGCCCAGGGCTGGAGACCTCCCTGCTCCCAAGGCTCACCTCCCACAGGCCCTTCCTGGCAGGTGGGCAGCCTGGACTGCAGGTGTGAATGGGCTCTCCTCTCCCTTCCCTGCTCCTCTGGCAGACCGGGGACGCTGCTCCATGGGCCAGTGTGTGTGTGAGCCTGGCTGGACAGGCCCGAGCTGTGACTGTCCCCTCAGCAATGCCACCTGCATCGACAGCAACGGGGTAGGCCTGAGCATGAGGCAGGCGGTGGGTTGGGTGGCAGAGGGGGCCCCGGTGAGGGTGCAGGGGTGAGGGTGCAGCCAGTTCACTGGTGCCTCCTCCTGCCTCAGGGCATCTGTAATGGGCGTGGCCACTGCGAGTGTGGCCGCTGCCACTGCAACCAGCAGTCCCTCTACACAGACACCATTTGCGAGATCAACTACTCAGCGGTAAGGCCAGGATTGCTGGGGTGTGGGCACTGGAACCCCGGGCACGGGGCGGGGCGGACAGGAGGGGCCGAGCCTGGTGCCGTAGGGGCAGAGCAAGGGCGTGAGGTTGGGTGAGTGGGCCTGCCAGAGGCCTGTCCAGCACGGTGCCCGTCTGCGCCCCCGCCAGGTCCGTCTGGGCCTCTGTGAGGACCTGCGCTCCTGCGTGCAGTGCCAGGCCTGGGGCACGGGAGAGAAGAAGGGGCGCACGTGTGCGGAGTGCAGCTTCAAAGTCAAGATGGTGGATGAGCTGAAGAATGGTACGGGGCAGGGGCCCAGGACCAGGGGTGCTGAGACCCCGGGCAGGGGGGCGCCCAATGAGACAGGGGATGTCATGTATCTGGGCCTGGGGCTCGTCATCCACGTCGAGGTCAAGAAATCCAGGCAGAGGTTCCAGACTTCGCGGAGGTCACGAAATCCAGGCAGGGGACACGTGGTCTGGCCGGGGCAGACAGACCCAGGCAGGGGGCACACCTGATTAGGGACCAAAGAGTCTGGGGAGGGGGCACCAGGCTTGGGCAGGTGACAGATAGCTGGGCAAGGACATGAACACAGCAGGGGTATATAACCGGGCCGTGGGGCCACGCAGCCTGCTCTCCTCTAGGCCAAATGAATGTTCTAGAAGCCCAGCTCCTGGGCGATGCTCAGGACGGGGAGGTGGTGGCCCAGATTTGCAGCCCTTCGTGCTCCTGGGCAGGGCAGGGCCCCACCCCCGTGCCAGGGGACTAACTTCTTCCCCAGGGAGGCGCCTCCTGCCCTGTCATGGGCCGGGTGGGCCCCGGAGTAGGGGACACCTCTCTGGGCCCTGGGGTGCTGGGGTGTGGGGTGGGGGTGCCCTCTGACCGTGTGTGGGTGCAGCGGAGGAGGTGGTGGAGTACTGCTCCTTCCGGGACGAGGACGACGACTGCAGTTACAGCTACACCGTGGAGGGCGACGGCGCCCCCGGGCCCAACAGCACCGTCCTGGTGCACAGGCAGAAGGGTGAGCCGGCGGCGGGGGCGGGGGCAGTTTTTTGCCGGCGGGGGCGGGGCGCGGGGGCATCGGAGCCCGGCTGGGGATGGGAACCGCCATCCTCCTCTTCCTCCTTCCTTCCCAGACTGCCCTCCCGGCTCCTTCTGGTGGCTCATCCCCCTGCTCATCTTCCTCTTGCTGCTGCTGGCACTGCTGCTGCTGCTCTGCTGGAAATACTGTGCCTGCTGCAAGGTGACAGCGCCCCCGGGGTCCCCACCCCTCACCAGCGTCCCCACTGCCCTGCTGAGGTCCTCCCAGGTGGCAGAGGCCAGGCCAACCCACGTCCTCCCCAGCCCCTCGCCTCTGCCGGCCATGAGCCGCTGGATACCTGAGATCACCTGTCCCGGGGTCAGCCACATGCAAAGGACCATGGGAGCCAGCAGGGAAGGGAGGGCCCTGCCCACCAGGACCTGACAGTTTTGTTGAGACCAGACCAGAGACAGGAAGGCGTAGAGGGAGGCACGGCATGGGACACTGAACTGTAGGGGGCAGAGGCGATACCGTGTGGTAACCTCCATGTTGTGGATGTTAGTGTGTTACAGAGGAAAAGTTCCGCCATCAAATACATTTGATCTCAGGGCTTCTGCAGGACTTCTCAGAGCCTTCGATCTAGTTGCATGCCAGTGAAACTGCGCGGGGGCCGTGGGGAATGAATCCAGTGCTTCCTAAATGGGTTTGATCGCAGAACCTCATAGAGCATCTGGCGGGACCACGCACCCCATGGCACAAATTTTAGGAACCCTCTGTCCCCACCTTCTGTGCCCCACACCTAGATCTCTGAGACTGCCTGGATATCCTGGGGTCTGGGGGGGTCCACTGTGGCCCCTCCAAATCATTGGCGTGGGTGGGGAGGTGGTGACTCGAGGGGCTTACCCGAGCTGGCAGCTGTCCCAGATCTCATCTCCACCCCTTGTCCCCTAGGCCTGCCTGGGACTTCTCCCTTGCTGCAACCGAGGTACGGGCTGGCGTTGGCAGGGCCGGTGAGGGGGAAATGAGGGCCGAGCCTGGAGCAGAGGCGGGAGGCCCTGGGGTCCCACCGGAGGGTGTGTGGCAGGGAGGGCCTGGAGAGAGGTCCCATGCTGAGAACCCTGTCCCACAGGTCACATGGTGGGCTTCAAGGAAGACCACTACATGCTGCGGGAGAACCTGATGGCCTCAGACCACCTGGACACACCCATGCTGCGGAGTGGGAACCTCAAGGGGCGTGACATGGTCCGCTGGAAGGTCACCAACAACGTGCAGCGGCCTGGCTTTGCCACCCATGCCGCCAGCACCAACCCCACGGAGCTGGGTGAGGGCCGGGGCTGGGCGTGGCCGTGCTCCGTGCTGCCCTCAGGGCCTGGGGCACGTGCACTGCTGTTCCCGGGTCCAGAATCACGCTGTTCCTGTGTTCTCTGGGTGTTGGGTGCAGGCACAGGCCTGGTCACTCTCTGTCCTTCCTGATGGCACTGCAGGCCTCAGGCGCCCAGCCAGCCGCTCGCCCCCCGTCCTGGCATGCCTCCTGGAGGGGCTGCTGTGGTGCCCGCCGTGCAGGGGGCTGACGACCCCCGCCCCTGCCTGCCCTTAGTGCCCTACGGGCTGTCGCTGCGCCTTGCCCGCCTCTGCACCGAGAACCTGCTGAAGCCTGACACGCGAGAGTGTGACCAGCTCCGCCAGGAGGTGGAGGAGAACGTAAGGGCCGAAGGAGCCCATCCCTGGGCAGCCGGCACGTCTGGGCACGGGCGCGGTGCGGGTGGGTGGGAGGGCGACAGGAAAGCAGCCGGGGAACCTGGGTTTTTCCAGGTAGGAAAGAGGGGCTCCCTTCGATGTTTGCCTGGTGTGAAGTCATCCTGGGGTCTGTTCCCCGTGAATGTTTGCTGACGGGGACGAGGCCGTGGGCATGCCCCCAGCCAACCCTGAGAGGTCCTCTGGGCCCGGGGGGCTCTGGGTGGGGAGGCTCACCCAGCGCCTCAGCCTCACGGCCCCCCTTTGCCTGGCAGCTGAATGAGGTGTACAGACAGGTCGCAGGCGCCCACAAGCTCCAGCACACGAAATTCCGGTGGGTCTTGGGTGCCTGAGGTGGGTGGAGGAGCTGCCCCAGGGACCACCTGGCTCACAGTCCCCTCTTTGTCCCCCACAGGCAGCAGCCCAACGCTGGGAAAAAGTGAGTCGAAGACACACGGGTGGGGCAGCCCCAGTCCCAGCCATCTGCCTCCCACTCCACTCCCTGCCCCATCTCCATCCCAGAGGAAGGGAGGGCCATATGTGTCTGTCATGAGTGGGGACCTCCACTCAAGAAATACTGATGTGAAGCCCTCACCATGAGCCAGCCCCTGTACAAGCAGGTGGACCACACAGGACCAGGGTGTCCCCGTGCCCAGCTCCCTCCCTCCTCTGGAGTCCAGCGGGTCACACACCATTTCCTACCCTGAGACCTAGCCCTGCAGGGGGAGAGCTGGGGGTGGGGGCGTTGCTCAATGCAGAGAGAACAGAACTGTGCAATAATGAATACAGCTCCCCTGAGCACCCCACCGTCAGTAAGAGCCGTTTGGACTGCTGACGACAGGCCGGGCTTTGTTCTGAGGGCTTCGCGAGCACGGTCATCTAATCCAACCATCTCATCAACCCGGCTGGGGAGATACCATTGCTCTTCCCATTTTATAGATGAGGAAACCAAGGCTCAGAGAGGTTAGGTAACTCGCCAAGGTTACAATTAAGAAACAGGTCCAGGGTTTGAACCCAGGCAGTCTGGCGTCAGCACCTACACCCTCAGCATCTCTGCTGGGTAGCCGCATTTCATGGATGAGGACGCTGAGGGTCAGGGGGGTGTGGGGACTTGGTGCGGCCACAGGGCGAGGTGGTGGGACCGGCACGGGCCTCCGTGACTGCCTGGTTCAGGAGACACTGCCCTTTCTTTCTGCCCCGTATCTTGTCCCTTGATAGGGAGAAGACAGGCAGGAGGGGTGGGCAGGGACAAGTGCTAGCCTCCTGGCCAGCCTGACACCTCCCCACCTGACACCCCCAGGCAGGACCACACCATCGTGGACACGGTGCTCATGGCACCGCGCTCGGCCAAGCAGTCCCTGCTGAAGCTGACGGAGAAGCACGTGGCACAGGGGGCTTTCCACGAGCTCAAGGTGGCCCCCGGCTACTACACCCTCACTGCAGACCAGGGTAGGTGGGCAGGCTCCCCTCACGGCTCCCTGACACCCTCCCCCCACCCCCGCGTGGCTCCTGCCCCCTGTCTGACCGCCCCCCTCCCCGCCACACCCGCACAGACGCCCGGGGCATGGTGGAGTTCCAGGAGGGCGTGGAGCTGGTGGACGTGCGGGTGCCCCTCTTTGTCCGGCCCGAGGATGATGACGAGAAGCAGCTGCTGGTGGAAGCCATCGATGTGCCCATGGGCACAGCCACCCTGGGCCGCCGCCTGGTAAACATCACCATCATCAAGGAGCAAGGTGGGTCAGGGCTGGTGAAGCGAGGTGCACAAAGGGGGCTCTGGGGCCCCTTGTTATCCATGTGGAAGTGAGGCCTGGCCGTGTGGCCCACTTAACCTCTCTGAGTCTTGGTTTCTCCATCTGTAAAATGAGCATCAGGCTCTTGTGAGGGTCCCAGCTCTGCACGGTTTCTGGTAGCAAGCGCTCAATGTGGGGGCTTCTGTTATAATCCCAGGGGGCTGGGTCCTCCTGCAGCCACCCCACATTCCTCCCCTCTTCTTTCCCATCTGGCCTTTGAACTGGGGGGTATTGAATGGGCTTCTCTAGGATGCAAGGACATCAGAGCAGGAAGGAATTGGAGGTTCACTTTGCCCAAACCCATCTAGAGGGTAGGCAAGGCATTGCACCAGCCATCCACACCGCCTTCCCTACCTGCTCCCTGGGCTCAGGGCCTCCTCTCAGGCTGCACCCCCACCTGGCCTCTTTTCTCTGCCCCGATCCCTCTGAGATGTCTGTTCGACACTGTTCCAGCCCCTCAACTTTTTCTGGAGAAATTTTCCGTCCCCTTCCTCTGCCCTCCCCACGGAGTGGGTGGGGGCCAGGGCAATGAGCAGACTCCTGGAGTCTGGGCTGGGCTGGGCTGGGCCAGAGGGAGGGCGGGAGTTGAGAAGGGACCGAGGCCAGGCCCCCCTGACTGTTGCCCGGGCCCCCTGCAGCCAGCGGGATAGTGTCCTTTGAGCAGCCAGAGTACTTGGTCAGCGGCGGGGAGCAAGTGGCCCGCGTTCCCGTCGTCCGGCGCATCCTGGACAGCGGCAAGTCTCAGGTCTCGTACCGCACACAGGACGTCACCGCAAAGGGCCACCGGGTAAGGCTCCATCCCGGGGTCACAGGTGATCCCAGGGCCCAGTGGGAGCGGGACAGGGCAGCTGCCTGAGTCCCTGGATGCTGGCGGTGCCCCTGGCTGTCCTCCCAAGGACACACCCACCTGTGCCTCCCACCCTGCAGCAGGGGTATCTTGCTCATCAAAAGTGCCAGTGACACCATGCATGGGTGATGCCACATGGCTGCCAGGGACTGAGGCCAGGGACATGTCCAGACTATGCGTGGCCCCTGTCCCAAACCCTTCCTAGAGGAATGCACACCCCCATTTGCCGCAGCTCTTGAGGTGAGATCGCAGCCCCCTGTCCCCCGGGTAGACCCCCTGAGGGCTGTGACTGCTGCTTGGCAGCCCTCCCCAGGGCCAAGCCTCAGGAGCAGCCTCTCAGGGCAGAGGTGTGAATGCGTGAGCCTGTGTCCCCTTTGTCACTGGGCCCCAGTCCCGAGGAGCAGCCAAGCCCGGCAGTAGACTTTGCCCTGGTTTGGCCTACGGGTTTTTTTGTCTCTTTTTCTGAGTTTATTCCCAACATTTAAGAACTAAAAATATTCATATCAAAAATTCACTCGAAAAGTAATGAAGTCTTGTCTCACTGGGCCCGCAGGCCCTCCTAGCAAATGCAGGAGAGCGTGAGCTCAGCAGGTCCCAGCCCCCGGCCACACCCGATTCTTCTTTAAATTGCTAGGAATAGTTTTCATTGCTGCTCCACACCTCCCAGTGAAAACGCCAAAGAAGAATTTGTATGTCCAGAAATTTCACTGAATAGGCCATATTATATGAGAGATTCTGGTTATTTTGTTACGCTTTTACGAAGATGTTTTGGTATTTAACTCTTTTTAAAATATTTTTATTATTTTCCAATGATTTATTTTGGAAAACTTTAAGCCTACTGAAAAATGGAAAAATTAATGAAATTAGCATCTATTTACCCCTTTCCATGGATCCACCAGTTGTTAATATCTGCTTTCTCTTTCTACAGAGACATACGTAGACTTGCGTGATATAGATACAGATGTAGCTCCAGGTCTGTAGTTAACTGTGACTGCAGACAGGAAGGAAAGCAGTTGTGTTTCGTTTAGTTCTATCTACTGAACTATTCAAAGTCGTAAACTTCATGTAGACCCTGAACACTTCCACAGGCACCTGTGAGATCATTCTACAAAACTACACCATAATTACCGACCTGAGGGAATTTCGCATCGTATTAGTACCTGATAATTAGTCCATATTCAGATCTCCCATGTTCCCATGTCCTGACGTGTCCTCGATAGCTTTTCCTCCTCAATCCAGGAACCAAGGATCTGGCATTGCATTTTGCGGTCACGTCTTTAGTCTCCTCTAATCTAAAACAGTTCCCCGGCTCTGTCTTGTTTGCCTTTGACATTTTTGAAGCGACCCTCAGGCGAGGTCGGCTGTCTTGCAGGCGACTCCTGCTTTTCTTACACTTGCTGGCTCACTTTCTGGGTTTTGTAGCATTTGAATTTGCCGGGTCCGCACAGCAGGCCTGGCTGGCCCTGCCTGGAATTGAAATGTTGCTGTGGAGCGCCACCTCGTGGTCACATGTGAAAAGGCGTTCTCACGCATCCCTGCACGTTTCACTGCACGCATGTACGCACAGACAGACACACTCATCCTGGGACACTCAGCAAAGCTCTGGGGCATTAAAAGTAGGAAGCTGGAGCTGATGGACGTGCCCCACCCAGAGGCACCTGGGGCCTGGCAGAATCCTAGGCTTCAGAGCCACAGTGTGGGGGCACAGTTCTTCCCACCCTGGGAGGGCCCTGCAAATCTCAGCTCCCCCAGAATGACAGCCTGCCTGTGTGGGACTCTCTAGATCTGTTGTGCATCCCTGTCTCTCTCTGTGCCTTGGTTCAGATCCCAGAGAAGCAGCAAGTCTCTTCACCTCTGCATGCTTCAGTTCTCCATCTATAAAATCTGGACAGTCATCTCTGTACCTCACACAGCTGTGAGAATTAAACGAGCTAATATTTCCTACGTGATGCACAGGGGGTGCTATATGAACTTGAACCATTTCGTGTGTTCATGTGGGACAGTCTGTGTATGGTGGTTTCTGCAGTATCCATGAGGTTGGGGTGGAGCATGTGGCCGTGACTCACCCCCGGGGCCTGGTCTGACCCCTTCCCATTCCCAGGACTACGTCCCCTCAGAGGGCGAGCTGCTGTTCCAGCCTGGGGAGACCTGGAAGGAGATACAGGTGAAGCTCCTGGAGCTGCAGGAGATGGACTCCCTCCTGAGGGGCCGCCAGACCCGCCGCTTCCACATCCAGCTCAGCAACCCCAAGTTTGGGGCCCGCCTGGGCCAGCCCCACTCAGCCACTGTCATCATCGGGGACCAAGGTGGGCAGAGCCCGGGGTCAGCTTAAGCAGGTGGGGAGGGAGGACTGGGGCCCTCTCCAAAAAGGCTGCCGATCTTAGCAAGTGAAAATACAGGATGCCCAATTAAATTTCAATTCCAGATAAAGAGCCAACACATTTGCGCTATAAATATTTCCCATGCGGTATCTGGGATATATTTATCCTTTAAAAATATTTGGTATTTATTTGAAATTCCGATTTAACTAGGTAGGCATCCTGCATTTTATCTGGCACTTACACTCTCAACCAGAAGGGCTGGAGTCCTGTTGTGGCCACCAGTCTGCTGGGGGTACCATGGATCCCACCCTTAGGCTCAGCCTTTTGACTTCAGCCTTAGTTTCAACTAAAATGCAGGTGTTTCCGGAAGGGGTGAAACAATTCTTGCAGGTCCTCAGCCTCCGGTGTGGTGGTGTCTGTGAGCCCATCCCCAGCGGAGGCTTGCAGGGGGAGATGGAAGAGGAGGGAGAAACCTAGGTGGGGAGAGAAGGAGCAAATGTCCTCATGTGGAACATTCCCTTGGCTACCGAGGGAGAAAGAGAGGCAGACAATCTCCCTCCTAAGCCTCATTCCCCCAGAGACCCTTCTGGGCCCTCCACCAACTTGGCGCGATGCCCTCTGCAGCACCAGTGGGGACACCAGCCACCAAGAGACTCAGGGCAGGTGTCAGTTGAGCCCTGCTGGAAAGGAGTCTTGGGTGTTCAGCTGAGTGCCTAACGCCCTCTGGTGGTGAGGTTGGGTTCCTGCACCCCTCAAAAGGGTATCTGAGCCGGCTGCCCTGCCCACTACAGACGACCTGGACAGGAACTTCAAGAGCCAGACCTTGTCATCACTCTCATCCCCTCGTGGTGACCTGGGCGCCCCACAGAACCCCAATGCCAAGGCTGCTGGGTCCCGGAAGATCCACTTCAACTGGCTGCCCCCTCCTGGCAAACCAGCAGGTTACAGGGTAAGGTGAGGGGGCCCTGAGGGAGCTAGATGGTGAGGCCTGGACCCCACTGGGGAGGTGGCCTCCCAAGGCAGAGGGCCACCAAAGAGGGCATGCTTGGCCCCCGCAGGCAGGGCACGAGTGGACGGGGGAACCCCTATCCGTGCCCGTGGAGTTTTCAGACATTCAGCCTCCTTTCTGGAATGCACCCCTCACCCCAGGCATGAGATACCCCTGCTCTGCCCTAGCCGGGAGGTCGATGGAAGGACAGGCAGTTCTGGCTCTTGCCACTCTCCACTGACCAGCCCCTCCCCCGGGAGCAGGTGAAGTACTGGATCCAGGGTGACTCTGAGTCTGAAGCCCACCTGCTCGACAGCAAGGTGCCCTCAGTGGAGCTCACCAACCTGTACCCGTATTGCGACTACGAGATGAAGGTGTGCGCCTACGGGGCGCAGGGCGAGGGTCCCTACAGCTCCCTGGTGTCCTGCCGCACCCACCAGGAAGGTGAGGCCTCGCGGTGACCATCCGCATCCGCGCCTAGCCCCGCCCCCTACCTCCCAGAACTCCGCCCTCTCTCTGCCATTGACGGCGCTCTTCCTGCACCCCCTCACCCCCAGTACCCAGTGAGCCGGGGCGTCTGGCTTTCAACGTCGTCTCCTCCACCGTGACCCAACTGAGCTGGGCTGAGCCAGCCGAAACCAATGGCGAGATCACGGCCTATGAGGTCTGCTACGGCCTGGTCAACGAGGACAACCGTAAGAGCCTGGACCCCTCCTGCCCCCAGGGACAGCAACCGTGGAAGGGGAGGGGTCAAAGAGCGGGGAGGAGGCCGTGTTGTCCTGGTCAGTGGATGAGCCCCCTTATGCTTGCTGTCACGTTTGGCCAAGGCCAAGCTTCCAGGGCCGGTGGGGTCGGAGGCCTGAGATTATACATGCACAATGGGCTCATGGGCAGGGGTACCTTCCCATACACGTAGCCAGAGTGGCTCATTTTCACACCGTTCTCTTAGGGCCAAAGTAGAGTTGCCAGATTTAGCAAATAAATCTGAAGCAGAGGATGCCCTAAATTTCAGAAAAAAAATTTTTTTCTTGTATATTTTATGCAATATTTTATCTGGCGGCCCTAGGCCAGAGCATCTGGCAGATCTGTTCTTTCTTTTTCGTCCTGGAAGGGAGGGGAGGGTGGGCGACCCCTGCCAATGGTCCAGATGAGGAAGTAGTCAAAGGAAGTAGTCCCTTCTCACCCCGCGCAGGGACCACCTCCTCGAACCCTCATCTCTGCTTGGTCAGTCCCAGGGATGGAGCGCTCACCGCTCCCATACAACACATGGCCCCTAAATGAGTCAGGCTCAGGACCCCCAGGTGGCCCAGCAGGGCAGAGGGCAGTGGGGTTGGATAGTTCTGGGCGTCAGGCTCGTGGCTTCTTACTAGCCACGCAGACCGAGCATAACCTTCTGAGCAGTGCTCACGTCCTTGGCTCATTCTGAGTTTACAACACCTGTCTGTGCGTGGACCACGGTCAGGAAGTCTCTTCTGACCCTGCCTTTAATCCCAGGAGTGACACGTATCTCCACGAAGGTTCATCCCTGATGGTTTCAGCCCAAGGCTTCAGCCCGAGTTGCAGATAGGACCCCCGGGGCTGAGGGCATCGCATGTTGGTGCCCTCCTCCCTTCTCCCATTGGCTGACAGATGCGAGGGGTGGGCCAGGGGCAGCCCCCGTCTTGCGGTTAGAGACCTCCCCAGTCATTTGCTGGGGGTGGACATCAAGCTTATCAGGTGTCATTTTCCAGAACCCTCCTTTGGATCTCTTTGGAAACTGGGAATTTCTCTAGTCTCCCAGGAATCTCCCAACATGGCCAGCCCCGGCTCATCACACCTGGGCCTAGGGGCCGTAACTCGCTCAGAGCAGCTGGGGGTGTCCTCCTCCTTTCTCCGGGGGCTATGTGTCCACCTTTCTAGGTGTGAGTGGAGGAGAACTGCTTGGCCTCTGCTCTCG
The DNA here is from genome assembly GCF_000325575.1 of Pteropus alecto. Lineage (NCBI taxonomy): Eukaryota > Metazoa > Chordata > Mammalia > Chiroptera > Pteropodidae > Pteropus > Pteropus alecto. Next base: position 4,525,180 of record NW_006436283.1, on the reverse strand, counting down.
GTTGAGGTGACGCCCGGGGGCCTCCTGTACAACCTCTGCTCTGCCCGGGGCCCTCCTGTACAACCCTTAGCTCTCACAGCCTCAGCCTTTCCAGAAGTGAAGCTCCCTTGAGCCGGCCTCTCTCCTCCCATCCCTGCCATGTGACCGACCACAGGGTAGCCGGGTGGGCGTTCGCATGTCTCAACAGAGCGTCTGGGGTTTGGTTGTGGACAGTGAGGCACAGGCGCTGAGAGCGCCCTCAATCTGGAGCAAGACACAGTACCATTTATCAGTCAGTAGAGGTGACACTGGGGCCAACTTGAGTCTCGTCCTGGCTCTGTCACTTACCTTAGCGACGAGCCCTTTGGAGAGTTGGTGGCACTTCTCTATACCAGTCACGCCCAGGTTCTGGGCTTGGCATGCATGCCGCAGGGGGTCCACAGCTGCTCCCTCCCTGCCTTGTCCCCCGAGACCCCTGGTTGTGCGGCAGGCAGTCCTGTGTCAGAGGCAGGCCCGGGACCGGGTCGGAACCTGGATGACCGCTCTGAAGCACTCTCCCTGCCCCAGGACCCATCGGGCCCATGAAGAAGGTGCTGGTGGACGGCCCCAAGAGGCGGATGCTCCTCATCGAGAACCTGCGGGAGTCCCAGCCGTACCGCTACACAGTGAAGGCACGAAACGGGGCGGGCTGGGGACCCGAGCGAGAGGCCATCATCAACCTGGCCACCCAGCCCAAGCGGCCCATGTCCAGTAAGTGGTGGGCGGGGAGGCTCAGGGAAGACGGGGAGGATGGGAGGCCAAGGCTGGGGCCCTGACTCACCACTGCCCACCCGTACAGTCCCCATCATCCCGGACATCCCCATTGTGGACGCCCAGAGTGGGGGAGACTATGAAAGCTTCCTCATGTACAGCGATGACGTTCTACGCTCCCCGGCTGGCAGCCAGAGGCCCAGCGTCTCCGATGACACAGGTGAGTGGGCTGGAATCCTCGAGACGAAGATGGGGGTCCTGGGTAGGGGGTGGGGCTGTCGCTGGTGTCAGAGAGAACAAAGGAGCCAGTGACCACTGGGCATGAAAGTCAAGACTAAAAGTCTCCTCTCAGCCCCAGACAAATACCTGCAGAGCCGACAGTTTGGCAGGCACTGGGCTGGCTCTGGGTGCAGAGGGGACAAAGCCGATGTGGCGCACGTGCACTCCATCACGTGCACATCTGCGCAGGACGACACGGAGGCGGACACTGCTAGGGGGCAGATGCTCACGGGTTCATGCCCATGGGACCACGTAGAAACACAGCTTTTCGACTGGAAGGCTCACCAGCTGTGCCATGGAGTGGGGACACTCAAGGCCGCCTCCCGGGGACAGGGATCTGTGGGAGGAGGCAGGCATGGCCCCCGAGGCCTGGAGCAGCCACTGGCCCCACACCTTTTCTCTCCTTGGCTTCCTGCACGATGTGGGGCCAAGAGCCCTCCGCTACTCAGCTCTGGCTCCGCTGCGGGAATTCAGATGAATCGCTTACGCTCTCGGTGCCTGTTTTCTGATCTGCGAAATGGGGTGACAGTCACACAGCGCCATGAGTGCAGTCCTCCAGGATCTGCATTTTCTACAACCTTGCCTGTGCCCCAGGCCCCGGTGAACACACACCTGCCCTCACAGAGCTTGACACCAAGCCGCAGGGTCTAGAGGGCTTTGAGGGTCTGAGGTAAAGAGCAGTTGATATGACCCAGGTGCTCCAGCTCAGCCGCTGCTACTACCCGTGAAGCGCCCTGGCTTCTGGAACTGTCCTTGGGAGGCAGGCAAGGGAGAGATCACTTTCTCAGTCACACAGACCGGAATCTGAGGCTCAGAGCAGGGAGGGAGCCCTCACAGCTGGTGACAAATCCAGAGCTACCCCCCTGGTCTCCCGCCTGCTCCAAGCTGCACTGGCTCATCCGGCCGGCTGTCCTACGCGGGGGATGAGGGTCTCGCCCGTCGCCGGGCTCCCCGTCCCTGCACGGCACCCCTTACTGCCCCGACCTGGACCCCAGAGGAGGACCGCT
>NW_006436283.1:4513394-4522839 GCF_000325575.1 Pteropus alecto | reverse complement strand
GCCACGGCCGGGCCCCCCGGAGGTGACCGGCCATGCCCGGCGTGCCCCGACCCCGCACCCACCAAAGCTCACTCGTTTGCTGCCTCAGAGCCCCAGCCCCAGCCTGCTGTGGCCAGCCTGCCCATTAAGGCCCCCTGCCCCGGCAGGAAACGCGCAGTGACACGGAGGCGAACCCCCGGAGCCAAGGGACCCGCAGGGCATGCGTTGAGTCTCTGCTTTGGCAGGACTGCCCCCAGGGGCAGCGACCTCCATTATGATGCCTGCCCAGCTGTCTGTACACAACTTAGGAAGTCTGTTGTGTCCGTGGCAGGGCCTGCTACCCAAGGAGACCCCTCAAAGACCTCAGGGGACACAGGGCAAGCACTTGGGTTCTCCCCAAGCCAGGGCTGACTGCAGGGGCAGTTTCAACTGGGGTCAGGGGTGTTCAGACTGCCAGGCCAGAGGATGTGGACTACAGAAGCCTGTGTGGCTGGACAACTCCAGGGACATTGGGCTGCTGTCCCCTGTGGGCTGAGGGAGGCTGGTTGTATTCATGCCACAGCCCCCAGAGGATAGATAATTCTAGAATTCCCAGGGCCACGGCCTGCCCAAAGGGGCCCTGGGTCTTGTGCCGGCCTGTCCAAGTGACCCTGCTCTCCCCTGCAGAGCACTTGGTAAATGGGCGGATGGACTTTGCCTTCCCGGGCAGCGCCAACTCCCTGCACAGGATGACCACGGCCAACGCAGCGACCTACGGCACCCACCTGAGCCCGCACCTGCCCCACCGAGTGCTGAGCACGTCCTCCACCCTCACGCGGGACTACCACTCGCTGACCCGCACGGAACACTCCGGCACGCTGCCCAGGGACTACTCCACCCTCACCTCCCTCTCCTCCCACAGTGAGTGCCCACCGCCCGCCCTGCCCCTCCAGCCGACCCCTCCTCTGTTCCAGCTCCTGGAGGTTCGGGCTGCTGGCCTGCCGTCCCCTCCTGCTCACCGTCCAGCACATACACTTCCTGCTCCCTGACTCCTGTTTGTCCCTCCCCAGGCCTCCCTCCCATCTGGGAAGCCGGGAGGAGCAGGCTTCCGCTGTCCTGGGCCCTGGGGTCCTGGAGTCGGGCTCGGATGAAGGGGTTCCCCCCCTCCAGGGACTCACGAGACTCTATAATACTGGCTGGGCGGCCAACGGCACCCTCTTGGGGCCCAGGTAGTACAGGGTGGCCATCCTGTGTCTCCACAGCTGTCCTGCTCCATCTGTCATCCATCATCCACTGCAGCCACTGCCCATGACCACCGCCTCCCCCTCCATTCCATCCACATCAGTGCTGAAGCCTAACACAGCCTCTGCCTTCCCGGGGGCGTTGGGCTGGGTCTGGGGAGCAAGGGTCAGGCCAGCTGAGAGGGGGTGGAGTGCTGGCCGACTCACGGTACCTGCCGTCTCTTGGCACAGGCAGGGCCCACACTCACCCTGAGGATGTACGGGAGGTGCTGGGTGGCCTGGACAGGGTGTGGCAGGGTGAGCGAGCCTCTCCGTCAGCGGTCAGTGTTGATTAGACACCTGAGGGAGGTCAGGGCTAGAACTACGACTCCTGCCCGGGGACCCCCGACCCAGGCTGACTGTGGCCTCCTGTCTCTAGGCTCCCGCTTGGCTGCAGGTGTACCCAACACACCCACCCGCCTGGTGTTCTCCGCCCTGGGGCCCACATCTCTGAAAGTGAGCTGGCAGGAGCCGCAGTGTGAGCAGGCACTGCAGGGCTACAGCGTGGAGTACCAGCTGCTGAATGGCGGTAAGGCACGGCTGTGGGGAGACCGTGGGGCCGTAGCCTTGCATGGCCCAGCCCCACGTTGTGACATACGGGCAGTGGCCATGTGAGGAATCCACCCAAGTCCCCGAACACTAGAGCCCCCTTCCCAGTCCTCATCCATCTCCCTGCGCCTCTCTCCCGGTCATTCCCTCTGCTAGGCTGTGCCTAACAAGGCCTCGTTGACCTAGGGCCCCAGGACCTCCGCTGGCCCTAGGAGGTGCCTTCGTGGGCATGGGGAAGTGGCCCTTCTTGGCAGACACACTCGCAGTGGCATGACTCGGGCCCATAACGGCCAGAACATTGGTGGGATTTCAGGCTCCACTCACACCCTTTTGTAGTGTACAATCCGAACAACCAGCCATGCCATCCTAGGCTGGCCCCAAACCACAGCTAATCCTGGGCAGGGGATGATGACCAGGTTTTGGCAGGAGCCTAAGGAAAGGGCGGGACGAGGCCAAGGGCAGGAATAATGCTGTTCCACTGTCTGCCCCCACCCCTCACCCCAAATCCAGGAGAGCTGCATCGGCTCAACATCCCCAACCCCAGTCAGACTTCAGTGGTGGTGGGCGACCTTCTGCCCAACCATTCCTACGTGTTCCGTGTGCGGGCCCAGAGCCAGGAAGGCTGGGGCCCAGAGCGAGAGGGTGTCATCACCATTGAATCACAGGTGCACCCCCAGAGCCCACTCTGCCCCCTGCCAGGTGAGTTGCCTCCTCCAGCCCCGTGGCTGTCTCTCCCCCACCCACGTGCACACTGACACCCACCCCGGCTCCCCCCCAGGCTCCGCCTTCACTTTGAGCACGCCCAGTGCCCCAGGCCCACTGGTGTTCACCGCCCTGAGCCCAGACTCGCTGCAGCTGAGCTGGGAGCGGCCACGCAGGCCTGATGGGGATATCCTGGGCTACCTGGTGACCTGTGAGATGGCCCATGGAGGAGGTACTGTCTGCCCCAGGGTCAGGGGTGGCCAGGGGAGGAGTGGAGAGACAGCCACGGAGGCTAAAGGCATCTTCCTTGCTTAGAGCCAGCTACCACGTTCCTGGTGGATGGTGACAACCCTGAGAGCCGACTGACAGTGCCAGGCCTCAGTGAGAACGTGCCCTACAAGTTCAAGGTGCAGGCCAAGACCACCCAAGGCTTTGGTCCAGAGCGTGAGGGGATCATCACCATCGAGTCCCAGGATGGAGGTAGGGCGCCTTACCGCTTCTTCAGCCTCACCCCTTCTCCGGCCCCACCTTCTCCTGGCACCGTTCCCTGACTGGCTCCCCCGCCCATTCCAGGCCCCTTCCCACAGCTGGGTAGCCACCCCGGGCTCTTCCAGCAGCCACTGCCAGGCAGTGAGTACAGCAGCATCACCACCACCCACACCACTGAGCCCTTCCTGCTGGGTGAGTTGCCAGGTGGCAGCGGGTGGGGGAGCAGCCTCCTGGCTCCCAGGGGAGCACAGAGCTAACAAAAGAAGAGGGGCAGGGACCCAGGCAGAGTCCTTCAACACCTCTTCCCCTGTAGATGGACTCACTTTGGGGTCCCAGAGCCTGGAAGCAGGTGGCTCCCTTACTCGTCATGTGACCCAGGAGTTTGTGAGCCGGACACTGACTACCAGTGGGACCCTCAGCACCCAGGTGGATCAGCAGTTCTTCCAGACCTGAGTCCCCCACCCCTACCCGACTGTTCTGGAACCTGGGTCCCCACCCTGCCTACTCTCCCTGGCGCTGCCTCAGCTACACCACCCTTGGACCCCTGGTGGCCCCACCCACCCACCCACAAGCTGATCTCGGGGCCAGCGCCTCTGGCTACAGGGCAGGGGGGAGGGGTCCTCTGGGAAGCATGAAGGGGGCAGAGGTCCCAGAAGGCCCTTCTAGCTGCCCCCCATCCCATCCAAGCCTATTTGTAACCAAAGAGCTGGGACCAGCATGACAAGGACCCAGCTTTGTTCTGCACTTAATAAAAGACTTTGCTACGCTTGGCTCTGCCCTGGCCATTCTTCTGGCCATTCAGAGCAGGGGCGTGGTTCTGACACCCACCCTTCTCTGACGGCCAAGCACACACCCACCACTAGAGGCAGGTGGATGTCATGGTCCAAGGCACAAGTTTATTGAGCACTCCGATGCGGAGGGCCGGTGCCCGAGGCGTGGAGCTTGCTGCCTGGCAGGCGGGTGCCCGCCGAGGGCCATCCCACGGGAGCACCTCACAAGTGCAGCACCTTGGCACCGTCGGCCGCCTGGGAGAGGTAGAAGGTGGCGGTACCACTGTACCTTGCCTGTGGGAGAGGGAGGTTGGGCCTGAGCACAGCAGAGCCCCGGGAACCCAGTTGTCCCATGCCTCCAGGCTCTGGCGCCTGCCCACCTGTATGTGCTGCATGGCTTGGGAGGCGGTGGAGGCCTCCAGCAGAGTCACCGTGCAGCCACCAAAGCCACCGCCAGTCATGCGGCTGCCGTAAACCCCAGGCGCAGACAGCGCGGCCTCCACCAGCTGGTCCAGCTCAGGGCAGCTCACCTCGTAGTCATCCCTGCGAAGAGACAGCAGTGCACAGGCCTGGGACCCGCTCCCCCGGCCCTGGAGACAGACTGTGTCCGAGGTGCCTGGGGCCCAGGAGGCCTCACCTGAGGGAGTGGTGACTCTCCACCATGAGGCGGCCGAAGGCTTTGTAGTCACCCCGGCTCAGGGCGGCTGCTGCCTGGGCTGTGCGCCGGATCTCCCCCACGACGTGCCTCGCCCGCCGGAAGCCCTCCTTGCTCACCAGCTCGCTGCCAGCTGGGGAGGAAAGGGGTCAGCAGGCCCACCACCCACCTCCTCTGGGCCCCGCAGATGTAGAGGATGGGGCTCCATGGCAGTGGCCCTGGGGGTGGGGGGTGCTGGGGAGGTTGGGGAGCCTCCAGTTGGAGACCTGGCGCTGACAAAGCTGTAGGTAGAACCTTGGGGTGGTGACTAAGCTGAGCACCTTCCCCACGCAATTGTCAAGTGGGATGCCCACCTCATTCAGGGCACCTGGCACATACTGGGACCAGCCCCACCAGCCAGCAGTTGAAGCCCCTGACTCTTGGTGTTCCTAGGATGAGTGGGACACAATGCTGCCTTCAAGAAGCCACCACAGATCAAAAGGGAGAAGAAATCCAAAGGCTGGGGCTCCAGAATTGGGGAAGGGAAGAGGCCCGGCCAAGGTCAGGAGGCAGGGCCCAGGGTGCACCAGGAACCAGGCTGCCCCACTGGCCCGTGCTGAGAGGGGAGGGCAAGCCGCAGACCCGAGCACCAGGGCACCTTGCCGCTTAATCCCATGTGGCACAGATGTTTGGGAGCAGGGGAAGGACAGAGCTGAGCTCTAATAGACAAGTACACGCCTTGGGCAGAGGGCCCAGGATGGGAGAGATGGGCACCTGGAGCCCAGCCCACAGCTGTTAAAAAGACCAGTGCGGGGCCTGAGGAGGGGACAGAGCTCTGTCAGAGACAAGAATGGGGGGAGGGAGGGAACAGTGAGGACTCAGGTGACTCTGAGATTTCAAACAGGAGAGACAAGAACGAGGAAATGGCAGACAAGGGGAAGCCAGGTGAAGGCTCCAGGACCCCAGGTGGAAATGTGGGAACCACAGGTGGAAGAGCAAGGGGCTGCAGCCTCACATCCGGGTCCTCAGTGCGGCAGTGGTGGCAGATGCTGTGCGCTGAGGACAAAGCCTGGGGCAGACACAGGCAGAGACACGGGACGGTGAAAGAGCAGATCCAGCTGCTGACGGGGAGGGGAGTGCCATCCACAGGTAGGGGACCCCTGGGAGAGGTAGGCGGGTGGCATCGAGGACAAGCAGATTCAGAGGATTAAGAAATTAGTGGAGATGAGCAAGTGGGGACGATAAGCGTTAGGTATTCTTCCAAGACTGGCAGGAGAATCCACGTAGGACGGAGGAAAACTGGGCGTTTCAAAGCAGAAGGGGAGGAGCCGGGCAGAGGACAGGAAGCGGGGAAGGTGTAAGAGTGGGGGCTACTAGGGCAGGACTCTGGAGAAGGCAGAGGGGAGCACTGCTCCTGAGAGAGGGCGTCCCCCCCAGGAGTTGGTATGGCAGGGCTCAGGTGGAGAGGAGGGATGAGGAAAGCGTTCGAGTGTGAAAGCCTTGCCCAAGGTCACCTGCACAGAGCAGGCAGGGCAGGTCTGAATGTGACATTTCGCCAACGAGGACAAAATGGTCCCTTGGGGCTGGCCAGTGTCCCTCAAGTGGGCACGCTCACACCTGCCAGAGAAGGCAGGACTCAACACCAGCAGCATGGCCTGGGGTTAAGAGTGTGGGCTCACGGAGCTAACGTGCCTGGGTTCAAGCACTGGATTCCCCATCCGAAGGAAAAAAAAAAATCTGCTCCACAGAGTTGCTGGTGAATTAAATGAGTGAATATTGTTATGACCTTCAAACTATTAGACTACTTTCCCGGCCGTGTGTGGCAGGAACGTTAAAAACACGTGTTTTCTTTTCACTCTGTAATCCTACTAAGAATCTAATCCTAAGAGGATAGAGAAAGATGTATGTATAAAACCTTCATCACATCTATAGCCATACCACCCTCAACGTGCCTGATCTCGTCTGATCTCAGAAGCTAAGCAGGGTCGGCCTGGTTAGTACTTGGATGGGAGACCACCAGGTGCTGTAGGTGTAAAAAAAAAAAAATACGTTCATCACAGTGTTACGTGTGATAAGAAAATGACCATGCACCTGTATGTGGAAATACCACATAGCTTTTAAAAGTCATGTGGATGGGCCTTTCATGGAATAGGATAATGTTAAGTAAAAAAAAAAAAGTCACGTGACAATATTATATCTACTCGACTTTGAAAATATAGATGTAAACAAACTGGGAAAGAAGATGCTAAAGTGTTAATGGTGGCCATCTCTGGCTAGTGGCCTTATAGCTTGTTACTTTCTTCTTTATACTTTCTTACTTTTTTCACAGTAGAAACATAATTCTCATATTAGAAAAAACAATATTAAGATTTCAAGCAGCACTGCTGAGGTTGGAGCCCTAGGCGAACTGTTTGGGGAAGTGAACACGGCAGAGGTGAGGCGCTGGCAGCCCCTGCGGAGAGCGGGGTGCCCAGCTCTCCAGGGCAGAGCATGCGGCCGGCTCTCACCCTCCAGCTCCTCCGGCTGCACCTCCCGAAGGCTATCCTTGCCCAGCGCCCGGGCCACTTCTTCACACTGGCGCCGCCGCACGGGGTACTCGCTGGAGCCCAGTGAGTGGCGGACATTGGAATTGGTGATGAGCACAGCCAGTTTGGGGTCCGACAGTGGCACCAGGTTTGTCTCCAGGGACCTGGGATGGAGTTGGAATGGGAGAAGACAAGGCCAAGTGCATGCTTGTCACGCCCGGCGGTGGGCATGTTCCAGCAAGAAGCTCCTGATTATGAAGTGGGAGGGAACAAGGAGAGCCCCTAACCTGCAGTCGATGAGCAGGGCATGGTCCTTCTGCGCCAGCAGTGCGATAAGCTGGTCCATGATGCCACAGGGCACCCCCGCGAAGCTGTGTTCGGCCCGCTGACACACCTGGGCCCGGGCAGCTGCTGTCCCCGAGTCTGTGGCACAAGGTGAAATGTGGAGGCTGGGGCCCAGGAGGGGGCGCGAGGAGTGGATGGCTGGGAGCAGCAGTAGCTCCGACGATTCTACAGGGAGATTCCCCAGCCCCCTCCCAAAGCCACAGCAGGGGAAGAAGCTCCGACCACAAGGAGACCTCGGGGAAGGACGGTTGGGTTAGGGGCTGGGATCTAGAAGGTACCTGGGCAGAGCTGCTGCAGGAAGGTGTATGTGGCCACTTCCAGGGCTGCCGAGCTGGACAGCCCACCCCCCAGGGGCACTGAGCTGACCACCACTGCACTGAAGCCAGGGAGGGGGGCAGCTGCAGGGGAAACGAGGGGGGACGGTAAGTTGGGCTGTCTAGGAGGGTGGGCACAGGAAGGTCACATATTTTGGTATGAAGGGAGGCAACGGCCATCTCAGCTGTCAAAGGCCACTAACCTGCTGCCAAGGGGCTCACCACCGCCCTCCCTCCTCTTACCCCGAGGACCCTGGGACACAGTCTTCCTAGCTTTCCTCCTGGTTTAGACTCTGGAGGCCAACAGGTTAGATTTGGATCCTGGCTCCTCCAGGCATGTAATGAGCAACCCAGGGCAAGTTCTAGACCCTCTTGGGGCATCAGTTTCCTCACCTGTACAATAGGGATGCTTGGACCCTGCAAGCCCACCCCACAGTGGATTAGATGAGCTAATGGGCTTTGTGGTTGAGAGATGGTGCCACACCTGGTACCAGCCAGAGCTTGACCCAGGCTCGATTTCCTTACCTGGGTAGTGTTGAATCACTCCCTTGATATAGTTAGCCCAGCGGGGGGTCCCAGGCTCCAGCGACCTCTGGGCTGTAGGCAATGGAAACTGCAGCCGCCGGGGCTCGTCCGCGTCCTCAGAGGTGGTGAGGAGGGACACAAGGCCATCTGCCCGGGAGCTGCCCACCAGCACAGTCACCAGCTCCAGAGCCTGGTGGGAGAGACAAGGAGTACGCAAAGCTTCCGCCAGGATGGATGAGGCCCCTCCAATACTAAAGTTCTGAGGCATGTGGGGCCTGGGACAGTGGGGTCACCTTCAGGCTCAGCAGAAAAGGAATGGGAGTAACTGGGGAAAAGCCTGAGTGCTGAGCTGGCCTTGGGGGCTTAGGCCCTGCCCCCTGTGTTTTCCAGGGCGGGACCAATGTAGAGTGCAGACCTGGACTCTGCCCTGAGCATGGGCCCCCAGGTGTGGGGCAAAGGGGAAAGAGATAAAAAGGAAGCAGAATCAGAGAAGTTCCCTCTGACGCCTTCCCAGCCTTCCCAGTCTGGGGTGGCCTCAGGTGTGCTGCTCTCCATTCACTGGCCAAGCAGCACAGCACTATGGGGTGGAAAGAACCCTGGAATTGAGGCGGGGGCCTGATTCAAGTCGCAGCCCCAGGAAGCACCAGCTGTGTGACCTTGAGCCAGTCACTCTCCCACAACGGGCCTCAGTTTCCCCCTCTGTAAATTGAACAGGTTTAGGGCTAGTTTCCCTGGGGTCTGCGGGGCCTCGTGGTAGCCAGAGCCCCAAGTGCCTCCTTCCGCATGCTGCAGTGAGGGGGGCCCCACATTTTGAGATGACTCCCAGGTAGCTGGCCAGGATCAGCAGTCCACAGAGGGCGGGCGAGCTCGTGCGGAGAGGCGTCGGCACACCCCCTCCCGGCCACTTCCTCAAGGACTCCAGCTTCCTCCTTTCCCTGCGTGGGACACGCGCCGTCCCAGGGTCTCTCTCATGTGCTTGTCCCCCAAATTCGGCCGGAGTAGAAGTTCGGCACGGCCCGCCCAAGAGTCCACGCGGGGACCAGGCACCTCCTCGCGCCCCTCAGGCCTGCCCTGCCGGGGGGGGTGGCCGGAGTCCCAGGACAGGCTTGGGGTCCCCTCCCAGCCCCTCACCATGGGCAGCACCAGGCCCTGGTTGTAGTCCGTGTGCTCCCCGATGAGGTTGACGCGGCCCGGCGCCGCCACCGCCAGCTGGGGCTCGGTCCCGAACTCCTCCCGGAAGGCCCTCCGGGCCTCGGCCAGTAGCTCTCCGACCTGAGGTTGTCTGGAAGCGGCCATAACGCTCTCCCAACAGTTCCGCGGGCGCAGCCTGGCCGGCGAGAGAGGCTCGGGGCGG
>NW_006436283.1:4493646-4513226 GCF_000325575.1 Pteropus alecto | reverse complement strand
GGGCGGCCAGCGGCCGACTTTGGGAAAGACCGCTGGGCTCGGAGGTCTAAGCTGCGCTTCCCCGGCCCTGTGCCCCTCTCCGTGCTCACACCCACCCAGCCAGCCACCACGGCCAGAGCGACCAAGCTGAGATCCAGCCAACCTGGGTGTCCCAAAGGGGTCTCGTAGGTTCTAGAGTCCTGTAGCTGTGAGAGGTCACCGACTCCTGGTCATGGGTCTCTAAAAGGATAGCCTGGCACCCACTGTAAATAGCGATAAAACCAAGTTTGGTGGTGACCAAAAGTCGCTTTCTGCAGGCTCCTTTCCCAGGACGGACACGCTGTCACAGCTCCTAGCAATGAGGAGCTGACGGATGGTGGCAATGGACAGCAGCGGGCCCAGCCCCTCCTGGAAGGGCCTGCCACAAGTTGCTGAGGTAGGTTGGGCCGTTGGCCCAGCAGAGGTTGCTTAGGACTGAGGAAAGTGGTGGGATGAGGGTGAGAGCCAAAGGTACCCAGTACTCTTTGTGGTGAGGAAAATGCTTTAAGATCGACTGTGGTGATGGTTGCACTTATTTGTGAATATAGCAAAACCATTGACTTGGTACATTTTAAATGGGTAAGGCTGTTAAAAAAAAAAAAAAAAGCATTGGGAATAAGCAATACTAAATTTCATCTGATGGCCTGTTCCTTCCTTTTGAACACTCTTCAAAGCTTCAGAGCTTTTTTTAATTTTTTTTTAAACAAAACCAGTGGCCCTTGGGGCTGGTTGCAATGGGATTAAACTCACTGGCCATTCCTACCAGCAAGGTACCACTCTGTTGGGGCAGCAGTGAGCAAAGCAACCCCTGCTCCAAGAATCCTTTACCCACCTCAGCTTTGACGTCCAACAGTCCTGAGCCAAAATCTCTGCCCTTCCTCTGCGTGATCGCAGGCAGATGACCGGACTTCTCTGAGCCTTGGTTTCTCCTCTGTAAAATGGGGCTAGTGATTCCTCCCCGACAGACTGTTACAAAAGGAACTAAATGAGATCATCTCCACTGAGTTCCCAGCCTAGTACCTGGCACTTAGTAAGCACGGAATAAATGTTTTCTATTCTTATCAGTCATCCAGTAATTCAACAGAAACGTTAGCGGACTCTCCTGCGTGCAATTGGCCAGACGGTCAAAGCCTCAGGCACTCATGCTCTGGTTGGGAGGCAGACACAATCTGGCCTCTCCGACTGAGACAAAAGGTGATGGGGAGGACTAGTGAGCTTTCTGAGTGCGGAGGAATCCTGACTACTGCGAAGAAGCCCACACACTTTTATTTCCGTTGTTTCATTTTGGTTGAAAACATGTTTTTAATTTTATCGTCCTTTTTTATTGTTTCAGTTATTCTTGGAAAACCTGGATTTGATCTAAGAGGGAAGTGCTCCCGTTTGCTTAAGATGGACTCTGAAACATTGATTTTATTTGGGAGATGTGTTTACACTCAGTTTTTTAATCTCATCTAATATGTTACATGAAATTTGTTCAAAAGAAAGTTTGCCTTAACCTTTGACTTTCCCTCCCATTTCCTGGCCAAATGTCACAGGCTTGGGGGGAGGGGACACCTTAATGGGGACACTGCACCCCAAGGTCTGTCTTCTGTTCCGCTGGCTGAAAAATTCCCTGTATCGGTGCTGCCAGAGCCATTTGTCACATGGACTAAGACATAGTGATAGAATTTCTAGTACTATCCACCACAGGGCCACACTGCGCAGTGGTGGGAATACCACCCATGCCAGCTGGTACCCGGCAGCCTAGTTGGGCCCAGAGGTCTCCAAGGCACCTTTGTCCAAGCCATGGCGACACTTGGCCCACCACTGAGGACGGGCACTCCCGAGACGCCTCTCCTCTCCCAGGGTCCATGTCCGTCTCTGTGCCCAATTCTTAGCCCTTGGACCCTCCCTGCTAGACTCGGTCTCTTTTCATGTGGTGGAGGTCAGCACGCTCCATGCAGCTCCAGCTTCCCTGCTGCGTCACAGCCTGGTTCCCTAATGGGTCTTAGAGCCACATCTCCCAAGCAAATATCTGCAAGTGTTTGCTCTCAGCAGATGGTCCACCCTCTCACTCATTCTGGGAGGTTCTTTTTGTTGTACCAGGAGGGTTACTCTATCTCCTGATTTGGGGCCCCTTTGCCTTTCTGTAATGTTAATGATAACAGCTGCTGAAGCACTGCTAATACGAATCTGGAGCTTGTGGTAGTGCTGGTATCAGGGCTGGTACACAGCTCGTAGGGCGCTGCTGGTAGTTTACCACCACAGTCTGTTCTGATTGATCATTGCCCTTGACTTCTGTTGCCAAGTATTGTAAAAATCACCAGACTTTGCACAGATTATTTCATTATATCCTTACAAGCCTATTGGGTAGGTACTGTTTTTATTCCCATTTTACAGATGGGGAAAAGAAGCACAATGGGTTAAGGAACTCATCCGAGTGGGAGAGCTGGGCCTTGAACCTGGGTCTGTCAGACCCCTGAACCCATTCTCTCAGCCACCACTCTGTCCCCATGAGCACCCTGACCTGCAGCCTCTGCTTACTAAAGGGTTAAGATCAAAAGCTCAGCCTCTTGGTAAGGGACAGCTGCTCCCCCAGACCACTGGAGCCCCATTTCCCACGTGGAACACTCTGCATTAGGAAGCCAAGCCAATAACCAAAGCTCTTGGGAATTGGACTGATTCTTTGCAAACCGTGCCAGCAGCAGATCCAGCCAGCTGTGCTGCGGGACTGCCAGGGCCATTTGGGTTGGTCAGCAAACCTGTCTGGAGCCTCTGCCGTGTGCCAGGCACGGCTCCAGAGGCAGGCAAGATTCAGGCTTTGCCTTTGGAGCGCCAGCAGCTTCTCATCTTTCCCTGGCCTCAGATGGTCCCGCTGAGAGGGGTCAGCTGCAGGCCATGTCTTTGTTTGATGCCCCAACCATGTTCCTGATGTTTCTGCCCTCTAGGCTGATAGCCACCTTATCACAGCCCAGGAAGCAAATCCAGACGCACCAGGCGGCTGTCTCTTCGGCTGTCTCTTTCTGCACCTCACAGGCCCCCAGGAGTGCTCAGGACTGGCCCAGGCCCCCAGGAGTGCTCAGGACTGAGACACCGAAAGCAACGTGCTGGGAGGAGAGGCCTGCAGGATGCAGTAGGACCCATGATGCCTGGGGCCTTGAACCCAACCCCATACTGTCTCCTCTGCTGACGTTCTTAGTTCAGTGCTAGGGGGTGAGGAGCTTATTAAGGGAAGGGTTCTGGGGTCCAGTATGTCCAACAGAGTGGGTAGGAAGGGAGGAGAGGTTAATGGGCACCACCTCCATGAGAACATGTGCAGTCACTCACGTACCCCTCAGTAAAAGGCCACCTGCCCTAAGCCTGTAGCCCACTGGCCTCTTCTCATAGCTCTTCTTGTCACCGGTACCGGTCCTGTCTGAGATGGACTTCTCCCTTTCTACCCACTCTCCATTTCAGTGTGCATATTCCTAGAAGTGCAGCTTCCTGAACAAGAGCTGGCAGCTGCCAGGGAGAAGACCCCAGACCCTGGCATCCAAGCACCTGCCCCTTTGTGCCCCTTTCCAGGTCGTGTGCAGCCTTATAGCCCTTCCAGGGGCCACAGCCTCACTGCAGCCCCCTCCCTTTGGTTCCCTGGTAAGGGGGTGACTGCAAAACCCCTTAGTTTCCTCCATGGGGAAGGGCAATGGGGTAAGTGGGGGTGTGGGTGGATGGTCTTCTGCTCAGGGCAGAATGCTAAGAGGTGTTGCTCCAGGCTGTGCCTGACCAACGATCCTGCCTGACACTGGGCATGATGCTCAGGTGATGATACCAGGACAGGCTGGGGGCACGTCACATAGAAGTCCCATGACTCTGCTTAGAACAATGGTGTTGTCTGGGTGGGCGTTCCAGCTGTACCCACCTCCCGCAGGCTTGCTTATTCCCCCAAAGGGGTCACGGAGCCAAAAGGTCAGTAAGAGAGCACTTTCAGCCTTCTCCCTGTGGGTGCTGAGGAATTTGGACTAGCAACCTGAGGAGGGGTCTGGTCCCTCCCTTCCCTCCTCCCCCCCACCACCCTTCTTCCTTCTAGCCCCACCCTCCAGAAGGCAGCAGCAGGCCAAAGGTTCATGCTGAAGTTGCTAGTCAGAAGCCAGGTGCAGCTGCATAGAGTGGCCCAGCCTGGTGACATCCTGAGGAATGCCCACAGGAGGCAGTGAGAGCACCATGGGAGGAGAGAAGCAGCTGTGAGGTTCAGGCAGCCAGCTCAGCTGTGATCTTAGATCAGTGTCTGGGCTGGGCCAGGGAACTGGGCTGTGATGCCTCAGTGAGGTGACTGACGTGCTCCCACCCAAGGGATCTAGAGGTAGGGGTGGGGAATGGATGCCCAGCGTGAGGAATCAAGGCTCTCATGCCCAGTGGACCACACCACTGCCAGTGATACAGCAGCTGCACAAAGGTGTGAAGAAAATCGAGCACCTCACCCTTTTATGTGGCAGGATAGGTTAACCGTAGGCCTGGGGCTCTGATCTCTGGCCCTTGGCTGTTGTTCTCAAACACAGGCTGGCCCCATCCTGCAGAAACTGAAGGGCAAGCCCGAGTTTCCTGCTGGCCCAAAGGCAGACAGCTGACCCAACCTTGTCCATCCTCTGCTGCCCTACCTGAAGGTGATCCAGAAGGGGCCAGGTTTCCAACTGCTGCATAAGACCCCAGCCCTCATATCTGACACCAGGCAAGAGGCAGTGCTTGCAAGGAGCCAGGTGGAGTCTGCTGTTGGGGAAAGCTGAGGAATGATTAAGGAAATGAGTCAGGTCCAGTCTGCTCAGAGCCTGTTTCCTCACTAACGGTCAGGCAGCAGCACAGGCCCCTGGCTGGGGCCGAAGCGGTGGGTGGGGCAGCCTGGCTAAGGGACATAGGTGGTCTTTGCTGGCCCCTCCCAGGTTTGCTCTTCCCTCCCTCGGACTGATGGGGACATCTCAGGAAACAGGCTTGAAGTGCTTGCCTCCCTATTAATGGTTACACCACCTTAAATTTTGTAAATAGGATATAATTTTTGTTCCTTAGACTTAAAAAAACATCTGGTCCACATACCAGTTCTGGGATGTAGCAGGGTTATTAGAGACCCAGAAACATGGGCCCAGGCAGTCCACCATTTCACTAACTGCATAATAGAGAACTGTGGAGGAAGGGCAATGGGGCTGCCTCACCTGGTGTGAACTTGGCTTCTGGCCAGCAGTTTCACAAACACATGGCCCTTCAGCTATCTTCCCAAAGGGACAGGCTAGGGGCTGCAGGAGGACATTGGCTTGGTTCAGAATCTTCAGGGAGCCAAAGCTGCCAGGACCTGACACTTCCAGCTCTCAACTTACCTGGCTCACACTAGTCTGGCCTAATTGGGAGACAGCTGACAGTGAAGAGGCACTATTAATATGCAGGTTCAACAGGCAGAAATTGGCACTGTCCCGAGCAGTGTGACACACATTGACAGGGGTCTGCTCACCTCATTACTAAACGCCCCCCTCCCCCAGCTGAGTTGGAAAGGCAAGGCTTGCTAGACATTTTCCGTTTCCTGAAACAGATGTTATTCAAATAAAGACCATTAACAAGATGAGAAAGTCTGCAACTTCAAAAACTTTATTTTTGTCTCATCCATCAAGGGCACAGGATACCTTTCATCAGCTCCAATTTTTGCTTTTCTCCTTACAGACTCTGTTCCATCACCTATACCCAGATTATCTCCTGTGTGGGTACCTTCCTAGAACCAAAAAATATTTTTGCCTTCTGTGATGTGTGCTCAAGTAAAGTATGGAAGTGTTACACTATTTAAGCAGCAAATTCCAAGTCACCCAATAAAATTCAAGAACTTTCTACATCAAGACACAGACTGCGTAAAGTTCAAGCGTTACCCGCTTGTTACCACAGGTAGAAACTCAAGCTAACTCATAGCTGCTTCTACTTGTGTTCAAACACTGCCACACTCCAGAGCACAGCATATCCCAATGTCTAGGACTTCAACTTCCTTCGGAAGTAACAACATAAGTTCTCAGTCAGTCATTGTTCCAAGCACTGGTTATAATGGACCTTTTACAAAACCATTCATTGTATTTTGTATTGTATTGGACTCCGCCTTTGATATCCCCCCTAAGGCTGTTTAACCAGGACTCCCAAGGCTACTCTAGCTAGCTTCTTCACAAACCCTTTAAAGTTGAAACTAATGCTAACTTATTAAAAAAGCCTTTAGGGCAAAAATGTGTTCCTACAGCTAACTTTAAATATACCGAACACCTCCTAATGATTGGTGGCTCTTGTGCCCACATCCAGCTGACATATACTGAGCTTTACTGCTGCCCATCATTGGTCAAGAAAACTAGTTTTTATACTGAAAAGGTGGCTTAGACCAATGAATTCTCTACCTCTGCGCTTCTGTTAAAATAATTTGCTACGTAGAGATCTACATACTGCCAGAAAAGGTTCTTGGAACAGATACCAAATTTGAGCCCTCGAATTTTAAAGAAATTTACTTTCCTTGACCTGTTATACCTTGAATAGACAAATTTTTATACCTTGACAACATGGGGGCAAAGGGAAGCATATTAATACGTCTTAAGCCCGCACTGCAAAAAATAGCAATCATGGCATTTTTCAGAGCAGAGGGACTTTTACATGCTTTCTATGACTATTTTTGTAAATAAAAGGTTCATCTACCAAGCAAAACCTAAAAAAGCTAAACTCAAACTTTAAGATACAAAGGACCTAGATAATGGGTGGGTTTGTACATTCAATTTAGGTTTTTGACACTTAGTTGGATAAACAAGTTTATTTGTAAATTTAGTCAACATACATAATTGACCTAAAAACTTCAATAGAAGGATAAATTTAAAAACCACTTGGAAGACCATCTCTAAAGTGATTTCCCCAGAACCATATACCAGATGTAACCTCACTAGACGCCATCTTAACTGGCTGAGGTTCGAAAAGCTGGAGCTGTGTGCCCCTCCCCCACCACAAGTTTACTCTAAGCCTTATAATACAAACTCCACAAGGAAAAGAATTTCCGTATTGTTTCCTCTACTTAGAGAAAAACTCAACCTAGTTATGAGACCAACCACAACACAAAGAAAAGCTGCACTAACTAGTTCAGATTAGTAACAGATGATGCTGGTGTGAATAACTTGTATTATATTCTAGAGCCCTTATAAATAAAATTCCCCGTTAGTGTTTGCATTATCAGCTAGAGTTAGTTAACATGTGGTAGAATGAGGACTTATGCAAGGTATGATGCGCAAAGCATTTTACTACTATGAAAACAAGTGCACTCTAGTTAGGAGAAAACCAACTGGACTCTAAAATTACACACACCTTAATGACAAGACTCCCCACCACATGTGAATGTAAAACATTTAATTTAAAAATGTTGACACTACAATATATAAAATAGCTATTATAAATGCACATAGTGTATTCTATAGCTGCCAGGTTTACTTTTTTTAAGGAAACTGTAAGTTACACTGTGGTTAAGACTTGTATCTTCACCCTTGAAAAAGCCCACATTCTATCACAGTGATGCATGGTCAGACTTAACAGCCCCAATTGTTAAACACTTGGATCAAGTCATAACCAGTTTTATTGCAAAAGGACCCTGTACACATTTATCGATTCTAGTACCTTAATAGCTACCCAACAAGTCATTAACATACAGAAACATGCATCATGAGAAGCAAGAAATATCACCCATCCCTTCTGCATATTAGCAACTTGTCACTCCTGAGCAACAGTGCTCACATCACTGAGGTCTGTGAACAGTCACTTTTCGCATTCATCCTGAGTGAAAGATGGAATGACTTAAGTACAAATGCAACATATTATAAACAATTTCTTACAAAAAAAGTCACAAATTAAACCAAAGTATTTTACAGAATTTACTACAAAACACCATAAAAACTGCCTTCACTTAAGCTCTCTCCCCCCGTATCCGGCGAGCCAACTGGATATCTTTGGGCATGATGGTGACTCTCTTAGCGTGGATGGCACACAGATTAGTATCTTCAAATAAACCCACCAGGTACGCTTCACTAGCCTCCTGTTGAGGACAAGAGCCACACTATTAAAACTCTCTTCGAGGGGAGGAGAAACCACCCACAACTCCTCCGCCCCTACCACAGCCTTTGTCGTCTTACCTGAAGAGCGCCGATGGCAGCACTCTGGAACCTCAGGTCGGTTTTGAAATCCTGGGCGATCTCCCTCACCAACCTCTGGAAAGGCAGCTTCCGGATCAGAAGCTCGGTCGATTTCTGGTAACGACGGATTTCTCGAAGCGCAACGGTCCCGGGCCTGGACGAGCAAGAGGATGTAAACGGACACCAGTTAACTGACAGTGCCAGCGCCCGCCAGGGACCGTTCCCGCACCGCAGAGCGCCGCCGAGTCATTGTTTTCCCTCCGCCTTGCCTACCTGTAGCGATGAGGTTTTTTCACCCCGCCGGTAGAGGGAGCGCTTTTCCTGGCAGCCTTAGTGGCCAGCTGTTTGCGGGGCGCTTTCCCACCCGTGGATTTACGAGCAGTCTGCTTGGTTCGGGCCATTTTCTTTCACCTAAAGAAAACATCCGTAACTCCTGGGCCGCAGCGCTCGCCTGGGGGGAGGTGGGGGGACGGGCCAGGCTCGTCGCCCCTGCCCTCCCGCCTCTTCGCACTCCACCTCGCGGCGGCAGATGGCCGAGACCGCCACCTCCTCCTCCCCCTCCCCTAATGACTCAGGCTGCGAGGAGCAGCAGCCTCCCCCGGGAGGGGGGGCGCGGGGAGGAGTCACTTCCCTTCCACGGCGGGCGGAGGCCGCGCTGCCCGGAACCCGGCGTCGGGACCTCTGAATCACCAGCGGGAAAGAGGGGGAGACGCGGTTCCGGAATGAAGCCCCAAGGGAAAACAAAACCTCCCAACCCCACACCCACCGCCAGCAGCCCAAGAAGCCCACACTAACCGGCACTCGGCACCCAACGGCCACGACCCGCAGCCCCAACAACTAGCAGAACCCCAAGTCACGGACAAATCCACAAACACGTACCTAACGCTGAAGCCCTAGGCCGCCTCTCCCACCGCCGCACCGCTCCCACTGCCCAACGAAGAGCCGCAGTCACCAACCAAAACAAAGAAGTTGCTCCAACGAACGACCAAACCGCTCTGCTCCAAACCCCCCCGGAATCTCCGTTTTTATACCCACGCTTCACGCTGCGTCTCTGCGTCATAGGACCTTCATTTGCATACACCAACGACTTTTTCTATTGGCGGGAGCTTTCGCCGACGCGTTGACATCCCCCGACACAAAGGCCGTGCATCGGCCCCGTTCCCTGATTGGTGAATATCTAGGCCGCTGATTGGCTATTAAAGTAGCCTAACGATTGGATGCAAGTAAAGAGAATTGGACGAATCAGAGTTTAGCACTAAGCGGCTCTTCTGATTGGATAAAATGGAGCTATGTTTGGATCCTTCCCTTGGTTCCAAAGCTCTACAATAGAAAGTCAATGCAAATGAATTACTTTGGTCCCAGTCAAGACGAAAAAGTCTGGATGGGCAGAAACCCAACCTTATTTGCACCACGTAATGCAATCAGTGCAGGAGGAGAGGCTACTTTAATGAAATTTTTGTGAATATTTTCCAATGTAAAATAAAATTCGTTCCCTGTGATTTACTTTATTAACATTTTGATAGTTTTGTTTGTTTCCAAGTTTTATTCAAGAACTCGTATAGAATATTCCAGATAAATGAGTTTTAATTCAACATTTTAATAGTTAAGTACTCTGTAGTGTAAATGAGAATTAGAATTCAGTAAACTATGTTATATTACCAGGTATTTTATTTATCATGCATATACATTTTAACCAAAAAGCAGTTCTTTGGTAGGGTGGGGAGGGGTAATAGCTACAAACAAAATGTCAATAGATGATTTAATAAGTACTGTTTTGTATGTTCTTAGGCCATCACAAGAAGCTTTGTGATTTCGAGGTGCTTAATGAAGTAATTGACTAAGAAACATATTTTTTAATTATGTAATTCAACTAAATAAAATGCCTATAGCCAGAATGCGAATAGTCCTATGATAGCATTTTCATGTCTATAAAGAGTAAAAGAAAGACAACTACATTTAATATGTGCTTTTGTGTTTCATGGTATATCTTGGAGATATTACTTCTGAAGAAACATGACAAATGTATAGAAATGGTTATCCCTATCCTTGTCTAAATAAATGTCTTGGATGGATGGTGATATTCAGCATTCCAGTGACTCAGATAAATAAAATATAAATCAGGCTTAAGGTTAAGACCAGCCAAACAAAGCTCAGAAATTGAAATAGAGCTTTGGGCATTCCACTCCATAGTTCTTACTCTGGATTCACTGAATATTTTAAATTATTAAAATCTTTTTATTTTAGCAAAACCAGTTACATACAGATTTCAACTCAGAGTATTATGCACAAATACAAACACCTCAAAGATTTACTTGTGACACCAAAAGTCTCTCACTGAGAGTAGTGAGGGGGAAAAAAATTAAATTTGAAAAAGCAGCTATAGCAAAAATGTCTTTGGCCCAATCCCTGGTACTGAATTCCTCTTATTATTTCAGCCCTTTTGATCATAACACTCACAAGAGTTATTTAATGATCATCCACTTAAACTTTTGTGATAATTTATTCAACTTTAATTTCTGCTTTCTCAGAGTTTAGGGTAGGGTAAAGATTAAGCCATTTCATTCATGCCATGCTGAGGAGAAACCAAAATAGAGGTTCTTGCCCTGTTCTCAGAACCTGTGTAAAATGAAGAAACAGGGCACTGCTTAGTTCCTACATAGGAGACTGTTAAATACTCTGGATGTAACCAGAAAAATATCATCATCTTTTTTTCACTGCTCAAATGGCCTGGAGAAGAAATGGGCTCCTTAAAACACCCCGTTTGTTCCAAGATTTTTCTAGGAAATCCAGAACCTTCTTCGTCTCATGCCTTCTAGAGGGAGAGACAGTCCAATTATTTTTTCCCCAGTTTTGTTAATTATTAGAGAGGAACTAAAACTGCTCCAAGAGAAACTAAGTATGGATTTACATTCATCCATTTAAAGACAATTAGTGGAAATAGTTTGCCCTCTTACTTGGCAGTCATACAGGTTAATTTTTTCTTTTTCCTAAATTGGTGCAGAGGGGGAAAAACACCACAGGAAATGAAGAACTACAAATGTTTATACAATCAAAACAAGGCAGAACGTGATGTAGGCTACTGTCTTAGTTCCTATCAAAGACATGCTGAGTAACTCTGTGCAATCTACTTAACTTCTCTGAGTTTCGTTTTCCTCTTTTGCAAATTAAGCAGTTTTGGATGACATCATCTCCCAATTCTACCAGTACACACTTATTCTGAAGCTCATGATACACATGTATTTAAAATCAAGCATTATGAACTGTATCTCTTCATTCAGATCACACTCGAGTATTTTGAGGATAACGTTAATTACTTAATAAGATTAAAAGAATACAACTTCTATTTGTCCTTTTGTAATTTTTCATCTTCCAAATGCCCCTAATGATTAAACTTTTGGCCTGTGAGGTTACTGGAAACTAAATAAAACATGTGTCATTCTTAAACGTTAACAATATTCCATTCACCCCACCCTCCCTTACTCCTAAGGTTATTTGGAATGTGTTTCTTTAATAAGATATCATTAGTTAAAATATTCTCATCTAATAAAATACGAATCAGTCTTTAAAACAATCGATTTAAATAAATTCGATATGGAAAACAAAGTTTAATAGCAACGTGTTAAAATATCTATGAAGAACTTCGTACAGCTCACAGAATCAAATGCCTTGGTCTAGGGGAACTGGCTTATTTTACAAAGGCCACAGAGTGAAAAACTTAGCCCCGCTGGCGGGAAGCGGGGAGGGGAGACATTTTCCCAACAAGAAAGACTGACGTTCAGAGCAGGAAACTGCAGTGGATTATAAATCGCACCCCCTACTCAAACCCCTGCCCTTCCTCTGGACACTATGTGATGTTTCTCAACACCCCTGCAACTTGCCGGTGTACCTGAGACTATTTTAGACGGAGATTAAATTCGTCCTTGGCCTCTATGTACTGGAAACAAGTTGACCAGGCCAGGTGTCGAGTTGAGAAGAGAATAAAATCGTGGAGTTCCCGATTTCAGGGTTGCTAAAGGTTTATGAGGAGCCCAGCAAAGACGCGGGAACAGAATATTGTGTCGTACAGCTCTTCTTTTGCAAACCTTTCTCAAGCTGACTTTCAGCGGGAACTTTCCTTCATGCTCATAAGGCTAGTCCCGCTGCAGGAATGAGGCGAATGAAGCGCACTCCAGGTGCCTGCAGCACAACGGCCCAGAGCCAGGAACGGACGACACAAATCCTTAAGCATTGCTCCGGTCGGCATCAGAACCGAACCGAAGCTATACCAAGTCTACAGGCGAGGTAATTATTACACTGTTGGCAGTAAAATTACACTTGGAACTGTTTCACAGAAGTTGTCAGGGCCTCCCTAGTTCTGGGCCCCATCTACTCCAGGGGCTCCAGTTTCAAGGAAAGGTACCGCTACGAAACTGAAACGCTCTAGTACGAAGGAGAAACGCAGCTGCACTGCAATTCCCAGAAGCCATCGCGGGCCCTCAGCATCCGGGACACCGTCTACAAGGATCCCTGGGTATCGTGGTCCGTTCCTTTGGCAGCAACCCTCTGCCGACGGTAAAATTCCAGCCAAACCGAGGACCACAACTCCCAGCAACCCTTGCTGCCGTGCGGGGGGTCTTCACGTTCTCGTGGCGCGGCGCAAGCGCAGTGGGTCCTCGGCGCGGACCGCGCAGACTGAATAATAAAAGGGGAGCGGCGAAGAGGCAGGAAGACAGGACCATGTCGAAGGGCCCCGGGCCCGGCGGCTCCGCAGCTTCCTCGGCGCCCCCGGCCGCTACCGCTCAGGTGCTGCAGGCACAGCCCGAGAAACCGCAGCACTACACGTACGTAGAGCCCCCCCCCCGCCGCGCGCGCACGCCTGACGTCAGCGGCCAGCGTGAGTCACGCGCGCAGGGAGAGCGCGAGGCGGCCTCTCCCTCCCCCCTTCTTCCTCCGGCCCGGCCCAGACCGGTTCCAACCTGCTGGGGCCGGTCCCGACTGCTTCCAACTGCCACCAACCTGTGGTCGGGCCGTGGGGCGGGAAACCCGGTCCTCGCGGCTGAGTGGGGAAGGCGGGACCTCTGTGTGCGGAGCGCACACATCTTAGGCCAGGCCGTCGAGGCCTAACTGTTCTTCAGATTGTAAACCCCAGTACCAGGCACTTGTGGACCGATAAGGAGTTGAAGACTCGACCTGGATGAGTTCCTTAGGGGCCAGCTCTAGAACCACCTGTGAATGACGATTAGCGCGAAGTCCAGTCAGTCGACCCCTTTACTGTGCCTAGGAGGCCTTTTGTATTCCTAAGGCCCATATGTTGTCCATGGAAGCCACGCTTGCTCGAATTCAGTTAAAACAGTTGACCCAACCAGATTCAGGGATGTTGAGCGTGATGGGGTAGGAGTCCGTCCTCAGGCCCAACTGAAATGTGTGGCATCAGAGAGGGACAGCCCCAAATGCTGACACTAGAAGAACCTAGTAAGATGGAAAACCACTTCCTGGGAATCTACTCGTGTCTAAGTGTAGGTCCTTGTCTTTTTATTTCCTTTCGAGGCGTGTTAAGCAACTAGCTAGTGCCAGGTGCTTTGGGAGAAAGATGGAAAGAGGCGGGTCCTCTTGTTAAGCAAAATGTTGGCTTCCATTTGCCCTGGTGCTCTTTGGGTGCCTCTCATCCCCATGGGCTCCTGAGTGTTGTGCATGTTTAGAAGGATCTCCAGGTGTATCTCAGGCTTGCTGGAGATTTGGAACCCGGTGGGGGGCGCGGGGGTTGAACAACTTTAAAAGCCACACAGTAATAATTCAAGAGCAGGAAGTATGCCTTGGAGTAGAAAAAACTAAAAGACAGGAGAAGCTCTTGTTTGGCACTCACAGAAGAAAGACCCATTGGGAAATCATTCTGGGGTTGGGGCACATTGGGTTTCTTTGTGAAATTTTCTGCTATTAGTTGAAATGATTTTAAGTTTTTTTCTTGACATTGTCAGACCCACGTTAACTACAACTTTTCTAATGTGGTTGCTTTGCTAGTTTTTACTGGAGTTCTTGCTGCAGTCCTTCCATTGGTTTGGTGAGATGGTCTTACCTCTGAGAATAATGATCAGTTGAATGGTGCCGTCAAGCAACAGTATGGTCTTGATTTGGAAATCTGCAAACTTCACATAATTGGAACTTCTTTATAAACCTCTCTCAGTTTTTTAAATAAATCTTTGATGCTCAGATCACATTTTTCAGTAAAATACAACATTTTGAGTAATATGAGTCTTGGTTTCAGCAACCTCTGTTTTTAGGTTTTGTCGTCATTGTACTAAGGAATCTATATTCGAAAGTCTTTCTGATCATTTTGGAATTGACAAAGTCAACAGCTGTGTAAATGTTAATTCTGAGTCTGTCCTCTTGATGCTCATTTGTTGAAAATCTGTCTTTTCATTTCTTGTGGGATAAGTGCAGAATAAGGTCTTGGCTCTTGAGTTGGTTTAGTAAATCAACAGGAATAGATGAAACATCTAAGTTTGGTTGAGTGGATGGAGATTGAAGGTATTCTCATCTCTTTTATTTTCTGTTACCTTTTCGTGTGTGTGTATGTGTGTGTTGATGTTAATGTCTCCAAAAATTAGAGCTAGAAATAGCTGTCTTCCTTGGTAGATTTATGGGCATTCAGAAGCTGTGATAATTTGGGAAACTTCATTCCTTTGTTGTCCCGGGTTTGAGAAGCAGGGAGCTCGAGGCACAGATAATGGCACCAGAAATATACTATTGACTCCGATTTTTTTTTTTTAAGGTAAATCTATTTGTTGCTTTTGAACGTTTTTCGATTTCAATATTTGCTATAAAATTTTGAGCTGCCCAGCATTTTTTCATTCTCCCTTGCAGCATGAATTTCCAGAATTTATTCCGATCTGAATATGGCCTTACCCATTGTATCGATCCCATTGTTGAATACAGATATAGACCTTTTGTTTTTTTGAATGTTTTTTTTTTTTACGTATCAAAACTTTTTACCTTTTAAAATTTTCTTATACATAATTACATAATTTTGTTTATTTTTTGTGCCTGAAGTTATTTGAGATCATGTGACATGCAGTAATCTTTGTGATAATCCAGAAGAAATTTGCATTAAAAATGAGTTGTGCTCATCATAGTGGTCGTCTTGGCAGTTGAATCCACCAAAGCAAACATTGTCTTCCTGTATGCTAGGCTGTTTTATTTTTTTTTTTCCCTTTATTCTTGTTCCATAACTAAAGTCCTCAAATTTGAGCAAGATTTTTATTCATAACATTTAAAGGATAATTATTTTGTTGGTATTTTTTTCCTAACAAATGATTCGATTTAAGGGAAACTTTGGAGTAATCCTTTCAGCAGGCACTTGGGCTAGACCTGAGGAATCTAACCCTCTTAGAAAACAGTTATATCAGAATTTCCTCTGTTGAACAGCTCCGAGAATGTGATTAGCACTCTAAAATGATGATGTACATATATCAGTACTCTTCCAGTACAAGGACCACGTGGCCTCTTGCTAGGTAATGTGTCTTTTTATTTGACAAAGACTAAATTTCATCCAGCTTTATTCAGAAGTCCATCTTGTATATTAGAAGAGTCTTATAAAAACAGATTTAAGAATGGGAAATTTTGAAGCAATTACATTCCAAAATATATCTACAAATGTAGCTAACTTTGGGCTTTTGACCGAATCACAGTTATATCATTATTTTGACCCTATGCGATGCTCAAGGATGTTAAATCATTTTTGGATTCCTTCACCTGTGGTTGATCCTCAAACTTCTTAATGCCCTTGTGTTAAAGGGAAATGGAATTCTAGTGATGGTTTCTTGCAGTTTTATGGCCACTAGGTGATTTCTTACAGGTAGACAGAAGATAAATACTTTATAGCTTCATTTAGCCAAATGTTATTTTAATTTAGGACTGTTTTGGGGGCATCTTTAAACACGGACAGTGTAGCAGTACTTTGGTAGATAACTATTTTGAGGCAAATTTGTTAGTTTGCACATTATATAAACGTTATGAACTTCACTCACTTGCATCTGATTGTGTTTTAGAAAATCCAGGAAATGATCGAGTAGTTAAATTACTATTGCAAACTGCAATAAAATTGTAAATATATTACTAGAGTACAACTTGTTACATAACAGAAGTCACTGGAAGCGTTGCTTAGCAACTTTAGCAAGAACGAGTTAACTTACCAAAAAACGTGTTTACTTGTTTATCAAGTAAAACTAATTTTCTTGCAGAACCAAAGTTAAGAGCTCGTTGTGGCCTTCGATCAAGCCCGCAAAACCTCCATTAATAAGTACTAAGTGCCCATGCTAAGGGGTAGATTCAAGCTTAGCACCTACTTGATATTTGCTATAATCTAAATTAATGATTAAAGTGAAGATTTGCTTAATGGTTAAGTTTTTTTGTTTTAATCCAGCTATGTTAGATACTAAAGAAGGCTTCCCCACAATCCATATGCATCTGCTTTGACTGGTGGTTTCTATCAACCTACAAAGACTGACTTATTGGTGAGGGCAGCTGGACAACTCTGAGAGCAACTTAGAGAAATCCATCTTGGGCACACTCTATAAAGGAGCTCCTTCTCTGGAAATAGCACCCCAGATAAATGCACAAAAGCAAGACACCCTCGTGGACCTACTTCCTCCCGCTTTCAACACCCTGATGCCTGAAGGTGAGGTCTTCTTCCTGTGTGTCTTAGAAGCCATGAGCTCACTTAGGTAATGAGAGCCCCGTAGCAGCCAGAGCACCACACATCTGCAGCCTTTCCTGCCAGACCTTTGCCTAAAGGTTATTTCTCATTAGGAGAGGCTCTAGGTCAGAAGAGTGGTAAAAGTAAGGTTGCATTTAAATAGTGGACTGGTTTAGGGATTATTTTCCCAATGGGGCAATATTTGCTTAATGATTTAAGTTTTTCATTTTGTTTTTTTTTAATCCAGCTATACTTGATACTAAAGGAGGTTTTCGCACATATGCATCTTCTGTATTTTGAAATTGCAACTATGGACAGTTATGGCTAATCCTAGTAGATTGTCTTCCCTTCTTTTAACATCTTGGATGAATTTGGGGCACACTAATGTATTATGTGAAGATGGATGTTGAATGTAAGTTTCTCTGTCATTCTTAGCCAATATATAAAAATTACGTTAGCTTAATTGTTTAAAATGCCTGGAGTTTGGGTTCAATATCCTTCTGGGCAATGTAGCTTTCTCGTTTTCTTACTATATAGCTACTCTGTAGATTCACCCCAGCCAACCATCTTAAAATACCTACACGGGCAACAGAGATAGCTGTGGAGAAACAGGGTAAAATCAGTGCATATGGTAATAGGGATGGGGGGGATATGTATGAGGTGATGGAAATGTTCTGGAATTAGGTATTGTTGATGGTTACACACCTTGGTAAATATACTAAAAAACACTGAAACATACGCTTTAAAAGGGTGAATTTTTATTGTAAATTGGTAAATGGTATAAATTACATCTCAGTTTTTCTAAGAAAAGCGTTAAAATCAGTGCACAAGAGTCCTACGACTAGAGAGACCTTAGAGTACGTGGCCTTACCAAGGGCTCGGCAGCATCGCTCAGTATGGGAAAAGCCTGCAGTTCGTGAAAAGCTCCTTGGCGCCCTTTCCCAGCCTTCTCAATAGCTTTGTCCCTGTGTATCCGTTCTAGTGAAGGCCCCCACGGTCCAAGTCTGTGGAGATGCTTTTGAGATAAGAAATGAACACTCAGCAAATTTGAGACTCCTAGTTGTCAGTAGTTGTACTTTAAATTGTCTCTGAATTGGCAGCCATTATGAGGAACGAGCATTTCCCCCAATGCCTTTGTAAGATGTGTTTACTTCCCAGGGTGGGTGGGAGGTAAAAGAGAAGGTTGCTCTCCTGCCAGAATGTAATAGATTGCGTTCTTCAGGTATCGCGATGATTGTTTTGATGTTTACATGGGGCTTTAATGACAGGCTATGTGTTTAGGCATCTAAAGTAACATCAGTGGCTATGATATTTTAGTTCAAATAATCACAACAAACTTTTTATTATTTCTCTATAAAATCCCTCAACTTTCACCCCTTTTTTCTTTGCCAGTGTGTAGAATTTGACAGCAGTATCAAGAGCTGGTGAGGAAGAGAAGATGGAAAGGAGTCTAGCAACTTAAAAAATCTCATAGCGTTCTCTGTGAG
Organism: Pteropus alecto; assembly: GCF_000325575.1. Lineage (NCBI taxonomy): Eukaryota > Metazoa > Chordata > Mammalia > Chiroptera > Pteropodidae > Pteropus > Pteropus alecto. The sequence goes on along the minus strand of NW_006436283.1, from coordinate 4,494,921 downwards.
GTGACTTTTCCTGATGGTGGCTCAATTTTTTTAGGAGATAAAGAAGATACTAAGGCCTGTGACAGTATCATCATGTCATATCTGAGTTTATTGAAATGTTTCTTCCCTTATTTATATCAGTTTGCTTTTTGTGTTCTTAAGTTGACTCATTTGTTTCCTACTCGTACTCGAAACACCATTATGGCCACCGTAAGTCTTAACAAAATGACTTCTCATGAGGAGGGGGAAGGCGCTGGTTCCCACCTTCCTATGAAATTTTGGCCTATTCACGAACCCACCCCCACTGAAAAGAGGTAGTTATGCTTAGAAAAGAAGAGGTTGATAAAAACCTTTGGCATGGTATTTTATGACTTAAAAGTTTTAAGTAGTTTTTATATCTAAGCCTTTATTTATTTTGGTAAGAACATTGTCATATCTTTCTGATGTCACCCTTACTGCTAAGAGGTGCCAGGCATTTGTTAGCCTGCCACTTTAGCATTTGTGTAAATCAAACCTATCCAAATGACAGAAATCAGAAACTTGTATTTTCTTTAAAAAAAAACTTAAATTTTATTATCGAACTAAGAGTACTTTATAATGAATACATAAAGTGAATATTAAGAATCCCGTAGAGCATGTTAGAGTTAACATTTCTGTCTTTGTTTTTAGTTACTTATTTTATGATATTGTAATTATGGCCTGTCAAACACTCCCTGACATATCTTGAACAGCTTCCAGAGTAGAGTCACTTACTTGCTGCTGCTCTTGTTTTCCCTTTAGCTCAATTAAGAAAAACGTAGCTAACAGCGTGGTGTCTAAGAGTACTGACTCCAGGGCCAGACTGTCTGGGTTCGAAGCCCAGCTCTGCTACGTACTAGCTGTGGGACCTTGAGCAAGTGACTGTCCTCTTTGCGTGTCAGTTTCCTGAGGATGCAGATAGTATTTGTTCCATAAGGTCGTTATGAGGATTAAGTGAGTTAATACATAAAGTGCTTAAAAAAATGCCTGGCACTTAGCACAGTTTAAGTACTATTCTCACCGACATTTGCACAAGGCCCAAGTTACTAATTGCTGCCTCCTTCGGCAGCCGTAATCAAGTGCCTTCTTTAGCCACATCCACACTACAGTCAATTCTTCAGTTCATAGGGCCCACATGGGTCAGTGCTGTCTTCAGAACACACTCTTTGTTTCCCACATCCATTTGAATTTTACTTCAGTCGCCATTCTTCGTATAGCCTCCGTCAGACTGCCTGTATCTTACACAACAGATTTGTGCTCTAAACAGATCCGCTCTTC
>NW_006436283.1:4491812-4493407 GCF_000325575.1 Pteropus alecto | reverse complement strand
CTTCCAGGGCCAAAGACTTTGTTGTACAGAAAACTGTACAAAAAACACTTCAAGTTCAGTGTAATACCGAAGTGTTCATCAAATTGGAAGCCATGTGTATAGAAAAACTTTGAACAAGTCAAGGTGTTATCTACTTTAAGGAGGAATGAACCAGGGTTTTCAGTACTCACGTATCTCCAGAATCAGTGGCATGGGTGATGCTTACGCGAACTTCTCTCAATTTTACCAGTTCCAGGATCCTTAGGGCAAGGAGATAGTTACAGAAAGAAGGAAAGAGGGATACATAGGACTGAGTTACACGCCAACATTGCACCATTCATTACACTAGGTTTTTGGGGCCAGGACAGCCCACAGGTATCAGACTTCAGTGAAGAGTGGGCTGAGATCATTTGCCAGTGAGCAGCTCCCCACTCTTAAAGCGTTTGCTTACTTAAGTGCTTGTAGCACTTGTCCTGTAGGTTTTTGTGTCTGTATCTGTGTGTTAATATAGTTTCATTGTTACTTAGGGAGTTCTACTGGCCTTACTATGTCTGAAAGCTAGTTATAGGATCAAGGCCTGCCTTAAAGGTTTAGACACAATCAGAAATTCACTAGGCACTTATATTTGCTTTCCTTTTCCGCCAGAGAGAATATTCTAAACCAGGATCACTTCATAAGCGAAATCTCTGTAGCTGTATAGCACTTTCCCAGAACTATCCAGATATTTGTCAACCACCAATGTTAGCTTTATTTGACCTTGTTTTTTAAAAGTCATTTCTGGGGGAACGTCCACTGGTGTGGTTATTGTTACAAAGTTATATGGTTTCTGGGTTATGTTTGGTGTCAAAACAGAATGTGTTTGTCCTTGTAAGCGTTGAATTTCGAACTCCTAGTAGTTTACCTAAAGCTCTTCAAAAATGAGAAAAGATTTTCAGCAAATTGTAATATAAAATATACATATAAATACACTCTTGGATAAGTAATTTAGTATTCTTAATCTATTGCTTATCTGCTCTTGAAATTGTCTCCTTGAAGTTAAAAAAAAATTCTCAAACATAAAAGTGAAGAATCTTTGACAAGCCATGAAGAATGAGCTTTATGAGTAAATTTCTTCGTAGGAGTTATGTATGGGGAGGAAAAGTAGCAGCAGGGTTAATACGAATGTAGAAAACAGGAGATTACAGAGAGGTGTCATTGAGCCTTTGGATACTACGACATCTTCAACAATGAGTGGGTGTTTTTGCTAGTTGTAGAATCCTGTCACATTGCAGTTAGAGTTCAATCAAGAATGCTTAAGAACAAGACCATTTCTTTTCATTTTAAGATTCTGTTTTCATGATAAAGATTGTATATTGCTTGAAAAAGATGAAATTCAATTTTTATCAGACTAGCTGTAATAAAGATGAACATTGGTGGTTATTAGGGATTTGAGCACATCTGTCACATTGCCAGGTCTCTGCCACCCCTGTGTGAGACTCGTGAACAGTGACCATTGTCTGGCCAGGAGAGCAGTGGGAGCAGGTGCCCCCTCATGGCCTAGGCCTTTCCGGCTGTGGGGCATCTAGGCACGTTTCTTCTGTTGCTCAGTTGGTTGCTCCCCTTTTTGGGGTTCACAT
>NW_006436283.1:4471997-4491801 GCF_000325575.1 Pteropus alecto | reverse complement strand
TGGGATCCATCCAAAGCTGGCGTTGCAGCCCCGTCTCTTCCTGCTGCTTCTCTGGAGGCCTTCATTGTCTTGTTTGCCTTTTTATTCAAATCTGACCATTTTTCATGCGTCCAAATCAGATTTTACAAATCATAAACAGGATGACATTCTAATAATCATTCACTTTACAAAAAGATTTACCATAGTTCATTTGTAACGTAAAGGAACTCTTCTGGCTTAGCAACATACATCTTTCACGTCACTTTGAATCAGGGTAGTTGTCATTAATATTGTGGATTTCTTTCCTAACGGTTTTTTGTTTGTTTGTTTTTATTCTAAAGATAATCACAATTACGGTAAAGAAAAGCCAAGATAACCCCTAAAGTTGATAATACTGGCTATACAGTTCCTTCCAGTTTTTCCTTCTGCATATAGTTTACTTATTTGTGTTTCAGTTCCATGTTTTTATTTTTTCTTTGACTTAATATATCTTTACTTTGTACCCAGCTTTTGCCAAGTAGTTATCATAATATTTAGTAGTTGGAAGAAACAGAAAAAGGAATACATCTCTCGTGATCTCCACACACTCCCAGCAAGTTACAGAGCAAGTCATCCCACTGGTTGCTTTCCTCGTCTGCATGTGAGGCTGAAGATCTCACATTTAGTGTTCAGGGTGAGGAACAAGGCTATGCAGCCACTTCGGAGCGTAGCTACTGAAGTTACAGGTTCCTTAATCGCCAGGAGAAGCATCTAAGTCAGATTAGAGTTGCTTCCCTGGGTCCAAGCACATAGCCACTGTGGACCAGGCTAGTACCATTCAGGATGCCTTATACTTTTGCATTTTTTTAGGCAGACATGTCTTAAACACCTGCTATAAGCTGGCTTTGTGCAAGGAAACAAACATGAAGAGACATGGCTACATAGATAGCAGTTAAAGTCAACTGTGGGAGGGGCTGTGCCAGCTGTAGTCATACGGTGTAATGGCAACATGGAAAGGGGGCAGTTAACACCACTGGCCAGGGTCAGGACCCTCGTGCGGAGAATAAGCTAGAAAGGTGATCCAGAGAGGGAGCAACATGATCAAAAGTATGGAGCTGTGAGAAGGATGTGGCATGTTTGGGAGTAGAAACTCTTCAGAGCATAGGTTGGTGAACCAGCCTGTATACTGCCATGTAGCCTGCTGGCTGCTCTTGCATGGTATGTGAGCTAAGAAGGGTTTCTATGTTTTTAATTGTCGAAAAAATACTATTTCATGACACATGAAAATTATGTGGAATTCAGAATGCAGCATCCATAAGTAAAGCTTTATTGGTCTACATATTGTCTATGGCTGCTTTTGCACTATAAGTGCAGAGTTCATTAGTTGTGACAGAGGCCATATGTGGCACTGTCATCGCTATGCATTGCTGTTCAGTGCATTACAAATAGCGGTGACACAATTATAACTTGATAGTGTTTCCAGTGCCCCGTGTGTCAGCATACCATAGCATTTTATTCATTCCTTATTACCAATACCTACTTATGTCAAAACGAGAAGAAAAATAATGGACTTCGAATGGCATGTTTTTAGGGCACAGTGGAATGTGGATTATTTTGTTTCCAAATTACATGGCAAAGCTATCTTTAATTGAAAAAAAAGCTGTGCCAGAAGAATCTGTCAACATTACCAGATTAAGCAGTCGTCACAATATTCCCAACTCAGGCAAAGGTCAGAAAAATTAGAAAATTTTAAAAAGACTTTCATCAAAACAATTTCTCAACAAAAGTAATGAGGCTACAACTGAAGTAACTGGCTCATTTGTTAGCTGAGCGAGGAAAGCCACGTAATGATACGGGATCGTTTAAATTTTGTTCATTACAGCAGCTGAAGAAGTGTGTTCGGAGGAAGTGCGTTAGCCTTTCAGCAAGAACAATTTCTCAAAATGTTGAGGTCATTGGGAGCAACATCAATAGTCAATTAAAAAACAAGGCAAATGATATCGTGTGGTCTTCCTTTGTCCTTAGTCAATCAACTGATGCTGCTGTTACTGTTCAGTTATTTATCGACAGAGTCACCACCACTTAGAAGTGACTGAAGAATTAGCCTTTATGAATAGTCTACTTAAAACAACTATAGCTGAGACTATTTTCGAAAAAGTTAAGGAAACTAATTCAGTACAACCCGAAGTATAATCTGCTGCTGTTTCTTATGACTGATCATGGTACGAATATGTTTGGAGCAGGAAAAGATTTCATCAGACAAGTTTACGAAGCTTATGAAAATGTAAGGTGTTTAAAGCCTGCAGTTATTCATTGTATTGTTCATCAGCAGTTACCTCGCAGAAAATATTTGAATCTATCTTGTGTTAATGAACCATTAGGATCAGTGCTAAACTTCACTTTCTCCTGTGGACTTAACTCCATGAGTTTTTGTCAGACATCAGAAACTGAATACTCCGACATGCCCTTACTACACGAGTTTGGTGGCTTAGCAATGATAAAGTTTTCTTGTAATTCTTTGAGTTCAGGGCTGAGATGGGAATTTTTCCAAATGAGAAGAATTATTCTCAACTGCTGTATGACGAATGACTTTGGAAATTAGTTTTTGCTGCAGACTTCATAATGTTTTTAATGAATTCACCCTAAAATTACAAGGCAAAACATTGCTTATGTGCAAACCTTCTATTGCAGTAAAGTCATTTTAACTAACATTTGAATCGTAAGTCATGTCAAGCTGCCTTATACACTTCCTACGCTGTCAAAAGTGAAAACAGGTGAGATCTCCATTCCTACATGGCTTTACTGTGGAGATGGTTTCCACACCGAACCATCCTAGCAGTGATTTTGCATCCCCGTAGGGATTGGAAGGACATTGCAGTATTTCAAAACCCATTTACCTGTGCCACTAAGGGGTTTACACCGGACCTTCAATTGGAAGTGATTTAAAGGCAAATGTAAATGTCTTCTAAGAGACAAATATGCTCAGTTAAAATCATGTTTGTGAAATGATAACTATTTGGCAGTGCCTAGTTATGTAAAAGACATTTGCAAAGATGAAATATGTAAAATCTTACTACAGAATTAGCCCTAAGATGAACATTTGTAATTTTGATGAAAGGGAACCTCAACCTGACAAATGTTATCTCCTCCAATCCATTCTTATTAGTAGCCCTGTATCACCAAATTGTAGCCAATTATCATACTTTGAATTTCATCAATAAAAAATTTGTGGAAATTTGTTTTTTCTCTCATTATATAAGTACCTACATAATATCCTCGATTTGGCCTCTTGGCCAAATACATCTGGTCCTTTACAGAAAAAGTTTTTTGACCCTGCCCTAGAATTTATGTTGTCATTGGGGAGGGGAGCAGGTCAGTGGCAGCGGTCAGAGTGAGGCCGTGCTAAACACTGTTCTGGAAGCAGCGGGGAGCTAGCTCCAGATTAAAACATCAGCTACTTTATCCCCATTGCATCTAAACTTGACGTTTTCCTGTCAGCCATCTGTAATGCTTTTCCGTTTACTCAGTTTGTTCACATAGTCCTCACGCTCCTCCCCAGGAGAGAGTAGAACTCTCAGACCGACAAATCTAAGTAAGACAACTTGGAATAGGATTTAAAGTTAAGCTGGAAGTTGAGCTGGTAGCAGTTTAGCACTTGATTTGACACCTCCTTCAGAGCGATGTGATTTACTGAATTGTTAATCCCCTCTGTGTCATCACTGTTGGCTTTAGTGGGGCAATTGATTGAATCTAGATTTCGAGTAGCCTGATTTTTGCTGTATTTTAGCATTTCGGAAAATAGTAAATGTTGAAAATCTTTGATTTTTTAAAAAACTGGGTGCACTTACTGGATTTTAAAAGTTTTTAGAGAAGTATTAGTAGTTTTGTAAAGTGGTTTAGCAGTAAAATATGCTATGATGCTATCTGTAAAAATACTGGGGAAAAAGTTTACCAAAAGGCTAATAACATTATTAATGGTGGGATGAAGGGTAATTTTTCCCTTTTCTCCATTTTCCAAATTTTTTATAAGTGGGCATGTTACTTTGATAGTACTCTTTTATAAGTAAACCATTAATAGTGTAATGAACGTGATGTCCTGAAAAGGAGTGAAAGATGGTTTTGATTTAAAGTCAGACCCCAGTGGGGCAATTATGAAGGCACTGCTCCTCAGTCAAGGTGCAGCTCTGACCAACTGCAGTGTCCCTCCAAGCTTCACCGAGTCCTTCTGCTGGTCAAAGGTGTGGCTTTCTCTGACAGACTCATTCCTCGGGCCTGAATGGTTTCTTGACTCACCCTGGCCACAGTAGGTCACCAACGCCTCTCAATTCAAAGCTAGTCTAGGTTCATTGACTTTTATCCTTGAGAGCGGGTATTCCTGAGGGAAGGGAGTGTAAAGAATTAGTCCTATGGCGCTGTGCCCTCCCCAGATCGTGGAGGAGGAGAGAAGGTGGTTGGCGAGTCTTCCCTTCTTGGTCGGACCCCAGGGCTTCTTGGGTTTCCTTAGAGCTGGTTGAATTGAACAGTGAATCTCAACCTGTTTCTTTGATCTTGTGCTCTTAAATCTTTAAAATGGAAAGATGGATTGGAGATTAATAGTTGCGCATTTCCACTGAAAATTCTTTTCATTTCAATCTATGAAAATAGAAAAGAGTGATTCCTAAGTCGTTTTCTCCTGGACACTGCATTGCCCATTCGCGCAAGATTGGAGTGGGAGAGGGAACGTGGCAAATTCTAACCAGTTTGCTTCCTGGGTAGTGAATGGTAAATTCCATTAATGGCTTACGCAGAAGGTTAGAAATTTCTCTCATCTGCTTATAGTTGGTTGAAAGGGGGCGCTCTGCTTGTCTAGATTTGGTCATTTGGCCCTGTCACGAGGGGCCTTTCTGCAGGGCAGTCTGCTCTATCGGCTGAGTGACAGGTTTCCTGCATCGTAGTGCTTTTCACAAGGAAATAGAATTGGGCTTCCAGCTGTCAATCAACGTTCTTCCTGCTGGCAGCATCGTGAAACTTGGTATTGTTTTGTGGACTTCGTTCTTTCTGTAACATTTTCATTTCTTGTTATAGTCATTCAGCTGAGTTGGTCTTGAGTTTTTACATGCTTGCTATCAAGGACTATAATTTAATAGTAGAGAAGTACACGTTACTAATGCGCAGTACAGGGTAAGGGCTATAAGAAATGTCTAGAGAGTGCTGTAAAAACTTAGAGATGATACCTTTTAGCTGGGGGCAAGGACAGGAGGGAAAGGAAGAGGCTAAGGAAGGCTTCATGGAGGTGGTGGCATCAGAAGATTCATATTGAATTTAACCTTGAAAGGTTTCTACAGGTAAGGAAGGGACAATGAGCAAAGGCAGGGAGGGAAGTTAAAGCTCTATTTGTAAGACACCAAGGACTCCAGCTGAAATGGAGAGGAATCCAGGGAAATGAGGCTAGACAAGTATACTGGGCCAGACGGGTAGGGCCCAAAATGCCAGGCTGAACAGTTAGCGTTTATCAGTGACTACCGGGGAAACCCGAAGGCTTTGGAGGGGGTAAGAATTAAATTTGGGCTCTAGGAAGAATAGCACTACGCAGCGTAAATTGTATGGGAGAGGCCGGAAGCAAGATCAGTTTATTAAAAGGAACTAAGTCCCTGGCCTGTGGCAGTGGGAATGGAAGTGAAGAGGCTTAAAATGAGGTAATCTATTGCCTCTGTGTCTGTCCCTGGGACGGCTGGAGCCCTTGTGGAGCCCTGGCATCTGCATGCGGCACTATGGACATGGCTGTCCCAAGGAAGCAGGCTCGCCAGGACCCTTTTTTCCCCACGAGGACATATTTCACTTTATCTGATGTCCTGTGTTTTAATCTGACAATCCTAACCACTCCTCATCTCTGCTTCTGGCCCTGAGTTCAGCTTCCTCCTCTCCCATTTCCCACCTCTTCCCTCCTGAGTTACTCTCCTGGTTGGTCCAGAGTCGGGTAGAATATGTGCTGCCCAGGAGAGCTTAGTTTGGAGGAAGGGTGTCTCAATTCAGCGCCGGGCTTTAGTACCTATGTACAGCATGAGGCACAGCTTTCTGTCGAAGCAGACAGGGAGGCAGGAAGAAAGCCCTTACATTCCGATGCCAGAGGGGACAGGAGAGCATCCGGCTCTAGGGAGCCTTTCAGGTGTCTGCCTGGTGTCTCAGAATATACTTGGGTCTGGGAGATGATACTCCTGAACTTGGCTCCTCCCACACCTCACCCCATCCTCATTTCCCCTTCTCAACTCCTCTCCTACGTCACCCATGTCCCACAAAGGTACTTGGAGCTCTTGGACCCAGACAGACTTTCTAAGGTCATACTGTTCCCTTTGCCTAAAACACCCTTCCCACATTCTGTCCCGCCAGCGCCGCTCCTTCCCTGGCCCCAGCCCGGCCTAAGTGTCCTTACTCTGGGTTCCCAGAGAACACCCTGAGCAAACCTCCCTCATGACTTTTTCCACACTTGATTGGTTCCGCCTGTTACTTGTGTGTCTCCTTGGAAACGCAGGCTCTCTCTGGACAAGGAGCTCCTTCATCAGTGCCCTCAGTGCTCATCACCATGCCTGCACCTAGTAGGTGCTCCATAAGTATGTGCTAAATGGACAGTAGGACTCTGGAAGCTTCACTGCCCCTTAAAGCCCTATTTGTGTTCCTCAGGGAGCACCAGCCCCAGCCCCCTACCCAGCCCACACACCTGGACACTTCTCCACACTTCAAGGCTGGGAGGCTTTTCAGCACTTTTTATTAGCATAAAAGAAAACTTACTTGGAAAGTCTCAGCCCTGGACTTAACTGTCCCCTCACCTTTCATATGCCCAGACTAGTAAGGCCCTGAGTATCCTGGCAGGAGCCAGAGACGTGGACCTTACTGTCCCGTGTCCTCTGTCCCGTGTCCTCCAGCTCCAGGCACTGCTCTAAGCCCAGACAGTAGCTTCAGGTCACAATGTTGCTCCTTCCACACTTCCTTCTGCACACGGCCTTCCGTGCCTTCTAGAACCATCCTCGCTGGCATTCACCTGCATTGTTAGGGCATGAGAAAGTGAATAGAGAGAACTATGCTCCCCGCCTGACCCCAAATCTAAGAAACCCTCCACTTGGACACACACAGTGAACAAAAACAGGTGGACGGTATGGTTTGTAAGTGGGTAAGCGGGTCTGGGGCCCTCCACCGGGTAATGCATGGGAGAGGAGCTTTGGGGGTGTCTTGGCTGTTACATACAAAGCAGGAGAGAGACGAAAGTTGGGAGGAGGCCAAAAAGACAGAACCTCCAAGCCCCCAGGTTAGGGTGCAGATAGTCCCAGCTGCTGCAGGTAGGTACTCATTTGAGAAGATGGGGGACAGGCAAGGCTGAGACAATATGAGCTCCTTCCCCAACCTACCTGGGTAGTGCTAGGAAATGGCTCTGGGGGGAGGCAGGCAGACAGGAACCATCTGAGTCAGTCCAGAGGGATGTCACCTGGACTTTCAGTTCCAAAGCAGCAGCCTCCCTGGCCCTCAGCCTGGAGCCCCAGTCCTGCAGGACAGGTGGGGCCTGCAGGAAGTGAGGGAGGCTCCTCATGCTCTATGCAGCTCTTTGTCTGAGCAAGCCCAGGGAGGGCTCAGAGAACCAGGCTACGGATAAGCCCCCTCTGGTCACCATGGCAGACAGCTGACCGCTGAGGACCCTGTGATCTGCAGCTCCTTCGGGCCGGCTTAGGACCTGGGGATTGGGAAAGAGCCACGGGCTGGGGTCCAGCCTTAGCTCTGGGCCTCTTCTGGTGTCCCAAGGAAACTAGCACCCCAGAGCAGGGCCCTCAGGGGACTTGGTAGCTAACTTTTTGCTGGGAAACGAGGGGTTTCACTCCGCGCTCCCGGCCCACCCAACGCGGGGCCATCCCTGCAGGTACCTAAAGGAGTTCCGCACAGAGCAGTGCCCACTCTTCGTGCAACACAAATGCACCCAGCATCGGCCCTACACCTGCTTCCACTGGCACTTCGTGAACCAGCGACGACGCCGGTCCATCCGCCGTCGGGACGGCACGTTCAACTACAGCCCCGACGTCTACTGCACCAAGTACGACGAGGCCACAGGCCTCTGCCCGGAGGGCGACGAGTGAGTGCCCCCAACCCAGCCTGCCCTCAGAGGAGCCCTGTGTCTCCTGGGTCAGTTGCCCTCAGAGTAGGCCAGGCGGAATCTGAGAAGCCAGCCCGAGGCTGCTTTTGGGGGAGGCTGCCTGCAGCCTGGTCTACCTTCCTATGGCCTGGACCTGGGCTCTGGGGGAGGCCCCTTCTCCTTTCTCCACTTTTGAGAAACCCTACACAGGCCTTCTGCTAAGCCTCAGGGCCACGTCTGCACTAAAGTGGCTTCCTGGGCCTTCCGTCATGGTCCCCTGCAAGTCACAAGAACCCTCTGAGGCCTGCCACCACCCACACCATCCCCTGCAGTTCCCAACGAGGCTGGCTGTTGAGAGACAGAGCTCCTCCAGTCTCCCATTTTGCTGACCCTAAATAGTTTACCACAACACCCTGTGATGAGACAGGGCACAACGCAAACAAACAAGGAGGTGGCAGACTCGGAAACATCACTGAGAGGGGACATCCAGTAACCCTATTTGTCATCTGTTTAAACCTACCTTGCAGAGGTGGTGCTGGGAGGTGCTGCTGGGGCTTCTGCGGGCCCAAGTCACTGAACCACCCCTGCACCAGCACCCCTCTTTCTCACAGAGGTCAAGGCTTGCTGACCCCTCCCCCAGCTTGATGAAGCCCTCAGGGCATGAGGCCTTTTGTCTCTCTCAGAACCCGTGATTTGGGTAGCATTTCTTCTCCCAGGAGTGCTCCTCTCTGGAGCTTCTCTGGGACCGCCCAGGGCCTTGACCGAGTGGCCTTCGAGAGGACTTGCTGAGCAGGCTGAAGTGGGAGTGCCAGGCCCTGTCGGGCCCCCCCCGCAGGCTACTGCCGCAGCGCCCAGCTGGCAACGGCAGAGTAGTCTGTTCCCGCAGCAAGGCTCATTGCGTTCCTCCTCGACCCGCCAGCAGTGGCCCCTCCGGTCGGGGGGAAAGGACAGAGGCTGGCAGTTCAGGCTGCAGGGGACAAAGGTGAGTGACCCCCACTTCCGTGTTTCAGGTGCCCATTCTTGCACAGGACCACAGGGGACACTGAGCGCAGGTACCACCTGCGCTACTACAAAACTGGAATCTGCATCCACGAGACAGACTCAAAAGGCAACTGCACCAAAAACGGCCTGCACTGCGCTTTCGCCCACGGGCCCCATGACCTCCGCTCCCCCGTCTACGACATCAGGTGGGCTGGACGCTGCGCTGGGCTGATGGCTGTGGGCCGGGGTGGGGGCCTGGCTGCTGACACAGTGAGTACCACAGGTGGAGTGCAAGGCTGGCACTCTGGGTCCTTCCGCCTCATGCCCCTTCCCCGCTCCCTGTCTCCTCCTCCCAGGGAGCTCCAGGCCATGGAGGCCTTACAGAACGGCCAGACCACAGTGGAGGGCAGCATAGAGGGTCAGTCGGCTGGCGCTGCGAGCCACGCCATGATAGAGAAAATCCTCAGTGAGGAGCCACGGTGGCAAGGTAAGGGTGGCCACACAGATGGCCAGGCCCCCTCCCACCGGATGTCTGTCCTCACCCCTCTCCTGCCCGTAGCTGCCCTGAGGATTGGCTCACCACCACCTACTGCTTTCTGCACCCCAAGCCACCACCTCTGCTGTGAGGTGCCTGCCCCCTCATCCCACCTGACTTCCAGCCAAGCATAGGCTCGTCATTCGGGGGCACTTCTAGGGGAGTTCCCCCAGACACGCCTTGCCCTGCTCCCATCACCCAGGTGCTCTCCCCACACAGACGCGTACATGTGTTTGCAAACCTCCTACGGGTGCCTTTTTCACCCTGTGAGCTGCGGGTATCTCCAGTGGAGGGTGGCGTCACCTTACTTCTCAACCTCCTGGGTTATCTCAGTCTGGGCGTTGGCCAAAGAGGAGGTGGTCCTGTTCATACCTCTCCTGGAAGCCTCAGCTCCTGGACTCCTGCCCCACCTACCTGACTCCTGCCTCTGGCCCCCTGTGCAGAGACCGCCTACGTGCTGGGGAACTATAAGACGGAGCCGTGCAAGAAGCCCCCGCGGCTCTGCCGCCAGGGTTACGCCTGTCCCTACTACCACAACAGCAAGGACCGGCGGCGGAGCCCCCGGAAACACAAATACAGGTCTTCTGGCCCAGGCAGGCCGGCCGTGGGCGGTGGGGCTGGCAGGGATGGGATCACGGCAGGGCAGCTTCCCCTGTGCACTCAGGGAGGCAGGGAGGCCAGCCTGAGGATTCCAGGATGGCCGGGTGCAAGGGGTGGGGGGTAGTCAGGATGGCTGAATGATGGGGAGCCTGCCGGGATCCTCTGCCACGTGAAACGAGGGTCTGGCAGTCTCTGAGACCCCTTCGGTTCTGATGCAGAGGGGCATCTGCCAGGGCTGGGCCGTGGCGGGGGCGTGTGCTGGTGGCTGCAGCCTGGCTCGCCTTGGCCTGCACGGTGCTTGATGGGAGGCCCCGGCTGAGGGAGTAAACCCGTGTCCTTCTCAGCGGTGCAGCCAGGCTGGGCCAGAGCAGCAGAGCCTGGCTTCTGGCCCCTTGAGGCGGGGAGACCAGAGAGGGGCCCTGAACAGGGATCGAGCTGGCATCCCCCAAACCCTAATCTGTCCCTCTTGCGTCCGTCTGACCCACCCTCTCGTTGGACCAGGTCGTCTCCATGTCCTAACGTAAAACACGGGGACGAGTGGGGAGACCCCGGCAAGTGCGAGAGCGGAGACGCCTGCCAGTACTGCCACACCCGCACGGAGCAGCAGTTCCACCCGGAGGTGGGCTCGAGCAGGGGCAGCAGGCGCCGGGTCCTTCGAGGGTGTGGGCTGCTCGATTTATCCTCTGGGAAGCAAGGGGAAAGGGAGGGAGGGTCTGAGCAGATGCTGGCAGAACCCCCCGACTCCATCCTGGGAGAGGGATTTGTAGCCACAAGACCCCCAAGAAGCAGTGCCTAAAAGGAGCCCCGCACCTCGATTTGGCATCTTCCTGTGTTCTGAGCCCACACTCCCCAAGTAGCCCTGTGCTCCCAGCTTGTTTCCCCTGGGCCTCCTGACAGGGAGGGCGTGGCCTGGGCCTGGGGACCTGGCCATCCTGGGCTTTGCACTACTCATGGGGCTTATAATCCAGTGATATCAGGATTTAAAAAATAAGAAAGCCCCTAACAGTTGTCCTGTTCCGGACCAGAACCTAAGGTGTGAGCAGCCTCCCTGATGCAGTTCCCCAGCCCGCCGGCCCCACTGCGTGGCCCTGAGCCATATCAGTGTGCCAAGATCTTGTGTAGTTGCCCAGTTGCATGGAGGCCAGGATACCCTGAGATGGACATGTGGACAGAGCCTACCTTATGTGAGCTGCAGACAGAAGGGTGGAAAGTCAGGCCCAGCATAGACCCCAACCCAGGGTGCCCCGGGGTAAGCGGGTGCTACTTGTGATCTTGGCTCCCTGAACACCCAGAGGCACATAAAGAGGTCACAGCCCTGGCCAAGACCCCGAGCACAGAGCAGCATGGAGAAGATCCCTTTGAGAGCTGTGTCAGGGCTGGTTGGATCTTTGACCCCAGAGGGGAGGTGTCCTTGGTGCAGGACAATTTCCTTATCTATAAAGAGTGTCAGTTTAAGAAGCTGATAGGGAGAGACTTAGAGAAGTGGCATGGAACAGGGAGGGGAGAGAGATTGATAAGCTAACTCACCCATCTGAAGACACCCATGCCTGACTGTCCCTCTCAGCCCAAGCCTGACCCACCTCTGCTTTGCTCTGTCCCTCCAGATCTATAAATCCACCAAGTGCAACGACATGCAGCAGTCAGGCAGCTGTCCCCGAGGACCTTTCTGCGCCTTCGCCCACGTAGAACGTATGCTGCCCCCATCGCCCTGAGCAGAGCCCGCTCCATCCTAGGGCAGGGGATGGCCCCTGCCTGCCTGCCAGCCAGCAGGGGGCCCTGTCCCCACTGGAAGTTCCATTCCCTACCCCACCTTGCCTCTCTGGAGCTGGCCTCAAAGCCCTGGAGTTTCCAAGGTCGTGAGACAGAACAGGGACTGTGCCCCTGTCAGGCATTCATAGTCCCAGGCAGGGGGCACCCCCTCCAGAGCCCACTAGGCAGATCCTAGCAGCCACCCCGTGCTGTACCCACGGCAGACATCACTAATCGAATGTGGCACTCTGCCCTGCTGAGCCCTGCTGAGAGCAGAGCTGTCCAGTCAAAATATAATGCAACCCCCTCATGTCATTTTAGATATTCTAGTAACTACATTTTTAAAAACCAAAAGAAACAAATTAGTTTTGACTCATTATAAAGTATTATTTCAAAAATAATTCATATAAAAATCATCAAGACTTTTACTTTTTTTTCCCACATAGTATCTAATGTGTATTTGAATAGCTGTTACACATTTTGATTCAGAGCAGCCACGCCCCTAGTGCTCACCAGCTGCACGTGGCTTGTGGCCACCGTGTTGGACAGCGCAGCTCGATTCTCCACATTGCAGTCCAGACCCCACTGCCGATCTTGGAGATGGAGCTCGGGTTACAACCTGTGTCCACCCCGAGCCAGTGCTCTGGCTGCCCTTAACCCCTTCCCAGGCTCAGGCCTTCTCTGTGGGAGGGGAGTGAGCACTGAGTACACTGAGGCTCCTGGGAAGGGCTAAGCGTATTCTTGGCACAGAGGTCCCCAGCCTTGGGCACCGTGACCGCTGATGAGGCAGCACAAAGAAGTGATTCGCATCTCAGCTTTGGAGTCACGCGGATTGGAGTTCAGATCCCAGCCTTTCTGTGTCCTAGCTCTGTCACCTTGGGAGATTTACTTTGCTTCTCTGAGCCTCAGTTTCCTTATCTGTGAAATGGAGACCACAATATTACTTATGTCTTCCAGTCATTGTGAAGATTCAGTTAATACAAATTGCCTGGGACCTAGTAAGTGCTCAGGATCTTATACTCATAGAAATGAGGTAGGAGCCTTCCCTTTCTGTCCGGGGGGTGCATGGTCTCCTTTGAAGGAGACCTAGCTGCAGTGCTGGCTCAGGGCTTGCTGACACTGTGCCCGTCTCTTTGCAGAACCGCCCCTCAGTGATGACCCGCAGCCTTCCTCAGCTGTGTCCAGCCCCACCCAGTCGGGTCCCGTCTTGTACATGCCATCTGCTGCCGGAGACTCGGTGCCCGTGAGCCCCTCCAGCCCACATGCCCCTGACCTCAGTGCTGTACGTGCCTGTCGCGGGGGGGCGGGGTAGCCACCATGCCTGCCTGGGAGCCAACACCTACCTCTCATGTCCCCACCCCGTCTCAGCCTGTGCTTGGGGAAGAGGCCCCGGTGTCTGGCCTCAGGCCAAGGGGTTCTGCCCTTTTAACCCCAGGGTTCCTTTTTCTGTCAAAAGCTGGTGAGGGGTGGGGGATGGGGGTAGCGCCCCCAGAGCCTGCATCGGCCAGCCTGGGTAGAGCTGGTAGAAGGCACAAAGCCTTCTGTCACTCACCTCACATGCACACGACTTTCTCATGAGGTTCTGGGTCCCCTGGGTGGTCGTCGCTACCCATTGGCAGATGAAAATGGAACCGAGCCCCTTGCTAAAGAAGCTCCCTCTGAGGGAGGGTTGGGGGACGCCGCGGCCCAGCCTGCGTTTGCCCACCAGCCCACTCCCTTCTTCTCTGCAGCTCCTCTGTAGAAACAGCAGTCTAGGCAGCCCCTCTAACCTCTGTGGCTCCCCCCCGGGCTCCATCAGGAAGCCCCCGAACCTGGAAGGCATTGTCTTCCCTGGGGAGTCCGGCCTCGCCCCTGTCAGCTATAAGAAGGCTCCTGGCTTCGAGAGAGAAGACCAGGTGGGAGCCGAGTTCCTGAAAAATTTCAAGTGCCAGGTAAGGGACGAGAGGGGCAGCCCAGTGAGGTTAGCCTTCTCCATGGAGGGCTGGCCTGGCCTGGCTTTGGGCAGTATGACTAAGAGCTAGGAGGCCCATGTCCTCAGCCTCTTCAAGACTGAGCAGAGTGAGTAAGGTCCTCCCATTCTACAGATGAGGACAGGAAGCCTAGGGAGGCTCCGTGCCTCACCCAGCGTCGCTGAGCCCAGGCAGGGATTCCTGCCTTGGTCTTCTGAACCCATATCCGGTCTTTTCCCTGCTCTGTGCTGCCTCAGTGGAGTGGCAGGGCCTTGGGCAGCGGGACAGAGGGGTCCCTAATGACCTTATCTGAGGCTTGGTGTCACTTGGGAGGAGAGGAGCAGCTCGCCTGGTTCCGAGGGGAGGGAAAGGAGCAGGGGCACGGAGGGAGAACGGGGCATGCGTGCAAAGGGGGTTTGCACGACAGGTGTCTGCAGCCTTAGTGAGCCATGGCAGGTTGATGCTTGGGAGGACTCCTGGACTTGGGGCCCCTCCCTGGCACTACGTTCATCTCATGCTCCCCGACCTTTCTCTCTCAGGCCAAGTTAAAACCCCACTCACTAGAGCCCAGGAGTCAAGAGCAGCCTCTGCTTCAGCCCAAACAGGTATTGAGCTCTCAGCCCCCTTCTGGCACCTGCTGTGGTTGGGACAGACCCAAAACCCCAGAAGGCTGCAGGGAGAGGGAGGCACTGCTTTCTCAACAAGCCGAGGTCAGGACTCAGGTGGGACCCGACCCCCAAATCCAGAGAGGGTGGGGTCAGGCCCTGGAGCCCCTCACCTCCTGGACTCACTCATCAGTCAGTCAAAAAATACTGACTGAGCATCTATACTGTGCCAGGCCCTCGACTCACTTCTCCCTCCCCCATGCGGACTTTGGGGGTAAGTGGGCCCTGCAGCCTCCAAGCCACACCCCTCCAACTCAGTCTCTCAGCAAGGTGTCAAGTGGGTGGGGCCCCGTCTGGGCCTGAGGGTAACCACATGAGGGCCGGGATGCCCCATTTCTCTCTGCCTCCCTTAGCCCTCGCCTCCAGCCCCTGGCCACAGCCTCCTGGGCGGGCATCCCATTGCCTCTCCTCACTCTCTCGTTGCAGGACATGCTGGCCATCCTCCCCGTGGGCAGCCCCCTGACCTCAAGCATCTCTTCTAGTATCACCTCTAGCCTGGCAGCTACTCCCCCTAGCCCCGCTGGCACCAGCAGTGTCCCCGGCATGAACGCAAACGCTCTGCCCTTCTACCCCACCAGCGACACAGTAGAGTCGGTCATAGGTAATCAGGCCGTTTCTGTTGCCAAGTCCAGGAGAGGGTCTGGAGTCAGAGATACTAGGTCTCCGGAGTGACTCTCAGACCAGCATGCTGGTCACCTTAGACATCTGATTGGGGGTCAGCGGGTGGGCGCTCGGGGGCTTTGAGCTAAAGGGAAAATGAGCTCAGGGTCTAGAGCCGACTAGCCCTTAGAGCGGATTAGAAGTGGCCTCTCTTCCTGGGCGAGCATGGTGCCATTTCGTGTGTGTCATTCGGCCCCCTTCCTCTCACTGGGTTTCCTTGTGCAGTGAACGACCCGCACAGCTGTCCTCAGAGTCCCTGCTCTTTCCTTTCAGCAGTCATTCATGGGCTCCACCCTGTGCCAGGTCCTGTCACAGGCACTGGGGTTACAGGCATGGAGACTTGCTTTTCTTGCCTTCGAGGAGGGACACTGTTCCTACCCTCCCGGTCCAGTTCAACAGAGTGCAGTGGCACTTGTCCAGCACCATGCATCGGCCACTGAGGGCCCAGAGATGAGCCTGCCTTCCGCGGGAGACATAACAGCAGGAGACAAGACCTCTGTCAGAGTAGGAACCCTGGATTAGGACTCGATTCCCCTGGGGTATCCAGAAAGGCTTCAGAATGGAGAGCCATTTGAGCCGGACAGGGCTAGGCAGACAGTGTCAGGGGTCGGTGTGACAGGAGCAGCTCGATCACAGGCAGAGGCCCCAGAGAGGACAGGTCATGTGGGACTTGATCACGAAGGTGAGGCAGGGACAGGAGATGAGATAGTAGAGAGCAGGTGGGTCTAAGAGGCGAGGCCTCGAACCTCAGGGTCGTGTGGGCCCTCAGGAGGCCGGGAGGCTCATGCTCTGATGGCTCTGTCCCTAGAGTCTGCCCTGGATGACCTGGACCTGAACGAGTTTGGGGTGGCCGCCCTAGAGAAGACTTTCGATAACAGCTCGGTGCCCCACCCAGGCAGCATCACAATTGGTACTGGCCGCAGGTGGGCGGGTGGCGTGCGAGGGCTCCGAGGCTCCCCTGCCCTCACTCACCCGCCCTCCCGGCCTCTCTTGCAGGTGGCAGTTTGCTGCAGAGCTCTGCGCCCGTGAACATCCCTGGCTCCTTGGGCAGCTCTGCCTCCTTCCACTCAGCATCGCCGTCCCCTCCTGTTAGCCTCTCCTCACACTTCCTGCAGCAGCCCCAGGCCCACCTGAGCCAGTCAGAAAACACATTTTTGGGGACCTCAGCATCACACGGATCTTTGGGTAAGAAGGGGTGTGGCTCCCTGAGACCCGGGACAGGACCCAGGCGTTGGAAGGTGCCTTTGGCTGCTTTGGCATGGCTGGAGGCCGTGCAGCGTGGAGGGCAGAGTAGGGGCTCTGGGGCTGGAGGGGAGTCAGGTCCCTGCCCCGCCACCCCCTTAGCTGTGTGGTCCGGTTGAGTGACTTGGTCTCTCTGCCTTAGTTTCTTTTGCTGTAAAATGGATATAAGGACACGCATCTCACGAGGTGGTTGTGAGGCTTGAACAAATTAACTTGAGGGAAGTACTGGGCACAGGGCCACTGCACATACTAAGAGGCAGTGTCCTCGGAGCCACCACGGCCGAGTTCTGTTCTTCACACCAGCGGCAGTTCCGCAGAGGCCCTTGGAGCTCCCGGAGGTGGACTCACCACAGCCAGGTTCGCAGGAGGCCAAGGGAGCGGTCTGAACAGGTTCAGCCCAGGCTCAGGTGGCCTTCCTGGCAGGCAGGGGCACCAGGGAGATCCAGCTCCAGCCCCGAAGGCCGCTGGCTGAACACAGAACTAGAACGATGCGGACTGAGGGTGCTGGAGGGCACATCGGGGCACAGCGGTTAGTCGTGTGGCGTGCAGACCCGTAGGCTCCGCTCCCACGTGCAGGCCCCTCGGCTTCGCGTGTGTGGGGCCGGCGTGTGTGTTCGCTGAGCTAACAGACTTAAACGCGTTGTAAAGCCTAGCGCCCACCCTGCCACCCCTCGCCGCGGCTGCTGCTCTCACCTCCCTTCCCCCAGCAGCTATTCAGGGAGCTCAGAAATCCCCACCCTGAGGCTGCTGGGCGTCCTGGTCACACCGAGCCACCGAGCTGCCCTTTGGGCCTTTCCCTAACGTCGCTCCGGAGATCAGGGCAGCACACTGCTTTCTGAGCACCGTTCCAGTGTGAAAGTGTTGACGCTGTCAGCCTCAGATGCTTGGTGGCATACTTGTCTGACTCGTTCCACGTTCTGGAGGCGTCTCGACTGCAGCCCTGCTTACTGGCCACCAGCCATTCCTTCCCCATGCAGTGACTGAGCAGTGTTATAGGCACGCTGTGAGCTCAGCGGTCCCTGCGGGCATGTAGCTGTGGCCTCCGGGGGAGGCAGAGGTGACAGACATTAGGTCATAGAGACTGGCACTGCTGTGTGCCATCAAAGGGCCGGGGTTCAGAATAACAGATGTGGTCGAGAGGGCCCTGGGGAGGTGGCTCCTCTCCAGGAGAGCAAATGCCATGTGCGTATGGAGTGTGGAGGAGAGGTGCCCGGGCAGAGCTTGCTGCTGTCACTGTGTGTCAGTGGTGAGCCCGAGTTCCCGCCTCTGGGACAGGGCAGATAGGCTCAGAGACAGCACACACCACAGACCTCCACCCAGGAGACGTCTGTCGTGTTGTGGGTGCTCTGGTGTTGCTTGGAAGACAGAGTGTTCTATATTCATTTGGTTCTGGAACATCCTGGCTGGATTAGGGGGAAGGGAACCAAGAAAGACGTCATTAGAATAATGCGTGTGGGCAGAACGAGGCCAGAGGAGGACGTGGGTCCCCTCTGGAAGATGGGGCCATGGAGCAGGCGCACGTGGCAGTAGTGAACATCTGTTGGATGAGCGTGCAGCATAGCTTACTGGAAAGAGTAGGCCTTGGGAGTCAGATGCCCCGACTGTACTGGCTCCCCCACTTACCGTTGGTGTGATTCTTGCTGACACATCTTGCCTTCGTTTCCTTGTCATAAAATGATGGGGATAGACCCAGGGGCTCCTTGAGCTCTTCCTGCTCCAGCTCTGCCATCATCTGAGGCTCTGGCCTACGTCATTTCTTCTGCATCTCCCAGGCCTCACATGAGGGCACAAGAAGACTCCCCTCCCTCCAGCCTAAAAGTGAAGTCACAAGCACAAATTGCCACCTTCATAGACCGCTCCCTATGGCATTCCCCAGGTCCCCTGAACCACCCTGTGGCATTGATGGGAACCTCGTTTTACAGATGAGGATGCCGAGACTCAGAACTTAAGTAGCAGCTGATAAGTAGCAGGTGGCACCACAGTAGATGCAACTCAACTGCAGCACCTACATGTTCCTGCAGAATTCTCCAGCCTGACCCTGCCGGAGCCTTGTGTGGCTGCCCCTGGAAGCCCCGGGCGGGACCAGGCAGGGCCCACCAGAGCACTGATGTGCCTCCCTTTCCCGGGGCAGGTCTGAACGGGATGAACAGCAGTATCTGGGAGCATTTTGCCTCTGGAAGCTTCTCCCCAGGCACATCCCCTGCCTTCCTGTCAGGGCCAGGGGCTGCTGAGCTGGCCCGGCTTCGGCAAGAGCTAGATGAAGCAAACAGCACCATCAAGCAGTGGGAGGAATCCTGGAAGCAGGCGAAGCAGGTACTGGGCCCCCACGCCTGCCCTCCCCAGGGCCTGGTGGCATCCACCTTGAGCCCATAGCCAGAGTGGGGGAGGTCGGGGTCCTGGAGAACAGGGCAGAAATTCAGTTTGGTTCTCTCTCCTTGTATAGAAAGACTTGCCTTGACAGTCAGGACCCGGGGGTGGCTGGTGTCCCAGACCTGGAGCTCCCTCTGTGAGCTGCCTGTGTGGTCCGGTCCCACAGCACCACTTGCCTCTCCCCAGAAGCCCTGGTTCTCCAGGGCTCCAGTCCAGGGTTCTAGGTTCTGAGATGGGCCCTCTGCTGGGCCCAGCCCCCTTCCCCGCCCACAGAGGGTCTCTTGCAGGTCCTGAAACCTCTCTTCTCTGCAGGCAGCATCAGCCTCCTCCCTGCCCCCTCCCCAGACCGCTGACCCAGCTCCCCATCAGGCCCCGCTGCAGCCACAGTGACTCATACAGGCTCCTGGAGATACACTCTCAAGGGGCAGGGGGGCAGGGGCAGGGGGCCATCGTGACGAGGTGCTGCGTGTTGGGCCCGCAGGCTTGTGATGCCTGGAAGAAGGAGGCGGAGGAGGCTGGCGAGCGGGCCAGCGCAGCAGGCGCGGAGTGCGAGCTGGCCCGGGAGCAGCGGGACGCGCTGGAGGTGCAGGTGAAGAATCTGCAGGAGGAGCTGGAGCGGCTGCACTCGGGGCCCGAGCCGCAAGCCCTGCCCGCCTTCTCCGACCTGGAGGCCCTCTCGCTGTCCACCCTCTACTCCCTCCAGAAGCAGCTGCGGGCCCACCTGGAGCAAGTGGACAAGGTCAGCCCAGGGTGAGGGAGCCCCGGGTGGGGTGTACAGCGGCCTCAGCCGGTTTGGACTCTGGTGGGTCCACACTGCTCCAGGGATGGCCACCGTCCTTCTGAGAGCCTCTGCCCAGCAGCTGGGCCAAAATGCCGGCCTGCTGGCGAATGTCACTCACTGGGGAGGTGAGCGAGCGGGAGGCAGACGGTCCGTGCCCACTCTGGCACTTTGGAGCTGCGTCAGTCCACCTGAGCCCCGAGTCGCAGCCTGACAGCTCCTCTC
>NW_006436283.1:4448605-4471914 GCF_000325575.1 Pteropus alecto | reverse complement strand
CTTCACTGGGCCTTCGGCAGCCGGCCCCCCGACCCCCTGGGCTCTGACTCCCCTGCCCTCAGCTCGCAGCCCAAACCGAAAGCGGCATTTGGGAGCCTTGAAGTGACCAGCCTGAATCTAACCCGGCTCTGTCACTTGTCAGCTGGGTCCTGCGAGCTTTGCGCCTCAGTGTCCTCATCCTAAGAGGGCTGAAATGAGAGTTGAAGGAAACAGGCCAGTGACTGCAGTGTCCCTTTCCCCACAGGCCGTGTTCCACATGCAGTCGGTGAAATGCCTTAAGTGTCAGGAGCAGAACCGAGCGGTGCTGCCGTGCCAACACGCCGTGCTGTGCGAGCTCTGTGCCGAGGGCAGCGAGTGCCCCGTCTGCCAGCCGGGCCGGGCCCACACCCTCCAATCGTGACCCTGCAGGCCTGGCCCCGGCCTGGCTCAGATCTTCTCACCTAGGACTTTTTAAAGTATATATATATATATGTATGTATGTATGTATGTATGTATGTATATGTATATGATTATGTATATGTATACATCTGTATGCGTGCAGGTATGCGTGGGCGGCCAGTGCGTGACCAGTGTCTGTGTGTATATCTGTATATAGATATAGACACACACTTTAAAACAGACTTACCAAGCACTTTTTAAAAGAAGAAACTATTTTGCAGTCCTCCCCCCGCCCGCTCCCTACCTTCCCCACGGTCCTCTCTTCTCCCACCAGCCTTTTGGCAGGGAATCTGTTTGTCTCTTTTTTTATGTAGGAACTAACTATTTTTAACTTCTTCCTGGGGCCTGAGCAGGGAAGGGTGGGAAGCTGGAAGGGGCCGCGGGGCGGGGACAAGCCTTCCGGACCGGCCCTGTTCACCCCACCTCCCCAGGCCAGGGCGAGAGCCAGGGGTGTAGAGCCCCCGAGCAGACCTGGTTCCCAGCTTCGAGGCCTGCGGGGGTGCTGGGGGTCCAGGCCAGCCTGGCTCCTGGGTTTACCAAATGTGTTTAGTTTGGGGCTGGTGGGCCCAAGCTGTGGGGCCAGCCCCGCTCCCAGCTCTGGGCCTCGATGCCTCTCGAGGGGCAAGGCCGGCGGTTCTACCCCTCAGGTTCCTGAGGCCGGGTGGAGAGGGTCTGCCTCCGTCCTCCCTGCTGCACTCCCAAAGCAGCCTCCCTGGCCCCAGGGCCACCTACGAGGCTGGCACTGCCCTCTGTCACCCCCCAGCTGCCTTCAGCTGCCCCCCCTCCTGGCATGGCCCTGTGCTTTCCACCCCTCCCTCTGGCAGCTAGCAGGGTCGTTGGTAGGGAGGAGCTGCGGACCTGGAGGACCGGGGGCTCAGGCCCTGCCCTCCTCTCAGGAGGGCCCGTATGCATTCCTTGGTGCTCTCTGAGTGCAGCTGACGTCCCGCCCCAGTTGGGAGCGGACGCCCGTGTGCATGTGTGTGCGTGCCTGTCCGATGTATAGTGTGTCTTAGCTTCCATTTAAAAAATTGTTCTGTACAGAGAGATGCAGTGGGGGTGGGAGGGCAGAGTGGGTGGAGGGCAGCCACCCCGATCCCGGCGCTGGGTGTCTGGGGTGGGAGCAAGAGCGCTGCAAAGGGTCTGGCCCCGGCACCCCCCTTGGGCTCAGCACGAAAGGGCTTTCGATGAATTAAGTGAAAACTTTCTTTTTTTTTACAAAAATGCAAAATCAACAAAGCTCCAAACCTACTGGAAATAAAATATGAACTTGCAGGGGTAGCTTGTTTGCATGGGGTGAAGGGGAGTGGGGCCCCAGATGAGCACCCCTGAACTGCTGTCCCAGCCCAGGTTCCAGTCCCACCTGGACTGGCAGCCCTGCCTCAGCCCTGGAAAGAGCTGGTGCCCCCACCCCTGAGGCAGGGCTGCTGGGTGGCTGCAGAGGCCTGGGTGAGCCAGGCCTGCTGTGGGGGACATAAAGGGGACACAGACCTCCAGCCCTATGACTCTCTTCAGGACTCCAGCTGCGGTCGCCACTGGTTTCTCAGAGCAACAGTGCCTTTCTCAAAGAAGCATCAAGAGAAACGTGGGTCCCAGAGGACATGCCCCCCACTTCCACTCCACCTCTCCCACCCTGCCCCCTGAGGGCGGTGGGTCCCAGCCTTCAAGCTACCACCCGCCCCCGCCCCCGCCCCGCTCTCAGCTGGCCTGCTAGGCGGTTGTGACAAAACACAGCTGTGGGCTCCTCGGTCTGAGATTCAGAGCTGACAGGGCCGTGGGGATGATCTCGGCTCTCCCACCATTCATACTTGATGTGAGCTCAGAGGTTAAGTGACAGCCAGATTCGCACAGCTAGAATCACAACCGGGCCTCAGGCTCAGACACCCAGCATGCAGGCCACCACCCCCCAGGGGTGGGACCCCGCTCCTCTGAGCCCTGCTGTTTAGAGCAGCCCCTGCACCCCTAGGAGGCCCCGGCTGGAGTTCCAGGCCCCTGTGTGGGGCAGCAACCACAGAAATAGATGTGCCTGGTAACGTTTTGTTCAAAACATTTGGCCCAAATACCAGCAGTGCCGATTGCCACAGCACCTGCTTCTGCATGAGCACCCCCACACCCACCTCCCTGCTCTGTGACAGGAGCAAGTACAGGGTGGGCCAGACCCCAGGGGTGGGGGCAGCTCAAGGTGTCCTAAGGGCTGGGGAGGGGGCGGTTACATCGTGTAACTGTTATAGGCCCCACTGCAGGCCAACAGTATATTTGCTAAGAGGACAATGGATTGTCAATTTTTTTTTTTTTTATTTTCGCTAAGAAAGTTTCTAGGTGGGAGGTACTGGCCCAGGGAGGAGATGTCCTCAGTGGATATGGTTAGCCAAGCTGTCCTCTCTGCTTCCGCCCCTCCATGCCAGCCCCACTGCCTGGCAGCTCTCACTTCTCAGCCAGAAGGTCCCGGGCTCCAGGCTCCTTAGCCTGGGTGTTGGCGGCCCCCTCAGGAGAGGACCCGGCTCCACCCCCAGGGCAGCTGTAGCCTCATCTTGGGCAGGGTCACCTCTCCCTCCCCTAGGAGGGAGGTTCTGTGCCCACAGCCCTGACCCTGACTCAGTGGCTGGAATAGGCATGCCAGGAGACAGACGCCCAAGACCCTGCTCCACCAGGGCAGATTTTCCCAGAGGGGAACGGGGCCAAGAGGTGCAGATGGCTGCCTCCCCTCCTGCTGGTGCTGGGATTGGGCAGGGAATGCTGGGGCCAGGGCTGAAGGGAGGGAGCAGGGAGTATAAATAACTGCTAATGGTATCCCCATCACTGTGGCCTCTACTCTGCCAGGAGATGGGGGGCCTGCACTCTGGGCCTTCAGCATGCTGGAGCTCCCCAGACCTGCAGGGCCCCGCCCAGTGCTAGGCCAGGCCAGAGGGCTGCGCTGTGCTGGGGGGACCCTGACCTCCCAGGGAAACCTGTCCCTGCCAGAGACTCAGCCCCACCCCAACATCCTCTGCTACTGCCCCAGCCGCACGGCATGCTGGGAGGCCTGCTTGGCTCGCTGCCGCCGCAGCTTCACAAACACCTGGGCCTCACGATCACCCTTCCGGCTCTCCAGAAGCTGCAGGATTGGGTCCCCTGTGAAGAGAGCCGTTTGGGGGTCAGATTCTGGGGAACAGGCAGTGGCAGGAGGCCAGCACCGCCCATTCTCCGGCCAACCTGGAAACTAATGATGGACCCACACCAGCTCACAAGACATGACAGCCTGATGGACAAGACTGGAGACCACCTTGCCACCTGTGGCATGAGGACACTGGCCCAGGCACTGGCTCTGTTGCAACGCGAGAGGCCGAGATGTACCTCAGGTTGTGACTGACTACCGCCTTTGTACATCAGAACCTTAGGCTGGCTAGACAACCTCTTTGTGCTTCAGTTCACTCATCTGGAAAATAGCACCAATAGTGTCTGCCTTACTGGGTGGCTGTAAGGTTGCGAGTTACTACAGGTCAAGTGCATAGAACTGGCCCATGAGAAGTACACAAACACGTGACCTATTCCTATCAAGATCCGCCCCCTCTCCCCAGGTAAATTTGTTAACCTCCCACCAGAGAAAGTCACATGACACTTGGTCCAGCTTAAATGACACTGGTTTCTTGACTAGACAAATTCTACTCAGCAACACAAGTCACCACGTTGGCTCTGCTGACTGCCACCTCTGAGGAGGGATTTCTCCAACCCCAAGTTCGCCCCTCGGGGGCCCCTGCCCTGTACCCCTGTACCAGCCAGGCCCTGCACTTGCAGCCTCATGGCCCCTGCCCTGCCCCGGGGCTCAGGCCTACCATTGGGTGCGGGGTAGGTGAGGGGCAGGCGGCTCTGAGGCACCTCCCCAGGCTCCTCCGTCCCACTGAGGCCCAGCACCGAGCGCAGCGGCAGAAAGGCCTCGCCCTCCAGGTCGTCGGCCCCCAATGTGTCATGGTCCAGCACTGTGAGCAGGAGGCACGCCCCGTCCTTCTGGCACGGCTCAGCAGGCACCAGGCTGGGTGGGGAACAGAGTCGGGCTCAGCTGCCCGCCCCACATGTGTTCACCCCTGACAAGCCAGGGCTGGGAGAAAAATCCCTCTTTACATGAGACGCGGGGCTGGGGGGCTGTGGTTGCAAAGTCTGCCCTCAGCCTGGCATACCTCAGGCCACGTGGTACAACGCCTACTCTGGCCGCAGGCTGATGCTTTAAACCAGGGGACCCTGTGTCCCTGGGCCCGCCTGCCTCGGGGAACAGAGGACCTCAGGTTCAAGACCCCTCCTTGGAAACAACACGTGGGAGCCTACTCCCAACAACTTCCCTCCACTCCCTGGGGAGCAGGTTTGGCACCTGTGCCAGCACACCTTTTGCCCAGGCGCCCCCTTCCTGGGACCAAGACGAGGTCATCTCTGGGGAGCCCCTCGGCCACCGCCGGGAAGAGCAAGCCTGAGGCGGGTCCAGGGCTGGGGAAGCGCAGCGGCTGTGGGGACCCACTCACAATTCAAAGGTCTCATCAAACAGCGGGTGAAGGTCCTTCTTGTGCTTTTGGGTTTCCCGGGGGGCCAGCTCAGGAAACTCGTGCCTGGGCTCCAAGGTCAGCTGAACAAAGGGGTCGCTGGAGCCTGGCAAGTGGCCCAGGGAAGGGACGATGGCCAAGGCTATTCCAGCCCTCTGTCCAGCCCCCACTCCCGGCAGCTGGGTCCCTCCCAGCAGCACTGCCCCCTCCTGGTAATCCAGAGGCAATGCACCTAGTGCTCCTGCTGGGCACGCGGAGCCCCCAGGGACGCCCAGGAGCAGGGCAGGGGCATGGAGCGGCCAGTGGGCAGCCTCCACTCACCATTGGAGTCCAGGGGCAGCAGGCTGGAGGCGCTGAGCACCTCCACATGCAGCTTCTGCTCAGAGGCGCGGTAGGAGGCCTTGACGGTGATCGCCCCGAGCTCCTCAGAGGTGGTTTCCGCCTGGGGGTGGGGCACAGGGGCAGCGTCAGCTGGGGCCGAACAGGTGAGGCGGGGCTCCAGGTAAGCAGTGAGAGTCGCGGAGGGAAGCAGCCTCACCTGCTGCTGGATGCGGTTGCAGAAGTACTTCTGGATGAGCTCCCGGCTGGAGGCCGCCTGCAGCTCTAAGTCCCTCTGCAAAGCCTGGGAATGGGCCCAGACGAGAAGTCATCCAAACTGTCACACTCAATCACAGCCCAGTGCTGCCCATCAGGAGTTCATAGCCAAGTGGGGAGATGTCCATTTGACATAGAAAACTCTGGGTGTTATGGGGCCACAAGCAAGGGAACGCAACCTCGCAGGCAGACGGCTAAAGGCACAGGTGGGCTTCACAGGTGTGCCACCCATGCCGTCGCATGGCATCTCCCTCCGCCATGCTTAGACGAACCTCACGCTTGGTTTAACGCTCTGCTATCACTATCTTAGCATTCTAAATAATTTTTGAAAAAGAGGCCCACAGTTTCATTTGGGGTTTGGTCCTGGACACAGGTGAGCACAGGAAGGCAGGCGCATCAGAAGGCACATCAAAAGGCCCCTACCTGGAAGGTGGCCGTGTGCAGGGCCTCGGGCTGCAGGCCACAGCCCTCTGCGTAGAAGCAGATCTCCAGGTTCTAGGGGATGAGTGAGACGTCAGAGGTGACCCCATGCACATCCCGCCAGGGTTATTATTGCTGTCACTGGTATCATTACCTGCAGCGCAATCTTCAGCCTGCTAGAGGCCAGGGGGCAGCTCCGCTGGGAGGTGGCACCCTCAACCATCACCTCGAGCGTGTGGGTCCAGAGCAGGGTCAGAAGGCTGCGGTGAGGTGTCGAGGTGGCAGGACACAGGACAGAAAGACAGAAGAGGAGGAAGCAGATGTTCTCGAGAAGGGGGCTGCCTCATGGGACCCAGGCCCATCCACAGCTCCTCCCTGTCTCACCCTCCACCTCCCCCTGCTTCGCAGGTGAGCCTGGGTGGGGCCAGGGCCACAAGCAGGCAGCATAGGGAGAGAGGGCTGGCAGGGTAGACAAGGCCAGCCCTATCCAAGTCTCCTAACCAATGAAGAAGTCTTCGTAAGATTATCAAACCCCAACAAACAAGGTGTGGGGAGGCTGGTCCCCCAGTGACAGAATCATGAGTCAAGATGGCAGCGGCCAAAATGAATAGGATTTTGGCACACAGCATAGAGAGGCATCTGTTACCTCTGGGGAGAGGAAAATAGCAAGCAAGCCACAGTCCTAACAACGACCCTAAATAATCGAAACCTCACAGGTCAAAGTGCAGTCAGGCAGTTAAGTACAGAAAACGTGCAATTAAGAACAGAGCGGTCTATATTAAAAGTAGTTAATTTATTCAACATACTTAAGTGCTCTGTCACACACTAGTCACTGTTCTAACTGAGGAACAGAGCTCTGGGGGAGGGGCCGGCAGCCTCCTCAGGCCCGAGCCCCTGCGGAGGACCTATCGCCGTCATTGTCACCAAAGCTCACAGACCACTTCCTTTGCTCAGGCACTGCTCTCAGCACTTCATGTGACTCATTTAGTCCTTAATAGAGGCCAGGACTGCGACATTCTGCACAGAAAACTTGAGTAATCCGTTCAAGGCCGCACGCCGAGCAGGGGCGAAGCTGGAATCTGGATCCAGACCATGAGCCCATGCTCTTGAGCTCTACCCCCTGCTGGGCTCCTGCTTTAAGAAAGACCCTAACTAGAAGCTCTCCTGGGTCGTGGGAGAGGAACACCAGTTGCCTGTAACCTTAGGTGGGCAGAGCTATAGTCCAAAAGCCCCAAAGATGGCCCAGGGCTAAGGGAGGAAGGCTAGGCAGGTTTCGGCTCAGCCTAAGGTGAGCAGGGAGCCTTATGTCCCTGGGAGTGAGCATTTAAGCAGAGGCTGGTGGCATCCTCCCCTGAGAATGGATGCTGAGGCCGGGAAGGAGGGGCAGGTAGAGGAGAGGCGGAGGTGGTGGGTGCCACGGGGAAGGCACCGAGCAGACCTGCTGAAGTTCTCCTGCACCAAGTTGGTGTTCATGTAGCAGAGCTCCACCTCCAGGAATTTCATCAGGGGCAGAATGGCCTGGGGAGAGGGGCGGGCGACATGTCTGGCTCTGGCGCATTCCAGTCCCACCCTCGCTCCCCTGCCCTGACCTGGGCAGAACACAGGGCCAGACAATTTTGTGCACATGGCTGGGAAGTCTGGAGGAGCCGGCCCTGCCCACAGCTGGCTCCAGCCACACCGGCTCCCGTACGGCCCTTGAACCTGCCAGGCATGGTGGTCCTGCCTCAGGCCCTTTGCCCTTGCTGTTCCCGCCCCTAGAAATCCTCATGCCTCCTTCTTTTGCTTCCTTGGGGTCTTGACGCAGCTGCCACCCCCTGAGTATGGGCTTCCCTGGCCACCATCTAAAAATACAACCCTCTGACCCTCTCCATGACTTTCGTGTTTTATTTTCCTCTTTAGTACCTATTATATAACGCACCACGTACGTACACACGCGTATACATGTTATCTTCATAGTTACAACTGTAGCTCTAGTTATATATACTTGTTTAGCTCTTTCGCCTCACCTACTAGAACATAAGCTCTAGGCAGGAGGGGATTTTTGTCACGGAGTTCACGGATATGTATCCCCCATGTCTAAATCAGTGCCAAAGTTGCGCATCGCTAATCCCGCTGACAGATGAGGAAGCTGAGGTCAGTCTGCTTGTAAGGACAGGACAGCTGTGGCGATAGGCAGCTAAGGAGCCACGCCCAGGTATGTCTGGTTGCAAAATCCAAACCCTGCCCCGCTGCAGCTGCGACACTACCATCAGTGCTGAGAGAGCCCGTGGAATGTCCTCGCCCTACCTCCCAGCATTCAAGGAGGAAACTGAGGCCCAGGAGGGAACATTCCTTGCCCAAGTCTGGGGAACTTATCTCTGACACGCCATGACCTTTGGCCCCCACCCACCCTGAGCCCCTGTGTAATTCCAGACCCACAGAGCTGGCAAAGGTCAGCGAGCAGAGAGGGCCACTCACATCCTCAGGCAAGATGGACTCCCTGACGCCCACGAGGTTCTGGATGTGCTTGGCGATGCCCACCTCCAGCTGGGGACACAAAATGGTAGGAGGGAGAGCAGGTTCGGGAAGAGGTGGGGGCTGGACATCACCCTGAGTCCTGCTGGGGGGGTGGGGGGTGCTCCGGGCTGAGGATGGGTGGGATGGGGTCACCGCGGGTTGCACAGGTACCTGCTCCGCAAGGGTGCGGACGCCGGTGCGGATCTCGTGGCCCAGCCCCGCCAGCGCACCCTGCAGCTGGGCATGCAGCGTGTTCTGCAGCTGCCCCTGCTCCAGCACAGCCCCTACTCGCTGCTCCAGCGCCTCCCATGCCAGCTGGGTGGGCAGCCTGCCGATCACCAGCCGCAGCTGCTCCATGTCGTTCACCACCACGCACAGCTGGGGGCAGGCATGGGCACAGGGATGCAGAGCGTCCTGAATACTGCCAGGTGGAGCAGTCTATCCCCACCCCAGCCCCCAACACCCAGCTCTGGCCTTTACCATATTGGCTGCCTGGCCCTGGTCCTTCTGGCCTGCAGAGAGCTCTCGGGCCCGGGCCTTTATCAGGCTGCAGTACACCAGGGCCAGCCGACAGGTGTCCTGGGGTGGGGAGGGGATGGTCAGTGGGGGAAGGGGGGGCACCCAGGAAGAGCAATGGGGGAAGGCCTGGGAAACTCAGTGACCTGGAGGGTTTAGGACGTAGGCCTTTGGAAGCTGCTAGAGTGGGAACTTGGAAGAAACAGGGTGGGGTGGGCATGAGGCTGTCCTAGAAAGGTGGGGAAGGACACATGAAACAGGCTGCACCTCCACAAACTTGACTGTGATCATGAAGGCCTCCTCTGGGTCGGGCCAGTCCAGCTGCCGGGCAGTGTGGCTGATCTGAGCAAAGCAGGTGGACAGATCCACGGCCGATGTGCTATGCTTGGTCAGTTCACCCAGGGGCACCAGCTGGGGGATGGGGGAGCCGGCGAAAAGGAGGGCTCAGGGCTTGCCAAATCCATGGCCCTCCTCCCTCTTTTCTTTCTCAAGTGTTCAGAGCTCCTACCACTGGTGAGCGCAGAGCTGGACAGCGGGCTACAAGGGGAACAAGTAAGGCTCTGCCTGGGCCCCCCAGGCAAGGACCAGTCTATAAGGGGGAGCCAGCGTTAACCCCGCAGATATCAAGAGGCATGGTCTTGCACACGAATGGCTTCAAGAGCATCGTTCATCGCAGGTCACCAGCTTCTGCACATCCTGGAGGTCCGAGCGGAGCCCCAAGCCCCACCCCCAAAGCAGGGACCGGGTCCCCAGCTCTAGCCCCACCCTAAAGCCGAAACCCCGCCTCGTCCAGGCCCCGCCCCCACCTTGTCCATCTGCACAGCGCGCTGCACCCGCGCCAAGGCCACGCTGTATGTCTTCTGCAGCCAGGAAGGGATGGCAGGCTGGAACCAGCGGTGGAAGCCATCCAGGGCCAGGACTCCATCCCTGCGGAAAGTCGGGGCCAGCGCGGGCTGTGGGTCTTCTTCGACCCTCCTGTCCGCTGCGCGCCCGCAGCAGCCCGCTGCTACCCGCTGCTACCTACCTCTCCGAGGGGGCGGGGCCCAGCTGGCAGAGCTCCTTCAGGATGATGTAGAGCTGGAACAAACTCTCTCCCATCTCTGGGGACACGAGGCCTCTCAACGCCGCGGCCGTGTGGTCCTGCACGCGCTTGGCCACCTGTGAAGGGGCAGCATGGTAGGCAGGGCTCCAGGGCCAGAGGGGAGGGAGTGGCCTGGATGCACGAGGGGGCTCACCAGCCACTGCAGCTCCAGGAAAGCCATGGCGAAGAGGTCGATCTTAAGGGCACTATAGGAAAGGCAGCGGGTGTGACGTGATGGCACACCCTGGGATGCCCCGGTCCCCATTCCAAGCTCCTGCCCCACTCCCGACCCAGCCACGTGCTCACTTGTGGAAGATCTTGTTCCACGTGCGCTGGCACTGGTGCAGGTCACCGATGATGTCTTGGACCAGGCTCAGCAAGGCCTTGCCTGCCTCCAGCATGCCCTGGCAGGGACAGAGGCGAGCTGAGCAGGGGTGCAAGAAGCAGGCACCCTACCCCCACCCTGCCCGAGCCCCTCACCTGCACCATTGGCTGATGGTGCTGCTGCTTCAGGTGGAACCATTCAACGGTGCCAGCCTGTGGGCAAAGAGTCAGTGAGCAAGGAAGGTTGCCAGGACCAGGTACATGCCCTGCCCATCCCCGGGGTGGGTACCATACCCGCAGCGCCTCAGTCACCAGGTGGGGCAGTGGGCCACTGTCAGGGCACAGTTCTCTAAAGGCCTTCATCTTGCACATCTGTACCAGGACCCTGTAGAGACAGAGAACCACTCACTCCTCCAGCAGGCTTCCCCACCTCTGCAGGTGACTGGCTGTTCCCTCATCTCTGCCCCACGGACCTGAGGAGAGACTGTAGCCGAGCTGGGGAGTCCGAGACAGATAAGGGGAAGACAGACCGGAACCTCCGGATGAGGGAGAGGCCATATGCCAGCAGGGAGCTGAATGAGGTTGCCAGCTCCTCCATCTGCGGGCCCGGGAAAATGCCATGAGGCAGGAGCTGTGTTCGGGGTCCAACAGCCGCTCCTGCTCCTGTTCTCTGCGCCCCACCCAACACCCCTTGCCCCACTGCAGCCCACCTGCTCTGCCTTGAGCCGGCCCTGGATCCACTGGTACTCGATGCTGGTGATAGGGTGCAGGAGGCAGCTGCTGGGGAACTCCAGGCTCTGGTAGACACGGCTGTAGGCCAGCCACTGCCTGCGACAGACAGGAAGCCCTCAGCCCGGCCAGGGTCTGGGGCGGGGTGGCAAACTCAAACGGGAAGGACTCAGGTGACGTCAGGGAGTGAAGTGGGCCTGAGGGTGACCATGACGGACTGGGGAGGAGACGCCCCTCTGCTCTGACCAACCACAGCCCAGCGACATGGCGGCCCTGTGACGCGGGCACTAACGTTTCGCAGGAAGCTGGAGATGTGAACCTGTGCAGATTGGGCCGAACAGAATCTCCCGAGGGCTGGCCTTCGGGCTGCCAGCCTGTAGGAGGGCAGGCGGGGAAGGAGGGTGGCACACTCACGCCATGGACTGGTGGAAGTCGGACAGGTCCTTCTGCGTGGCATGGAGAAACAGGATGGTGGCAGCCTGAGGACTCAGCAGCCCATCCCAGGAGGTGCTGCCTGCCTGAGGGCACAGGTAGAGGGGTGTCAGGACCTGGCAGGCAGACCCTGGCCCTGCCCAGCCAGCCCTAGGAGGGCAGTACCTGGTGCTGGGTGACCTCGTGGGACACGAGCTGTTGCAGCAGGTGGAGGTGCACCGTGTAGCTGGGCTGGGAGCGGCTGGCCCCAGTGGCTCTCTGCAACAGGGCCAGCACAGCTGTGAGCAGAGCACCCCACACCCGGCGCAGCCCATCCGACCCGGCTGGGCCGCTGGGAGGCCCCTGGCCGTGGTCCCAGACCTACCCGCTTGTGGATGAGCTGGAACTGGAGGTGGCACTGGCCACGGTCTGGGTAGGTCTCAGTGCAGGGCTCCAGAGGGTACCACTGATCCTCCCGGCAGCGAAGGTCCTGAAGGGCCGGCAGGCAGGGCGTGTGGGCAGGGAGGTGATGGAGGCGGACCCCAAGCTCTGCTCGATGTGAATCCGGAAGCCTTCCCCTGAGCCCCTCATAACCCCCCTTCTGACTGTCTCCCGGGCCTCCCTCCGCACCCCACGCACCTGCAGCCGCAGCACCACGTTTCCCAGGAAGTCGTCCTGGCCTTTGTCCTTCCGGGCCTCCTTAAAGATCCTGCCTCAGGTGGGGTATGTGAGGGGGATGGGTCAGGCTGGGGTCTGTCCCCACCTGTGCCCGCTGGGCCGAACAGAACCTGCAGCCCAGCAACCAGGGTACGTGTGGGGAAGGGCAGAAGGAGCCCCGACTCCTTCCCTGGGAACGCCACGCCACTTACCTGCGCAGCCCGTGCAGATCTGTGAGCTCCCCAAGCTTCTGCCTGACAGACTCCACGGTGTCCAGGTCCCTGGTGAGGGAGATGTCTGAGCTGGAGGCTGAGAGGGTGTCCTGGGAGCCCCCACCCCCACAGCAGGGGACGCTCCTCACCACATGTCCAGATGAAAACTCGAATTTCTTATGTCCTCAAACTCCCTGTGGGGAGAATGGGGCATGGGCCGAGGGCCTTGGAGGGTAGAATGCCCCCCTACTCCAGCCAGGCCACAGCCTACTCCAGCCCAGGGCCTGTCCCCTGAAGCTGCCGTCCCCAGTGCCAGCCCTCGAGGAGTCTTAGCGCCTTCCTGCAAGCTACTTGCCTGCCAGCCACATCCCTCCCTCCTTTATGGTAAGGCTTCAAGCTACCCTCAGATCAACCCAGCTGTGTGGACCCTCAGCGCCCGCCAGCAGAGGTGGCATTTATGCCACTGTTCTGTGCTGCTTGGCCTCCCGTCTGTCTCCCCTGCCTTAGAAGCAGACTCCTCCTCTGGTCAAGCCGGGCCCTCTCCCCGCACTGGGAAGTCTTGTGGATCTCACTGACTGGGAGTCCCCACCACCGAGGGTAGCCCCAGATGCCCCGACAGGGTGGGGGCCGGGGCAAGGCCACGTACAGGATGAAGGTCTCGTCCCAGACGGGGTTGAGTGTCTGGCTGATGACCTGGGTGCGGTGTGTCTGCTCCTCCGGGATGGTGTGCTTCACCACAGCCTTCTGCCGCCGCCGAGACCCGGGGCTGCCCTCCAGCGTGCCCACTCCCTGCTCAATGCCCAGCAGGCAGTAGGGGTCACTGAACCCTGGGGCGGACGGGAGGAAGAGGTGGCCAGGGCTTTGGCTGAGCTCCCTTGGTGGGTCCTTCCTCACCCCTTCCCTGAGGTAGAGCCCCTCCCCACCCTAGACTCCCAGGGCAAGGGGCCAGCCCCGGGGGACGTTCGGGAGATGGGAGCTTCTGCCAAGAGTTCTGGGATAGACTGTGACAGGGAGAGGGAGGCGCCAGGAAGAGGCCCTGTGGGCCCCCTGCCTCCTACTCACCGCTGACATCCTTGCCCAGAATGCCCTTGGCTTGTTTCACCGTTGCCTTCAGACAAAATATTGGCTTCTGGAGGGATGGGGGAGGGGGCTGAGTCCCAGAAGGAGCTGGGCTTCCCGGCCCCCGTCCTCGCCGCACGGCCCGGGCCCAGGGTTACCTCGAGGGCCTGCACCTGCCGCAGCATCCGCTGGTGTTCCTCGGGCTCCACGTGGAAGGCCTGGGGGGTGGGAGTGTGGGAGGCCGGGGCACAGGTCACGGTTTGCCAGGCGGGGAAGGAGGACTCCCGAGTCCAGGCTGTGGGACGGGGCGGGGGTGGGGGGCGGCCTGGCCTCACCTCCTGCAGGTAGCGCAGCAGCTCGGACGCCTCGCTCACATGGCCGGGCTCGGGCTTTCCCAGGCGGTGCAGGACAGTGTAGAGGGCTTCCTCGTAGAGCAGGGCCCGCTGACACACAGCAGGGTCACCTCGGGAACCCCCGTCCACCCACCACTAGGTCTAAACCTCACCAGCAACCCCTGGCACCAACGCCGCATGCCCAAAGCGGGGAACGAGGCGCCCGCACGTGCAGGGGAGGTGAGGGAGCTGTTGCCACCTTTCTGCACCCCCCAACATTCCATTCTTACCTCCTCAGGGGAGAAGTGGTGGGATGGAGCCTCGATCTGGGGAGCAAGATGAAAAGACAAAGTGTCCGGGAGGCCTGGACGCGGGCCTGGATGGGGCTGGCTCCTGGCAGAGCAGGCCCAGGCCCAGGGCACCGGGGCCGAGCCTCCACGCCCTCCAGGGTCGCACACCTGTTCCCCCAGCAGACCTCCTGAGGGTCTGGCCCCCAGGTCGCCCTCGTCCTCCTCTGGCCTGCTGTGGCTGAGGTCCATCGGCGCTCAGCTGTCTCAGCAGCGTGAGCCTCAGCACCCGTGGCCCCCACCTCCCTTCCTTCCCCAGAGGAAACAGCACTGCTTATCGGGCAGCCAGCTCGGCACCCCAGTGGCGGAAGTGAGGCCCAGAAGCAGAGGTGGGAGACCGGGGAGTCATGTCAGGCGGGCCTGGGGGTTGCCCAGCGGGTCTCCAAGCAGCCCAGCCCCAGCAGGGGCTCTCCCTGCTTAATGGGGCCCGAGCCTTAGTAGCTGGGAGAGCAAAGCTTGGGCGGGGGTCGGCTTGGCCAGAGGGAGGGGGCTCAGACTCCAAAGCTAAGGCCCAGGGTGGCCCAGAGAACACACAGCACACTGTGCTCTGCCGCCCCAGAAGGCTGTGCTTTGGGGAAGGGAGATGTAGGAGAGGGGCTCACGCCCTCGCCCCAGGCCGGGAGAGGTAGGGCCCACACCCTGGGACCGCAGAGCCCCACCCAGGCCAGCCCTCCTCCCCGCGAGGTCACTCCTACCTCCTGAGCAGTGTGGGGCAGGGGACCCTGCAGGTCTCTGACCCTGCGGCGCCTTATCTTGATGGCCTGGCGCAGGAGGGGCGGGCGCCGCTGTGAGTGAGAGAGGGGTGTCGCCATGGCGGCCGCTCTGCCCTTCCCCTCTGTGTGCCCTCGCTGGGTGAAGATAGCGAAGCCACAGGATTATGCAAAGAGCCCAGGGCTGCCACCTTGTGCCAGCGGAGGGGGGGAGGAGGGCTGGTGGGGAGAGGGACAGGTCCGGCTTTCATCACCTCAGAGGTCCCTGCACCTTCTTCCCTCCGGCTGGCCTGGCCGGGATCCTGGGAGGAACTCTCCCAGGCTGGAAGCAGAGGTGGATGCAGTGGGCGGGGCCGGCCCCACCCCACCCCACCCCACCCCACATTCCCACAGAGGCCCTAAGGCTCCCCAGCAGGGGGTGCTGGGCAGGCCGGGTGGTGGCCTTGCCCCATCCCAGGCACTGCACCTGTCTGGGCTGGGGACTGAGTAGCACCCCCGTATCGGTGGGGTTCTCGCCCACAGATTTCCCTGAATGGGTCCCAGACCTAGGGTGGGGGTGGGGGTGGGCAAGGCACAGGGTGGGGGCTCCCGAGAGGAGTCTCCCTGTCTAGCCGGCCCGCAGCCAACTGCTCAGCCTGCTCCACTCCACAGGTCACATTCCACCAAGGTGACGGGGCCAAGCTACACCAGCTGGGGACAGCCGTATGGTTCCTGCCCACACAAGGACAGTCAGAAAGTTGCTCCCTTGAAATGCCCTTGCAGCCAACCCAGAAGCTCCTGGGCGGGGCTGGACAGAGGCCGCGGCTGGTAGGCCGTGCTGTCTCTCTGAAGGCGCCTTGGTCCAGAAGGGCCAGGAAAGTGGCCACTTCAGTGCTTGGCTTTCTCAGAGTTTAGAGGCCTGCTGACACCACACCCCGGGCCTTCCTCCAGGGCTAGGACTCTGGCTGTTTCCTACCTTCCATTCCCCTCCCCTGCCCCCTAGAGCACCGAGGCTCACGAGAGGGCACGCACTGCAGGGGATGGCCTGGCCAGGCCTCACTTTCATGAGGCAGCGGGCACAGCTGCCAGAGGCCTGGAAACTCACCCAGCAAACCCGGCCAGGTCTCCAAGGCCTCCCACCCGGGGCAGTTGTTGGGCTGTGCCCAGCCGCAGGGGACTCAGTGGGTGGGCAGTTGCTGTGCAACCGCTAAGGAATGGGGACACAACGAGCCTTAAGAGTCCTGGGCCCAAATGGGCCATGAGAACAAGGGACTCTCACATGGGGCAGGAACAGTCTCCCCAGAGCCTCCCCAGGGGCCCCGGTAGCCAGACAGCTCTGCTGCTGGCGCTCGCCTGGGTCACCACACAGAGCCACACAGGGTCCAGTCACTTCATTTTTACTACTTCACATTTTCAGCAAACAAATCAAGGTGCAAACAGGGTTTATTTCACATTAATATATTAACTGGATTTTTTTTTTTTTTGTCAAATAAATAGGGAATTCTCTTTAAATAACCATCTCCTCACTTCACGGCCAGTCCAGGAGCAATTGAGAGTAAATTTTAGTGCGTCTGGGGGCACGGCGCCAAACCAGGCGGGCATGAAGCTTAAAGGGAAGAGGGCAGGCTGAGGAGCACAGACCCAGACCAGGCCCCAGGGGACAATGGCCTTTGCTCTAGCCCACCCAGCAGCCCCAAAAATGGCTTAACGAGACGCCATGCGTTCTCCAGAAGCCCCTTCTAGAGGGAAGACAAAGGGAAACGAATTCCAGAAACGCCAGCGAGGAAGCAGAGGGCTCCTACCCCCAGCCACAGTGGCCTGGCCCTGATGCCACCCAACCCCTGAAAGCTCATGTTAAAGCTCCAAAAGTCACACCGCGGTGGCAACATGATGACCTAGAACAGGGCAGGGGAGGCAAGTGGGACTGGGGCCGGCAGCTGGCTGGGGACGGAACGTGGGCGGACAGTCTGGTGGAAGGTGGCTTCCAAGGCTGGGTACAGACCAGAGTGGCGGGAATGTGAGCAGGGCCTGGCGGGGGTCCTCAGGAAGGCCTGAGGCTGAGGATAAAGTGGCTACCAAAACGAGGGAGCTGGACTGGGGCGGAGGAGGTGGCCAGAGAGTCCCTCCGTGGGTAGAAGCTGCTAGGGCAGACAGGAACGAGGGGGACGCCTCGTGCTCCTGAAGAGAGCCCCCCGAGGTGGGGAGAGGGAAGTGCGCAGGGCGCGTGTGGGCTCCAGGCAGCGTGGGAAGCTGGAGGCGCAGCTCAGTCAGGGGGCCCCTCCCTCCCGCCAACGCCGGTTCCTGGTAAGTGTTTTATAATCAGACCTGGAGGAAGAACAAGGCCCCCCATTACCCCCCACCCCAAACTCGGTCCCAAGGGGAGGGGAAGGAAAGAACAATGAGAGGCAGGTGGCAGCGGGGGAGGGGTCTACTGCGTCTTCTTGTCTTCCGGAGGGTAGTAGGGAGGTGGCGGAGGCTGGTTCTAGGGAAGAAGAAAGGAAAGATCACATGAAAAGGTTCAGAATGAGCCGAGGTCTCCCCCGCCCTGAAATTTCAGTCAGCTGTGGCCACCAGGCTCCCGTCCCAGCTCAGGTCCCAGCTCACCGTCGGCATGTAGACATTGTGTGGGTTGCCTGGGTTGTAATAGGCGCTGGCAGCTGCTTCTGCGGCCTTGGCTTCAGCTGTGAGAACACACACCCCCGGGATGAGCCCACCCCTCCCCTTCCAGCTGCCCCTGGAGCTGCTCTCAGCCCAGAGACCCTGGCCCCCCACTGTTCAGGGCAGGACACTATCTCAGTACTTACCCGTGCTACACTGCCTTCCAAGCCCTTTACCGCACCCCCACCCCCCGCCGCTGCCCCATGCCCACCGCCACCCCGCCAGGCAGTGCTGTCACCACCTATTTACAGCCAAGAAGGCTGAGGCACAGGGGAGACGTTCCGGCCCTAGAGCACACGACCAGCTAAGAGCGGAGGGCTGGAATCTAGCTCTTCACCCCCAGGCCCCCACATAGCTGGTCGCCCTGGGGTGGTCCCTAGCCCAGGGGTCATCCACCATCTGGGGCTCCCAGCCAGCCTCCTCTCAGGCTGTTCTCTGAGGCTCTCCATGCAACAGGGAGAGGGCTGGTCTCCCAGGACTGCTAGCAGCCCGGGGCCTCACCTGCAGGAGTAGAGGGGACATCCGGGCCGCTGACCGGCGGTTCCATGGGCCCCGGGTAGGGTGGTGGTGGGGGCTGCACATATCCCATGGCCCCGTCCATCATGGGAGGTCCTGGATAGAACTCTGCTTGGCAAGAGAGTGACAGGGACCCAGTGAGCCGTGCAGCCCTGGCTCCCTCGGCTGGGCCCCTCCATTAGTCCTGCAGCGGGTCACAGAATAAGTCTCCCCTCTACACCGCCTTGGCCTGGGGGGTGGTTAGTGGGGAAGTGGGGGGGAGAGGGGTGGGCAGCACGGGACACACTCACCAGGTGGGGGCGGTGGATAGGGGTAGCCAGGAGGGCAAGGGTACATTCCATTGGCGACTGGCGGGGGAAAGACATAGGCCCCGCTGGGCAGGTAGGAGTACCCATAGGCTCCAGTGGGGGCTTCGCCTCGGGAGGCTATAAGTACAAGGGGAGAGAGAAGTGAGTGTCTCGGGCCTCAGGGCTGGGGAGAGGGCAGCCCCACCTCTGTGAGGGGAGCCAAAGGGTTCCAGGGTGTGCTCAGCAGACATGCCCTACCCCACTCCACTCCGCTCCCCACCCACGCGAGTCAGCCTTGGTCAGAAGGAGGAGAGGGGTCAGAGCAAGTCGAGGGCAGAGGTGGAGGGATGGATGACGGACAGACGGAAGGAAGGAGGCTCAGGGATCGGGTAAAGAATGGACATGGGTGAGGCTGGAGATGAGGTGAGGGCGTCTGCTGAACATACCCCTCAGTGACTTTATATGGTTGCTAAGGGAAGCTTAACACTTAAGTATTTGTTTTTATGAGGCCATAGTGAAATGTCCTTCAGTCCAAACTGCTTTGTCAAAAAGTCCTATCCCTGCTCCCGGCAAGGGAAACCTAGCCTTTCAGGCACAGGACGGAGTGATGCTGATCACAGGCTTCCTTCCCATCCCCCAGCCCCAATCAGCCTGGGGCCTGGATTTATCTCAAGTGCTTAAAAACAAAACGAAAAGTGAACTCAAGTGAACAGAAACCCACACACTTCATTTTGTCCTTGGCCCGTTTAGAGCCTTGATACCTTGAGACGCCACCTGTAGCATCCGCTGTCCAAACTCGATGGCGCCCCCTGCTGTAAAGGTCAACTTGTAGGACGCAGAGCCTTCCCAGCCACCTGAGAAGGGAACGGTGCATCAACGGCTCAGGCAAAGAACACAGGCTACTTTGAAGAGATGGCTATTTGTCCTCTCCAGGTCCCCATCAAATGCCCTGCAGGCCTGTGGGTACAGGGCTGGCTCTGCAGCACCTCAATTGGATCGGGACTTCTGCCCCGATGCCAGTGCTGCAGACTGCAGGCCTCCTGCCCATGCCTGCTTCACCCTTTGGAACTGTGGGCTTCTCCTTCCTGGAACGAGCTCGTCTTCCCACTCTCGGCCCTGTAAGTACATCTGCACTCGGGCCTCCCATCCCCAACAAAGCAGCTTCCCAGGAACAGGTACAGTCAGCAACAACTGACATTCAAGTCTAGAGCAGACCGCACCTGGAGGGGACCGAAGGATGGACCCCTGGCCCCTCTAGCGTGGCTTCTGCCAAAAAAGGAATCGTGAGCTCAACAGCAAAACTGGGGCTGGCTGGGTGTGAGGTGGGGGCGAGCTGAAAGCAGAGGTCACTGTGTCTGCGAAGAAGCCTGCCACCAAGCAGGGCTTCTTGGGCACTGCAGACAGCCAGCCGCCTCTTCTTGGCTCCAGGGAAAGGCCTGAGAACCTGATGCGCAGTTCCTTCCCACACCGAGAATCTGAACACACTCCCTAAGTCGCTGAGCATTTTCACCTAGTTTGCAGTCATTTCTCTGATTTCACTTTCTGAAAAGGTGATCTGAGCTGCCATTCATTCATTCATTCATTTACAGCTGCCATTTCAATGCCAGCAGTTCTTGTCAAGCAAATCCCACCTCTGCTGAACAGCTGGCACCCAGGTGTTGGTCCTGGAAGCTAATCCAGAGCCAGGAAGAGGACAGGTTAGGGCGATAAGGTCCAAAGATGACACCTCCAAGGCAGCAGTTAGAGGTGCCCCAGAGTATCTCTCTGGAAGCCCTGTCTGTGTCCCTGAGCCCTCTTGCGATAAGGTCCAAAGATGACACCTCCAAGGCAGCACTTAGAGGTGCCCCAGAGTTATCTCTCTGGAAGCCCTGTGTCCCTGAGCCCTCTCGTCACCCACCTCCTGCCTCTGCCTTCACCGCCCCCTTGATGTAGTTTGCACCAAACACAGGCTGCTTGATCTCACAGTCCTTCATCAGATAAAACGGCATCATGAAGGACTGCATGGCATCCTTTCCCTTGGACAGAAAGATGACCTGCAGGGACACAAGACAAGAGCCATCACCACTCAAACCACAGCCCGCTCGGCCATCGCTTCCTCTGTGATGTGTCCACTCCCAGTGCTGGCGGGCGGCCCAAGCCAGGGTCCAGCAGCCTCAGAGCTCCCCGCACCAGGCACTCCTGGAGCGAGCTTTTAAAGGCAAAAGGCCTTAGAGACGCCAGACGTGTGTGTTCGCAAGGAAAACATGCCCCTCACAGACAGCACATGTGAGAGGGACAGACTGCTGTCACTTAAGTGGTGGTGAGGAGGGGCCGGATGTGGTGCGTTAAGTGAAAGGGCCCGCAAAGCGAGGGCGGGGAGGCAGGAGCGGGGCCGGGACGGGGACGTCCAGCCTGAGCTCTGCAGAACTGAGAATAAAGGAGTGGAGGGGGCGTCGGAGCCCGGGAGAAGGGGCTGTCGTCACCCTCCCTCGGACTCACTGCCCAAACAGCAACAAGTCTTGCCTAACGCGCTCAGAGAACCTTCTGTTTTAAACCCATGACCGAAGATGCCACTTGACCACCAGAAATGGGGCTGTGAGCCTCCCAGGTCCCCGCTAGGCTCTGAAGATTAATACTGAAGATGTACTCCTCTCTTCCAACCGCGTAAGCCTAACTCCTGGGTAGCTACGGCAGTGACGCTTTTCCAAGAACAGCCATCTGAACTTCTCCGGAAGGCTCTCGGCATCCGCCTGGGCAACTCTCAGGCAGGGCCCATTGTGCAGTCTGGCACTTCTCTCTCTGCAGGGTTTGGCCAGGCTCTCTGCCCAGTCCAGAGGCTGCAGCCATGCTACTGTATCTTGTTAATCACATTTATCACTCTGGAAGTGCACAAAGGCCTCATAGGCTGCTTTTATAGAATCAAAATAACAACAGCCTCTCTCCTCCAGGCCCAGGTCATCCCAGTGGCCGCATCTAACTAGAGATTTTGCAGCAACAGCTCTGCAGTTTGCATGGATTCACTGCCCAGTGGTCAGTTCAGCCTGGTGGTTCTAGAACCCTGGAGCATGTGACAGAGAAACACCCAGAGTAAAGAATTAATAGTCACCAGGTTCAGAGGCCACTGGACTCACAAGGCTGAGGCTGACCTAAGACTCACATCAGTCTCCACGAGCCAAAGCCTCCAAACCTACTGTGGCGCTTGCAACTCACTCGGTAAGGGGTAAGGTAGACGGTGCCTTTCTTGGTCCCTCTGAAGGCCTCTGGCACATTTTTCATGTCATTGAAAGTAAGTTCCACATGATCGTAGGACATCAGGATGCTGTGATGAGAAAAGATAAAACATTCCGAGACAGTCTGGAGCCATGATCTGTTACTCCAGGGACTGGACCCTGCTGGCACCCAGGTCCCCGGCATGTTACCTCTTATAACAGTTTCAACATTGCTTTGAGGAAACTATTAACATAGCAACAAACTATCATCATGGGAAGAGACGAGCAAGTGGGGGTTCTACAGAATTTCCCAAATCCCACTTACAGAGTCCGTGAGTGACCAGCGTGGCAGAAGAGCCACAGGGCTCTGGCCACGCACAGTCCCTCGGATCAGGGTAAATTATCTGG
Organism: Pteropus alecto; assembly: GCF_000325575.1. Classification (NCBI taxonomy): domain Eukaryota; kingdom Metazoa; phylum Chordata; class Mammalia; order Chiroptera; family Pteropodidae; genus Pteropus; species Pteropus alecto. Next base: position 4,450,047 of record NW_006436283.1, on the reverse strand, counting down.
GTTAACTCTCCCATTTTCTTTTGAATCCTTATGACAGGTGTTCCATTTCTGTTGGTTTGTTTTTTAATCCCAAAGTATGTAAACATTCTAATACATGACTTTACGCATTACATTAGGGCTGACTTTAGGGTTCCTTTAAACCTGGGGTTCTTAAGCTGGGTCTGCAGGGATGTGAGTCCAGGAAGTTCTTGAGATGATCATGTAATGCATTTTTCTGGGAAAATCCATAGTTTCATCATTCTCAAAGGGGTTCATGACTTGAAGAGTAAGGTTACTATATACCACATCAAATTTTAAACATTAATTTAAACTTCAATAATTGTATACACATTTTTTTCCCCTAGAAATGACGCTGAGGGATTTTCTGAAACAAAGCACACCATCAGTTAGCAGCACTGAGCCCTAAACCAGGTAGGAAGCTCAACAGGACAGCTCAGAGAAAAGAAGTCATTACCAGGAACAGGATGATCTGGCAGACCCTGAGCCGGTAAGGAGGGAAAGTCAGCATTCTAAAGTCAGAGCGCTCTAGACATTCTCTTCTGACTCATCCAGCATTCCTGGGTGACAGGCCCTGGGCTAGGTGCTGGCCTTAGCTGGGTATAAGACTCTGATCCCACCAAATCTCCTCTAGGGACTCGGGTTCTTGCTAAGCTCCTCTGCCTTCAAGAGGCACTTCAGGGTTAGCATAGCTAACTAGGACTGGCTGGACTGATTCTCAATGCCCAAGGAGCAAGGGAGAGAGAAGCCATCCAAGGAGACCAGACGTTGGAGAAGACAGAATTAATGGGAGTTGTGTAGAAACTTGAAGTTGGGAGACCTATGCTCTGGGGAGTGACCCAAACCAACAGATATTCAAGACAAAGAGGCAAAAACGGATCTTTACGAGGACCGACACCGTGCCAGGAAATGTGTTAGACACTTGACAAACGTTATTTATTCAATTTCATATCTGGCTTCTCATCGAGGATCTGTTGGATCTTTACGAGGACCGACACCGTGCCAGGAAATGTGTTAGACACTTGACAAACGTTATTTATTCAATTTCATATCTGGCTTCTCATCTGAGCAGTTCTAGAATATACTGAAAGGCTATACACTGGTAGTTCTGCCTACTAACTTTGGAGTCAAGGCTCCTTTCCTGGAATTCCATCTGTTACTTACTGATCTCAGGCAAGTTACTTAACCAGTCCGTGCCTCAGTTTCCCATATGTAAACTAATTTTATTAACAGTATCTGCCGCACAGGATTTACATATTAAGGTAGAAGAGAGGCAGTGCTTGAAACGTATTACCGCAATAAATGGCAATTCTTTTTGTCTAAGGCTCTTCGCATCTCTTAAAGTCACAGGCTCTGGGAAAGTGGCTCAAGAACAACGTCTAGGCCCCACCTGTCTCCCCACACCCCGTCCCCCGGTTCAGCGGTCTCACTCCCAATCTACAGCT
>NW_006436283.1:4444819-4448244 GCF_000325575.1 Pteropus alecto | reverse complement strand
CCCATCAGTTTCCCCTTTTCTCGGGTTCCCCACAGCCCTCAGCCCACACTCTCCACGCCCTCCCTTCGGTCCTCCAGGATTTATCCTCAGTGTTTTCACCTCTCGGTATTGTTGACGATTACTCCGCCGCCCTCCGAGTGATTCTTGTTAAGCGCCATAGTCTCTCGGAAAAAGGTCCCGAGACTCGTAACGCAGTGCGCTTGCGCCGCTTTTCGGCCCGCCCCTAGTGGCGTCGATCGTATTAGAGTTAGCCAATCCCAGCTCTCGAGTGGAGGCTGGCCCAACCACGTGATCCCGAGAGTCACGTGGTAAGAGTTTACTCCCGCTTCCCCTCCCTCCTAGTTTCTCCTGCATCACAAACAAGCTTAAGACTACAATTCCCAGAAGGCAATGCTTCCTCAGCCTCGACCTCTCCCTACACTAGTGGAAGGAGGCATTCTGGAACTTGTAGTCACCCAGACCAGAGGCCTGGATTGACTCACTGCGTTGCATAACTAGTTGGTCTGCACACTCCCCGCCCCGTCCTCGGAGGGACTGGAGTAAACAGTTGTTGGGCGCGTCACAGGAGAAATTAATCATAAAAGCCCTGGACGCACAGAATGGGTGCTGTAACCTAAGCCTGGTGTGTGGTGCTCCGAACAGTTACTGGGTCATTTTCATTCACTCAACAAACGTTTACGGAGAACTTACTATGTGACTTTGCCCCCGACTTGGGTAGTCACCGAGCCACATAGATAGATGAGTGCAAGACCCAGTCGCTGTTCCAGGACGTGGTGGGCTGGCCGATTGGCTGGCTGGCAGAGAAAAGTCAGGAAAAACTGCCATCCCTTTCGTCACATCAAATCCAGACCTTCCGAGAGGGGCAGTGAGACTCTCCGTATGGGGAGGAGAACCTGGGCCCGGCGCCTGGACCTGATAACCCCTACCAAATTCACTATCGGGTCGGACGCGCCCCTCGGCTCACTGCTGCCTCCACCACAGCTGGCCTCGCGGTGGCGCTGCTCCCACTAGAATGGTCTGGCTTTACGGTCGGGCTCGCGCTGCAGCGCGTCCCGACCGGAAGATTTAAGCAAGACTCTGAGTAACGGGATGAATTAGGCACAACGCGAGACCAGCAGTTTACAAAATTGGGCTGATTCATTTCAGCTTGTGACCCAGCAGTGGGCGGCCCCTACTGGGGTAGCAGTAGTTAGGTAAACTCCCGCACCTCCGAAAGGGATCTTTAAGGGGGAGATGTCAGTGTCTCACTCCCCATGTGGTGGTGCTGATGCGTCATTAATCTTAAGAGATCAGTTTGATTTTTAAGCAAACAGCTGATTTCCTAACTCTTCGTGGCCAACCTCAGGATCTACCTGCTTGACTTACCTTTTGATCATTATAGATGATCAAAAACTAGAAATTATGAAACAGGTAACAGCCTTCTGTGAAGTCTTGTGCAAAACCCAGTTGGACCTTGCAGGACAAGCGCAATGAAGTAGCACGCGATGGAGTTGATGAAATCTGCCCCAAATGGTTAGATTAATTTTCACACATGCATCTATGCAGCCATCGAAAAGAATGAAGTAAATTTTATGTGCTAATATGCACAGATCACCAAGGTTTGTTATGTACAGAATGATATATAAAAAATAGGATTTACATCTAGATAGAAACTCTCTGGAAAGATCCACCAGATGTCTTTTGTGTTATTCCATTGAGGCACAGGTCTAGGAATTGGGAGTGGCTGGTGACTTGGCGTGTATTGTATACTCCTGTGTACTGTTTGTTTACTGTGCACATCGTAAATGATAATAATGTATTTCAAAAAGAAAGAAAATCCACCCAGCAATGGGTATGCCAGGACGGCTGCTCCGAGGACCGTAAAAGGGAAGGTGGGTGACAGTCAAGACCCATCTACCCCTTTGCCGCACTTGCTTGGTTGGCAGCGGCAGAAGCAGGTTTTGTGGGGCCCGAGGCTTATACAACTTTGGAGAGCCTGGTTAAGAACTAAGATACGCAATCTTGAATACCCAGTGCTGTGGCCACATGGAGGCCTTCCAGCAGGAGGGGAAATGTGATAAAGAGGAAGTCAGAGTGGAGAGAGATAATGGGCTTAACTGCTTGCAGCTTAAACAACACATGACCATGCGAATACATTGTCAGCACTGCTCCCAGGCCATGGAGGGGGCGGGTGGCTTCCAGTCCCCACATTGAGAGACCCAAGGGCGGTTCGTTGCTGAACCAAGTCCAGAGCAAAAGGCCAGGTCTGGGCTCCAGTCTCAGAACTTCTGTTGTGACCGAAATAACCAGGCCCAACTCGAGTGCTCTAGTCCAAGAGACAGTTTATTAGCCGGCGGCTGTCCTTGCAAAGGAGCAGCCCCGAGACGCAGGGGCACAAAGGTTTTAAGCCTTCGATTCCATCCCCCACATCCTTAATCTTTACACAAAAGATTATATCTCCTCCATTCATTAACTGATAACTAAGAGGTGGGTAAGCAAGCAGGGGTACAGAAGCAGAATGCGTCATTGTTAAAATATTTTGTACCTATAGGCAGTGATCCGGCCAGTAAATCCCTTTAGTTAATAAATTTTTAGCAGATAACTAACTAGAAGTGAGACATGGCGGTTAGCACGTACCATGTCTTATCCTTGACCTATTGTTTCTAAAGGTGAGGTCACTACACTTCAACATCTAAACTGCTCATCTCGTGATAGTCGCCAATCCCTAGTTAATCCCCATTGCTTGTAATCCCTGCTCAGATGCAGCGACCCTTCCGACCCTTCCGGAACTGCTCCTGGCTCCCTGTACACCCTCCTCAGAACCAAATCTGACAAAAACGGTTTCCCTCCTCTCTCTAGCGGATGGATGGGCATCCTGTGATGACACTGGAGGCTGTGCCTGCTGGTGGCTGATGAGGCTTTACCAAAACAACTCTTGAAACATACATACTCTTACTATAGGCTTCTGAAGAACACTTAGCTGTCGCGTTAGTTATGAGTGCATGGAAAAGTCTTACTGCAGTCTTGTGTGCAAAGGCAAAGACTCCTGGGGGCGGGGGGAGAATTCAGAGGTTTCCCCTTGGAAGGGACATTTTATAGAAAAAGAAAACTGTCAGAGATGCACTGTTTGGCCAGAGGTCTCTGGCTGAAGATAGCTGGGTGGGTGAGTAAGTCGCTAATTTCCCAGAACACATCTTAGTGCCATTAAAGTTTATCTTAAAAAGTGCCTAAGCATTTAATCATGAATGCTGGGTTTTTTTTTCCTCCCAGGAGACTGTGAATTGTATCAGCTCAAAAAAAAAATAAAATAAAACCTTTGTCCCAGATGAGATTTGGGACCAATTTTATTTTATACTGTGATGGACTCTATTATACTTTGTCATTTAAAAAATTGCTCATCGTTATGCACTAAATTGATTTGCTATCCTCAGCTTGACCTGTTCCAG
>NW_006436283.1:4442513-4444798 GCF_000325575.1 Pteropus alecto | reverse complement strand
GGGGGTAGGGGGAGAGGGGAGGAGGGGAGGAGAGTGCTGGAGTAGAGAATAGTGCCCAGTTCCATCAGAGACTGGGACCTGCATCCGCCCAGCTCTTGGAGCTGAAACTGTCCCCTATTTATGGTTCCCAAATTAGTGTGTGCAAGGGTTGTGTCAATGTGACTTAGGTCATTCTCAGCCTCTTGTGGCAGGATTACTTTTTTAGATATTACGTTTTGCTTTACTCTTCGTGTGGTGGGAGACGCAGAAGACCGAGAGGCGTTTTGCCATCTCTCAGCCAAGAGGGGAGGCAACCCTTCTTGTTCCCAGGGCAGCTAATGGCTTCTCTAACAGTTGTTCTCAGTGCTGGCTGAACACAGAAATTGCCAGATACTTTGAAGGTACAAAGGCCCAGGCTTTTGTCTGAAGCCAAGGCCGATTGTGTGTGGCTAGGTCTGTAGGTGCCAGGGGCTGGGGGTTGAGGGGCAAAATGCCTGGACCCAGAGTGGGAAGGGGTGCTTTCCAGAGCCCAGGATTGGGTGCAGAGTTTGAGGGATTCTCCAGTGGTAGCACCCCCTTTTCCCAGCAATCCCGAAATGTGAGATATGGTCTTTGGGGCCTGAACACCAAGAATTGTGGTGTTGGGTTTTCCAGTCAGGAGGCAGAAAGCACCCCAGATATCCGAACAGAGAGAATTTACTATAAAGAATTAACATAGATATAAAGCTAGGCATGTCACTTTAAAGTCAGGTTGCTAGGTAACAGAAAGAGTGAAACAGAAAATTCTTAGTTGTCCCAGAGATGCATAAAGCAGCCACCAGCCCAAGGGCTGGAGACCCAAGGACAAAGTTGGAATTATTAAAACACAGAAACTTGAACGAAGAGCCCCTGGAGCCTAAAACACAACCCTCCGAGGAGGGTCCCATGCCCACCGGTAATGGCTGGCATCTCCAAAGAGGGCTCTGGGCGGCTGGTTCTGCAAAGGCTGGAAAAATTACAAATTGCACTTAGCTGTCGCTAGGGAGCTGCGGCTGCCACGGCAAAGAACCTTCCTGCCAGCAGCTGAAAAGCAGGCCGCTCCTTCTCCTCCAGCCCTACAGGTCCTCTGGCGTCCCCTGTTGTCAGAGCCTGGCAGGGCAGAGTCCCAGGGGGAGCTGAGTTTAGAGGGTGAGTGTTATGGGTTGAATTGTGTCTCCCTCATTAAATTCATATATTGAAATCCTAATCCCTAACCCCTGGTACCACAGAATGTGGCCTTACTGGAAAGTAGTGTTGTCACAGGTGTAATTAGTTAAGATGAGGTCATTAATTAGGGTGAGCCCTAACCCAGTATTTCTGGTGTCCTTATAAAAACGGGACATTTGGACACATGGGGAGAATGCCGTGTGAAGATGAAGGTGGAGCTCTACCAGCCAAGGATTCCCAAAACTGTCAGCAAACTATGAGAAGTAGCAGGGAGAGGCCCGGAACAGACTCCCCCTCAGGGCCTCAGAAGGAACCAGCCCTGCCCCCTCCTTGACCTTGGACCTCCGGCCTCCAGAACTGTGAGAGAATACATTTCTGTTGCCTAAGCCACCTAATTTGTTGTATTTTGTTACGGCAGCCATAGCTGGACAACAGTTTGGTCCAGTCCCCAAACGTTGCTTGGCCCAGGGGAGAGGAGGGCCACCCCGCGAGGATTACCTGGGCTCGGACAGTGGGCATCACAGCAGCTGCCCCGGGGGACAGAGATTTCTATCCCGTGGAGAATCTCTCCTACCCCCGATACCGTGTAACCCCCAGATTATTGTTCTACTGAGGGGAAGATCCCCCCACACACACATACACACGCACACACACACACACGCACACTGCCACCAAACATGCCCGAGGTTGAATTTCTTGCCCTCTTGGCAAAGGGCAGCTCGTAATAAATTTTGATTTAGGAAAAATGCCAAAATTGACATTTCTTGTACCTGAGAGTTATGGAACAGATTTATGCTTGATACACTGTATTTTTTTTTTTTTTTTTCACTCAGCCGGTGGGCACCTTTCAAATAAGCCAGCGGGAGGAAGAAAGTGCTAGGTAACTAACTGTCTGCCTTCATTCGCTGTTGCTTGGTGGGGCTGCGGGATAGAGTGGCAGCTGCCATGGGAGGCTTTGGTGATGTGGAGGCGAGCTATTTTGGGGCGGGTCATTTTGGCCATGGGTATTTCAGTAACACAAGTTCATTGCTTCTTCATCAGAAGGCACAGTCAGAGCACGTCTGGGGCTGTTTCTGGTTGCTATGGAGATGAGCCCCACCCAGAGGTTTCCAGAACTCCTC
>NW_006436283.1:4437070-4442479 GCF_000325575.1 Pteropus alecto | reverse complement strand
CTGCTGTAGTAGTGTTTGCACAAACCTCTTGCTGTCCATTTCCACTTCTGTGCCTCCAGCACCGCAGAAAGCCAGAAAGATGCCCGGCGTCATCTCCGAAGGTGTCCAGCAGGAGCCGCGTCTGGAGGGAGCTCAGGGAAGGAGGGACCAGAGGGGCTCTCCTGGGCCTGCGCCCCTCCCCACCACTTCCGGATCCTCCTTCCCAGAGCTGCGTGGGATGCTCCTCTCCAACTGGAAAGATGCCCTGTGGGGTAGCCCCAGTCCCTCTCACTCTCTTTTTTCCCTTCTTAAACCCATTTCTCACCTAAATTACAGAGTGATTTTACACTTTCAAATCTGATCGTATTGTTTCTCCATTTGAACACCTGCTTGGCTGCCCATTGCTCCTAGGAAAAGTCCGGAGTCCTCACCAGGCTCTGCCCTGCCAGAACTGGCCCGTCCACCTCATGCCACTTGTTCTTCCTCCTACAGGCTGCCCCCCTGGAGTGTTCTGGCCCCATCCAAGCCCATGCCCACCCTTTTTGTCTTGCTTCCACCCTGAGTGAAGCCAACAAGGACCACTCAGGGCCTCCAGCAGTTCTTAACGCATCCTCCAAGAGATGAAGAAAGGGAGTGGCCTCGTGTTCCAGATTTTGAATGTTGGCATCAAAGGAGCATGTGTGTGCTGAGTGTGGGGGTGAATGGGACACAGACCCTGCAGCTAAATGCTATTTTCCTCCCTGGGGAAAACCCCAGCGCAGACCTCAGCCCCTCCCAGCTCAGCCCTGTCTTCCTGGCCAGCCCTCCTGTGTGACCATAGTCTGGGTCCAGCCTCACCCTGTGCCTGGGAGCAGGGCAGGTGAAAGATGGCTCCTCTGTGAGTGTTCCTTGGGAGGAGACAGAGGGGTGGATGAAAAGGGAGGGGAGAGTGTGGTCTGCCTTTTTCCTCCTGGAGTGTGGGGAGGGGTGGGAGCAGTGGAGTTGCGGGACCCAGCTGTCCGCAGCTGCCAAGAGGGAGCGATGCTCAAGCCCATTGCTCTGCCTGTTGTCTGGGACTCCAGACCCTACTTTCCCACAGAAACAAAGCTCAAGTGGGAGGCTGGCTCCCTGCCTGGCCCGAAGGAGCCAGATTCAGCTAATAGCAACACAGCCTCAGAAGACCCTGCACACTCTCTGCCACTGTCTGTGACTGGCAGGGGCGCTGGCAGGAGCTAGGAGACCAGAGATCTTGGGGCAGCTCCGCCAAGGGTGCTGGTGACCATGGAAACTGCTGCCCTGCAGAGGGCAGCTCTTACAGACAGGCGACAGTGCTGGGAAGCAGGGGCGTGTGTGTGTGTGTGTGTGTGTGTGTGTGTGTGTTTAGACGTTTCTAAGCACAGGACGCCCCTAAGCCATGGAGCATGGAGCAAGTGTCCTGGACTGGGTAGCCTCGGGCAGGTCCTGCCTGTCTCTGCCTCGGTTCCTTCATCTGGACATGGTAGTGGTAGAAAGTTTGGACTAGACTGGTAGTTTTCTAATGTTTTCTTTTTCTTTTTAACAGTTTCCATTTTTCAAGCAATCTTGGGTAAAATCCGCTCCAATTAAAATGTTGGCATGGCTGGTGAGGGGCTAGCTCCCCCAGAACCCCGCTGTTTCCCCTGCTCACCGTGCCAGCCTGCCCTGCCTGCTCCTTGGAACCCCGGGTCTCAGAGCATGTCTGAAGAGCCGCTGGACTGGATCATACACACAAATACACAGACGTACGCCCAGGCGGACACGCAGACATTCATACAGCACACACATGCATAGGCACACAGACACACAAATACACACAGAAACACATAGACTCACACGCACGCTGTCCCTCCAGCTCTAGCATAAGCCAAGAGTCACAGAGGGAGGGCAGGGGGTAACACTGTAACCCGGGCGGCGTCCCACTGGGGGTGCCAATCTCCTGCTCTGAGCTGTGAAGCGGTAACACTGGGGTTTGAGATGAAGATGTGCGAGATTCCATGAGTCTTTGGAAGCTGGGAGGCGCCCTACGAGTGGCAGCAATGTTGTGGTTGTAGACTTGTCTAGTCAGGCCTGAATCCAGACCAGGAAACACTAGTCCTCATGTGTCTAGCTCACATTCTGTGACATGCCAGGGCCCTGCAGGGTCAAAGACCAGAGGGTTCTCGGCAAGGGAAGTGTATGTGTGTGTGTGTGGGGGGGGGGCAGTGTCAAGCTGGGGGAGGAGGAAATGAGACAGAGGGATTGCAGAGGGGTTGGAGGGGCTCTGTGAGGGGACTCCAGGAAGCCCCCATGACTCCACATTGTGACAGCGACAGAGCAGCTTACCCCTTGGGCCCCAGCCTGGGTGAGGTAGGGGCCGGCGGCTGCCAAGGTAACCGTGCTTCGAACACAAAGCACTGAAGCAAGGAGGCCCCACCCGGAAAAACAACATCCTGGCTGTAGAGGGAGAAGCAGGGCTCGGTGGGAGGGACTATTTTTAGTTGCAAAGGCAGCCAGGGCAGGACTTGTATGGCCTGGCTGTCTGGCTGCATAACTCACCCATTGTCCCTCCTGACCTTGGCCAGGCGCTGAGAGGCCTCTGTCTGCCCCTGGCCTTCTCTGGGGTGCCCCTGGGCCACAAAGAACCAAAGGAGGAGGGCACTGGCCTGGAAACACACTCACCCTGTAGCCTCAGGGAGCAAGCCTTCCCCTTGAAAGCAGAATCGGGGCATCCCAGGCCAGGATGGGGGTTCTGGGGCAGCAGAGGGCACCTGGCCTTCCTGGGAAAGAAGCAGAGGCTCTGCTGGGGTGCAGGGCATGGCTGTCCCCAGCCTGGAAGCTGAACACTGTTCCAGCTGGGTGTGGACGTGAGCCAGATTCCAGAGAACATAGGTCCCTTTATAGTAGATTTTCTCGGCTCCAGTCACACCCTGGGGTCAATTCAGTCACATACTTCATGGGCTGAAAAGGTGTGTGTGTGAAAGAAACACTAGGTCTCAAACTTTCTTGCCCATGCCCAGGAGTCGTGCCCTGCTCTTGGGGGTGTGATGTCTGCACTTAATCCTGGGCACGAACACCCTAAGACAGGTCTAGAACTAGGCCGTGGCATCGAGGATGAAAATAGCTGATGGGAACCAGGCCATTCAAAGCAAACACTTGGGCAGCCAGAATAACTGTGGGGCTGGACCTCCACGGGAGGGGTCATCTCTAGCTGCCCCGGCTCAGAATCGGAATAGAGCCCAAATGGCAGGCACCCCGTTACAGCCAGGGCTCTCCCTCCCAACAGGAATCCTGGCATTAGGGCCTCTGTTCCCTTCTCCTGCCTTTTAAGAGCAGCTCTTGAAAGATAAGAAATACTGGGAATTCTTGGTGGGTGGAGGGGGGGGGGATAGAACAGGGAGCCATGCATTCAACACGTTTATTGAGCACCTACTATGTGCCAGGCACTGTCCTAGGAACTGGAAAAGGAGGGGTAGCCTGGATCTGTCCCAGCTGTGCTGCTCTCTCCCGAAACAGGGTCACTGGAAGGGGTCTGGGGAACCTCCTTCCTGGGAGGTGGAAGCATAGGGAAGGGAGACGCCTCTACAAATGAGATGGCAGGGGATGTGTGCGACTCCAAGGCTGGTGCCTTCTCTGGGGCAAGTGGGGGGCGCGGAGAGGCGGGCGTCCCACGAGCTGAGACAGCCGCCCCAGGCCCCCTGCATCACCTCCTCTTCAGCACAGAGATGCAGGACTTCTTGAGGGGCCCGATCTGCAGATGGGCGTCCACACTCTCCAGGAAGAAGGCAGGCTTTAGCCTGCTTGTGAAGAGCCCTGAAAAGTGGCTGTCCAGGCGACTCTGGAAGGGGTCAATGGGGGAGGCCGGGGGGCCGCTCCGGCGGGCCCGAGTGGCCTTCAGCCTCCGCAGAAGGGTCATCTTGCCATCCCGCACGGCATAGAAGGCCAGGGCTCGGTCGGCATATTCCAGGCAGATCCCGACCGTGGGCGAGAAGGCGTGAGGCAAGGGCGCTTCCAGCCCATGGAACCAGACGGAGAAGCTGCGTCCATTCCACTGCAGGCAGCAGGAGTGGGCATTGCGGCCAAGCCGGCCCCGGTCGTAGGGCTCTTGTGGGGAGAAGTCTTCAGCCATGACCCCCATGCTGACCCAGCCCTCGATGATCTCCACCTCCCAGTAGTAGGTGCCCCGGTCCAGGGCGCCCTCGCCCAGCACCTGCTCGCAGTGGGTGAAGCGGGTGGGCGACTCAGGGTAGTTGATGGGACACAGTACCCTCTTCACACCTTTGGTTCCAAACAGCTGCAGAAACTTGTCTGCCGTGTCGCTGTCCAGGTCCACAATGTAGGCAACTGCTCCCACAGACAGGGACAGAGACGTAGGGCTCAGGGCCAGGCTCAGACAGGGCGGCCCCTCCGCTTCGCGCCCACCTCCCTAAACGCAGCCTCTCCCAATCTTTGCAACTAGCAAGACTCAGCCCTGCCGGAGAGTTCCCGGTGAGCTGGCCTAGCTCACCCCATGAACAAGGGAGGGGGATCCAAGCGCTCGCGTGCCAGGGCCCAGCTCAGCAGCCATCGGAGGGCCCAGCATGAGCAGAGGGGAGAGCCCAGGTCTACTCACACTTGAGGAAGTAATCCCTGGGCGCCTCACTCTCCAGCTGGCCAGTGCTGTCAGGGTCCTGGGACTCAGCATCTGCTGCCAGAGAGAGAGTTGGGGACAGTGAGAGGGTGTCTCCCCAGCTATCTGGGGCTGGGCTGCTATGCAAGGTGCCCCCTGCAGCCGTGACCCCAGTTCCCCGCCCCTATCCCGCCCTGTTCCTCCCAGCATCCCAAGCTGCCTTGGGATAGGCACACATCCAAACATAGCGCCGTGTTCACATGCAGGCCTTGGGTTCTGCTCCCCGCTGCACTTGCCTCCTGGATCCCAGCCTCTTCGGAGCTAGGGGGTGGGCTAGGAGAAGCCCCCTCTGCCCTGTAGCCTATGGTCAAAGGTGCTGACCGGTCATTACTAGGTGGTGGCTCTGGCCGCTGGCAGGATTTGGGTCCCACCCTGCACCAGGCACAGTTTCCATTCTCCACTCGTGAATGGGCACCAGGCCTGGGGGCCTGTGAGGGAAGACTGGGGAAGGGTGAGTCACTTGGACGGGGCACCCACCTTCCGTGCTGAGCTTCTGCAGCCCGTCCTCATCACGGCTCAGCCCCCGCAGCTGCTCCCACTGGTTGGCGCAGGCTGCGGTCAGCACCTCTGTCACTGCCCTCACAGCTTGGGATGACTTAGTGAAGCTGAGCTCCCTCGGGGGACCAGGCCCAGGGCCGCACCCCTCCTCCAGGGCCAGCCTGAGTGCCAGGAGCTCCTGTGCCAGATAAATAAATGCCCATTAAGGCCCTGCTGGCCTTAGCTCCTCCCAGCGGGGGTGACACAGCTCTGCCAGGAACTCTCGCTTCCACTGCCTGCCCCCCCCACCC
>NW_006436283.1:4435031-4436942 GCF_000325575.1 Pteropus alecto | reverse complement strand
GCCTGCTGCGCTGCTCCTCCCGCCGCTGCAGGTCGCCCTGTGAGCGGCCCAGCATGGTGGTCTCGCCCTCCTCAATGAAGCCAAGCACCTCAGTCTGGAACCTCTGCAGGGCGACTGCAGCCTCCGCACACAGCCGGCTCACCCTCTCCCGCTCCGCCGCGGCCGCACTCTGCACAGGACAACGTGGGGGCAGCGGCGTGGGCAAAAGACATCACTGTTTGGGCCCCGTCCTTCCCAGGCCCCACTTTCCCACCCTGCCCTCTTGGGGGGGGGGCGGAGGCACCAGCCAGAGTTGCCCTGGGTCTATGCCAGGCCAGAAGAGACGCTCAGCAGGGCCGGGCACAGGCTACCTTGGCGTGGACTGGTCCACACTGCAAGCTCACCCCGCTGGGAGCCTGCTGTACGAGGGGACAGGGTGAGAGTGGAGTCTGACCTTGATGAGGGCCACCGTGCGTCGGGACTGTGCAATGCCAGCGCCCAGCTCATCCATGCGGTCCTCCACGGCACTCAGGACTTTGGGCTGCTCCGCCTGTGGATGACACCCTTTGTGAGTACAGGGTCTGGCAGAGGCCATGGCCCTGCACTGGAGTCCCGGGCATCGCCAAGGGGCAGGAGAGGGGTGACCCAGGAGTGGCATCTGTGCATAGGTGGGACTGGGAATGGCCACGATGTCCCCCAATATACCAGAGGTGCCTCAAGCACAGGCCGGTGCCATTCCCAAATGCTCAGGGAGAGAGAGCCTGGCTGTGCATTGTCTGCTTCCCCTGACTAGTGGGCAAGTACAGGGCCTTCCACAGTCCTTAGCATCACTCAGTTCACTTGAGAACTTCCTTCCGTGGGCAAGGGGCAGAGAATGGGGGGAGGGCCACACAAGAGGGCATTCAGCTGTCCTGGGTATCCCTATCCCCAAAGACTGTGTCCCCAGTTCGGGCCTGAAAATGGGAATTCTAAGCAAATCCCCTGGGTCCTGTGAGTCACCGCTCCAGGCAGGAGAGACGGAAAATCCCAAGGCTGAGGCACCAAGACCAGGCTGGAAGCCAAAGGAAAGTGGGGGCGGAGGTAGCGGGGACCAACCACTGCACATGCTCTCACCACGGGCCCTGAACGGCTGGACAGAGCGGTCTGTGTGCTGGGCCGCCGTGCCGATGTCGCCTGCCACACCCATCTAAACTCGCAGCCTCAGCCTTGGGCAAATCAGAGCTGGGACCGGCATGAGCGTGGCCCTGAGCATCAGTCCCGCTGTGGATATCAGTCGCCCAGGACCCCAGCTCCCTCCTGCCTCAGACCCCTATCGGCCCGCCCTTCGGGTCCTTTTCGCTTTCTCACTGGGTACCCCACAACCCTCACCCCATTTCGACGGAATGTCCCACAGCGAGCAAATGACATTGTCAGGGCTGGAAGGGACAGCAAAGACCCTCAAGTTAGAAGAGGAAATTAAGACGCATCCCAGAAAGGATGGGGCTGTGGGGGCTCCACCACCGCGGGTTCGCCTGGCCCGTCACCCTCCCTGGCCCGCCGGCAGCGCCCGCGCCCCACCTCCTGGAGCGCGCGCTCCTGCTCCAGCGGCACGAGCTCGTGGCCCCGGTGTTCCTGGGTGGCGCAGGCCTCGCACAGGCACACGCGCTCCCCGCGGCAGTAGCGCTCCAGGGGCCGCAGGTGGCGCGGGCACAGGCTCTCCTCCAGCCGGCGCAGCGGCGGCACCAGGCGGTGTCCGCGTAACGCGGGGCTGCGCTCGTGCGGGCCCAGGTGCGCCGGGCAGAAGGAGGCGAGGCAGGAGAGGCAGGAGAGCGCGGCAGGCAGGGCGGCGCCCTCCGGGCACGCATCACAGCGCACCGGTTCTTCGCCCTCAGGCCACGGCTCCGGCGCGCAGGGAGCCGATGGCTCCAGGGCACTGGGCGGCGGGCCGGGCGC
>NW_006436283.1:4433205-4434972 GCF_000325575.1 Pteropus alecto | reverse complement strand
CTCCCCCGTAGTGGCTCCAGACAGATGGGGCAGCTGAAGGGCCCGCTGCCGTCCATGGCTCCGCGGCCGCCTAGGCGCCGCCTGTTCTGCTCCCGCCTGGGAGGTACCAGGACCGCTCGCGCGGCGGCACCGCCCCCTGGGACGCAGGCCAAGGGTCCCGCCCCCGCCAGTCCTCGGCTCGGACCGCCCCTCAGCGCCACAGGCCCCGTAGTGGCTCCAGACAGATGGGGCAGCTGAAGGGCCCGCTGCCGTCCATGGCTCCGCGGCCGCCTAGGCGCCGCCTGTTCTGCTCCCGCCTGGGAGGTACCAGGACCGCTCGCGCGGCGGCACCGCCCCCTGGGACGCAGGCCAAGGGTCCCGCCCCCGCCAGTCCTCGGCTCGGACCGCCCCTCAGCGCCACAGGCCCGCCGGGGGTCCCCGACACCAGCCCCAGCTCAGACCGCGCGGGGCAGCCTCCGGGCCCCTCCTGACACCGAGGGCGTCCTGGACCCGCGGGTGTGAGGCGAGGGCGCTGCTGTCGGGGGTGTGAGAGAGAAGACCGAGGGCAGAGCAAGCCACACTGGAAGGAACCTGGGAAGGAGTTCGCCCCTCTAAGCCTTCCCAACCCGTGGCCAGGCGGGGAGACGCGGAGGGGCATGCAGAGCCCACTGCGTCCGGCCAGCCCCCTCCTCCTCCAGACCCTTCTCTGCGCCTTTAGCCAAGTTCCTGAGCTGCTGACTGCATTGAAAAATAACTGCTGATGAGCGCATGTTTTTACCCCTTGGCAACTCTGTTTACCCCCGGTGGGGTGGGGAACTTGAACTTTCTAAACTTGAAATGGGAAGTCGATGTCATCCTCCAAGCCCCTTGTCTGAGGAATTCAGTTCCTCTCCGTGGACACTCAGGGGCACCTACGGAGTGCCTGGGGCTAGATGTGGGGTTTCTCCACGTGGAGGCATTTAAGACTCATCTATGCCCTTGTAAGTTCTACTTCAGTAATGTTGTTTACAAAAATCGAATGGCAACAAAATAAAGTAGCATCGGAGGGTATAAAATAAATACCCATGAATCCATGCCGATATAAATGACTGGATGCATAAATAACTGGAGGAGAAGAGACAAATTTTCCCATTCAGAAGAATTCTAAATAATTTCTGTAGATACACCTAAGTGGCACATAACTTCCCACGTCGCAGTGTCGCAATGTGAGCTGCACACGGCAACTTCTTTCCGAAGGGAGTGGAGAAACCTAACGCTGCCTCAGCCAGGTGATCAAGGTCAGCGCCAACAGTGATAAGTCCTGCTGGTCGTAAGCACCCTTGATATCATGTGGTCTTCCGCCCAAAAAACCCATAAACCATTCTAATCACGATTAAAACATTGGACAAACCGCAGTTGAGGAAGTCTACCAAACACCTGACCAGTACCTCTGGACACTGTCAAGGTCATTAAAAATAAGAAAAGTCTGAGAAATGGTCACAGCTAAGAGAAGACTAAGGAGGCCGATGACTAAATGTGGTGTGTATCCTGGATGGGCTCCTGAAAAAGGACATTAGGGGGAAAAGTAAGGAAATTTGAATTAATTATGGAATAGAGTTAACGAGAAGGTATCAATATTGGCTCTTTGATTGTGACAAGTATATCATAGTCACGTAAGATGTTCATAAAAGCGGAAATTGAGAGTGAGGTCTGTGGGAACTCTGCATTATCTTTGCAACTTTCTGTAAATATATCTACTCTAAAATTTAAAAGTTCATTTTAAAAATATATACTAATTGAGGCAAATCT
>NW_006436283.1:4418702-4433167 GCF_000325575.1 Pteropus alecto | reverse complement strand
GACCTCAAAATGGAAAGATACAGAGGTGAGAGGGGTGATCCACCTAGAGGTGGGGCTTCACCATTTTTGCCAAACCAGGGCCCCTCTCAAAGCCTGATGCAGCCTACAGAACCCTTTTCAAAGTAATGCTTTTAAATGCATAAGATAAAATGCGCAGGATTCCATGGAAACCCATTACCTTAAAGTTACAGACAGAAAATATTAAGAAAACAAATTTGTGATAAAGTATATATGTGTTTCTTTAATCCAATAAATATCAAGATTTGATGAGGGGCCTAACGATTACTGTATTTTTGAAAGAATGATGAACATAAGTGTTATTTCAAGTTATCTGTCACCACTGTAACACGCTATGAAAATATCTATTGGTGACAAGTCACAGGTATTGTTAATAGCACCGTGGTGTATGGTGTGTTCGCTCAATTCCTAAAGAAATGCTAAATTTCAGCTAGAGAACAATGAAAATAAAGATAGAATTCCCCCCGCACCCAAGACTCCAGGTTAAGAATGTCTAATTTAGAGAGATGCTATGCAGAGCCTCTTGACGTCTGCCCTGGAAGAAGGGAAGAAAACTAAGATCTATGAAATACTAAAGGAGAGGTATGACCCACTCTTAGGAGAATTGTGGGAAAGGAGGGGGAGAATCATGGAGGCCCTTGTGGAGGAAGTGGCATTTGAGCTGGGCTTTCATGGATTGCTAGGACTCAGACATGCAGCATCTAGGGCGGGAAGAGATCTTCCCGGCAGAAGGAGTAGCAGAGGGAGATGGCCTGGGTGTGCCCCGTTTGGCAGGAAGGCCGGTAATGAGTTCCATACGTTTGTTGGTTTCCACAAGGAATACTTGATCCTTACTGTCCCTTATTTGCCAAGACCCATGAAGGGCTCAGAGGCTCAGGCGTCAGCACCATCCTGCTCCCCAGCTTGGCAGCCGGGCTGCCTGGGCTTGCTGAGACCACAGACCTGTCTGATTCTGGAGGGGAGAGGGGTGCCTCTTGGGTTAGGGGGTACTCGAGGGTGGGACGTGCTCAAGAAGATCTGCTTCCCCAGAAAAGCATGGAGATGTGATCTGTCAGGTTAGTGGCATTTCGATATTTCACTTTCATTATTATAGTTTTAAAGTTGTTACTCATTATATTAATTCTTCATTAAATGAACTGGCTCTTAAGAAGAAAGGGTAAGTGGTGTTCTGAGCTCTGCTGGAGCATGTTCATGCCTGCACCTCACTCTACTCTTACAAGGACTGGGTTGTGAAGGGTGGAAAATAGAATTTCAACAGGTTCCAGATCTTGCTGGAGGTCATATAACTAACTAGTTCTGCAGAGGAGGAAAAATTTAAACCCAGAAGATGCAACCTGAAAATAATCTTAAATCTCATATATGACCCTGTCTGGCTGCAGCATTGCTTAATTAAAAAAAAAAAAGAAAAAGAAAAAAACTCAAACAGAAATGAAACAGACAAGCAAAAGCAGTCCAGCCAGTGACAGTAACAAGCCATCCTAGGTTTGCCTGCATCTCTGAAAGAAACTTCAGCGGGATCCAAAACCTGTCTCACGGTGGCGTTTTTCTTTATACTTTTGAGGAACTTTTAAAAATTCGATTTGTACTTATTTCAAGATAATATACTTAGAGTATTTAAAAAGCAAACTATGTAATAAGGTTTATAATAATAAAACCCGGCCATCTTGTGTCCCGCCTCCCCAGATTCTTGCCCCACGGACAACCAGTTCCAACTCTTAACTGTTAGCAGTTACCTGTCTGTCTGTCTAACACGTGCTCATGAGCCTTGGACCTCTGCAGGGATGTGCTGCTCCCATCTCTGGAGATTTAGATTCCTTATCACTTCTCTTCTGTGTTGAATTCCGTCACTTGGCTCCCAGGTCTACCTTTCCTTTTACTGATTTACTTCTTTATTTTTTTTTTGAAAAGTCCTCTCTGGGAGCATCTCGAGAATGGATGTGGAAGTGCCTGCAAAAGCCTTTGTTCAGGCTTCATCCTTGATTGACGGTTTGGCTGGGTATGGGATTCTAGAATGGAAGTCCTTTCTCCTCAGCATCTCAAAGGCCTGGCTTCATTGTCTTCTAGCTTCCAGTCCCACGTTACTTGAAGCCACATTTCAAATCTATGGCCGTTGTGCGGCTCCCTTCCTTCTCTTCCTGCTTGGGGAGGAGCAGCCTCTTCCTCTCTCTACGCCCTCGCCGCTCTGGCCTCCAACCCAACTCCCTCCAATTCTACTGCCCCCTGAGGCCCCTGTCTTTTAAAATCTCTCCTGCTCGCCCCTGCCTCTGTTCTGTGTGCCCATCCTCCTGATTCTGTCTCACAGAAGCCCAGAAACTGTGAGGGGTGGGGCGGAAATGCTGGAAACACCCCTAGGCTATTCAAATGTTACATCCTTAAGTCCATGCTGCTTTTTCCCTTTATATCAATGCATTTTTCCTAGATAGTCACAATCCAGAACACTCCCACAGGGCAATGTGGAAAGGCCCAACAGATAAAAAAAAAAAAGTAAATTCATAATATAAATGACCCAAAACACTTCCTGCCATGGATGTGGAAAGGGGGCCCATCTTCCTTTCTCTGCCCTTTTCAGAGTGTGGGCTCGGCCAGTTGGACACGTGTGTTGGGGCTTTGGGAATAGGAGGGATGGTTGGAATCTGTATGTTGGGACAGCCAGCAGTGATGGCCACCCGGCCAGCCCAATCTTGTTTCCTGCCCCGTTGGGCCTTTCAGCTCCTGCCCTTAACCCAGCTGTTCAGCGAGCTACCGACTGCCTCCTGTCACTCTGCTGGGCTGCCCAGTCTTAGAACCCCTCCACCTCCCCACCCATGTTTGGGGAACTCCCCGCCTTAGGATCCTTACCAGAACCTCCTCGCCTAGGCTGCACCAATCAGAGACATGGCCCTGTCCTTGAAGAGAAAGCCACATTGCTGAGGGGCAAGGCCACAAGACAGAGTTTGCAACCGTGGCAGCGGCCAAGGCCAGGTTACAACGTGGGAGGGAAATCTATGTTCTACAAATATAAAAATATTTCCTTTTTGAGTTTGTGTTTTTGCATGTTATCCTTTTTAAAAACTTTTATTGTGAAATATATGCATACATATACATATGAAAATATAAAACCATTACGTACAGAATAAAAAGTTATAAAGCGAACTCCCTTAAAACCACCCAGATCAAGAAGTATTACAGCTGCCCTATGACCCAGTAACAAGATTACAGCTGCCCTATGACCCAGCAGCCCCACTTCCAGAAACACACACAAAAAAACATGTGTGGGGATTTTCGTGGAAGCACGTTCTGAACAGCAGAAGCCAAAGTCGAAGTACCTCGAGCTGTCCTGGCAGCCATGAACATCTCTGTGCAAAATCCCCACACCTGGGAGGGATGACGGACCAAGGCTGTGCCTCGACAACGGGGCCGGTGTGATGGAGGGCCAGGGGGCTGGGGAACAACTTGACTCAAGGTTGCTTCATTTTTGTCTTTTGTAAAAAAATAAAATCTGCAAGGGCTGTTTTTCTGTCGAGCAATCCCACTTTAGGTCATTCGGTCTATGAGCCTACGGACGTGGATGCAAATAGAGCCAAAGCTTCCTGCGCAAAAATCATCATCACGGCAATATTTTTACAGCCCCAAGTAAAACAGTTTGAATGTCCGATAATTGGTAAATAAATCTCCATAGTCATGAGAACGACCGTCTATATAGTAATCATTCAGGGAAAAGAATTTAACAATGTGGAAAATGCTTATGGCGGAGAAAAATGTAGACAACACACTGTTGATGAAATGCAATCGCAAGGATGTGCGAAACAGAAAAGACTCAAATATCAAAAGGTGAAGGCGAAAAGGAAGGGCGGAGGTAAAAATCGCTTTTCTCTAGGAATCGTTTGCAGTCGGCCTCCCGCCGCTGCCCCTGCGGCCTCCGCTGGCTCGGGGGAGGCTCGCTGGAGCTGAGAAGTGCGCTATTTTGCTGCACACTCTGGAGTGTGTGAAGCGCACTGCACGCAAAGCACACTGCGCATGCTCGCTTGGAGGACCAGGAGCCCCTGGATGCTGCACTAGCCTCTGAGGCCCAGGCAGACCTGGAACTGAGTTCCGCCTGGGACGGGGGCCTCTCATTTCACTCCGTACCTAGTCCCTGTCCCTTTCAAAGAGGCTGGGAAAGTAAACTCCAGTAAGTGGCCCAGCCTGGTCCTGAGTTAGTCTTCTAGCCAAGAGCTGGACCCATTCATTATATATAGCTGGGCCTCGGGTCCCTAGGCCAGGGGGTGGGGCAGCTCTTGGGCACACAGGCATGGTGGCACCTGTCCCTAGCCCAGAGTTCCATCCTGTGCCCTCCTCAGCTGAGACCCGAAGCCTCTTCCTGGAGACCTGAATAGGGTTTGGCCTCAGGCCGATGGCAAAGGGTCAAGGTCCTACCCTCTAGGAGCCAGAAGATGGGGTAGAGGGGCCGGGTGAAGATGGCATGGAAGGTGTGCAGGAGCTGGGCCTCGGGCTCCAGGCTGTAGAAGGTGAGGCAGCCAGAGACCAGGTCCAAGTCCACGCCCAGGAGCTTCCCCGACACCGCCGGGAGGCGCCGGGCCTCCCCGTTGTGCCAGGCCTGGGCGCCTTCCTCCTGAATGCAGAGCCCCCAGGAGTGGGGCCCCCGGCCGATGTTGTCTGTGTGGGGTCCCTGCCTGAGCCGCGTCAGTTCTGGGTAGGCGACGCCCAGGGTCACCGAGTGGTTGGACGTGCGCACCTCCCAGTAGTGCCGCCCGGACTGGAAGCTCTGGGCACACTGCACCTGCCAGAGCTCGAAGCTGCCTGGCTTGGCCGGGCCCCGCGGCTTGAGACAGTGCTTCACCTGCTGGTCCTGCCGAGACAGGTAGAGGTGGCGGTTGGCGCTGTCCGGATCAAAGGTCAGGTTTCGGTAATCTGTTGGGGAGAGATGGACCGAAGGTAAGAGGGCGGGGTGTCTGCGCACGTGCACCCCCCTTGTTCCCAAAGGGGAAGGCGGCAACGGGAGCCCCGCTGACAGGATGCCAGGCACAGGATGCTGCAACCTGGGCGGGCAGTGGATGTCGTCACGGCGGTCAGTCCTCGCAGTAACCCGACGTGGGACCTTCCACACGCCTCTTTCCACAGATGAGAAAACTGAGGTCCAGAAAGGCAACCTAACTTGATAGTAACTGGGAGAACTATGATTGACCCCAAGTTTGTGCGCCCAGACCCTCGTTAAACACTATACTGGATCCGTGTGTAAGAGGTGTGTGTCCTGCAGTGGGTATGCAGTGGGGTGAGGCCAGACCCAGGGATGGTCACAGCACATGCCACACACACATACTCACACATGCACACGAACATGCAGGAGTATACATGCCCATGTGCTCGCAGTGCACGTGCATTCACACATGCACCCACGCATGTAATGATGCACTCATACGCACACACGGGTGAACATACACGCGTCGGGCCTCCTTACTCTGCCAAAGTTTCCTCCTCAGTGGACAAATCAGGCTCAGGACGGGTGCCCGGGGACCTGGGGCCTCTAAGGGCAAAGCAGTGTTAGGAAGTGATGGGGAGGGGAGCTCATGGAGGGCTGGGCCCTGACTCCACCCCCATCCCCAGTGGGAGGGACAGCTGGACCCCAAGGGGTAGGGAGAGATACAGAATCCGCCTTACCCATGGGACCCAAGTCAGCTGCCTCAGCTAGTGCTTCGGGGGGGCCCTCCTTGTCCAGGAGAAGGTCACAAAGCTGGCTCAGGGACTCCTTCAGGCCACCCAGCTGCTGATCCTCATCCCACTGTGGGGGAGTCAGTGGCCCGAGTGGCCCCGGGGGCACGAGGAGCTGTGATTCCTGAGTCCCAGGGACAGCTGCAATAAGCTTTGGCACAAGAGGCAGGCATGCTGGTCCCCCAGCCTGCTGCCCTGAGGCCTGGTACCTGGAAAAATGTTTGGTCATCCGAATGCTCCAGGAGGTCCCGGATCCTGCGGTCAGAATGAACCACAGCCTCCAGGTGGCCCTGGATTCGCTGCTCCTCGTCCCGGGCCTGCGCCAGAGCCTGTGTCTTGGCCACTTCGATGTCCCTCAGTGCCGATATCCGACGCATCTCCAAGGCCTGCAGCAGGCAGCTGAACTTGGCAGAGACCATGGAAGCCAGGGTGCAGATTGAGTTCTGGGTGGGCACAGGAAAAGCCTAGGGTGGCCAGGGCCCTGCCCCACACCAAGGCAGGCCAGGGCCACAGCTGCCCATGGAGCTGAAGGATGGGGATGCCAGGAGCCAGGATCCCTGGAACCTCTTCCCCCTGCGCAGCCCCTCACTCCATGATGCCAAGGAGCATTTCCAAGGTAGCTCACATCTACTGCCCAGTGTTCCAGGGACAAGCTGGCGGATGCCTGAAGGACACAACACGAAGACATGGCGGGGTGGGACAGACACGCCTGTACCTGGATCTGGCTGCTTTGCTGCTGCAGCTCCTGTAGCTGGCTCTTCGCCTGGGTGGCCTGCTGCTGGGTGACTTCCAGCATGGCTCTCAGCCGAGCCTGTGGTGCCCACGGGGGGACGGGGGATGAGTGACAAGAGGGGGCGAGGATTGGTTGTGAAGTCCCCCTCATTCAACCCACAAACACCTGTAGATGCTGGGCAACCCCTCCTTGTGCCGCCCCAGGCAAGGGTGACCGGTGGGCTGGCACAGAGCCCCTTGCCCACCTGGAACAGGACAGTGCATGGGCACAGCAGAAGCCTTGGGCTGAACACCTGACTTCCAGCCTGTCTTGCAATCTGAGCAACCTGGGGCAGAGCACCCGCCCTCTCTGGGCTGTAACCCCACCCCAGTACCCCTAGTCAGTAAATGGGAGCAATATTTCTGGCTTAGGTGGCCTTGCAGGGAAGGGGTGATGGCCCAAAGCACCAAAGCTGTTTGATGAGTGGGCTGTGCAGTGCATGTATAAGATGGGCTCTTCCAAATGCCTGGCCAGTTCTCAGCCCCAGCTTTGGGCACCAGAGGAAGAGGGCATCCCTATCTGGTTGTGCCACCTCTGGTCCCCTTGCGGATCAAAACGTTGTGGTCTCCTGCCCCATTCCCGCTAGGACCTGGTTCCCTAGTCCTGATCAAGAGTCTGTCTTGCTTCTTCTCCTCCCAGAAACGCTTGCAGTAAGGGCTGCTGTTATCCCCACTTCACAGTCCAGGAAATGAGTGAGATGTTGATAGTTTGGCCAAAGTCATCAGATTTTCCTAGTTCCAGTGCTCCGCCTCTGTCCAGGCCCTATGTAGGAAGTAGGAGGGCTGACCTTCCTGGTCACCTCGACTCCCCCCGAAGGACTTGCATCTGCCCTCTCATACCCCACGCAGTTGCACTGCACTTCCTCTCTCTCTAGCAAAATCCCCGCTTTGTCGGCGCCTGCGACATCTGGTTCTGGTTGTATCACCTGTCCCGCCTCCCTGTTGCTGTCATCTACTGGCTCCACTGCGAAATCTCATGCTTAGTGCTGGGTGTTCATGCCACCAGCAGAGCCCTTTGCTTCACTCCATCTTATGAACTCTTCCCTGACCTCGCCCTGGCCCGTCCCCAGCTCTGAAATCTCAATTTGAAATATCTATTTCTGACCATCACTTCTTTTTATCTCGGAATTAAGAACACCCCAAAGCCGCCTCCTGCCGAAGCTGCCCGCGCAGTGGAGAGCAGGGCGGGGCGCCCCGCGCGTGTCACCTCGCGCTCCCGGCGCTCAGCGTCCAGCAGCACCCACTCGTGGAGGCGACACTCGCTCATGGTGCACGCGCTGCACACGCAGCGGCCCTCGGTGCGGCAGAAGACTTCGAGCGGCCGCCCGTGCTGGGGGCAGCACGCGCTGGGGTCCGGGCTGGGGCCGGGCCCGGCGCGCACCACCTCCAGGACTCCGCTGAGCGCCACATTGCGGCGCAGCTCGGCGCCGTCGCGGAAGGGCTCCCGGCACTCGGGGCACGCCTTCTCGCAGCCGCCCCACCAGTCCCGGATGCAGGCCCCGCAGAAGTTGTGGCCACAGGGCAGGGTCACCGGGTCCTGGTAGAGTCCCAGGCAGATGGAACAGGTCAGCTTATCCTCCAGCAGCGACGTGGCCATGTTGGCTGCGGGCGGAGGGCGGACCCGAGCCGCGCCGCGGAATGTCCCGGCCTCTTAAAGGGACCGTGAGCCCGGCAGGTGCGGCGGGGAGGAGCGCAGGCCTGCATGGGGAGACAGGCGTGACAGCCCTTATCTGAGGAACCTCAGCAGCCGCGCGCCCAGTCCACCCCTGCGTCTCCGCCCATGCTGCGCCCACGGCCTCCCGCCTCCATGTAGGCCTCGAGCCACCCCGGGCTGAGAGGTGAGATCTGGCCTTCTGGTTCCACCTTGTGACCCCCATTCCGCTTTCCCAGACCCTCAGTCCAGCAGCTCCCGTGCAGGGGATTTGGTCGCGGCCTCTAGAGACAGGAACCGCACCGGGCCGGCCCTCCCCTTGGCTGAGAGCCATCACGGAACCTTTTCTGGACCCCTCATCTGAAACCTAATAACATCGGCATCTACCACCCCCGGTTCCGGCGATTACATGAGACAGTGCACTGCGGGTACCTGGCGATGAGAGCAGGGGCCACACAGCTAGTACTCATTAAATGCGTTCTCCCGACCCAAGCTGCTCTGCTGCACTTCCTCCTTGAGCTGAGTCTCAGGCATTTGTCAGATCGGGGTGTCTCCCTTCTCTAGGCCAGGCAGAAACAGTGAGGTGGGCATTTCTGGTCACCAAGAGACAAACCAGTCGTGTTTTTCATATCCCTTAATGGAAACCCGAGAGCGGCACTTGGAGTCCAGATGCCCTCCCGTGCCCGCCCTCTGCTGGCGAGTTCCTTGTTTGCAGGTCTAGGCTGTTCTGGAAAGCGGTGACTCTCTAGCAGCTGAGCAGAGGGCTCTGGATCACTAACCCACCCATGGGGCAGTGTGTTGGGCCAGGACCAGCTGGAGGGTTAACTCTTTCTAAACAAGCCAGCCTAATTTTGAGGCAGGATGC
The DNA here is from genome assembly GCF_000325575.1 of Pteropus alecto. Lineage (NCBI taxonomy): Eukaryota > Metazoa > Chordata > Mammalia > Chiroptera > Pteropodidae > Pteropus > Pteropus alecto. Next base: position 4,424,174 of record NW_006436283.1, on the reverse strand, counting down.
CCTCTCGCTGGGCTGCTGCACCATGCCTTGTGTTGTAAACATGTCGTTTCTTTCCCTGGAAAAGGTGCACAAATCTCGTGACTGGCTACTGGGCAGTCTTTACCTCAGGGGGGAGAAAGAAATACCCTAACTATCCAGTGAAGGACAAAGGGCTTTCTGGGCTCCCAGCAGGGTTGTGCCCAGAGGTGTGAGGCCTGCGGACGCCCATCTGACAGGCCCCCTTATTCAGAGCATCCGCTGGCCCCGGCCAGGAGCCCGCAGCACACTGCGAACAGCCAGCAAGGGACTGATGCTCGGGGCTGTGGGAGCAGCCAAGGCCATGGACTGCTTTTCTTCTTCTGTACCTGTCTTCAGCCACAGGATCACAGGACCCCTGACACCCTCAGGAGGCAGAGGTGACGGGCCATTTCCTGGGGTGGGGGGCAGCCGTCTTCCTACCCATGAAGCAGTATAACTTTGGCAGGGGGATGGGGGCGTCTGTAGGCTCCCGGAACAGAGCCAGGCCAGCTATAGCAAAAATCATCTTTATTCACACACACACACCCCTGCCGCCACCCCTGGAGAGAGCCTCTTCACTCCCAGGCCCTGGCCTGCTGGGCGGGCTGCAGAGGGGCTGCCTCAGGCGGGGCCTGGAAGGCCCAGCCCACTCTCTGAGGTGGGTGGCACTCTGGCCACTCAGTAGATGCCATAGGTGGGTTCGTGACTGTCCCTGTACCGGTCCAGGTAGCGCAGAGGCTGCCGGTGGGGGAAGCGCTTCTGCTTGGGGTGGTAAGGGGGCGGCCGCACAAACTCAAACACGGGCTCCCGCATGTCTGCAAGAAGAGTGACGGGGTGTGGGTGTGGGCTGCTGTTGGCCTGAGCCCCTCTTCCTGTCTCTAGGCTGGGACGACCCAGCCAACCCGCTGGAGGAATGGCCGACCCCTTGTGGCCAGGGAGAACCGCCTGTCAGGCCCAGAGAGGTCTGTGAGCTCAGGCCAGCGCCCCGCTCCTCCAGCCCACTTTGCCCTTACCCAGAAGCTGGTGGAAGGTGTGGGTGACTGAGTCATCCCAGCGGCACTGGAAGAAGGCCAGGCCAGCTGGAGTCATGGCTTCTTGGTGTTTCTTGTAGAAATCAAAAGTGTGGAAGGTCCGCTGGGCAAGCTGGTAACTGTAAGAAGATGGGGAGCACTGGAGAGTAGGGAGTGGGGCACCAGAGGCCCACAGCTCACCTCCAGCCCCACGGGCAAGCCTGAGAAGCCCCTTAGGATCTGCCTAGCACAACTACTGTTCTGCCCGCCTTGAAGCCTGAGTTAAGAGGGAGGGGGACTGAGCAAGACCACCCCTTCCTGGGAAGCAGGCCTGAGGCGGGGTGATGGTGGCAGTGACGTGTGGAGGGTGTGGATTACCAGGGTGAGGGCCGGGTGTCCCCAGAAAAGTCGATTGGCTTGTCCTGCCTGAAGAGCAGGAAGGCAAAGCGGTGGAAGCCGGAGCCGCGGGCAGGGAAGGGGGGCAGGTAGGGACACGTCTCCTGTCCTTCAGCCACCCTGTTGCCTGGGATATTGGTTCTGGTGGGATAAAAAATAACCTGTTAATTGCCACTCGAGGGAGGTGGCAGCAGGAGCATCCCCAGCCACGTTCTCCCTGGAGACTGATATAACTCCTGAGATCGCTATCGTACAGTCAAGTAGGAGGTGGAGTTCTGTGAAGCCTTGGGGTTCAGAGGCCGAGGCCAAGGGTCTCAGAGGCTGTCAGGATGAGAGTAAGGCTGAGCAGCCTGTTCGCTAGGCCCTGGGGAGCTGGTGAGGCTGCCACAGCCATTAAGACTGGAGACCACGCAACCTTTGAGCTGCTTCTCTCTCCATTTCCTGAAGCTGTGTGGTCTGCCTAGCCTGGCGCCAGGATGGCCACTGACCTGCCTCGAGAGGCAGCCCCAGACGGTCCTGCTACACAGGCTGGGAACTGCAGCTGAATAAGAAGGAGAGAAACCAGTCTCCCAGTCACCGGCCCCGATTACCTAGAGGTCCCAAAGCTGGGGTCACCTGCTTGACTTCTGCCCCCTGGCCTGGTGCTCAGAGCCAAAGGCCACCAAGAAAACAGCCTGGGCATGTCACAGCTGCCAGAGGCCTCTCATGGTCACTTTCCCATTTGATTATCACAGAGCCCCTCAGGGTGGTTAAGGAACATTGAGGCACCATTGTAGTTTTACAAGTGAGGAAATGAGTTCAGGGAGACCAACAGGCCTGTGGGAGCAGCCCAGGCCCGTGGCCTGCTTTTCTTCTGTCTCTGTCTTCAGTCCGTGGATCACAGGGCCCCTGACACCCTCAGGAAGCAGAGGTGAGGGGCCACCTCCTATGGTGGATGGTTAATCCGAAGTCCCACTGTTAATCCATGGTGAAGCCCAAACTGAGATTCAGGTGTAGCTCTTTCCAGGATTCCACGGCCTCCGTGCATGCCTCTGACCCACTGCCCCACCCCAGGTACTCACACCAGCCAGTGGACATACTCGGCATCCGGCTCCAGCAGGTGTCCATCTGCACACAAACAGACCCATTGAGTGAAGGCCCTGCCACCGTCTGCCACCCGTTCCCTTGGAAGAAGCAGGGGCTGGAGCTCTTCACCTGGCCCTTCCCCCAGCTCCCTGGCTCATGGGAGGGAGGGAGGCCTAGCGAACCCTAGATACCTACCCAAGTTGGTGAGCAGCAGTGTCCACATGGAGCCCTTGTCTGCCTCATAAGTCACCTCTGGAGCATGGGCAGCCTGACAGGGAGAGAATGGGGGAGCTGTCACCCTTACCAGGGACAGACAACGTGTTATAAGCACCTTCTTCCTGGAGAGCAGGAACCTGAGGCAGCCTTGGAGAAGGGAGAGCCCACTCTGACCTAAACAACCCGAGAGGCAGGCTGGCAAAGAGAAACTCATAGAAGGAGCCCGCCCGGCAGAGCTGCCTCTCCAGAGATCTGAGACACAAGGAGGCCCACGTGTCAATGGACAGGGGCCAGGAGGGCACTCTGAGGACAGCAGACCAGTCACTGGAGCATGCCAAGACGGAGCTTTTTCTTTCATTCGGTTCCTCCTTTTTTTTTTGGTAATTATCATGGTTTTGTTTACCAGGAAATCTAAAAGAGGAGACATGCACCAACAAAACTCTGAACAGGCCATGACGACATCGTGCTCGTGCCTCCTTAACCACCTCGACGAATCTTTCAAAAAGGAGCAGTCCTCGGCCCTGCAGTGGGATGTGTCTGGGGCAGGGAAGGGTGCAAGCCCGCAATTACCTCAGTTGGAGTGACCTCATTGCCATAGTACACAGGCATCAAGTCTTCCTCACCCACGGCATAGGCCACGTGCAGGGGAACTCGGGGCACAAAGGTGGCACCGTGGAACAGGTCTCGGTAGAGGCCATAGTACTCTGCCAGACGCTGCTTGTGGTAGGGGCCACAGGTCTTCTCCCACTCAGCCCGCACAGCCTCCAGCGGGATCCGCACTGGGAAGGAATAATGCCACTGGGATGCACAGTGGGGGCAGGGACACGCCGGGCCCTCTCCCCTGGGAGGGCCTACCTGTGTGGAGGCGGGCGGCTCGCTCCTCCTCCACATTGGACCGCAGCTCCCAGAGGACCTGTTTTCGCTCCAGCAACTGTTGGGTCCGACAGATCTTAGGTGGAGGCAGCCCAATGTCAATGTTGTCTTTGGGATCTGGGAGGGAAGATGTGTTGGAGAAAGTGGGATCATGTCTTGGTAAAGCCACCTGTCCCTACCTAATCCTCTCACCTGCGCAACGTCTGCTGCTAAAGCTTTCCCTTTAATTCACAAAACAAGCATACTGTGCAGTGTCTGCTTCACAAACCTGAACTGGATCCAGTTGCTAAGCAAACAGGGTAAGCTTGAGATTGTATTTTCTGATCCCTAAACCAAGTTACACTGTCTAGGTCATGGGAAATAGAGGCAGATGGTCTCTGAATTATAGTTGGGATCACCTTCAAGTCTGTTCATAGCTGGCCACAGACACAGACCTGTGTCCTCTGTACAATTAACAACTGAAGCTGGAAAGCCTTAAGGAAGCAGCTCTCACATTTAATGAACAAATCATACAGCTTGCCTAGGAAATTTGTTACAATTCAGATTCTGACTCAGCAGGTGAGATGGGGCCTGAAATCGCATCTCTAACAAGCTCCTAGTAAATGCCTGTGTTGCTGGTCCCAGAACACACTGAGTAGCCAGGCCTGAGAGAATTTTCAATCCAACACCTTTTTCCTTTTGCATTAGACAATAAGTAACGTGCAGTGAACCCTCATCAGAGACGGCATTAGTCTAAGAATTCCAATGGGCTGTGTTCTTTAATCCTCACAATTTTGTGACGGGCACAATTATTTGATTTTATAGTTGAAGAAACTGAAGCTCAGAGAAATCACTCCCAAAAGGTCACGTGGACTTGGGTTTAAAGCAGGCTGTGCAGATTCCATGCCTGTGCCCTTAACCACCATAAACACTGCCTCTGTAAATGCTTTCCAAAGGATGCACTTGTAAGTTGCTCAAGGGCAGGGTGCCAGAGTCACCCTCCCCAGAGCTTTCAATTTCACTCAGCAAAGGACTGTACATCTATGTGCTGGGCACTATGCGGGTGCGAGGATCCAATGATGGTCAAGACTGGCAGGATTCCTAGTTGTGAGCTTCCCTAGGGAGCTCACAACTGGGAGGAAGGCGAGGAAAAGATTCAAGATAGTGTGGCCAGGGCTATGTACAGAATATTTTAGGAGCGTAGAGGGTCGTTCTAACTCAGAATGGCGGGGCGGGAAGTGGTCAAGAAAGGGTTTTAGAAGTAGAAATATGTAAGGTAGATCTCTAATAGTGGAGGAAGGGAATGTTCTAAGTACCGGGGACGACAGATGTGAAAAATCGTGGTGGGACTACACCGCTAACAGTGCTCAAGGGGACACAGGCTGGCTCCCCGCCAAAGCTCGGGAAGGACGCCGGTGGGACCCCCGTCCCGAGTCCCGAGGCTGGCGCCCACAGCCCCTGCTCCGGTCGCCCCGCACCTGACTTCTCCCCGAAATGCTCCCGGTAGGTCCGCCACCAGTGCGGGGCCCGCGCCTCCTGCTCAGCCTGGCGCCGGTAGCGGTCGAAACTGCGATACTTCTCCAGCCGCTCCAGGTTGCTCACATCGATGTCCTCATTGGGCATCGGCCCCAAAGGGGCAGTGCGGCGGCTCAGCGCGGCTGCGGGCAGTGAGCGGAACGTCAGGCCGGCTATGGCCCGGTCCCACGGAGGCCGGAGCGGGCGCTGGCTTGAACCCCAGGGTGCAGGCTAAATGGGGACCTCCAAGAACCCCCCAACCCCCAGAACCCTCACCCGAGGTGCTGAAGCCCCGCCACCTCTGACTTCTGCACAGCGCGGGTCGCCACCAGGGCGCCGCCATCTTTCCTCACGTCGGCGCCGCCGCCCCTAGGCCCCCGCAGAGGTGGCCGGAGCGGCGCCCGAACGCGCCGGAGGCCCC
>NW_006436283.1:4415470-4418660 GCF_000325575.1 Pteropus alecto | reverse complement strand
CAGCCACGCCCCCTCCCAGGCCCCGACTCCTCCTTCCCGGGATCCCGGATCTCCTCCCTCCCGGCCACAGGCAGCTGCGGGCGCTGGGCGCCGGGGCTCCGGAAATTCCCTGTGGACGGCTGGGCGAAGCTGTGCGCGGTCGGAGTCCCTGCCCGGCGCCGGCCACCAGGGGGCGGCACAGACCAGGAGCGGCAGGCGGGGCCCGGCCTCCGCCCGGAAGCGAGGAGGTCGGCGCTTTGCGGGAGTCCGGGTGCACCTCTGGACCCAAACCCCGGAAGCGGTATCCTGAGCCCCTCAGTGGTGCAGCAGCACGGGCTGGGGGCGGGGTGCGAGCACGGATGCTGGCGTCAGGCTGCTTGGGTTCAAATTCCAGATTGTGACCTCGCGCCTTTGCAGTTGCCTCATTTGGAAAAAAAAAAAAAGGCCTGTAACAGCAATGCTTACTTCATACAGTTGTTAGGATTAAATTAAACACATATAAAGTACTGACTGTGGTATGTGTGTTAGCTTTTGATCACCCCCAATTTACTGGTATCCACAGAGCACATAAGCGACCTGGTTAAGATCGTGCCTCTGCCTAAATCCTTCCAGGGCTGTGTTGCTCTTGGGATCCAGTGCTCACAAGGTAAAACTTGGTACTCCTGGTGATCTGGCTCCTCTGTCCCCGACCTCCAGCTTCCACGACACCAGACCTTCTTCACTTACTTGGGCACAGGAACTTTACACGTACTGTCACTTCTGCCTGCTGCTCCTCACTTCCCTTAGTTGCCTGGCTGCCTCCCAGCCCCAGTGGAGTGGCAACCAGCCCAGGGCCTCTTGCCGCATCCAGCAAGCGGTAAATCCTGCCACGTCCAGCGCGGCTCTGGAGAATGTACCTGAGTGGGAATGGTGGGAGATGAAGAAAAGAAAGAAGACAGAAAGCTGGGATCCGGAGGTCTACTGTCCACTGATGGTGGACAATGGCAGAGTTTTATTTTTGCAAGCTGCTTTTATACAAAAACATACTAGTTGGCATAAGCAGTTTCCCTTAGGCAGAATAAGTTTCTTTTGCTTTTCCCAAGCCATATCTTATGATCTTTGGCTTGTTTGTCTCCCTGCAGCTACGTTTATACTTGCTTGATCTCAGAAAAAGTTTACGGAGGAGGCAAGGTAACTCTAGGTTGCCTTTGCAGACTGTAAGGACCTTGTCAGCTTCCAGGGACAGAGGCATGGGGATTGCTGGTCTACCAGGTGGGTCATATTTCTCCATTAGTCCTTATCTTGTTCTCAGTCCTAGAACCCTCTAAGAGTGGAGCTGGCTTGGAATTTAACTGTTTGAAAGGTCCTGCATGGATTCCCACATGTATCGACTAGAAGCAAATAATAAGTATGAATAACTCTTGAAACTGGAAGCAGTGGTCCTACCAGTGCCTTTTATTGTTACTTTCCACCAGTGTTTCTCTCTGCAGGGAACTGAATTAAGTAAGCATCTGGGTCATGACCTGGAGTTGTTTATAATTTTGAGGGGGGAAGAGACAGATCAGCAGATACACAACACTCATTCCTATATGCAGCCCTCTACCATCTGTGTTCCGGGAGAAAGCTGATGTAAGGGGATGAGTAAGCTCGCCACACCTTAATGCCAGTGTCAGCCAAGCATAAATGAATCAGGAGGTTTGGGCTAGAAATAAATGATAATGATTTATTCCAGGGTCTTAGGATTTGCAAACCAGAAACACGACTGGGCAATACTCAGAGTGGTCCGAAGAAGAAAGTAGTTCTCATAGTAAAAAGTACATTCTTGAGAGGAATCAGTCCTGCATTCTTTGCTTCTGGATTAGTCCAAGATGATAATCTTCCCAATGTCTGGTGGTCTGGATAATGGATGTCGGGAGGTCTGGATCCGTGACATCCTTTCCTAAGTCCTTCAGGGAGTAATTAGAAGGTTATCTATAGAATATGTATATGTATACGTATAATTTCCAGGCATAACTAGAGAGTTCAAAAATTTAATTTCCTGGCTAATTAAAGCAAAAGTAGAATTGTCTCCTCAGACCTCAGCCTACTTGATTATAGTAATTTAGCACCTTGGCTAGAGTGACCATTTTATTTCTTCACTCCTCACAAGGGAGAGTGATATAGAGCTGTTAGTTACAGGCACTGAGTAACCATCTCCACTTGGCTGTTTCATGGGCACTGGTGTCATCTGAGTGACACTACCCCGTTGCCCAAGCCAGAAGCTTGGGGGTTCTCTTGGACACATCTTTTCTCTCAACTTCCATCCTGACCCTCTATGTCAGGTGCCAGGTCCTGTGGGGTCACTTTGCTGTGGCCTCTCACTGCCATTCCTGGTACAGTGCTGTCCTCAGCCTCCTCTGCTTCACTGCCAGGCAGCCTTCTGACAGTTTCCTGTCCCGTCTGACTCTTGCCCCTTCCTGTCCTCCACCCAGAGCCACAAGGGGTTTTCTAAGATGCAAATATGGTCCCACCCTGTTTAAAACCCTTTGATGAATACTTTTTGCCCTGAAGATAAAAATTCAAACTCTTCAACAAGATATACAGACATATGAGCCTGTTCCCTAATTCTAAATCCATTTCTTTCTTGAAGGCCTCCAAATGTTGTGTCCAGAATAACCAGACCCAACTTGAGTGTTCTTAACCAGGAGACAGTTTATTAGCCGGCGGCTGTCCTTGCAAAGGAGCAGCCTCGAATTGCCAAGATACAAGGTTTTTAAGCCCCAAATCCCATTCCTCATTCTGTCTTAAACACAAAGGTCCATCTTTCTCCTATTCATTACCTGTCAACCCACTGGTCAGGTGTGCAAGCGGGGAGTACAGAAGCAGAAAGCTTGTTGTTAGAATGTTATGTTTCTATGGGTGATTGCCTATGTTCCCATGGGCTATAGCCAGTGTTCCCATGGGCGATGGCCAAACAGTAATTTTTAGCTTATATACAATTGATTATTTTTTATGCCACGCAAGCAAGCAGGGTTACATAGGCTAAAATTGGCAGTTAGTGTATGAGTTCATTGTTATAAGTTTCATGATTAACAGAATGTGGTTAGGGGTTCCAGAAACTAGGCCTAAGTTATAGACTTCCTTTGTCCAGTTTCAGGTTTTAATTATTCTTTAACCCTTTTACATTTCAGCAAGCTATTACATTCCCCACTGGTTTTCTTTAGAATGACTCAATCCTTGAGTCTAATGTTAG
>NW_006436283.1:4413604-4414254 GCF_000325575.1 Pteropus alecto | reverse complement strand
TTTCAGCTTAAATTTAGTTAAAGATTCCTTAAGTCTTTTATTTATCTTTTCTACTTGTCCTGAACTCTGAGGTCTGTAAATACAATGTAATTTTCAGTTAATCTCTAATATCTTAGCTAACATTTGACTTGTTTGGGCAATGAATGCCGGGCCATTGTCAGACCCCAATGATAAGGGCAGGCCAAATCTCAGGACTATCTCTGATACTAATTTTTTAGCTACTACTTGTGCAGTTTTATGCTTAGTGGGATAGACCTCAGTCCATCCAGAGTACGTGTCAATGAAAACTAATAGGTACTTAAATCCAAAAGTTCCAGGCGTAACTTTTGTAAAATCAAGCTCCCAGTGCTCTCCAGGTCTCTTTCCCCTGAGTCTCACTCCTTGTTCCGTGGAGGTCCTTCCTTAGTCTACTTGTGCATATACTGCACACCTATTAGCCACGTCCTTGGCTAAATTTTCAGTCCTGGAACATAATAATCCCTTTTCAATAGTTCAATTAACTTGGTTCCTCCTAGATGGGTGGACTGGTGTGTTAAGTCTATTAAGGTCTTTCCCAAAGCCTGAGGAAGGAGCGATCTTCTATCAGGGAGCATTCTCCATCCTTGTTTTCCCTCTTTTTGTTTTTTCCAGTCTTTCACTTAATTCACAGT
>NW_006436283.1:4411423-4411975 GCF_000325575.1 Pteropus alecto | reverse complement strand
CTATTGTTAAAGACCTTCTGAGCTATTTCTAATAATTTGGATAAATTTTCTCCCTCAAAACCTTTCAATCTCTGTAATTTCTTTTTAATGTCAGGGGTCGACTGGCTAACAAAGGCCAAATTAATGGCTCTTCTATTGTTGGGGTCCTCCGGGTCAATAGGTGTATATAAGCGGTAAGACTCTAATAGTCTTTCCAAGAATGTTGCAGGTGACTCGTCCTTAGTCTGAATTACTTCACTTACCTTGGACAGATTTATTGGTCTACGTGCAGCAGCCCGGAGTCCCTGTAGCAGAAACTGGCGATACCTTAGGAGAGCCTCCTTACCTTGATCTGTATTTGGATCCCACTGGGGACGTTGAGTCGGAAACACAGCCTGTAACCTGGTTAAGTCTGCTGTGGGCTGCCCATTTGGGTCTGTTACTCCTCTAGCCGCCTCCCGCAAAATTCTTTCTTTTTCTTCAGTAGTGAATAAGACCTGTAAGAGCTGTTGGCAATCATCCCAAGTGGGCTGATGGGTAAAGAAAATCGACTCTAAATGGGAGATTAGTCCT
>NW_006436283.1:4403798-4411412 GCF_000325575.1 Pteropus alecto | reverse complement strand
TTTTCTTCGGTAGTGAATAAGACCTGTAAGAGCTGTTGGCAATCATCCCAAGTGGGCTGATGGGTAAAGAAAATAGACTCTAAAAGGGAGGTTAGTCCTTGTGGTTTCTCTGAAAAGGATGGCGTTTGCAATTTCCAATTATATAAATCACTAGTACTGAATGGCGAGTAGATGACAGTAGGCTCACCTCCACCTCCTGGAATCACCTTCAATGGGGCTTGAACAGATACTGGCTCTTTCAGGGAGGTTGAATCAGGGGAAGGTGGCCTACGACCCCTAGACCGGGTTACAGGAGGTCCCGGTCCCTCCGGAGGAGGACGTCTACCCCCATTTCCATTATAGGGTGGCGGATACCAGTCATCCTCCGAGGGAGGTCCCTGCAACACCGGTGGGGGCTTCTTAAAACCCTGGGGTATGGCTGCCATTACAGTAACGGGTGCATGACTGCAATTCTGTAAGTATTTAGGGGCATCAGAAACAACATCAATCCAAACATCAACATAAGGAATTTGGTCAGGATGCCCAGGGTTTCTATAAATCACACCTCGAACCCGGAATGCAGTTTGCATGTTAAATGATCCCTCGGAGGGCCATCCTACTCCGAAGGTCGGCCAATCTAATTGACAAAAGCGCTGCAAATCAAAAGGGGTTACTGAAGCACCATAGGCCCTTGCCCTACGACGAAAATCTTTAAAGTTGTTAAGCATGCACTGTAACGGAGTTAGTTTGCCCTGTGATTGTCCCATAGTTCCACAATAAAGCACACGAAGCAAAACAAAACAAGACAGACACAGACTAACAAACCAGAACAGGACTGAGAAAACTGTCGTCACAGTCTCAGTCGACCGCCGACTTACTTGTCGCGTCCGACGTCCGCACGGTCCCTGGGCCCCCTACCAGAAACTGCCTCAGCACTCCCAGGATCGTGCTCCGCAAAGCGAGAAACCACAGGCGGCGCCTAGGGCAAGTGCCCTAGAGGCCTCCCCAACCGCAAATGGTCCAACGCCCTGGTGCACTGATCAATTTTCCCACAACGAGAAGATCTCGCTGGGGCCTCCAAATGTTGTGTCCAGAATAACCAGACCCAACTTGAGTGTTCTTAACCAGGAGACAGTTTATTAGCCGGCGGCTGTCCTTGCAAAGGAGCAGCCTCGAATTGCCAAGATACAAGGTTTTTAAGCCCCAAATCCCATTCCTCATTCTGTCTTAAACACAAAGGTCCATCTTTCTCCTATTCATTACCTGTCAACCCACTGGTCAGGTGTGCAAGCGGGGAGTACAGAAGCAGAAAGCTTGTTGTTAGAATGTTATGTTTCTATGGGTGATTGCCTGTTTTCCCATGGGCTATAGCCAGTGTTCCCATGGGCGATGGCCAAACAGTAATTTTTAGCTTATATACAATTGATTATTTTTTATGCCACGCAAGCAAGCAGGGTTACACAGGCTAAAATTGACAGTTAGTGTGAGTTCACTGGCAAGCAGGGTTACACAGGCTAAAATTGACAGTTAGTGTATGAGTTCACTGTTATAAGTTTCATGATTAACAAAATGTGGTTAGGGGTTCCAGAAACTAGGCCTAAGTTATAGACTTCCTTTGTCCACTTTCAGGTTTTAATTATTCTTTAACCCTTTTACATTTCAACAAGCTATTACACAACCAGTTTTACAGCAAATAACAGCGTCACAGAGCAAACATTTCTAAGAAATAAGAGCAAACATTTCTAAGAAATAAGAGCAAACTGATGAGCTGTGTCAAATTGTGAGAAACCAGTCGTTAATAATACAGCAGTTTAATAGGTCCAAGATGAAGGCTGTAAACTGTTGGTAAATAAATAAGGTCCCTCTGAAAGCTGTTCCGAGAATCAGAGACACAAACTGGACCTGTTCAGAGCCACCCAGCACCGCCCTCCTCTGCCTCCCCGCTCACGGGAACACTTCCTCCCACGGAAGATGACGGAAGATGACACGCTGCTCACAAAGAGAAGCCGCTTTAGACTTGTGATTTTATTAGTCGAGTCCATCTGTGGTGGGTCTGTAACCCTTCCAGCCAGGCCCGACACCCACATGTGAAAAAGTGCCTGTATGGGGTGGGGACAGCCTGGGTATGGTCTCTCTTGGTCTCTCTTGGCTTTGTGGCAGGAGAACAGCAGAGAGAAGCCTTTTTGCCCTCTCCCTCCCCAGACTCCTCCATCACCTACAGCCCTCCACCCCCACCTCTGGGAGCCTATTAGAAGCCGAGGAGGCCACTGTCCAAGCTGAGCTAGTCACTCGGGCAGCTGGGAATGAGGCGGGGACTTTGTGCGAGCCCCTCAGAGCATGAAGGGCTGGCTGAGTGCCAAGGGCACGTCAGACTGAGGTAAAGCCTGGCTGGCACGGCACCCTCCCTGCCCCTGCCCTTCCCACGCCTTCGGTCAGGAGGCTAACAAGGCTCTTCAAAATGGGTGGCCTGACTCCACGTCCCCATTAGGGAGGTGACACCGTGCTGTCTCTGCCGGGTGGGCAGGTGGATGCTTGTGGCATTCTTTGAGACGACTCCTGCCTCAGAACAGGCCCAGGCGAAAAGATCCCCAAACCGTCTGCCTGCCATGGAGGGGAGGGGTCGACAGAGCCCACTCAGACCCCCAGGTCTGAGCTGAACATCTGTGGGGCTGGAGGACCAAAGCCATGACTGACAGTGTCTTGGGGCTGAGATGCCCTCAGCATCGTGTCACCCCAGAGGCCAATGAGGCACGGGGTGCCTGCATACCTCAGCCACAGCGGGCACACACGGAAGGATGCGCTTGCTCCCTGTCCACAGGAAGAGCTGTAATCAGCTCCTGGGATTCACAGAGCCTTTCCTGGGCACCCCTCCTCGGGGCTGGCAGCCAGCAGGGCGGTGGGACAGAGTGCAGGGTCTGAGGCCTCCGCAGAGGAGACAGCGGGACCCTTCAGGCCGAATGTGATGTCACATTATAGGAAGCATTCTTCAGGGTCTCCAGGAAGAACTGTTCATTCTCCAAGAAGTCTCGGTCCTGAAAAGCAGGGCTGGGTGAGCCATCACCCTCCGGCTCCCTCCTGTGCCTAAGACACTGGCTCAAAGGACTGAGTGTGAGGTGGACCCCTGGGTGCTGGCCAAGCCAGCCCTCGCTTGGGGTCTCTCCCCACTTACTCCCTGGCTTTGCCCTGCTCTGGGAAGCAGCAGGGGGCACGGAAGGAGCACAGGCACTGGGGTGGGACCAGGTCTCAGTCCTGCTGAGGCCACTCATTAGCATATGACTCCATCTCTCTACGCCTATCTATAAATTGGAGATAATGACATTACCTTCTTTGTAGGGCTGGGTCAACGTAAAGGCTTACAATGTACATAGTTTTTAGCACAGAGCCTGACACACTGGAAATGCTCTGTAAGTGATAACAGCTGTCATCATCACAGGGTTACTGTGAGGTTCAACTAAGGCGATGTACGCAAAATCGCTTCATATGGAACCTGGCCTGCGGGTCTCAGAGAGACGCTCACTAACTCACTAAGCCGTCTGCACCACTGCTCTCCTCTGGGGGGCGGCTCAGATCTCCTTGGGGCCAGCATGTGCTCATCCCTGCCTCTGCCCTGAGCTGCTGGCCACCACGAGGACCCGTAGGTCCAGGGGCAGTGGAGGGCCCGCTCTCCACCCAGGATGCTCACCTGCTCAGCTGTGTGTTTCAGCAGCACCAGCTTGGCGTGGAGATGCGAGGGGCCCAGGCTGGCTGGCGGCTGGCTGCACCGAGGGTCAGCAAGAGCAGGAGCCACGATGGCTGCAAAGGCCGAGGGGCAAGTCAGGGACCGAAGTGTCGGAGGGAGGACAAAATGGCCACAGCCTGTCTCCCCGGGGCCTTCTCACCGCTGTGGGTGGGTGCAACCGGGACCAACCTTCTGGGCGCATCCACCCAGTGGCCAAAGTCCCATCCTTCTGGAGCCACTTACCACTTAGGCCAGAGGTTGCCAGGCCCTGGGCCCTGGTGAGTAGCCCCACGGGACCAGAGGACAGGTCCTGTCGGACGCGGTCCAACTGCAGTCTCTGCTGGGCCAGACTCAGATGCTCCTGTGCCCCGTCCCCAGAGAGGGCACGCTGTGAGGGTGGGAGACTGGGGTAGGGGCAGGGGTGGCTGGGGGAGCCGGGGAGGGATGGGGCCCTGCCTGGTGCATGTGCTGCTCCTGCTGCCGCAGGCGCTCCTGCTGCTGCTGCACCAGCTGTAGCCGGGCCTGCTGCGCGGACTGCACCTGCTGGGCCTCCCGCAACGCCCGTTCCCCCTCCTCGTACTTCTCTGAGGCCACCTGCGGGGAGGTTACCTGGGTAAGCGGGGCGGGCTGGGGGCAGGGTACCACTGGAGCCCCAACCTCACCCCCGAGCTGAGCCACCTGGCACCTGGCTCATCCTCTCCACCTCCTCGGCACGGAGCCGGATTCGCAGGGCGGCCGCGCTGACCCTCTCCTGCTCCAGCCGCAGCTCCTGCCGCTCCCGCTCCAGGGCCTCCCTCTCGGCAGCCAGCTGGTCCTCCTTGCCCCGGAGCTCGCTTGCCCTGATTTTTAGCTCTGCCTGCTCCTGGAGATGGCAAGGCCTTCGCTGCATTCTCCTCTCGGGAGTCACACTGGGCCCTGCTCAGAGTTCAAGGACCCCCTGGCCCGCCCATCCATTGCTATGGCTCCACACGATCCGAGTCTGGGAGGAAACAGTGGGGCAATGGGGTCCGAGGACCAGACGAGCCAAGCCTTGGTGCTGCCCCTCACCCCTGGGCTCAAATACTCTGAAGCCCAGTTTCCTCATCTCTAGCATATCTACGTCATGGGGACATGGTGAGGGCTGAATGAGCGAATGTGTATAAAGCACCTAGAACAGTAAGAAGAAGCTGCTATCCTTGCATGGCCGCTGTGGTTTGAACTCTGCGACTCTGGCGCTGTGCCCTTTGCTAAGCGCACCCATCAGTGGAGGAGCGGACAGCGAGGGCGGGAGGCCAGGCTGGCGGCTCTGAGCCCTACCTTGGCCAGGCTGACCAGGGTGCCCTCCCGCTTGGCGTCCACTTGCAGTGCCCGCTCTGCCTCTCGCTCGGCCCGCTCCTTACTCAGCTTCTGCTGCGCGAAGAACTCGGCCCACTCGGCCGCCAGGCGCCGCTGCTCCTCCCCGCACTTGTGCATGACCGCCTTCTGCTCCTCCAGCAAGGCGCTCTGGGACAAGGGCATCAGGGCGAGGGGTGAGCGCCCTGCGCACGTGGCAGGACCAGCTGCCGAACGCGGTGCGGCGCCACCCACCTTGGCCCGCTCCAGCTCCTCCCGCTCCACGGCGGTCTGCCTGGCCACGACCCTCCTCTGCTCCTCCAACGCACGCTGCGTGGACTCGGCCTTGGACTGCTCCGCGCTCACCCGCCAGCGTTCCTGCGGCAGGGTCAGGGCTGAGGACACGCTCCCCCTCGGCGTGCTGCCTGCGCCTGGGGAGCTGTGCAAAGCCACTGCGTCTTCCACGCTATGCCACAAACACCTCCTTCCTTGAGAGGCACAAAACCAGGGGCGCCCAGGAAGGACCGCCAGGCCCAGCCGCTGGGAGTAACTGCATGACCGCTAATGGCTCAGGAACTGCCGCTGGGCGGGCTGGAGGCAGTAGCGCCCTCACTCTCTGAATCGCCAGTGAGGGCACTCAGCCGCCCATCTGCCATCAATCAAGCAGGCGAAGTGCCAGGGTGGGCGGGACGCTGCAATGCCAGGGGACGCGGGGCACAGACAGCACGAGGCTAGAAGCTTGACTGTGCCTGGGCTGAGGCAGAGGCTTAATGAAGTTACCAAATGAGGGACTGAATAAATGTGGTTCATGATATCAAAACATCTGTATCTCCGTAGTGCTATGTCCACAGGATAGCTATGATGTCATCAGGGGCTATCTGGCTAGTGGGTAAGTTTAACTTTCTTCTTTATTCTTTCTTGTATTGTAATTTTTTTCAGAGAAATGTATCGTGATAACCTAGTACAAAAGGAAGAGAAGGTATTCTTTTTCTAATAGTAGAGCTTTTGCTCTCATATATCAAAGCTACGTAGGGAGGTCAGGATGTATCTGCTACAGCTCAGGAGGCGAGAGCACTTCTCCCAATGTCATAGGCATCAGCTGTCGTGACAGGTTCCAGTGGCAGGAAGGAAAGTGGGATGTGCAGCTGATGGGCCGAGGGGCTCAGCTGTGGCAGGCGAGGGCAGGGGAGGCAGAGGCAGGAAGGGGCAGGAGACTGCAGAGGGATGTCCGGCGGCCAGGGTCAGAGTATTGCTGACATTCCCTGGGGTGCTCTGGGGAACACGGGCCTGTGCCAGAGGGCAGCCTCACCTGCTCCAGCAGCCGGCTCTGCTCACTCAGGCGGGCCTCCATCTTCACGATGACCTCCTGGAGCCGGCTCCGCTCCTCCTCCATGTCCCGCTGCTGCCGGCCCAGCCTCTCCTGCAGTGCTGGGGGCAGCCCACAGGGGCTCACTGTCCGCCCACCTTCCCACCGGGACCGGAGAGGAGGGAGGGACACGTGGCTGCGCAGTACCTCGGAGCTGCTCGTCCCGCTGCCGGACCCCCAGCTCCCACTCCTGGGCAGTGTTGAGGTGCGAGGCCTCCACGCGGGAGGACAGCTCATTCAGGCTGCTGGAGAATTTCTCCATCTGCTCGATGATGCCATTCAGGGACCTGGGGATGGATCCGGTCACCAGGCCTGGGGGCCTCAGCACTGCCCCCTTGGGGTGGGCAGGGCCCGGACCTGGCCCTTACCGCGTGTGGGAGGTGGCGCTGGTGACGGCATCGATTTCCCGGTCCTTCAGCAGCTTCAGCCGCTGCAGCTGCTCCTCGTGCTCCTTGCGCATGTCCAGGATGGAGGCCCTGAGGGGCGTGGCGACAGCGGCTCAAGGTGCAGCGCGCCTCGGGGTGGCCCGTGCTCCCGGGGCTTCCCCGGCTCCAGACGCCACCTTGGTTTCCCTGGCTCCCCAGCCACCCACTTCTTCAGGGGGAGATTCTGTTACTCAGCAAAGGACACGGCACACAGAGGAAAAGACAGGCGCGCCCGCGGCCCTCCGTGCCTGCACCTGCGCGGTGTTCAGAGGCCCGCTCTGCCCTCGTGGGCCAGCTCCCTCCTGCACCTTCGCTGCTTCTGCTCTAATATAGAACGGCGGCCGGACCCGCCAGCACGCTCACTGCGCGCACTGCTCCTAGGGTCGGTCTAGTCGCTGGACTGGAGAGTCCAGCAGGCGAGCAGGTTGACCTGCGCTGCGTCAGCCCACAGCGCTTGCTGCTCCAGGCCCTGCCCGAATAGCCAGTGAGCCCTCGGGGCCTGTAGGGGCCTGGGTCAGTGTGCTCAGCCTGGGGCCTCACCCAGAAGGGAAGGAGTCAGGCCTCGGTTCCAAGGCTGCTGAGTCGGGCTCAGGGGATCATGGCGGTCAGGTGACTCGGCCACCCCGGAAGCCCGCGCCCTCACCGCTGCAGCTCCCGGAGCCGCTCCACCTCCTGGTCCTTCTCTTGCATGGCGGCCGCCAAGCGCCGCTGGTGCTGGGCCGTGAGCTCGGCGCGGGCCTGCTCGGCCGCCTGGCGCTGCGACGAGCACTGGCTGGGGGGGTGGCCCCTCTTCTTCTCCAGCCCCCCCTCTCCCC
>NW_006436283.1:4371375-4403620 GCF_000325575.1 Pteropus alecto | reverse complement strand
CACGAGGTTTCTAGCACCTTGATGCGGCTCCTGCCAACAGAAAACCCAGTGTGGGGCGTCTCCGAGCACGTCGGCTGCGGCAGGCCAAGAGCCTCGGGGAGCCCCGGAGGCCACAGGCAGGGGAGGGCGTACCTGTGAGCATTCTCAATGAGCTCCAGGTCGGCCTGGTGTCGCTGCTGCAAACTCTCCAGCAGCAGCTTGTGCTGGGCCCGCTCCAGCTCCAGCTTCCGTACCTGGAAGACAGCAAGGGGGACAGCGTGGAGGACGGGCTGCCGGAAGAAGCCTCCCAGCCCTCACAGTGACACCTTCCCATCACAGCCAGCTGCCCCCGGCCCCTCACCTGGGCCTCCAGGTCTGCCAGCCGGGCCTGACTCTGCAGAAGCTCAGCCTGGAGCTCGGCAGTGCCACTCTGAAGCTGCACCTGAGCTGCCAGCAGCTGTTTCTGGTATTCCGTGCCAGGCAGCAGGCTCCGTGCTAGGGACTCCGGGAGCAGGGACTGTAGTTGAGGGCAGATTAGGTAGGGGACCGGGACTCGGCTGAGCTCACCTACCTCTGGCCCTTTGCTCACTAGACCTCCCAGGCCTTGCACCCGAACTGGGACTGCAGACAGGGACAAGGACATGACACCAAGAGGCCAAGGATGAGGCCTTGGGAGGTCACAGGGTCGCTGCACCTCCCCTCTCTGGTCTGGTCAGGAGAATGAGTCCCTTTCTCCCTCAGAACATCCTCCCCGGCAGGGGTTCCCGAGTCCCACGTGAATAGCTGCGTCCCAGTAGTCTTACGACACGGGCCCTTTCTATCGGGCCTGAAGTCCAAACAATGATAGCTACTCTGCTTCTTGCAGGCTGCTCGCCACCCACCATCTTCAGAGGTGCTTCTGGGTCACCAGGGATAAGCTCTTATGTGGCTTGGCCTTCTCAGGCCCAGGGGTCAGAGGTGACTGCCACACCTGGGTAACAGATGGAGGTGCGGGGGAGAGGGGGCGGGGAACAAGAATAGAGGAAGCTTTCCAGAGGGACTGACACCTGCAGCCCTACTCTGATTGGAGCGTTCTGGCTGCCTCTGCCTGGGGGCCACCTTTAATTCCCTATTGTGCTGGCAACTTAGCACCCAGCTCTGCCTGGGGTGGCAAGGCTAAAGGTGCTGCTGGGAAGAGCCCGGTGAGCTCTCTGGTGTCACCACATGGTCTTCCTGACAGGCTGTCAAGTCAAACCGCTGTTGCTGCCTCTGAGTTGCTCCCTGGGCCTGAGACCTATACCTGTTTGTCCGCCCTCCCTACCTGGACAGGCACAGGCAGCCCTGTGGGTTCCTGGGAACTTGGGACACACAACACAGGCTCTGAAAAATAAATGGCAGAGAGCTGAGTGGGAAGGAGGCCCACAGAAGCCCCCGTCTCGTGGGTGTCCAGCTTTACTGTCTTTGGGGAGCCCCGAAGGAAGCTCAAAGTGCCTCTTTCTTACCCAGAGTTAACCCCCAAACAAAGCAGAAAACAAACCAGTGCTTGAGAGGTTTCCAGGAGCTATGTCCTTCTTCGAGTCACCTGCATGGAGGGCCGAGGAGGCCTGGTTCCAAGTCACAGAGGACCTGAGGACACAGGGATGGAGGGTGGCAGGGACAATAAAGGAAAACATCAGGTTCAAGTCAAAGACAGGAAAAGCCCTGGGGGCTGGCGGTTCACCGAAGTGAAGCTTTAGGTGGGTAAAGACGAGGACCTGGCGTCAGGACGCTCCTTAATCAGTGGGCCTGATGCGAGGTATTGAATGCCACATACCAACACACAGCCATTGGTACCCTCTAAGGAAGGAGGCCCATGCCGGACCCCCATGCGCTTCTCATGACCCTCAGCCCCGGCTGCAACTTACCCCGAGGTGGCAGGCCCGGCAGGCGGCCTTTGTGCTGCTGTTCCTGAGGTCCCTCCAGCAGCTGCTTGTTTGAGCCCCTGGGTGCTGGCAACTGGTTGGCTGAAGAAGTAAGTGTTAAAGCAAAGGTGGCAGGGTCCAGGTTCGGAAGGATGAAGACAGGACAAGGCCCGAGTGTGAAGCTGTGTGGCTGTTCGTCTTCCCGCCTCCCCTGGGCTCTCCTCCCGTTCCCACCATCCTGTCTTGGGAATTCTCCCAAGTCTGAGCCCCCGGCCTTCCAGACCCCCCCTCTGCCCCAGTGCCCACCATGGCACAGTGAATGGACACTGACCATCAGATGACAGTCCAAGGAGCGACAATGGCCATGTTATAGGCACCAGAGTTAAGTTCAAATTCAAGGCCTTAAGACTGAGGCTCTGCTCATTCCCCCGCCAGGTCCGGCTGCCCTTTGGGCTCCTCTCTCCTGTCTGTCGTTCTCAACTCCCTTCTCGGCTCTCGGAGTCAGTGAGGAAGCTTTTCCCGGGTTTCAGCTCCAGGTCAAAGCCACTCTCCTCACTCACACCCACCCCAGGGCTGGGTGACGTCCCCGGCCTGCCATGTCACCTCCCCTTTGCTCTGGCCCCACGGCATCTTGCCATTTCCTCTGGAGGATCCCGGCCTTGCCAGCCCCTTTCGCCTGCCTGCCCTCAGGGGTCAGTCTCGGGTCAGTCACTTCCTGCCCCACTGGCTCGCCTTCCTGTGGCTCCCCCCAGGAGTCGCCTCTTGGCCACTGTGTGTTCTCTAACGCCCCTGACGAGCACGGGCCGATCTCGGCCCACACACGCGTCGTTTACTTTGGCTCAGGCCAGCAGTCGCACCGAGAATTTGAACACTGGGGTTTTTTGCCAGCTGAAGGGCGCTGTGGGCAGAGCTGCTGCTCAGAGGGCTGCGCGTGTGCCACGTCAGGGCGTCCTCTGTCTCCTGCCCGACCAAGCCAGCACCTATCCCCACAGCAGTTAGGGCATGAGTGTCAAGAGCACCCCCGTCCCCTCGTGTCTGCACCTGGGCAAAGGAGGGAGCCTGAGGTTCCCCCGCGGGGATCCAGGGGAGGGCACAGGTAAGGACCGTGCTCTGCTCTGGGGCACACGGCCGGAGCTCCCCGCGCTCTGCCCGGCCCTCCCTGCGCTAGAGAAAGCAGCCCCAGCCTGTACCTGCTGGACGGGGGTTGGCTCACCACCCCCACTGCGTTCTGGCCCTTGGAGGGGGCAGTGTGCTCCTCTCTGGCCGGACCTTGGGACTTTTTCCTAGATAGGGCGTGGCTCAGCCAGTCCTCCTCCTCCTCCCCCTCAGGTGCGCCCAGCTGGGAAGCCTGGCTGGCTTTGGCAAGGGCATCTACATCCTTGGGCGCTGGCTTTGCCCCCGAGGAGGATGGGAGCCCAGCCGGGGCAGAGTGCCGGCCCACGAGATGAGGCGCCGAGGGCGTGGAGAATGCGGAGCCTCCCCTGTGAGGCTCTCTGGTGGCTGATGGGGGGTGCAGGTCCCAGTCATCTTCCTTGAGGCCCAACCAGTCGGCTCCTCCCTTCCTGGGGTGGGTGGGGCTGGACGCCACAGGGGTGCTCTGCTTAGAGCCTGCTTCTCCCTTGAGGTCTGTGGTCCCTTCTGCCAAGAACCTACTTTAAGACAGAGGAGCGGTCTAAGGCAGAGCCCCCTTTCCCTCCGGCCTCGTCCTCTGCTGCTAGGGGGCAACTGCGCATTCCACACCAAGGAGCCAGGGATGCCCAGGGGCTCCGCACGGCCAGCCTCAGGCCCCGGGAACGGTACCCACGCCAGCCCAGGCGGCAGAGCAGTGGCAACTGAGCGCTGCTCGTAGGACACTGCCAGATGCGGACACTGAATTCCATCACACCACCCAGGGACAATTCTACCCGCAGCACACAGGACCAAATGACAGCCGCGGGCACATGCGTCCAGAGAAGAACCAGCTGGACAAGTGGTTTAGGCGCTTCGCCCAGTGTCGTTTGTTAGCTCTTCATTTGTTCAGCCATTGCCTATATGTTTTACTGCTCAGTGGCAGCAGCTTCCAAGGACTAAACACGTGCTGGGGCTGGGGACAATGTCGACATGTCTACACAGCTATTCAGAGAAAGAGGCCGACGAAGCAACATGGCATAGTGTCAACACCTGCCGAGTCTGGGTGGCGGGCAGGAGGGAGCGTGCCACACGGTCCCCACAACCTCTCTGTCAGTTTGAAAGTATTTCGAAATACAAAGTTTAAAATATACACTGGGAGAAAAATTCCAAATTCAGACAATTCCATCCACTACCGTGTTGCAAACGGGGACGAGACCATTGACGGGGTCCACATGGCAGACCCCCAAGGCAGGCTTCCCGGGGAGCAGGGTTCGAGAGGAGAGGCCGCCACAGGCCTCCGGCTTTGAGAGGCTTCAGGAAGAGGCAGGCACACCCTCTCCAGCAGCCTAGGCTCCTGCTGGGGGCTATCTCCACCACCTGACCTGGACTGCAGGGCTGGGTGACCTCCCCCTGCCTTCAGCACCCGCAGAGCCCAGAGCCGTGCCCAGCGTGGCCTCCCCAACAGGCCTGTCAGCGGCATGGGGCGAGACCGGCCCGTTTGCCCCGTGGGCAGCCTGTCTCCGAGGCCAAGCTCCCTGCGGGTCCGCTTACCTGACTGGCTGCCGGCGGGACTGTCGGCCCTCGGAGGAGCCCATGGTGGGCTGATAGGCCCCAAAGGTGAAGTCCTCGTCACCCCAGGTATCGTCTTTGTCTGTGAATTAAGGGGCCTGTGATCATGGGCACAGAACTGTTTACACAGAGATGAAATGGCAGCTTGACGAGTGTGACAAGTGGAGGTGAGGCTGCCCGGGAGGAAGCAGGGCTGAGAGGCTGGGTGTCAGCTCCACTTGGAGGAGCATCTGGGAGCCGCCAAACGTGGTGGTGGGCCCTGCGGGATGGCCTTGAGGTGCAACCATGAGCTGTGTGTGCCCCAGGCACAATTCAACATGTGGCTCCAGCAGATGCTTTAAGAAATACTGGTCCAGAACAGTTTTTCCAACTGTGAGCTGCTACCTCTTAGCAGGTTGAGAAACCACTTTAATGCTTTGCAGCCAATATCTTTATAAACCAAATAGCGTATAATTAAGAATAACAATATTGAACATGGTAATTAATATTTCATGACACTTGTCTCAGTTAAAATATGCATAATAATGTGTGTGTGTGTGTGTGTGTGATGACATAAAGTTTATTTCTTATTATGGGTTGTGGTAGAAACCTGCTCTGGGGCCCCCCGCTACCCCAAAGCTTCCTTACCCTGTGGCCTCTGGTACTTCCTGTCCAGCTTGAACTCGCTGTGCTCCCCGGTGCCTGGGCGGGCCAGCAGCTTGGTGGCAGTGCCTCGACCCAGCAGCTCATCCAGCTTGGAGCGAGCAGGCCGGGGCCCTTCCCTGCAGGACAGGACACAGGGTAGGCACGTGTGAATACGAGGGGCTCCTGGGGACCCATGCTATCCCCCCAGTAACTTCTCCCTGGACCTGAAGCAGCGGCCTGGCCAGGGGCTCTCTGCACCTAAGGACCCTTACTGGTCTCCTGTCTGCCTCCTGTCCGCTTTGGGGCTGTCCCCAAACCCCAGGGCGGCCATGATGTCGTCCCCATCGTCAAACAGCGATTCGTCCTTCTTTCGGATGGGGGTGTCCCCAGGAGCTAGAGGAATGGAGGGACCTAGGACAGAACACAGGGCGCCATGCCCACAGCTGTCTTGTCCTCAGCTGTGACACGCTGAATGGGTTCAGGGGGGCATTTCTCTGCCACTCTGACCTTTGGGTGGGGCAGCAGGCCTCGTACATGTCTGGTCTCCCACAGGACCTGACTGATCCCCAGCTCACACCCCTTCCCGTTCTTAGGGACGGATAATCCCTCGGACTGGGGCCTCAGGTCTGCGGTCCGCCGGGAGGGCTCTGTGGCCCTGCACTGGGCAGCTGGGCAGGCCTGCTGCCAGCTGCACCTTCCGCGGGATGAAACCGGCGCCCCCTACCCGGATCTCTGACTGGGGCTGGGCTCTTTTCCGAAGTCACTTTACTCTCGGTCCCCGGCGGCTTCTTGGCGACACTTTCCTCGTCATCGGAGAGAAGTCCTGCCAATGGGTCTTCCAAGTCTCAGGGCCGGGAGGGAAAGCAGTGGTCAGACTGCACATGTGTGCAGGAAAAAAAGCCCTGTGCTGTGCTGGGTGGGGGGCGGCTAAGATGTCATTGTTATCATCCCTAGCTGCTCTGGCACATAAACGAGCCCCTCAGCATCTGGGGTGGCTTCAACCAGACCGGGCTGCACATGAGGAGCCGGGGGGTGCCCAGTGTGTCTGCACCAGGCTCGCCCATGGGCCCCGCTTCCGCTGTCTGCACAGCCTTCTGGAGACGTCCCTAAGGCATCAGAAGAGAAGTGAAACATCCACGCATTCGTGAAGAATGGGAATTTTTCCTTTACTTTATAAAATCTTCAGTTGGATGCGTGGCTTCAAAGTCCTCGCGAACTGGTTCCCCAAATATCTGGGTGAACACAACACAATTAGCCCCTCCCTGGACCCACGACAAACTAAATCAGTGGAATCAGCTGTCTGCTGCTCGTCTGACACACGCAGAGTCCTGGCCACAGCAAGGGAGTAAGCGTTACTCGGGCTACTGCGCTCTCAAATCTGGAGTGTCCCAGGAGTGTGACTGGGGGGCCACTGGTACCTTCAAAGGAAAACTTCCTGTACTGCTGCCCAAGGCTTCTGGGAGAGGGAGATGGCTTCTTGGTAGGAATGGTGTCCCCTGGAGAAGGCAAAGAGAAAGCAAGGTTGCAGGCCTGGGTCTCCCGTGGTCGAGATCCTTCTGCCACACCCTGACTGGGGCCACAGCAGGTGGGGCGGGAAGGGGAGGGCGGTGTGACCGTGGACACAGCCCTGGGATGGGTCTACCTGTCCCCAGTTCTCACACAGGCTTCTGGCAGGAGAATGGAGTCTGGAAGCCACCTCCTGCCGCCTAGTCACGAGTCACTCCGAATAGAGACGTGTTTGGGAGATGCACGGGCTACCGTAAAATTCTGCAATTTAATTCAAATGGCTCCTCCAGGAGCTGCTGTGTTGCACTTGGAGGAAATGGAACAGCCCGAGGAAGGGAGGAAGCTCAACTTGTCCCCCTCCCCCACCATAAACACTCACACACACTACGAGCCAGCCCCTGGCCTCTCCATCCCAGGCACAGAAAACCCACAGGACAGAAAAGCTTCCTTCTAAGCATCTTCTACATTTCCACATCCCCAAAGCCTCCCGAAGTCCAAAGAGCCAGTTCCCATTCACCTTTCTCGTTGGCTGTAAAGGTGCCAGCAGGTTTGGGGTTGCTAGGCAGCTCTTCTCTCCCAGAACCCTTTGCAGCATTTTTGCTAGAGGCTAGGTGAGACTTCCTCAGACCTAGGAGATCGGCATCCATGTCGTCCAGATCCTGGGAAAGCGGGAAGAGAGAGGAATCCCCACAGGTGCTCAGCTGCTGGTTGCTCCCGGCGGCCTAGTGGTGATGATGGTGGCTCCATTTTCCATGGGGGACAATCGGGGACGTGAGCTGGGGAACTGACCCGACAGGGGCACAGAACAAGGACAGAGGCAGGGCGAAGCACAAAGTCTCCCCACATCCAGTCTCAGAGGAGCCCGGTGGTCCTGGACTGGCACTGCCCAGCCACTGCTGCCGCCATGCGAGAATGAGCGGGTGGCTGGCACCTGCTCTCAGCCGCTTCTAACACAGGCTTAGCCCGTGTCGAAGCCCTGTGGGCAGAAAGGACGAGGCAGCAGGACCCGGGGGTCTAAGATTCCCAAACGGACGGTCACTGGGCAGTGGGAAGGGGCTTGGGTCATTCTGTCCAAAGTCACAAATAATTTTGGATCCCTTAGCCTGCCTGGCTCGGGCAAGTGACATGCGATTCGAGGAAAAAGTGTGACGAGAATGCTGCTCCGTGGCGATGAAGGGTGACATTCAAAACCTGCAGGAACCGAGCCAGGCGGTGAAGGCAGCCAGGCTCTCTGGGCCACTGCAAGCCCTCGGTACTGACTCACTAAATGCTGACTTTGACAAGGGACGAAGACTTCATCTGAGGAGGGTGGTTGGCACCCGAGGGGCAGGATTGCGAGGAAACAAAGGAAAATGAGAAAACTATTCAGAAAAAAAAAGATGAGTTGGGAAAGAAAATAGAACCAAAGGTAACCGAGTGGCGTGGGGGCTGAGCTCAGGGTTCTGGAACGAGAGACTCAAAGTCACCACCAAAAAAATTCATCCAGAGGACTGGAAGGTCACGCCCAGGGTCCCAGCTGGCCAGCCCTGGGAAGGAGCAATTTCAAGCTGAGGTTAAAGAAATGGAATCTGGAGGCAAGAAGGGCACAGACCCCGATTCTTCAGGGCCCCACCGGGCTGAAAGCAAGCATTCAGGTTGGCCCAGGACCGAGGCAACACAGGGTAACTAGGGGGACAGGAGCCAAGGTCAAGTAGGAGCACGCTGCCGGCTGCCAGACAGGTGCTCAGGGGAAGGAGAACGAAGGGCAGCTTGAGGGTTCAGACTCCACCCAGGCCACCTGAGCGCTGAGAGTCGGCTCTTATAACGTCTTCAGCATTGACGCCTTACAACTGCACTGCCAGCGCAATTTACAAGAGCCAAGGTAATGGAAGAAACCTAAATGCACATCTATAGACGACTGGATAAAGAAGGTATGGTTGATATATACTCAGCCATTAAAAATGAAATCCTACCATTTGCAATGACACGGATGGACCTAGAGGTTCTTATGCTGAGTGAAATAACTCAGAGTTATTTCAAAGATAAATACCATATGACTTCACTTATATGTGGAATCTAAGGAATAAGAACAAACTAATCAAAAACAGACTCACAAATATAGTGGACAATTTGGTGACGGACAGAGCGGAGGGGGGTTGTGGGGCTGGGAGAATGGGGCGAAGGGTTAAAGAAGTACAAATGAGTAGCTGATGGATGGTCACGGGGATGGGGAGCATGGCATAAGGAATGCAGTCAGCATTAATATGACGGCTGGGTGGAGGGCCAGGGGAGGGAGGGAGCGATTGGGGGAATCGTTCTATGAACTATACAGGTATCTAACCAATGTACTGTATACTTGACACTAATTAAAATAAGTAATTTAAAAGAACTGCATTGCCAGGGTTAGCTTGGGGCTTGATCTAATAATGAAGGGACTTGGCAGGGGGTGTGGAGAGAAACAAGGAGAAAGGTTAAGAATAAGCTTTAGAGGAGACGGTCTCCCCCTCTCTCCCCCTAGGTGATGCAGGGGTGGAGGGACACAGCCAGGTGAGACTTCAGGTGGGAGCGGAGCTGGCCCCACTTCATCAGAGACCTGTGGCTGACGCGTGACGGGGTGGGTGAATCTCTATGAACTGGGGAGACTGATTCGTACCCACAGAGGCAGAGGGCAACAGCTCCTGGGTGAGTGCCATTCCAGGCAGGCTAAGGGCTCAGAACACACACCGCAAAGGGAGGCACTAAAGGGAGCATGAAGGCTTGGCGCGAAAAGCCAGTACCAGTACCGCCCCACCAGAACCGTGCCAGCTGCTTCATTACCTTCATGGCCTGGAGCAAGGCCTGCGGGTCTGCTTCCGAGATGTCTGAAACCTAAGTCCACAGGAAGGTGAGGACGTGTGTCAGTCGGGCCCTTTGAAGCTCAGGGCTCTCGCCCAAGGGCCTGGCTTCTGTGGGGGCAGAAGCAAAGCTCGGCCAGCAGGGTGTGAAAAGGAGGGTGCTGCCCTCACTCGGGGCCTGAGTGCTGTCTGCAGTCAAAGCTGCCCAGCTGTGGAAACCCAGAAAGAGCTGCCACTTTCTCCTCCCCACAGCTAGAAAGACCGCGTTCATCACAGGACTCAAACTACGCTGCTCCCCGTCCACGTGACCGGACGGCGGGGGGTGTATCGTGGAAGTGCAGTTAGAATGGGCAGCGTCCGAGACTCCAGCAGCTGCTCAGGGCTCTGCTTCCTGGGCCAGCTCACTAGTAGGAGGCAAAAGGATGCACTTTGGGCCCTTGGCGGCCCTCAGTGCTGTTTCGCTTTAAGAACGAGCTGGCTTCGCAGGGCCTTCTGAACCTTTCCATGAGTAGTGGTGGGCCACAGCGCCCATCTCGCTGTTTCCGGGGGTAAGAAGGGAGGGTGGGGAATAGGGGATGGGCCAGGCTCACCTCGGCATCAGCTTCTGCCAGGCCTGCCATGGTGCTGAAGGCGTCGTCTTCCCGGAAGGACCTGCAAAGGGGTGGACGTGGCACCCACCTGCAACCCCCTGGCACTGGGTGACTCTAAGAGAAGAAGGGCTTAGAGGACCCAAGTGAACTTGGAGAGTCTCTTCTCTGGGAGAACAGGGGTGCTGAAAAGAACTTCATGGGCCACATAATGCAGTGATTTTTAATATATATATTTTTTAATTTAAAAGCGGTAGAGCCTCTTTTAAAAAACAAACTGTTAATAACAACGGGCAAGAGAAGAAAACAGAACTGCTTTAGCTAAAATAAAGGTGGGGTGGAAAATTTGCACTCCCCGCCCCCCCCAAACTCAACTGTCAGGAGAACCTGAGAAGAAAAACATGGCATCTGAAAATCACCAATCTAGGCCAATCCTCTTATTCTGAGGACAAAGAAAGTGAGGCTCAGAGAGGTTCAGGAATTGCCCACAGTCACACAGCAAGTAACAGATGTGGGATGAGAAGCCAGGACTTCTGACCTCTAGTTCTGTTCTCTTCCCGCCCCCCTGGGCTCCTTCGCTGACCAGGTGAGGGGAGGAGGAGGAAATCACTGGCACCAAAAGCGGGGCGCAGAGTAAGTGGAAGGCAAGGGGCGGAGAGGCAAGGGGCATTTAGACTGAGTGGGGTCACGGGTACCCACCCAGGCTGTACCTACTTTTTTCCAGCTCTCGCAGGAGGGAGTGTCTGGGCTATGCCTGTGTCCTTTCTGGCCCGCGGAGCTAGTTTGACAGGCTTCTCAGGTAGTGTCGCTGAGAGAAAGAAAACAAAACCTACATGATTTGGCTGCAGAGAACTGAAGTCAAGATGAAAAAGATCACAAGTTCCCATGGGAAGAAGGGCCTGTTTGAAGGAAGGGAACTGGCCCCAGAGGCCGGTCCCACAGGTTATCCCTTGAAAAATCTGCATACAAGCCTAAATGACAACTGGTGACAAATGCAGAGCTCACTCCATCCCACCCCGGGGGAAGGCAGGAAGAACAATGCATTCCCACTGCTCGAGGCTGTTGGCTGTCATACAAGGGCCTGTGCTTTGTACGGTTCTTCTGCGCCAAGTGCCGGGAACCTTAGCCTTGCTGGACCTGCTGTCCCCGGTGAGCTCTGCATGACCCTGAAGCGCTGCTCCTCTCAGTACAGCAGACGGGGACACAGAAGGTAAGGGACTAGTACCCCAAATAATGAGGAACACTTACAATGCAACAATAAGAAGACAAACAACCCAATTAAAAAATGGGCTAGGGATCGATATAAACCTTCTCCAAAGATATATGAATGGCGGTCAATAAATACATGATAAGATGCTCAACATCATTAGTCACTAGGGAAACAAATGCACATCAGAACCATGAAGAGATGCAATTTTACACCTACGAGGATGCTAGAATCCAAAAGATAGACAATAATGAGAATTGACAAGGATGTGGAGAAATTGGAACCTTCTGCACTGCTGGTGGGAATGTAAAATGGTGCAGTTGCTGTGGAAACAGTTCGCTGGTCTCTCAAAATGTTAAACATAGAGTTACCATATAGTTCCATCAATTGCACAGCTAGGTTCATACCTCAAAGCACTAAAAACATATATCCACACAAAAACTTGCATATGAATGTTCATAACGGCCCAGCCAAAAGGTGGAAAGCATCCAAATAAGCATCGGCTATGAAGGGGGAAAGAAAATGTGTACATCCACATAGAGAGGAATGAAGAACGGGACCTTGAAAACATTCCGCTACGTGAAAGAAGCCAGATGCAAAAGCCGCACGCTATAGGTTTCTGTTCTATATAAAATGTCCAGAATAGGTGAATCCATAGAGAAAGAAAGTAGATTAGTGGTTGCCTGCGGGAGAGGGGAGGGGAGGGGAGGATGGAGAATGGCTACTAATGGGGGTATGGAGTTTCTGTGTGAGGTGATGAAAATGTTCTGGAATTGGACTGTGGTGATGCTTATACGACTTTGTGAGTATACTAAAAGCCGCTGCATTGCATACTTCAAAAGAGTAAGTTTTATGTGAATTATATCTCAATTAGAAAAAAAAAAGGAAAAAGCCTAAAGCAGAGAATTCTGGGCAAGGGGCACTTACTTGCATACCCCAGGAGGTCACCAAGGACATCATCAATGGAGTCTGGAACAGGAAGTGTGGTGTCAGGACTTCAGGAGGAAAGAAGGCTGGTCCTTACGGCCTCCTGGCTGGACACCTCGCCCCAGGACCTCAGGTGTGGCTCTGTCTCCACTGGCGACCAGATATTTTCTAACTCTCTGGCAACAAGTCACGGGCCTTATTGAAAATAACTTTCTCAAAGGATGATCGTGAAGATTTTCAGTGGAAGCTGTGTTCTATACGACACCCTGGTCAACAGGCCAGTCTTTCAGACTCTGAACAGAGCCCCGTGTGCTTCTTCAGGAGAATCACCCCAGATTTCTAGGCATGCACAGGCTTCTTTCATACCAATTGCCTCCTTGCACCCCTGCATCTGAGGCCCCCAGAACTGGTCTGGAGGCACATTTCCTTGGCCACTTCCTGATGGGGCACGTGGGGAAACCCAAGTACGAGCATTGAATTAGTTCTCACATCCAGCTAAGCACCTTCACCACTCGCAATCCCAACCGTATACTTCCGGATACAGGGCCCGATGAGAAGGACTTTTTTCCCAAGTCCCATCCTTTGCTTATTTCTGAAAGACTCTGAGGATCCAGTGAGGCAGCATAAGGAGCCCCCTGGAAAGAGCAAAGCTGCCTAGAGAATTGGTGGAACCAGCAAGACACATCAAAAACGTCCGGACATGGACACGTGTAAGTTATTTTTAAACTCAAGGTGGGGGAATTATTTTTGGCTTAACGACGTTCCACCTCTCTACTCACTTTTCAATTCCTTCTTGGTTTTCGGTGCCTAAAATGGGAAAAACAAATCACTTTAAAAAATCAAACAACGAACGTGTTGAAAACGAGAATGCGTAATGAGTTGTTTTGCCTTTTGCCAAGTCACCAGAGGGAAAAGAGCACCAATGGCATTTAGAGACAGAAGTCTTTTATGCTTTCCTAGAGTTTCTGAGAATAGATTCATATTCGGAGCATGGGAACAGCTCCCACTAACCAGCAGTGGATGCCACTGTGGGTTCCCCCCGTGGGCAGAAGTCTCTCCTTTTCCCTAATTTCCAGATGCCACACGCAAATCCTCCCAGCCAGGATATAATGAATTTAGGAACGTTTTCCTCTATTCATGTCCCTGACTCCTCAATACCAGGGACAGACTGATAAATGATTCCAGCTGGACATTCAGACTCAGAAGAAATGTTTGCTCATTGCTTAATAAGAAGGTCGGTATCAGTGCTACTTCCCCTCCCTCCTCTCCAGGGACCACATCTTGGTCCTTGTCACCCCGCCCCCAGAGTACCCCATGCCCCGAGTACTCCGTGCAGTCAAGGTCGTGGGGGTGCGTATTTCCATACGTCTTACTCTGTGTTCTGCCTACCATCTCAAGGCAATGAAGGCTGCTTGCAGCCGCTTCACAGCACTGTCCAACTCATCTGAATTCTGCCCACATCAGGCTCACGCTCCCTAATGAAGAAAATTTAAGTGGTTGCTTAAAAATGATGTAGCTTTAACCATGCTCCAGTCCAAGGCCTGTCAAGGCTTCTCTCACTTTACTAATTCAAGAGGTTGAAACCTATTTCCATAAATTAAAAACTGCTTGTAAGGGGAGCAATTCAGAGAAGCCAAGTGTTCTTGGTAACTTGAGTTTCCCCAGACCTGGAGATCACTCGCATAAAGTTCAGCGCTTCTCATCCCTTACTCTGAAAGAGGACGCAAGAGATGACAGGTACCTATCTCAGAAAGGAGGAGGGGTGCCTGGCACTATGGCCAATACACCTTCCCAGGCAACACATAGGACTACTTTCTAGTCAGCATTTGGCACAAACAGCGAATGTGAGTGCTGGTTATTCCTCGACAGTATTTTCACCGACAGTGGAATTTTTTCCCCTTTCACATTAACTGTAAATCTGACTCACCCCATAATAGAGAACGGTTTTCCTCAGAATTATCACTCCCCCTGCTCCCGACCCCTTCTCTACCTTCTCAGAACCCACCTTTGGCGCGCCTTGGAAGAAAGGCGTTGGAAGGGGCCATCTCTATTCGTCTGGTGTTGGCATGTCCTGTTACTGGCATGCAAAGTTTATCTGGGACCTCATACAGGGGGCCTCTGAGAATGTTTGTGTTTCTCTTTCTCTGTAATGGCAGTTTTCACGACCTAAAAGTGCAAACACTTTTTGTCTCATTACATCCAGGCACTTCCTGTCATCTATCGACCATGTCCCAGCCTCCCAGACCGCGGGAATTTCTAAGAGAGGTTTGCAAAGGCCCCAGGGCCGCAGGTACCATCACGTCGTCGCATCTACTCAGCCAACTCCGTGCCAGTCGTTTTACAATCCCGAGCTTGCCCCTTGGCAAGGGCCCTCCCGAGGCAGCTCCTGGGTCCCGAGACTCCGCGCCCCTCTACGCGTCACCCCCTCCGCGCGCCCAGCCCATCTAGACCTCGAGCGCAGCCTACAACCCTCCCAGCCCCAGAAACCCCCCGAGTTACGCGCCATTCCCTTCGGGAGAGAAGCCGTTGGGACCTGTCCGAACCATAGCCGCCCAGCCGGGCTCCTCTTGAGCCCAGCTCCGCCAGAGCTCCCGCTTCGGAACCGGGAGGACGCCGACTTCTCAGCCGCCCCGCCTCTGAAAGGCGAGCGCGAGCCACCCAGGGAGTTGTAGTCCGCGGCCGGCTCACCTGCCGGAGCCGAGGGGGCAGGGGGCGCCTCGAGGAACTACAGTTCCCAGGGTGCCCCGCCGCGGCCGTTAGTCGGGGCCGGGCCTCTGTTCGCAGCTCCGCCCGTTGCTAGGAGCTGCCTCAACGCCACCTTGGGAAGACCGTCCAGGCTCCAGGCTCCAGGCTCCAAGGCCTGCGGGCCTCTACTTCCTCCCATTCCCTGAAGGCCTGGGCTCCGAGACGGAACATTTGGAAATTCCTCAAAATCCAAGCCCGGTTCTGCGGGCTGACTCGTGGCGGGGTGCAGGGCTTGAGGAATGTGTTACGATTGGAAGGTCGACGTGTGAAACCATAATTATGAATGTATCCCACACTCCTAACTTAGGGAACTGGCTGTGACCTTCCTGTTCAATTAAGAAAACCAAAGATGCAAAGTAGAAATGAAACTCAACGCCGTAACCAATGAAGACACGTAGCACTTTTTGTGTTAATTACAGATTTCATTAAGGGTCTTTCAACTTTACAAAGGAAAACGGGGTTGGTGTTTTGGCTGGCCCGCAGGTCAAGCAGTGCTGGAGAGCTGGTGGGTCACTGCTGTCTACCCATGATCCACAGGCTCGGGACATGTGCACCTCTTTGGAATTCACTCCCGCCACACACACAGGTCCAGCCAGGCATGAGTAAACAATACATGGTA
Organism: Pteropus alecto; assembly: GCF_000325575.1. Classification (NCBI taxonomy): domain Eukaryota; kingdom Metazoa; phylum Chordata; class Mammalia; order Chiroptera; family Pteropodidae; genus Pteropus; species Pteropus alecto. Next base: position 4,388,054 of record NW_006436283.1, on the reverse strand, counting down.
AATGCATCTTGTCAGGTAGGAATTCAAACCACAACAGTAAAATAAAATTTAAAAAAATTGCAAAGTAATTATAGACTACCAAAGAGTCTATCCTTGAACCCATAGCAACTGTAAATAAAATGGTGTTTACAAAGTAATGGTCAGCAGTATGAATATTATGTGGAAGATCACATATTTGTTAGGTAATCAATGAAAACTGTCAACAGTATTGTGGCAACATATTTTGATTCAGGGTTCTTAAAATCACTCCCAATTTTCCACGATCTTCCTGAGATAATGAATGGCCCACTTAAATTTAAGGCAAAATAAACCAAAACCCCGTTATAATCTAGGAATTTGCAGGTCTGCAACAGCTCACATCTGCTAACTCCAACGTTTTCTTCTATGTTTGTTTACTATCATAGACCACAGGAATAGTTACTGAAATTTTTAACTCCACTAACACTTAAAAATGAAAATCATTTTAGTCATTTACATGACTTGGTCTATTCGTCCAAGAATGGAGTAGTAAATAATTAGCTGAAATGATTTCCACATTCCATGAAAAGGATCGACAGCTTTATCAGAGTCAGAAGAATCAATATAAGACTCGATTTCGGGTAGAATCATCAATTTCCTTGGAGAGAAATAATCAATTTCTCTCCAGCTGCAGTAGGAACTATTGCTTGAAGACAACCTATAATCCCAGGCATACCTTCCATATATGTAAAAAGATTTAGCAGGTGTTACAGACCATCTGCATCTATACTCTTCCTAATAAGATGAATGAGAAGAGCTCAGAAAGGGGTAGACGGGCCTGAGCATAAGTCATCTAAAGAATTTCCAATCCCTAGGGGACTCTAGGGTCATGAACTTGAACAGTAATATTTCTCCAGCTGAAACCCTGCAGTGAAGAAAACCAAGAATTAAGATCCAACACGTGAATTTAAGGAACTAGAAAATGCCTCTAGGTATATGTAATCTGAAATTACAAGCAGTGAGTTTGTGAACACAGTTAATGTTTCAATTAAGCGAATGTTCTGCAGATAAGCTGATATTTTATCAGCCTTCGGTTCTAAAGACAAGAACACGAAGGGCCCCAAAGGATTTGGGACAAACTGTTTTGAGGTCACTAACGTTCGAACATATACATATACCTCAGTGACTAGGTTGAAGTTTATCTTTGTACCCTCTGAAAACGGCTCACAAAACCACCCAACGGAACCAAACTTCTCTATGCCAAAACTTAGCTTCTCAGGCAAGCAAACTGGATCTGCTGCTTGCTTTTTTTAGCAGTAAACAAAAATTTCTGAGCACTCACAGCTACTGCGTCAACTACAGTAATTCGGGCGGATTTTAGCACTATCAGCTCAGGCAGGCAGGTCTCACTCCCTCCTAATCCTCTATCGTAAAATTCTTCATAATTTGAACTTATGTTTAATTATGAGGCACACTCTTTTGCTCTTGACAGTACAATTGGTGAGGTTTTACTATCTTTATTCTTTGATTACAGTGAACAAAGTTCAAGACAATACATTCCGATGTTAAAAATAGTATCAAATAGTATCAGATTTAGTTTTTAAATAAAACTCAAAATGCTGAACTGAAGGTGGCTCTGTAGTGTCTACACCTGTTCAAACCTTCTAAGATCCCACCCAGACTTATGCAGCTAGACTAAGTGGGTGTCATTTCAAACACCCTTAGATCCTGATTACAGATATTCATCTGTGAATAAGGTATTTAACCACTAATTTTGAAACAATTCTACACTTAACAGGTCAATATAAGCAATTTAAATTTGTTAGTCCCCAGAAACTGGACTGTCAAGATATACCCAAACGAGATTAACACATAGTGCTTTCTACTTCAATCTGAACACAATTATCAATTAATTCTCCTGGTGGAAAGATTAAGGCTTGTGTCAACAGCCAGTATTTCCGCTGGGCCTAAAATTCTCACATTACTGGGTTCTACTGGGATAGATTTGCTGTCAGGTCGAGACAGGAGTTACATTTCCACTGAATTATACTACATTCTCAAGAATGATTCTAGAACTGGTTTGAGGCAGAGGTCACAAATACAGTTAACAGGTTAAAAATCAAGTGACATGTTGTTTTACACTGATTTTTTTTGAATAAAATTCAATAAGAGGTACACGTTTACTCTTTAAATATACAATGATTGTGTAAATTAGATTTCAGCTGAAAGGACAATTCAGCGATTCAGATAAAGCTCCTAGAAACAGACTGAAAATGAAGCCAGATAAACAATAATAGATCCTATGTCTGCGGTCATGCCACCCTGAACAAGCGCGATCCCGTCTGATCTCAGAAGCTAAGCAGGGTCAGGCCTGGTTAGTACTTGGATGAGAGACCAACTAGGAAGACTAGGTGCTGTAGGCATAAAAAAAAAAAAATAAGGGATTGTAAGCTGACAAGTTCCTTGCAATCTGTGAGGTCCACCAAGGGTGTTGCCTCACCTAAACGAAAAAAAGAAAGAGATCCTATGGAAGTCCCATTTATCCTTTATCCTTCAAAGATTATATTTTCTGATCCAAAAATCAGAACACATGGTTTGTCAAAAGATTTTTCTGTGCTACCCCTGGGTCTAAGAGTTAACCTGAAATATGATTTTACTTTCCTAATGCAAGGTACTGTAACTTCCAAGCATTTTAATGGTTTATGCCAATATAACAGAATATATGAAATCTACCAGTTACTATGGTACCCAAAGTTACCGTAACCGTAACCGAGAGCTTTCCCTATACATATTCTACTAGGAGGGAACTGTGACTCTCTTCTCCTCCGGCATCTCTTTCAGGAGAGGTTAAGGGACAGGGATGGAGGGAGATCAAACACCACTGACTGAGTCCCATTAGCTGCCAAAAGTCCTATGTAGAGATAACTTTGCTACCTACCCCTCCACTAGAAGTTGGGGACACAGGGAGTTGCAGTGCTACTACAGTGACAATTTTAGGATCCTTCGAGTGGAAGATCGATTCCCAGTCACATAGGACAATGACCCTGTAGTAGCTCTGTGCTGAAGAAATCCCTGTGTAGGAAAAATGCTACTATGAACAAACAGAAACATTATGTCAGCAACCAAGGGCAAGCAGGCAGAAGATGAGTTAAGCACAAACTCACACTAAAGTTTCTGATTGGTTTCTTTCCCCCAATCCAGCCTCGGGTCCTGCTTTTAAGCCAAGGCCCATGACAGTAGTGACAGGGACACTAAGCAGGAAAACTTGGAAGGGTTGTACCCTTTTAAAAATACCTTTGCTTAAAAACACATATATCCAGTGATGTGCAATTAAGATGTGAAAATAATTAACTACTCAGTAGTTAAGTTTTACTAATTATCGTAAGTTATGGCCTCCTGGGATCAGCAGCTGTACATATGGAAGTCAGAGTACATTTCTCAAAGCTTTTTCTGAATGCTTAACGGGTCTCTTTCAGTGTTAATTGCACTTAAAAACATGTTTTTTTCATTTAATTTCTGTAAGCTGTTCATTTTTTTATTTATAGATGGGAAAGGGGCCAATTTATCATTTGCTCTATAGCTCTCCGAATTCGATAAAGATTCCGCGTAGATTTGTGTGGCAGGTACCAGGGGAGCAGCAGAGTACAGCTGCTTCCTGGGGCAGAATAAACTCGTCGTGACATTCAGAGTTTGGACTGCAAAGGCTTCAGGTACTTGTAGAAAGATTTATGGACCTGTAGGGAATGGAGAGAGAAGAAATTACTGATAAGGAGCTTGCAATGTAAAAGAGCATACTTTTCAGCAAGAAATTAGCTGGACCTTATTTGGATCATGATCCAAAAGAAATGAGCCAATTGGGGAAATCTGGACACTGGCTAGTTGATGACATCAAAGGATTATTGTTAATTTGTTCTGCTGGGAGAACGGTATTATGGTTGTTTTTAGAGAGTCCTTATCTTTTAAAGATACATATTAAAATATCTATGGATAAAATTATCTGATATCTTGGATTTGTTTCAAAATAATCTTCAAGATGGGGAGGTGGGAGGTCTCATATGAAACCGCTGGCAATAAGTAGACAGACGTGGAGATGCATTATAGTATTCTATTTCCGTATAGGTTTGAAAATTTCCAATTAGTTACTAAATAGTCAAGGAAACTAAAAACCTGCATATTATAAGAATGACTCAGTTCCCTTATGAACCTGTTGCTCAGATAGTGACTGTCTGAAGTGGCCACGTGAACTTTCAAAGTTTTCACAGATGGACCACTCTTAGAGCTTTTTCCCGCCTTAATATTTAAATGAATTTCAAAAGGTAAAAAGACACTTTTTTTTTTTTTTTTTTTTTACCTCTTCTTTGTTTAGTGGGGATTTCTTGGCCCACTCAAACAAGTTCTCATACACATTCCCATCATAGCGGCCAAGTACAGAGCCCAGTGACATATCCTGAAAATCAAACGCATCAACCAAAGCAACAGCATCTGGGCGAATGACGGTCAGTAACTCCTTGATACGCTGGTGTACTTGGGCAATTTGAGAGTCTGTCAGAATGCTCTCCTGAATGAAACAAAACAAGAAAACGACATATATATAGACTGACAGATACTTACATATATATACATGCATATGCAGCTATGAAGTAGACCACAATTACTTTTCTAAAAAAACAAAACAAAAAACCTAAACTTAGAAAATACTGACCTGAAGAAAATCCCCTGCCTTCTGACTGATTCCGTACAGAGAATATAAGAGACATAAATTCCTCAAGACAGCTTGGATGGATTTATCTTGAATTTTGGGGAGTTTTTCTGAAAAGAGCTTAACTGTCACATAGTGGCAATGTGCCTGCATAAGAAGAAAACACCAAAATGTGAGAACCTTTGGAAAAGACTCGGCCTGCAAGGACAGCGAGGAGGGTCTCTGCACTAAGACAATGAGTGAAGGGTGGGGCCTGGGGGAGGGAGAGAGAACTGTCACTGACCTCACTTGCTCGAACAAGGTCGATGGAACTGAGGTTCCAAGCGACCTCCTTACTTTTTCTGTGACTCAGTTCAGCTTGAAGGGTTTTCGCAGCAATTTCTACTAATCTGTTCAGAAATGAAGGAAAACTGAGGCTTGGAGGAAACGATCAACAGCGCCCGCTCCTTCCTTCTCCCCAGAGGCCCCCACGGCTGCCTGTCCTAGCCCCTGAGGGGCCAGCTCACCTGGCTGCTCGGAGTTTATACGCTTCCGTCAGGCTGTCGGGGCTGCTGATATCCAGCACAGCCGGCCAGACCGCCACCTGCTGTGGCTGGATGCGCTGACTGGGTAGGTCGTTCAAGTAGGACACCAGGCCGCACAGCAGCTTTCCTGAGCGCACCTGGTCATAGCTTTTCATCAGGAACCTGAAAATCATCAGCACGCGAGCTTTCAGGGACCGTGCTTCTTGTGAGACAGAAATAAACGAACCCTTGAAAGGACGTTAAGCTATGTGACAGGTGATTCATACTTGCTAGCCTGACACCAAGATAAAAACAGTGGGTCGGGATAGAAGACAAAATGATTTCTTTTGGGAACAAATATAACATGAAGAGAAAACAAGGGAATGGGAACGGACACGAAGGACGCAGACTCTTATTAGCGGACCAGGGTAATCACGATTTAAGATTCTCACCTAGCCGTCTGCAGCATCATGACAGTGTTTTCTCCCTCGAAGGTGCAGGTTGGGGTAAAAGTGACGTAAATACTGGGGAGACCGCTGCAGTGAGAAAAGCCGTGGCCGCCACAAGCCATCCGACAAGCTTCAATAGCACTGCTCGCCGTCCAGGTGGTGTACGCCTTCAGCCCGGCAGTGAGCGCGTGAAGCTGAAGGGGGGACAGCACAGGCCATCAGGACCTCTGTGGCGCTGACAGTCCGACTTCTGATGAGAAGTGCATATCCTCGTCCACCGGTACTAGTCACTTTCAAAACCACTTGCCACGCACGTAACTGAAGCAGCCGTAACTGAAGCAGCGTGGTCACTTGACTGGCCTGAATTAATAACACTCCCACACACCCTTCTGAACCGTTCTACTGGACAGGAAGTCACCGCTCATGTTCCTTTGATTAACAAATGACCACCACTCATGTTCCTTTGATTAACAAATGACCACCACTCAATCCTTTGATTAACAAATTGCTACAGCACTTCTGAAACTTAAAGAAAAAAACTCATGTTATCTTCGTACCTACTCCACTTTCGATCAGAAAAATTTCTGTTATCTTTTGAGACATATGGACTCCCAAGAAATCCCAATGTGTAGTTTCCTCTGGACATTATTCAACAGGCAAATATGAAAGAGAAAAGTGCTCGCCAGTGAATGAGATTAAACACATACCTCGGGCAACTCACTCAGGTCCCCTTGGCCAATGTCCTCATTAACCCGATGATAGGTCTCCTTAATGTATGCGCCCACAAAATGGAAGGCATAGGCAGTGGCCAGGAGTGGAAAGAGTTTATATTGTTGGGTCTGAAAATCCAAAATCTGTGGTTCTGGTTCACTAACGTATACAGAAAAAGAAAAAACAAATGAAACACTTAAACAGAACTCACCGTGTGCCAGGTTCTAGTCTAAGCATTTTGCTATATTAACTTTATTTAACTCTCATAAAGGCCCTGTGAGGTTAACACTTATTATCTCCGTTTCACAGATGGAAAAAATGAGAACCGGCCTGCAGTCACACAGCTAACAAGTGGCAGATCCTCAATTAAAACTGAGGCTATTTGGCTATAGGATATATGAGCTCTTAACTGCCGTAAGCTGCCTTAGGTAAACAGAATTTTCTAGCTGTGAAGTTCATATCTTTCTTAGTCTTTTCGGTATGACTAAGGAAACTACATCTTATGGCAACATACAAAATCAAAGTTAGCTAACTTCACTGGAGGAAGGCAATGTTAAAGAGCTCTAACCCGCGAGATGGCTGAACAGACTATATTTTGGCTACAGTTTTGGAGAAGACCTAACATACAGTTAAACAGTTAAAGTCTAAGGCAGTCTGCTCTTAGTAATTTCTTTACTCTTTCTCTAAGGGGAAAAGGTTATCAGGGAGTCTCGCCCAAGGGAAGGTGGAAGTAGGAATAAACCCTGGGCACGAACGCTACAGGGAATCGAGTTTGTTGTAGCTCTCACCGTATCCAGTTTGTAGCTGTTGGTAGCAATTAGAATTTTCACATTGCCTTCACCATTTTGAACATTTCCTAGAGCTCAAGTAACGAGTACTGTTTTCCTGAGAAGGTTAAAGATAATAATAAGATGGTAGTCTCATTTTTCTCCTAAGAAAAGGAAGTCTAGGTTCTGAGTACCAGACCCAGTACACTGGCATCTTAGTTAATTTTTCGGCCACTGCATCTTCTCTGGACCGCATCAGGGAATTCTGATATTTGAACGGGCTCAAAGCCAGGTCTTCAGGACGAGGATATCTCAGACTCCACCCTTACCCTGGCTCGATTTCAGACTGGTGCCTCACGGCGCTGTACCGGATGGCAATGGTGCACGCCTTCGATAGGCACTGAGCGGCATCTTTCACAAGGAGGGACCTGACAAACACCATGGTCCCGTAGGTCAGCTTGTTACTCACGGGTTTCACGTACGTGCCGTCGGGCTTCACCTGGAGAAGGAACATGGGACTCAGGCTTCCTTCTGTTAATCCCAAGAGGCAGTTTAGGCCAGTGGTTCTCGAATGCGGTCCCCAGAACGGTAGCATCGGCATCGCTTGGGAACTCGTTTGAAATATAGTAACTGTCCCCACCCTGACCTATTATTAAATCAGAAACTCTAGGGGCCAAGTAATCTGGGTTTTAGCCAGCCCTCCAGCTGATTCTAACGCATCCTACAGTCTGAGACCCACTGGTTTAGCAAACCAGAATATGCTCTTTATATCTGCCAATGGCTTTTGATTTTACTGTTCTAATAAAAGAAGCATCAGAAATAAAACTGTGTTATCACCTTCTAACCCTGTGGTTATCAAAAGCCACTGCAAGCTCTGCATTTGACACCTCTGCTCCTGTTTTCTGTCTAAGTGTACCTGGGCGTACTTCATCAGCATGTTTTCTCTGGGAATACGGTAACTGTCCATCTTCAGGTAACCATTATCCACCTCATCATAGCCAAATTTGGGGCCAATGTCACCAACGGTAATACCTACCACAGATGAAAGGAAAGTCACCAGATGTTTACGCTCTGGAACCCCTGGCTTTCCCCCACTCCTCTTTACATGTGTATTATACTTGTTACAGGAAAAAGCACTCGGTTTAAGTTTTCACCTCAACAGCAGATGAATAATTCTAACCTGGCAAAGGCTTGTGGGTTCCCATCTCACGAATGGGTACAATGAAGGCGTGTAATCCATAGCACTTCCCCTTAGTGTAGAGCTGGGCAAGCACTATCGCATAATTTGAAGTCTTTCCAACTGTGACATCAAACGGAACAAGAGAGGGAGTGAGCAACCATTCTTACAATTTCAAAGAACAGAAAGAAAAAAGCGGGGAAAAGCTTACGTCAAATGGAACGCTAGACTCTGTCAGTAACCTGGCCAACTGTGCCCGGGAGCCTTTCCTATGAGTGTCGCACACAGTTTTCAGGAGGAAATCTACTTAAGCCGATAGTTATTACAATTTATTGAATTCTGGCAAAGCAATCGTCCATTTTATTTTTTATATATGAGAACTTTTTACTGAGATATAATTGACACATAATACTGAGTCAGTTTAACGTGTACAATATGTTGATCTGATAGCCACTCTTCATTTTAAAAGATAGTTTTACTTTATTTTCCACTCATTTTCATAAAGAAAATTTAGTATAACTATCAACATATTTATTTAAATTACTTCCTTTTTCTCCCTTAAGGCAGTGCTTTCCAAAAACACTGGCCACTAGCCACTAGCCACTGGCCACACGTGGCTATTTGCATTTAAATAATTATAACTGAATAAAAGATTCAGTTTCCCGGTCAACTAGCTACATTTCAAAGGCTCCGTAGGTATATGTGGCTTGTGGCTACTATACAGAACAGCAAAGATAAAGAATATTTCCATCACTGCAGAAAGTTGTACAGGAGAGAGCTGCTTTAAGACATTTTTGGTTAGTATATCCAGAAGTACTTACCTTCTTTTGCGTGACAGTTTTTTTCTTATGAAAATGTAGTGTCACATATTAAAATACATAATATAAATGAGAAAATTCTTCAACCACTAACACTATCTGAAATACACATCCTAAGGCAATGACTCAGAATAGGTGATATTACATAAGTTTCACGTCAAAGTCTATTTATAATAAAGATTTGGAAATCAGTCGAATGCTTTTCGGTACAGAAATGACTAATGGAACAGGGAATATGAAGTTATTTTAAAAGACAACTGTGGAAACGAAGCTAATACATGGAAACGTTTCAGATGAAAAACCAAGAAAAGAAGAGTAAAAGACAGCTGTCCTCTCTGTGCTTTGTAAAAGGTATAAATACCTGTAACACGTTTAAGCCTTAAGAATTTTTTCTCTATTTCGAAATTATATTCTCATATAAGCTCTACATTCGAAACATAATCTTATGATAAATCTTGAAAACATCCAACAACTGTTCAAAGTTCACTTACGCCCACCAGGCCACCACTTGATGGAGGTCACGGTAGGACTATTGAGAACGAACTCCTGGGTTTCGGGGTCGTAAGTGGCTGTGGTTTCCAAGCCTCGAAGATGAGTTCCTAAGGAAATCACAGTTACAGTTACTTCAGACAAAATATGCGGAAAAACCGAAACGTGGTGAAATCTCCCGCCCAGTCCGTTAAGCTCTAATATCTTGGAGAACAGTAAAATCTAACGACAGCAAAACGTGTAGATGAGCTACGAACGGTTGATGACCAAGATACACAATTTTCTATACGCAAATTAGATAGTTCCAATAAATTGAAAATAGAAATGTCAAGCGTGTTCCATGTCTATACTCGGTTTAGTGCACCTTTATGGCAGTGGATATGGAAGTTATTTAGATAAACCCAAGACAATGTAAAGGCAGCTTAGAATTACAGTTTCCTAAGATCCTAGGATATGAATTTCACAGGGACGTCGACTGCCCTTTAAACCCATCTCTAAGTGGTGAGAATGCCAATTTCAACTCACAGGTATCATGTCTACCACACCAACCATGAAGAATCAGCTAACATGTGACAGGAAGCGACTCTAGTTAAAGTTCTTGTAAACTGAGAATTTATTTCAGAATGACTGCTTAAGTAGAGAATAAGAACTTAAAAAGGTATAACCATCATGAGCAAAAGACCTAGAACAGTGACTTTTTCAAGTCGAGTGTGCCCTGCAGATCTCCAACGCCAGGCCTTAACTTTGTCCTGGCTGGCATACTCGTGTGACAGGAAGAGTTCCCAGTTTCATATGTTTACTGGAGCAGGATGGGGATTTGTGTTTTAAATTTTCATACAAATGTGCCAAAATTCTTTGAAAAGAGTTACAGAAAAATGTTCTAAGTGACGTCCTCAATGTTATCCTAGAGCCAACGCTGAGAACTGTTACCCAGCTGCTTTGATGATGCTAGATCTCATTAAACACTCAACACTCTGCAACGTTCAGAAACTTCCAGGCTGAACAGTGGACATGGCCAGTGCACGTGTGATCCGCAAGCTTTCTGAGTGGAAACCAAGGAACTAGACACAGACGATTAGACTCCTTTCCCCAAAGAAGCTGTTTTAGAAAACGAGGTAACCATAAACAGAACAGATAATGACAAAATGTTTTCAAATGCACAGCTGAACCAAACAGTATTCCACTTTGAGTCTTTTGAAGATCCTAAAAAAACACTATTTGGTGCCAAAGCTGAAAGCCAAAGCAACTATAAAACGAAGATGAAGTTGCAAAGAAATAAGGAGCAAATGGTAAATACACATCTGACCAGGTTCTGAAACCGCTGAGTAGAAGAGAAGCCAGAAGCGAATGAATGACAAACACATATGAGTTCAAAACAGAAGGAAAAAAGCAGGTGAAAGATGGAAAGAAAAAAAGGTGGTAAATAGTGTGAAACCAAACACCCAGTTCAGCTTATCTTATCTTTTCTAAACACTGACCGAGTCACCTTCAGAATTTTATTGAATTCACTGAATCGAGGCACACATAACTTCAAGGTACAAAATGCTACACCTTTTGGTTACGTAAGCCACTCATGTCCCGTCAGGAAGTCAAGGAGCACACACAATCATTCTGCATTTCTTCTGGAATCTGCGTGAGTTTGTGAATGTGTCAGTAAGAATAATCAGACCGTAACGAAGAAAGGTGGGTTCGGATTCCACACACACACAAATTCTACAGCACTCCAGTGAACTTGACAACCCCCTTAGTAAATAAGGCCTGATGCGTAATTTTTGAACTTCTGGAGAACCATGAAAAAAAAAGTCAGCCTATCTCTGTGATAACTTAACCTTTAATTTCCACTGTACAAAACAATGTCTTTGCCAAGATGTGTCTGTGTGAAAAGCCTGGCGTCTGCACAGCGATCGCATTTCGACCGCAGATGCCTTCGCTAACCTGTGCCGGGCACTTCACACAGGCCAAGCTCACAGAGCCCCGCTCAACCCAGAAGGTAGACTGAACGCACCGTACCATGACCCATCTCTGTCTGTGCATAAGTGCCAATGATCTCCAAGCTCCAGGCGGGCATGAAGAAGCGCTCCTGCTGCTCCGCAGTGGCCTGGTGAAGTAAGGTGGGTAGGAACATGCCTAAGTGAAGATCCAGAGGCGAAGGCCCGACTCGGTACAGAATGCTTCAAAGGAACGCCAAGGGTGGGCATTGGAGAGAGGAGTCATCAGGTGTGAGCGAATCAACAATGAGAACAGATAAAGCAGGAGAGGGAGAAAAAAAAAACAAACCTTCCGTAAATATGAGTAAGCTGGGCAGGCTTTACAGCGGATGGGAGCACTGCCTCCTTCTGCATTACTTTGTTAACTCTTGGCAATTTCCATTCTCCTTAAGTTGGTGACAAGTGTTTTCTGGTACTGCTCGTCTTTAAAATCATTCGGTTGGGCAGGACTGGCTGCTGATTGCCAAGCTCGTACAGCACAAAACCACGTGAGCGAGGCAGGATTCCAGCCCTGCCATTAAATCAAGGGGAATGAAACACTTGCAGAGGTCGTCTGCAATGCAGACTTGAAGTTGGACAATGATTTACTCTGATGAGAAAGTTGAGACCAAACATACTAGTTCTCTTCGAGGAAAGTTTTTCCTAGATGCAATTTCGATAATGCTGGAATCTTTTGTTTGTCCACAAAACATTCAGCATTGATCCACATTTGTCACCTGACTGGTTATTTCATTCAGGTTCATCATGAACATCCAGCCATGTGCTGCTGAGACAATTTAATGCAAAAAGTGACAGTGCTCTTCATCTCTAAATCACAGAAATTAAAAGACATGCAATATCTCGTGAAAACCATAATTACAAATAACAGATTCATGCGCAACAGACTCTACTGTGATTATATAAGAGTTGTCACTAATGACAATAAACACCTTGGTACATTTTAAATCCACTTTCTAAAGTCATCCTTTTCTAAATTTAATCGATTCTACATTGCTCTTCTTATTCTCTTTAGCTTAGAAATAATCCTAAACGACATTTCAGTTTTAAGATCTCTCGGTTTGGGGCGGAGGGGGAGATCTCTTGGTTTGTTGCATAAAAGGTGAAGGAGAAGACACCCAGGGCACCCTATCCAGACAAGGACTGACCGGTTACATCTTCCAATAGGATGGCCCTTGCTTGCTCTCAGCTAACTGATCACATAAAAATCAAAGAATGTTGTGACTGACTTCCTCGTTTTACAAAGAAATTAACGCTGATATGAATTAAATGCCTTCAGGACAAAAAGACAATGGCAAAACAAGGACAGGAATCTTATCACCCAATCGTATCTTCTAGTCTAGGGCTACCAGGCTGAGGACAATGATGAGGACCCCAGAAAGAGGTGCCCAAACCAGAGCAACTCTCAAGCCCTAAGATGTCTCCACTAGTGGAAACTGGGTGAAGAAGGGTCCACAGGACCGCTACGACTCTATAATCATTTCAAAATAAAGTTAAAAAGATAGTGGAAATTTGGAAGAACACATCCATGGGATGACAGTGACTTTCACTCACAAAAAGAAACGCCAACTGTCCCATTTTTAAAAGAATGGCTCTTAGAGAGAAAAATAAATGTATGCTTAGGACCTGAAAAGAGAAAACTCTTTGAACGAGGACTGAAAACTATGGCCTGGAACCAGCCACTTTTAGGGCTGAAAGGCTGTTGTGCATCACTAGAAACCAAAGCAGTTCCCGCTGAAGGAAGGGCCGCTCTGCAGCACCATGGGACACATGGGAGGAGGTTTGCATCGGTGCGTATCATGAACTGTTATGGGATAATACCCAATACCAAGGGTTACCACAAAGTACACTTAGCAGGGTAGGTGTTAAACGACTATGGTCAGAAACTGTTTTGAGGCTGAAGAATGTTTTCAAGAGGAAAATGTCTGTGTCTAAGACTGTTCAGAAGTGGATGGAATTTAGAAATGTTATAGAGAAAGCGACCTAGACAACTATTTGACTTAAATAAAGTATTTGTTGTAAAAAGTTCGCTGCGCATGATAACGATATATTATTTTAAAATAACAAAGCACCAACATTTTACTTGGTGAAGCACTAGAGTAAATTATTTTAAAACCATAATACCAAAAGGCTTTGCCAGTCTTTCCTTCTGTGTGACTTCTGGCTGGAAAGGCTGGCAGTGAATACTGAGAACAAAATGATTAGATTAATAATATGTGAGAGGAAAAAATCAAAATAGCATTTCCATGAATAGCATGATTTGAATCCTAGGAAATCAACACAATTCCATCAATAATAAATGATTTTAGAAAAGCGGTAGGTTATAAGGGAAAAAAATCACTGCATTCTCATCGATTAGGAGTATTTGAATAGAAACCCCACTAGACGGATTTACAAAAGGAACACAATATTTAAAATTTAAGTAACTTAGGCTCAGAAAAATGGAGATTTAATTAGGAAAAAATATAAACATTAATAGGATGAATAAAAGAAAATAGGAATAAGAGATAAGAAATTGCTAATTCTTGGCTGTAAGGACTAAATAAAGTTAACATTTCCCAAGAAAATAAAAGGGTTTAATGTAACAAATTTTAAAATCCTGTAGAATATATTTTAGAATTTGACAAATTGAGATCAGAATTCCTCTAGAAGAACATGTATATCTTGAAAGGTAACAATAGCAGGCTTACCCTATTGGATTTTTAAATATCTTACAAAGTAACAATGAGCCAGAGTTTAGGATATTCGGGGAAAAAAACAAAGAAATCAATATATTTAAGGTTCTAGAAGTAAACTGAAACTATTGTAAAACTCTAAGATGAACCAGAAAGAACATAACAATGGAAAAAGAGCAAACAGTTAATAAACGTAATAACACTGTGTGAGAGTCATTCCTCACTCTATAACATACAAGTCAAAGCATTAAATATAAATCAAACAAAAAAACTGGAGGAAAATATAAGAAAATGTATACCTACTCAGAGAAGGAGGCATTGTACACACGAGGCCAAAACGTTTAACAAAACAGAAGGCAATAGAAAAAATATTGGAAGGATACGATAAAATCATATAAAATCAATATGCATATCCATTGAATCAATCCTCAAAGGAGAAAGTCCCAGTTTATACATGGGAAACGCAGACAGTAAGCCAAAATACGTAATAATGCCAGGCTCGCTAGCATTGGAAAATTAAAACTTTAAGTCTTAGATATACATTAATATAGCAAAACACAATTGAAGTAACCATGCTGATAGGGTTATGGAGACACAAGTATGCTAATAAGTTGCTAAACATATTGTAAACTGGTTCTATGTTTCAGGAAAAGTCTTTATGCAATAAAAGCTATAACACGTTCGTTCACTTATTTCTGAGAAAGATATTCTAAAGGCATAACCCCAAAGAACATAGTTTTTGTCAAGAAGTTGATACTGTTATTTAGAAGAGTGGGGAAATTAGAATAGTCCAAATAATTCTAGACAGCAAGTCTCACGGGAAGTCCAACAGGGAAGAGGCTCACTTAGGAAAAAGGACAGGGGACCGTCGGAGAGACAGAGTAGTGAGGATACAGGGGAGAGAGATTAGTGACTTACAAAATCAAGTTTATTATTTATTTTTCAAGTTTCAAAGGAAGAAAGGTGCTTTATTTCATATTTGAGTATCAGTGATGGAATATGCAAAGATACTGCTCCATCTTTAAGGATGATAACTATGTATTATAGAAGCTCTATAACGATAATAGAAAACACCACGCAAGAAGAATCCCTAGGAAGGAACCAGAACTTGATCAAATATCTGTGAAGACCGTACATACGACCTGCTCTGCGACCCGGAGAAATGTCTGGTCAGAGTGATTAATGCTAGATTGTCCCACCAGTGCTAGAATCCCAGGGAGAGGGTGCCCTTCTCAGCCAGAGCTCTGCCTTTGATCAAGGATCACAGACCCACAGACCAAATGTGTGTCAGGACTGGTGTGCCTATATAGAGGTGCATATTTAGGAGGAAAGACACATTCTAGAAGGAAGAGAGAAAACTGATGACCAAGACTTTCTGCAGGTGACCGAATTTTAAGATTCCTGAGGATCCTGGAATGCGCCTGAGCAACACTCTGTCTCTTCGCTTCTCTGCGGCTATGTAGAGGTAAAAGAATCCCAAACTC
Source organism: Pteropus alecto (assembly GCF_000325575.1). Lineage (NCBI taxonomy): Eukaryota > Metazoa > Chordata > Mammalia > Chiroptera > Pteropodidae > Pteropus > Pteropus alecto. The sequence continues at coordinate 4,372,339 of NW_006436283.1, read as the reverse complement.
CAAGTGACAGCCAATTCTGGGAGAACACTTTAAATAATCATTGTCGGCCAATATTCCAAAGTCTCAGAATTTAAAGAGTCAAAGAAATCTTCATCTTCTACAAGTTGCTCTACTGCTAATTTCTTTGATGTTTAAGGACTTTTATGTATTTGATATAAGGTCCTATACTGTCACACGATGCAAATTAACTAATAAACTGGCTTCCCTGGGAAAAAAAGACAGAGTCGATGAAGCACAACTAACACCAATGTGAACTAACAAATTCCAGAAAGAAACAAGACCTAAAGTACACTATAGAGATTAAGACAAAGTTGGTTCAAATATCAAGAAAATATCGGAAAACTAGAAGCAATAGCAAAAGAAAACTAACAAGTGCAAACTCGCCCAGAGCAACGCAGGACCTCAGTCCAATTTCTGGGCTCCTCAAACCAGTAAAGTTCAAGTCTTCCTTTCTTCCTCTCTTCCTTCAAAATTTAGGCTAAATATATATTTGAAATGTATTTTATAAACAGAAGTAGAAGGATCAGACCAGCTAAAGAAATACATCAGACCCAATCAGACTCAGAACAGACCACGTCCTATGCCTCCTATGAACGGCATGACTAGTAATACATCCTACAATGATAAACAACGGAAGAAAAAAAAGGGTTCTGTACCACAAACCGATTCTGAGATTATGACAGACACAGACACGGACACGGACACGGACACGGACACACACACACACACACACACACACACACAGCCCAACCTCCAAGACAGAAAGACTGTATGAATGTTATCTTCCTTTCCTAGGACACCTTTCTTCAGGCTTGGCCATGCTGAAGCTAGAGTCTTGGGTGTTTGACAAGGTGTTCGCGACACACCACCACCAGAATCTGCAGGCCCCACGGAGGTTAACGATAAAAAACATTTTCTTAAACCAATTCACAAATCAAAATGCACCAGATCAAACACAAAAATG
>NW_006436283.1:4366771-4371344 GCF_000325575.1 Pteropus alecto | reverse complement strand
TCCCTTTCTTTACTTTTATTTATGTAGTAGAAGTGACACAATTAAGAATGAGACTGGACAGCTCAAATTCAAGACACTCAAACCTGGCAAGGGCCTCGTCCATGAAAATAAACCTACTTCACGACGAGACCAAACACAAAACTTTTTGAAAGTAGCCAGGCTTTTAGGAACAATTTAACCAAAGGCTATTGGTAACGCAAAGTCCATGGACATGTATAGTAAAGATGTATAAAAAGAAGTGAAGAGAATCATGAATTTATTTCAAACCACCTCATAACCCTGCCAGTGGGCAATGGAAGAGGAAGACATTTAACTGCTCTAACCCTCTGCCCCCATTCAAATCCATGAAAATCAAAGCAGAGTCATCGACGAGATGTGGCTGAGGCATTAACCCTCTCAAGAATTTCCAACCAAGACTTGGACAGACACCAGCACAATGGGGCGCAGTGCCACATTTTCAACCCCATCTTTCCGAGCTGCTCATCATCCGTTAAGATGGGTACACGTGGCAACTGAACCAGTTTACAGGGCCATGGCCTAAGAGAAGACGAGGCGCTGACTTTTAGTTAAGATAGCAATCTAAAAATAAAATCCCAAGTGTGTCGTGGCAGAAAAATATCAAATGCCAGGAGCCATCTGTTAACTGAAGTCCTGAGGCGGGTTACCCACTGACCCTCAAATGAAGACTGACCGTGGCCCAATTCCGTCTGGGCGTAGGTGCCAATTATCTCGAGTCTTTTGGACGAAAGCAGCCATTTCTCTTGCTGAGCAGAGGTGCCCTGATTCAGCAAGGTTTGGATAAACATGAGGTAATGGACGCTCACAGGTTCCACAAAAACGATCTGATTTAGTCTACAGGAGAGAAAAGAAAAGGATCTCAGCCTTACTCTAAAAACTGCGTTCCACCCCCATTCTCGCTAGACAGCCTGGCCCTTAGGATGAAGGTTCGGAAAACTTAAACTCCTTTCTTCTGAAGGTAAATGTAAACTTTACCATATTACCACCTGAAAAGCCGAGGGCAGAATCTGGCGGTAGCCTTTCTGCCCCACATCATTTCAGGGCCAGAATTCCACTTTAATTCTATACTTAATTCGGGAAGCAAATTCCACCCATTGTTCTAGCCTAAAAACACCTCGTTTTTGGTTTTGTAGGTGTTATGTGTTGGATCGACTGGTTAGGTTTTTTAGAGTGTGTCTGTTTTTGCTTTATTTCATTAAAACCAAAAGAATGCCATAGAACACTTATTTGTAGAGCTGTTAACAAAAGCGCCTCAGGAATAATTTAAACTATCTTTCTGTGGATAACGCAAGCAAACATCCAGGGTGGTAAATATATATCCCAGGACCAAAGCACAGATCCCTAAAGGTCTTCAGAGTTTACACAGCTGGGTAAGAAAGTAACGTGAGCATGTTAAACATTTATCGCCAGTGGTCTCTGAAAATTACTCCACGTTAAGGACACTTGAAATGTAATGATATTCTGTCTTCAACTATTTTCTCGTAAAATAGATTCTGTGAAACAGTCGAAATACAAATTACATACCCAGTCAGCATCGGCTATGTTGTTACAGATTTCATAGGAATCTATTTTGTTCTAGCTAGTTAGCTAAGTTAGCTCAAAATGCAAAATAAATCTCTTCTAACTGATCTTTATGTCTTAAGAGATGAGTAGGAAGTGGTGTGGCCACCAGTTATCCCAGTCTATAAGTACAGCATGAATTACAGCGAAGAGCGGGCAGGCTGCCAACTCACTTCTGCGGAGGCCCTGAGATGACTTCACCATCGTTAGGGTGGAAAAGTCACCTTTCCAAGGTGTGGGGACACACTCAAACATCCAAGGACTGCCCGGACAATGTTTTCTGACCGTGAGGTGCTACGATTTTTTTTATACTAACATCAGATGTTAATCAAACTGAATGGAGGAAAAGGGAACGGAGAAGCATGAACAGAAGAGGTGAGCGGGCTCCCAAGTAATTAGGATTAGCAGTGATTCACTCCTTTGGTAACACACTTCACGAAACACACTCGCCTCCCTGAAGTGCGAGCCCAAGCATCCTGAGTGCAGAAATCATTCTCGAAGCCAAGAGCTTCAGAGCACTCCCTAACAATCCTGTCTTACGAAAAGAGGAAATGCATCTACAAGAATTCCTGAGAAATATAAGTAGTAATTAAGGTGCTAAAAACGGAAGCAATATTCTTCAGACACTCCTATTCCCGTGAAGGAACTGAGGAGGTGTTGCGTGCACAAAGTGATGACATCGAGACGAAATTAATTCTAGGAAATTGAGAAGAAGAAATACGTGCCAAAATAAAGACTGTAAAGTATTTACGTTCTTAATAAACATACTGAGATATTTTTTTTTGAGGCCACTGGAAAATTACTGCAGGAACAACATCTGAGTGTTTTTAAGTTATGTTTACTCCCTCCTGAAGATGCTTTTCTAGAAACTAGCGTTAAAAACCTAAGAAGGATAACAAAAACCATGACTGATTCTCATTAGAATTTTAAATTACTCTGAAGAACATTTACAGTTTTTTTTTTTCATAGCAAACGGTATAGTTAAAAGACAAAATTACAGGAAAGGAGATTAGAAAAACAACTTTAACATCCCTCACACAGCAAGGTCTTATTTTCTCAAGGACTGAAAAGTTCTTTTGTTGCTCAAATTGCGAAATCTCAAAGTATTTTAATAATACTTGAAAAAATTCTCACAAATGGTGTATTTTGATAGGAGAAATGGATGTAAAAGAGACCAGTAAATGTCCAAAATCCCCAGAAAGAGAAATATTAGTTTTTCATGAATTCTAGCATGACTCCCTGCCCCAGTTTTAGAATTTAAGAAATCCAACGCGTCTCACAATTACTGCTACATCATAGTTAATTTTCTTAGTGGTACATAAAAACATGGATGTGACAATCAATGGCAGGCTTCAACTTGATGGCACTCAGTAACTGGCAAGATTAATTTTCAATTCCCTCCTCTAACATATGTTGACATCCCTGTCATAGCTTAAAGATACTGAAAGGATGTCAAAGCATGTATTAAAGTTTGTACTTTATATTCCCCAAACAGTAAGGTCTGTATCATGAAAAATAATACACAACTGGCTGGTGTCTACCGATCTTTAAACCACAGAAAGGACTCTGACTTATTTCATTGTGACTTCACTTGAGTCTGGTTATACATTATGAATCACCACAGATTATGAAATCTAACCAACTCTGAACCACACTGCATCAACCATCCAAAAGCAAAAAACAAAAGAAACCTCTCGTGTTAAGGAAGAATAAAACCTTACTAATATTTTAAGTCTTACAAACCCAACTTGGGTAATTCAGAAACATAATCTTCTAGGAGTTGCTCTATCTCAATATCCCCACAGCCATGAGTTACGAATATTAAAAATAAGAGCATTTCGAAGTTAGTTAGTACTGATTTGGGCTACCAAAAATAAATTAACTGTATGTTTCTAACTAAAATTGAAAGAAGTTCTGAGGGTAGTCCTAATGGCCAGAGTAAATTACTTCATGTTGATAATAATAACCAGGTCAAACTGAAAACACCTAGGATACCAAATGCACTAGTGGCAGCAGTATACAGGACACAGGAAGAGTGCTGTAAGCATAAAAAAAAAATTAAAATTAAAATAAATAAGTAAATAAATAAATCAAAGAATACAGGAGGAATGACTATTACTACATAAAGGCAGAACTTGTAGCATGTTTCATTTTTCTTGGCTCTTGAATATCCATCATTTATATCATCTAAACTTTACTGACAAAAATATTGGCGTCCTTCTAAAATGCAGAAACCTAAAAGAAATGCCCAAGAACGAGTGACGTACAACTTGAAAGTGGCGTGAAAATGTGCCAGTTTGAGTCTTCAAACGTCTAGCACGATGAAAAAAGCACACCGCAGACGGCGGATTTGAGGTCTGGGCTTTCATCACAGATAAAAACTTGATCTACACGAAGATACACCTACTTTTTAAACCACATGATTTCATTGGGGTCTGAGATGCCAAAGTCTCTTATCTTTTTCACCATGGTGGCACTCTTCTTTATAGCCAACTCGTAACGCTCGCTGCGAGTGAGGAAGTTCAAGTCTTCATGCTGGAAGAAGTCTGGGTCTCTGAGAATCAGGTTCTCTGGAAGGGATCAAAGGGATCAAAAGGCAGAAATTCGGGCTCGGTTACGCCTCTCTGAATTCCAGAGTCACGGCCACGCGGTCCCCCTCTCCAGTGGGGACCCTCCCACCCCGCCCCAGGCCGCCGCCGGAAGTGAGGCTCCCGGCTCCCCTAAAGCTGGGCCAGAGCCTACGGCCTACAGCACCCCCAGCACCCTTGGAGCTTCCTCAACGAGGGACGGGAGGCGGCCAAGCCCGCCGCGCTCACCGATCTCGCGGCGGCGCCGGGTGTTTTCCGCGCCGCCGTCCAGAATGTGCGTGAGCAGATCCGGGTTGAAGCTGGCGGCGGCCCGCTCCCTGCGCAGGTCCTGGTTCACGGTGGCCGCCATCGGAGTTCCAGACGACGGGTATCCGCAGCTTCTGCGCCGGCCGGGTCCCAGGAGCCAC
>NW_006436283.1:4364225-4366485 GCF_000325575.1 Pteropus alecto | reverse complement strand
CCAGCGCGACGGGGACGCCCAGACCGGTCGGCGGGAGCGGGGGCGGGAGAAGGGGCGGGACAATGGGGCGGAGGAGGACTGCGCCTGCGTCTGGGGGCTCGCCCGCCCGGTGCCTTCCCGGCCGCCGGCAAAGGCCTCCCTGCGGGAAAGGGAGGAGGCCCCAGGACCTGGGGGTGATGCTCGTCACGCCACTGTAGTCTCTGAACTGCAGCAAGCTCTTTGTCTTCCGTGCCTTTGACACCTTTGAGGTGTATCAGCCAGTTCTGTAGAATGTCCTTCAAGTCAGATTTGTCTGATATTTTTCATGATTAGAATCAGAATATGCATTTTTTTTTTTTTGGTAGGAATCTCGCAAAAACGATATAGCCCTCTCAGTGCATGGTCTCCAGGAGGAACACGAAGATTGTTAAGTTTCTTCACTGTGAAGCGGGCCAGTTTTCTTTGTGCTTAATAAGAAACATGAATATCTTGTTTCTCATCAAACATGTACTTGGCACTTTCACCTCCAGTGATGATTCTTTTCTGAACCCATTGTACTCTGGTGATGGCAAAACTTTTAAAGACGTCGTAAAATAATCATTTTAGTGGGTTACTGTGAAATTCATTTAGTTGGGATTACCTTTAAATTTGTCATAGGCTTAGTTCAAATCATGTATAATGAGTTTTCATGGAGCAACTTAGGCGAACAAAGAATTGTAGCTTTTAAAACATCAGTGAGTTGCTTCTGGGTTGGTCAACAGGTACTGGGAGAGTATTGTCCCCAGAGGGCTGGACGCCCCCACCCACGCCCCCAAAGAGTCAGTTCTACCGTATGATAATTTTAAAAATAAATTTAGTGACGTAGTTACTTATGGCTTAGCTTATATATGGTGCTTGAAAGCAGAAAAATTACCTTAAAAAAAGATTCTAAAGTTTCAATTTTTTGCTAGATTAGACAGGATTGTCCCCATTATCCCAAATAGGAAGCACTATCACCTCTTGGCTGCTTTTTGTTTTATTTTTTGCTTCTCTCTCATGCCCATGATAATTAGGGGGCTGTCTCATTTTTGGTTACAGTATGGCTGTGCTTTCTGGTTGCAGCAATTCAGAATATTTCTGAATTGCTCTCTCTCTCTCTCTCTCTTTCATTGGAGACCTTGTCATATGCGTGTATATAACGTCTTACCTTCTTAGCCTGCTGAGTGTTCCATTGCATTGTTATCACATAACTTGTTTAAACAGACTTCTTACTCTTTTTTTTTTTTTTTAATTATGACACAAACCCATAATCCCGATCTGACCATGAGAAAAAGATCACTTAGGGCGGGAGAACTGGACCTGGGCCAGGTGCTCCTGTGCTGTACCAGCCAAACCTGTTCTGGGCACACTACCTTGAAATGACCATGGAACATGAGCTGGTGATCCTGCCAATGACCTCCTCTCAGAGGATGGTGAAACCAATTGTGCAGGCTTCTAAGTTACATTAAACTTCTAGACTAAAGCCGCATCATCTGATTTCTGCAAGGATCTTACTTGAGGTTACTTAATTACCATTTTCTTAGTTCATAATTCCACTTTCTTGTGCTATCACAAAATAATTGAAGGCTCTCATCTTCAGGATCCTTGTCATTGAATAATTATTGCTGAATCTCAGTCCACTAGCATCTTCTACACATGGCTTCTCATGTTACGGAGTCGCTCCCTCTCTCTGTCTCTCTCTGTCTCTCTCTGTCTCTCTCTTTCATTGGAGACCTTGTCATATGCGTGTATATAACGTCTTACCTTCTTAGCCTGCTGAGTGTTCCATTGCATTGTTATCACATAACTTGTTTAAACAGACTTCTTACTCTTTTTTTTTTTTTAATTATGACACAAACCCATAATCCTGATCTGACCATGAGAAAAACATCAGACAAACCTGAATTGAAGATCGTTCTACAAAATACCCGACCAGTATACCTCAAAACTCTCAAGGTCATCAAAAAACAAGGAAAGTCTGAGGAACTGTCACAGCTCAGAGGAGTCTAAGGAGACATGACAACTAAATGTAGTATCCTGGAGGGGACTCTGTAACAGAAAAGGGACATGAAGGAAATCCAAATAAAGTATGGAGATGAGCGAATAATAACATATCTGTATGGGTTTGTTAATTGTGACAAATGCGTCCCAATAATGTAAGATGTCAATTATAGTGAAACTCCGGTGTGATGTATACAGGAATTCTCCGTACCATCTTTATAGAGTTTTTAAAAAATCTAAAATTATTCCAGAATAAAAAGTA
>NW_006436283.1:4343535-4364193 GCF_000325575.1 Pteropus alecto | reverse complement strand
AAATGTAGTGAAAAAAGATGCAGAACAGCACGTATACGTAATATAGAGGGGAAATGTGTATCTCCTTTACATATAGAAGGGAAATAAAAAGTTTGAAGAACAAGCCATGCTCACTCGTTTATGCATTCATTGGCTGTGAGTGTTTTCATATCCTAAAAGCTGAGCCCAGCCGTTGTGACAGACCGGGTATTACTATCTGCCTTTTCTTCTCAGACCCTCTGCTTCAGGGGATCAAGGAGGGAGTAGTTGGCATAGGGATTGGCATAGGAACGATACTTCTCCACTGAGAGCTTTTGTATGTTGTTTTTCAGAATATGTGAATGCATAACTAAGCAAAAAAATTTTCTTTTAAATTTTAACCCACCACCCACTGGAACTAGTCTTTTAGATATTGCCGATCTGAGCCGTCTGCTGATCTCCGCCTCGTGGTCTGCTTGGTTTATTAGGAATCTTCAAAAATCCATCTCGACTCTTTGGCGGCAGGAGCCCATGATGCTGCCCAAGCCTGGGATCTATTACTTCCCCTGGGAGGTCAGTGCTGGCCAAGTTCCTGACGGGGGCACACTGAGAACTTTCGGCAGGTGAGAGTGATGATTTTTTCTCAAGGTGGGGGGATGTTTAAGTGGCCTAGTTCCATGCCACTTAAAGATCCATGTATGGATCTCTCCAAATAGATTATTATTATCCCTCTAAATAGATCCATTTTATTTTATTGCATAGATATACCATAATTTATTTAAACCACAAGCCGTTTACTTAACCACACTCTATCGAATCTCAACAAAAACATCAACGTAACAGAATGGGGAAAGGATAGTCATTTCCTCAAATGTTGAACGACAAGCGTTTCATTTGTTTATCCCTTCGGCAGTGTTACTGAGCAAAGAAAAGGAGCAAACTACTCATTTATCCGATAACATAAATGCATCTCAAAACTATTATGCTGAGTGAAAGAAGCTAGACACAAGAGAATACATGCTATTATCAAATTCCATTTATATGAGATGCCTGAGTAGGAAAACTCGTATGTAAAGACCATAAGCAGATCAGTAGTTGCCTGGGCTGGGAGATGGAGAGACCGACTTTCAGAGGGGCACAAGGGGACTTTCTGGGGTGACAGAAATGTACTCGACTGCGGTGGTGGTTTCGCAGGTGGAGACAGAAAACAGTTATTCTGATTTGTTGCTGCTATTTTTATCTTGTCTCATCAGAGTAAGGCTGACCATTTTCCCTTGGATTTACTGACCCCCAAAACCTTTTAAGCTTCGTGGCGGTTGCGTCTATGGATAGAAACGATCACACTTTCTCTGCCTTCCAGGTTGTGCCTCTATGACATGACCCGGTCCCGAGTCACCCTGATGGCTCAGCATGGATCTGACCAGCACCAGGTCCTTGTCTGCACCAAGCTGGTGGAGCCGTTCCAAGCCCAGGTGGGCTCCCTGTACCTTGTCATCGGGGAGCTTGGGCACCAGCAGGGTAAGTGGGGGCCTCGCACACGCTTTATCACTCTGGGGGGCAGTCCTTCGGTGACTTGGTTAGGACCGAACCTGGCTTCTGACCCAACAGGAGTCCCGCCCCAGGGTTAACATTTCTTTCAGATCAGCCCGAAATTTCAGAGCCTCCTCGGGAACGTGTGATTGGGCTCAGAGCCTACCTGCCACAGGGAAGCGAGAGAGAGGGGAGAGAAACCCTTAGTTTCCGAAGGCCTGGTACTGGGAGGTTTCCCTCCATCTTTTTGAAGCTACTCACCAGCCCTTAATCTGGGTGTTTATTATGGCTAGTTCATAGATTCGTAGGTGAGAAAACCAAGGCTCAGAGAGGATGGGGCTGGAACAACCTTCTGGGAAGACAGGGTAAGAGAAACAGAACACAAGAGAAGGCAGAGAGCGACATGGGAGAACCCCTGGCCTGGAGAGTTGAAGGCTGCCCTTGAAAACCCAGCTACTCACTTGCTTTGCCTCCCTGTCTAGCCCTCCCTGTGCCATTTTCCTTCACACGGTCGAGATCATACTATGTAATGTTGGATCTGGTTATTTTGGGTTAACATTACGTCTTAAGTATTTCCCCATGCCTTCAGACTTTTTCTAGATATAGTGTTTAATGGCTATATAATATTTTATAGATTAGATGGGTGTCCTCATTCACACGACCATTGGACATTTATATTGTTTCCGATGTTTGCCCTTATAAGCACACCGTATAGTTATAATTAAAGAAATTAAGATATCGTCCGTAGAATATTATGCAGCCATTAAAAATGATGTAAATTTATACTAATTGACAAGAGAGGTTTACGAAATGTTGCTAAGGAAAAGCAGTTTACCAAACAATATGTATCGTTTAATCCCATTTTTGTTTAATATACATTTTTTACATAAATGTAAAGTTTTTACATTTCGTATGTAAAAGTTTGAAAGATCATTTAAGCAAAACGTTAATAGTTATTTCTGGGTGATGGGATTATGGAATTTTTTTATAGTTTTATTAGCATTTTACAATGAAAATGTACTGCTTTTATAGCCAGAGTGGGGAAAGTGTTTTTCAATATCTATCTAGATATATATTAAAAATACTGCAGTTAATATCCTCGTACACTAATCTTTGTCTATTTTCTGGTTATTTCTTTAGAGTAGTTTCCTAAAAGTAGAATTGCTAGGGTACAAACATTTATGTTTCTTGATTTACACTACCAGCTTACTGTCTAAAAGTCACAGCGATTTTTAACTCTAGATGAAATGCACTAGGCAAAAAAGTAATTAATGGTGCTTACTTTAATTATATTTAATAAAAGTTAATCATTATTCAGGCTTAAGCCTTGACATTGACAGAGTTCCTGCCCTCATAATTGATTTGAGAGAGGTATCAGGAAGAGGGGTGGGACTAGAGGCAAAGGGCCTATGCGTGAACGATTTTCTCTTTGGCCGTGGCCCAAACCCTCTGAGGTTCTCTCCTCCACTCCTGGCCCCTCAGTAAGCCCTAGGAGCTCCGGGAAACCGACTGACCAGTGTCTGAACCTTCAGGCCTGATAGCGGATACAGGGGCAACTTGAAACTGAGATGGGACAGCAGGCTGGGACAAGGGCAGGACCCGGAGTGGACATTTAGAATTATTTGTGGGAAGAAAATGAAAAAAAAACTTTAAATTCAGCCCATGTAAATTTTTTAATTTACTGTGTTCATCTCAAATGTACACAAACAGGGAATGGTAGACTGCACCTCCACATTTCCATCGCCCAGACTCAGCGGTGACCCCTGTTCCACTGCTCTATGTCACCACTGCCTACCTTCATCTGTTTATCTCGCCGGTGTGTTTTAAAGCAAATATAAAATGTTGACTCATTTTTACCCGGGAATCCCTCAATACGTATCTCTAACATCACTACAGTTACATCCAACAAAATCAAGAGCTATTTCTTATATGATCGAATACCTTGTCCATGTTCATTTTCACCCAGTTGACTAAAAAAAAAAAGAAACAAAGAAAAAAGATGAGTTTTTACAACTCGCTAGTTCAAATCAGGATCCCAAAGTCGGTACATTGCCTTTGGGTCAAATGTCAGCCAGTCATCAGTCATGCCCTGTGACGAGGTTGGCATTTCTGAGGAGTGACTAGAGTCCGCCTACGGGGACCTTGCTGAAATGTTTGCACAGAGAGCTTGCCGAGAAGATAGGAAAGGTAAAGAAATGTCAGCTGTGTGCCAAAACTCGCTGGCTGTGTCACTTTTGGGCACCATTCAGGGGTCCGAGGGCTTCCTGTTCAGGGATGGAGGTGTTGGGGCGCGGCCTCTCCCCACTCTGCTCCCACATAGAATTCTCGAGTAGAAGGTCACTTGCCTACAGTACGAGGCTGCCCTACAGTGCTCTCCATAAGCCCCCTAAATCCCCCGCCCCCTTCTGGTTTCTTCCTCCTTCAAGGGCCCTCTCGTTGTGTCCTCTGGGACCTTTGCTCTTCCATCTTTGAGCCTCCTTCAGGGACCTGCCGCTACACGCCTTCGCCTTCTGTGGCCAGCCGGTTCTGTCACCATGCCATCCATCCCACTTCTTCTTCCTTCGCCCACGACTCCTCCCAGAAAGTCCCACCTCTGCTACCTGAGCTGGTGCCAGCTCTACACTCCTTTTGTTCTGTCTCTTCGCTCTCAGCCCCGGCAGGACCCTTGGACTTCGGACTCTGCTGTGTTCTCCCTTCATCCGTCCCTCGCTCACTTTGCTTTCCTCCCCGCACGCAGCTGGACCTCACTGTCATCTCCCCGCTTTCCTCCAGGCCCTCGCCCTCCCTCCCGCCTGGTTGAACCCTCTTGGATCCCACCTGACCGTTGATGGAGAAGGTTCACAAGGCTCAGTGTTCCCCGGCACAGTGATTTCAAGGGTTCTTATCTCGCCGGAGCCCCCCATGTTGCCCAGAAATCCTCCCACGTGTCCCTGTCTACCCCCTCTTCCGGGATCCACACACCTCTTTCGGGCAGTCACCTCCTACTTCGTCACCTCCCCTGGCCTTTTCACCCATTCTTCCCTCTCAGCATGTAAGGCACTCGAGCCTCTTCCATATTAAAATAATAATGATCATGATAATAATGCCCTCTTCTGCTCCGTATCCCTTACCCAGCTGTGCCCCTCCTCCCCGTCACAGTCAAACTTCCTAAAACAAGGTCCGTTCTCCATCTCACCTCTCCCTTATCTCCCCGCTGCCTTCGGACTGCTCATAACTCAGTCCCTTCTTCTCGCTCTAAGGTCTTGACCTTTGCAAGAAGAGATCCCCTAAAGGGGTTTCTCTAGCTGTCTTGTTCCTGACCTCCTATCGCCCTTCCCTACAGCACTTCTGCAAACGCTGTTCCTTTCCCACCGTGGAGCTTTTGCAGATAGGCTAACAGAGTCGCCCAGTTTGGCCCTTGCGATAATCACATTTCTAAAACTCACTTCCAAATTTAATAACCGTGAATTGTCGTTCCCAAGAAGCAACGTGTTCCACCATATAAATCTAGAAGGGAGGGTTTCCCCAGGCGGAGGGGAGGAAAGAGCTGATAGGCATTAACGTAAGGAAAGGGCTCTGAAATTAGGATGAATAACTAAGAAAACCTTCATACGGGCAGTTTGGAAACTTTGGGCGGAGGACCCTATTTTGAGATTTTTAACTGCAGAGTAGACTTCCTGATTTTTGTCCTTGCTCTCCTGTGTCGTCCTAAACGCATGCCGCTGCTCTGTGAAAACTGTTTAGGGCTCCATGGGTCACAAGAAAAGGTCTAGGCCTCTCGGTGCCAAGAGAAGTTTAGGCAGATACCCTGTTTGATTGATCAGTATAGCCCAGCTATTCCTGAAGAGGCCTGAGGGATGAGAATCAATAGTCTACACTGATCAGTAGATCCACATATTGTCATATGCCCACTCCACTCCAGGCCATGCGGTCTCTGCAGCTAGCACCGGGGCCAACAGAAGCTGACAACACATAGGTGACCTCACATTTCAAATAAGTTGACCTTCCTGTGTTGAAGGCTGGAACTGACGACATTCCACACTCATAATTCTGCCGCTGGGGCTGTGATTAAAGTGGCCTAGACTAGAAGGAATTTGGGGATAGATTTTATTGAGCCAGAGAACCTCTTATCTCAAAACTGCATCTAAACACAGGATAATGTCCGAGAACAATGAATGTATTCACTGACATGCCCAGAGAGCAGAGAGAACATGAATGAACAAAACAAACAGAGCAAACCCCAGATGTCTTTCCTGGTTGATGTCACCTGAACATTGACAAATCTTTCCATCAGGTCACCACAGCATCTGCTAGAAGCTCCCCTAGCTCTTCGTCCAGGGTGGGATGACTTGTCCCCTATAAGGCTAAAGTCTCCTCTCGGATTTATTAAATATGGGGCTCTCTTTGCCTTGATTTCCAATGCCTCTGGGTCCCAGGATATCCAGGGGGTCCTTCCCTTGGGACAGATGGAGAACTGGGGTGATGATCGAGACCCCCCTCCTCAACCCCAGGCACTTGGGCCCTACAGAGAAGGTGGTAGGAATTACATCTTTCTGGCTCTTCCTCCCTGGAGAAGTGGACTTTTCAGGCCGCCCCCTAAGTTCCAGACATGTGCTCGAAGTGTATGGTGGACCCACAGTGCTGAGGCCCAAGCAGATAAATCGCCCGTGTCCATGTGCCGTCCTCCTTGCCGGCACCTGTTGAACTCGTCGTATCCAAACCTGGGACTGAGAACAGGTGGAGGGTCGGCAGCTGGAATGCATTGGCCTCTGCCTGTGTCTTTCAGACGGCGGTTCCGTGGTGAAGGCCCGGGTGCTGACCTGCGTGGAAGGAACGAATCTTCCCTTGTTAGAACAAGCCATCCAAGAGCAGAGGGCGTACCAGCGTGAGAGGGACAGCCGCCACTAGGACACGGCGGCTCCTGGGGACCCCCACCCAACCTACTGGCGCCACGCCTACTGGAGACCTGGGAGCTGCTGCAGAGAAGACTCGGGGACCAGGGGCTTCCTCTGAGTGACAGCGGTTTCTGGAGCCCGAGAGAAGAGGGGAGGGGTTGTCCAAGAAACGGGAGCATAGAGAGCAGGCGCCAAAGCCTGACACCCCCCACCCCCACCCCCACCCCAGGAGACCGCAGGAAGCCGAGCTCTGGGGTGCTGGCGGCTGTGCCTCCTGTCGGGTAATGGAGAGTTCCAGAAGGTCCTGGTGAATAAAGCCCCAGTGGCAAGACCTGGCTTTGTGTGCGTGTGGTGCAGCGCAGGTCCAGGCCAGGAGGGGGAGCCGTGGAGCAGGCAGCCTGCCTGGCGGTGAGGCTGCAGAGCACCGGTTTCTGGTGAATTCTGGGCTGTGGGCCTGAGGGGACGGGGCTGGGGGCTCCAGGGCCCAGGTGGGGAGCCCAGGACGCAGGGGGACCGACCCCACTGAAGTTCTGCCCTCAGAGGAAGCCGGGCATTACCAAACGGGCCGGGCCCAGTCCCTCGTCCTGGCCCTGCGGCCTAGCGCTGAACTCTGGCTTCAGAAACCCTACCTGACCCCCGACCTCTGCCCCGATTTGACCCCGACCCCCAGGCAACCCATCTAGGCAGCCTTCAGCCCTAGAGCCTGGGCCTGGCTGGGCAAAGGCAGGGGCTGCGGCGTGAGAAGTTTGGGCCCTCCTGCGCTCCGTAGCCCGGCACTTTCCCGGCTGGGCACTGGGCAGGGGGCTGGGGGTTCCTGCCTGGCCTGGGCTGGGCCAGGGACCACCCTGCTCTGAGCCAGGTTTCCAGGGTTGGGGTGCGGTGGGGGCCGGGGCAGGAGCTGTGCCTGAGCCCGGGCGTCCGGGCAGGCAGAGCAGGGCGAGCCCTGTGGGCCAGATGCCTCAGGACCCAGGAAGCCTGGGCAGGAGGTGTGGTGGGGGGTGGGTTCCAGGGAGGCCGGAGGGTCCAGCTGGGGCCCTGGGGATGGGGGCGAGTGCCCCAGGCGCCGTCTGTTTTGCAGGCAGCTCTTTGGACATGGACGCATTCCAGAAGGTAGAGAAGATCGGAGAGGGCACCTATGGGGTGGTGTATAAGGCCAAGAACACGGAGACGGGGCAGCTCGTGGCCCTCAAGAAGATCAGGCTGGATTCGTGAGTGCTGGGACACCCCTCCCAGAGGGGACCCCCCCAGGCCGCAGCTCCCCCTTCCATCATTCAGCTCCTTTTCCCCGTGCGGCCCGGTTACACCGGGGCGACCACAAAGCTGCAGCCCTCGCTCGTCCTCGCTCTGACCAGGCTTTGCCCCCCGCCCCCGGTGGGGGTAAGTGTGGGCCCAGCAGCCCGGCACCCCATCGCCGAGGGATGGGCCATCTTCACGGAATAAGAAACGTGGGGAGCTCTCCCCAGAGCAGAAGGGCCCTACCTGGCTCCCCGCCTCCACTGCTGTTCGCTTCCTTCCTGTAGGGAGACCGAGGGGGTCCCGAGCACTGCCATCAGGGAGATCTCCCTGCTCAAAGAGCTGAAGCACCCCAACATCGTCAGGTGAGGTGGGGGAGGAGGCAGGGAAGTGGGCCCATCCCGGTCCACCTGGGGGCCGCATGCTGACTGGTGTCACCTGGCCAGGCTGCTGGACGTGGTGCACAGTGAGAAGAAGCTGTACCTGGTGTTCGAGTTTCTCAGCCAGGACCTGAAGAAGTTCATGGACTCCACCCCGGCCTCCGAGCTCCCCTTGCACTTGGTCAAGGTACCGAGTGAAGGACGAGGTGGGACCGGCTCGGGCAGCCCCACTGCCGCTCGGCCAGCTCCTTCTCACGCTCGCTGTTCCAGAGCTACCTCTTCCAGCTGCTGCAGGGCGTGAATTTCTGCCACTCCCATCGGGTCATCCACCGAGACCTGAAGCCCCAGAATCTGCTCATCAATGAGTTGGGTGCCATCAAGCTGGCCGACTTTGGACTGGCGCGAGCCTTCGGGGTCCCCCTACGCACCTATACCCATGAGGTGCAGCAGGACAAAGGGATGAGGAGGGCGGCCGAAGGGGTGTCACCTGTGCCCTCGGCCACCCTGAACGAGGCTGCTTTCTTGTTGTCCCCACAGGTGGTGACACTCTGGTATCGCGCCCCCGAGATCCTTTTGGGCAGCAAGTTCTACTCGACAGCTGTGGATATCTGGAGCATTGGTTGCATCTTTGCAGAAATGGTAGTGAGAGGGACAGACATGGCCGCAGGGAGGCCACAGGCTGGGTCCTACTGGGGTGGGAAGTGGGAGGACTCTGATCCTCCTGTGAGAGGTGGATTAAGGGGTGTTTGGGACTTGGCTAAAGGGCTGAGGAAGCCGGTCTGATTCCAGAAAGGCCAAGATTCTTAGCACAGCCCTGGGAAAGATATCTGGAAGGCACATCCCTGGTCTGGCCTCTGATCTGGTTTGGATTCTGAATGATAGGGGGAAGCTGGGCCTGTCCCTGTCCACATGGGGGCTGCATCCCGACTGGCATCACCCGGCCGGGCTGCTGGACGTGGCGCTGTGAGAAGCTGTACCTTCTCTTCTTCCCCATTTCAGGTGATCCGCAGAGCCCTGTTTCCTGGCGACTCTGAGATCGACCAGCTCTTTCGTATCTTTCGCACCCTGGGGACACCCAGTGAAGCCGTGTGGCCAGGGGTCACCCAGCTGCCTGACTATAAGGGAAGCTTCCCCAAGTGGAACAGGAAGGGGCTGGAGGAGATTGTGCCCAATCTGGAACCTGAAGGCCAGGACCTGCTCATGGTAGGTACAGGTAGGTGGCCAGGGAGGGCGAGAAAGGCCACTCGACTCCAGCTGCCGCTCCAACCAGAAGCGTGTCCTTTCTTACCAGTGCCTTATGTAACCCTGGCTCCTTCCGCGCCCAGGCTGGTTGACCCTTGTACACAACTGTGCGTGTTGCTGTCCCACCTGGATGCCTCTCCTGTGATAAGATTGTTGCTCATCTTCCCTTTTCAAGCTCTCTCTTCTAGCTAGCTTTGTCATCATGCTGCGATTCTTGCCCTTTTGTCCTAAATTGCCTTGCGTTTCCGGTCATTTTCTTTGGGGACATTACTGCCCCATCGAGGCTGCGCGCGTCCCCAGGCAGGGACCACACTCCGACTGCCTCAGTATTGCCTGTTCCCTCGGCGCTTCCCGCAGTGGCCGCGCTACACCAGGCTGCTCAGAGCAGGCTGTCCCCTGCTGCCGGAGTCCCTGCCACAGTCCTCACGCCCCTCTCCTGTTGTGCCATCCTGACCCCTGGGTCCGGCCTAGGCCAGACTGCCCAGAAGGCCTTGGGCAGAGCCGTCCGTTCTCACCCACGAGGACCCGGAGCCAAGGTTCTCCCTTTGATCTGGTGCTGGTTCTCCCTTTGATCTCCTTTTGAGGGAGGCTGGGCAGTGTTTTCCTCCTCTGGCTCCGCATCCTGCTTGGCAGAACTGTGTGTGTGTTTGCCGGCCCCAGGCCCCAGGACAGCACAGACTTCCAGCCAAGCTCGTAGGCAGAGCTCAGTCCTGGCTGTTCAGAGTCCTGGCTGGTCGGAAGCGGGGGCGGGTCCTTGCACAGCCTGGCAGGGTTTAAGGACTCAGAGTTCCTGCAAGACCCTCAGGTGTGCTCCCTGGCAGGTTTGGCCCCTACTTCTGGATACACAGAGAGAAGTGTGTTTCAACCAGAGGTAGGGTGGGCCTGGAAACCTCACTAAGGAAGAAGAGAGGCAGACTCGGCCTCAGTAGCATGAAGGAGACCAGTCTGACTCAGCGGGGCTGGACCAGAGCTAATTGTTTGTCTCCATATCCCGAGAGTGTCCAGAACTGGCTCCCGAGCTGGGAGGCAGTGGCTTCCTGCAGTTCTGGGTCTGGAGGCAGCTCTCAGGGGCCCTGCAACCCAGAGAGCTTGTTCCTCTCCCCACCCTGGCCACACCCGGGCCCAATCTCTTTCCTCCAACCCCCTTCCTTCGCAGCAACTCCTACAGTACGACCCTGACCAGCGGATTTCAGCCAAGACCGCCCTTGCCCATCCATACTTCTCGTCCGCTGAGGCCTCCCCGGTCCCCCACCAGTGTGTGCTGGAGCGTTTTTGCCGCTGAGAACATGTGAGGCCACTGTCTTGAAGCCTCTCCCCAGCGGCTGCCCCAGCCACCTCCCCACGCACTTGCTGAGAAGGACAACATCTGGGAGAGGGCAAAGCTCTGAGGAGTTTGGCGTCAGCCATCGGAGGGCTGAGTTTGGGTTAGTCCTGCCCTAGGTTAGCGAGTTCCTGTGTTGTTTTTTGGGTTGGATGGCGCCGTTTCAAGATGGGGACACAGAAGCTCAGTGCATGAGGGGGCACGTTAGAGACTGGGTCCCCTGGCACTGGCACAGGTGCCCAGCAGAGCAGGAAGCCTGCTGGGGCCGCAAGCGAGGCCCTCATCCGACCTTCACCTGCCCAGCCCTCAGCGGCTGTGTCAGATCCTGCGGGAAAGGGTGCCCTCTGCTGGTCTTTTTGGATTTAAAATGTTTTGGGGAAGAGTTGCGTTCCAGTGAAGAGTCAGTCTCCAGTTAAACAGGAAGCAGGGTGAGAGCGAGAGGGGACATTTTCCTGGTCCCAGGGGAGGTCGGGGTGTGCGTGGCTGTTGTGCGCAGTTGTCACCCACAGTATGCTTACATTTGTTTGCCTCTGGCGTTAACGGGAAATAAAAGCCATGCACTCTGAGATTTCCCGTCTTTTTCTGTTGAGAGGAGTGGGCAGCGGGCACTGGCCGGTCCATGATCTCCTTCCGTGACCTGCCTCCCAGAGTCTAAGGAGCCTCGCCCTCTGAGAGCCCCCGTTTCGTAGGAGGGCCAGTGGGCATGTCCGTAACCCCCGGGCAGGACTCGGCATTGGTGCACCTTGTCCCCAAGGCCCAGACAAATCCATTCCACGCCCCCAAAATGAGAGCAAGACACTGGGTCGATCGGTTTATTGGCAGTACTAGGCGGGGGAGGAGGGAGGGAAACAGGGCTGCTGATCACCAGGTCGGGGATGGGCGGGCACCAACTTAAGGGGCGGGGGCCCAACACCGTGAAGCTGAGTAACAGAACGGCCATCAGACAGAGGGAAAGCCTACCCCTACCCCCTGGGTCAGGCGGCTCTGGGGGTGAGGGGTGCACGCATCCTCCCCTCGCCCCTCACGCACTCTCCCCATGACTGCTCGGCCCCCGTCAGCGCAGGGCGCGGGGTACGGTGGGGGAGGCTGAGCGGTAGCAGCGGTACCCCTCCAGGGCAGCAGGGAGGAGCAGCAGGCCGCTCAAGGGGTCTCTGCGGCAGCGTGCCATGGCCTCCCTGTAGCTCAGCCGCTCTTTGGAGATGGGGTCTGTCAAATCCTTCTCGTAGCTGGACTCATCCTGCAGGAGCTGCGCCAGCTCTTCACTGACCATTCCGGAGAGCACGGCCTGCGGGGTGGGGATGCGGCCTGTCCTCCTGGGGTCGATGAGCCCCCCGGTCAGATGCTGCACCTGCAGGTGCGGGAGCGCGCTCTCCCGTGGCATCCAGCCTTTCTGGATGGCCTCGCCCACCGACAGCCGCTTCTTGGTGACGGGGTCCTCGATGCCGGTGAAGGCCTTCTGGGCGTTGAGCAGCCTCTGGGTCGAGGTGTTCTCGATCAGCCCCCTCTCCAGGGCTTTGTGCACGGAGTAGCGCTCTCGGCTCAGGAGGTCTATGATGCCCCCCGTGGCCGCCTGGGCCTCCAGCAGCTTCTGCCCGGTGATGGGGTCCAGCATGTTCTTGGCCATGGCCGTCTTGATGGTGCACTTGTTGTCTGTGGTCGTGTCGTAGACCCCGGCAATGGGGAAGCTGTCATCGCCAAGCCCGAGAGAGAAGCTGGGAGAGAAGAAACCGGAGCTCTGGGGGGCTGGCGAGGCCACTGGGGATTTGGAGATGATGGAGCCGATGGAGAGCGAGGGGCAGGGCTTGGTCTCCCCGGCCACGAGCAGGGCGAACTCGGAGATGGGCAGGTGGCCGTCCTTGTAGAGATGGTACTCCTCCTTGGAGATGTGCCGGCAGCGCAGGGCGGCCTCGATGGAGTACTGCTTCCCGCTCTTGCGGTCCAGCAGCACCGACTCCTCCCCACAGGGCCCCAAGGTGGTGACCTCCTCCCAGTCACACTCGAGCTCCTGCAGCTGGAGGTACTGGCCTCGATCGATGATGCCTCTCTTGTAGGCCTCATACGGGGACATGTCCTTCCCCGTCTCCGGTTCCAAGATGGAGATCTTGGTAGAGAGGTTGGTCTCTCGTGTCTGGGTCTCCTGGTTGAGCTGCTCCCGGCTCACCTTGGTGTGGAGGTCCCGGAGGGTCCTCTCCTTCTCGTAGATCTGGTCCTTCTCGTGGAGGATGGCCGCCTCGAGCTGCGAGAGTTCCTGGCCCTGCTGGGCCGCCTTCTGCCGCTCGCTCTCCGTCTTCTGGCTGAGCAGCTTCGACTCCTCCTGCAGGTGCAGCACCTTCTGCTGCTTCTGCCTCTCCAGCTCCTGCAGCTCCTGCTGCAGCTGCCTGCACTCCTGGCTGCCCTGGTTCCGGGCCTTCTGGAGCTCGGTCTCCTCCCGGCTCCAGGTCCTGCTCAGCGCCTCGGCCCTGTCGATCCACTCCCGGAGGCGCTGCAGCGCCTCCTCCTGGCCCTTCCGGGCCACGCGCTCCCTGTTGAGCATCTCCCACACCCGAGACCGCTCGCCCTCTAGCGCCCGGTCCTTCTCCACCCTGATCACCTCCTTGTAGATGGTCTTCTCTTGCGATTTGGTTTTCTGGAGGACGTCGATCTGGACCTGTAGGTTCTTGCACTCCCGATGCAGCTCCGTCACCTGGGTCTTCTCGCGGTCCAGGTCCTGCCGCAGGGCTTCCGTGCACTTCTCCAGATCCGGGTCCTTCTCCAGCTTGACCACCTCCTCCATGATGATCTTCTCCTGCACCGCAGGAGGCCGTTTCTCGAGCTCCTGGATCCGCAAGGTCAGCTGCCGCATCTCCTTCTCCATGGCCAGCTTCTTGTCGCGGTCCTCCTGGAAGCTGAGCAGGCCCTCCTTCTCCTCCACGGCGGCCAGCAGCTGCTGGACCTCCCGCTCCAGCTGCCGCCGCCGGCCCACCTCCTCATCCAGGCTCCGGCTCAGCCTGCTGTGGTCCTCGTGGAGCTTCGGGTCCTTCTGGGTGACCACCACCTCCTGCACCACCACCTTCTCCTCGGGCCGCCTCCTCTCCAGCAGCAGGTACTTGTTCTGCAGCTCGTAGACCACGTCCTCGGCGGCCCGCCGCTTCTGGGCCGCTTCCCGCACCTCCTGGCGGAGCCGCTCGGCCTCCTTCTCCAGGACGGGGTCCTTCTCGTGGCGCACCACCTCCTTGCTCACCGTCTGGGTCTCCACCTTGGACCGCTCCCGCTTCCACTGGTCGCGCTCCCCCTGCAGCCGGATGCGCTGCTCCTGGGCCCTCCCGCTGGCGTTGACCAGCTCGTTGAGCCGCACCTTCAGGCGGTCGATTTCCCGCAGCACCTCCGGGCTCCTCTCGTGCTTCACCACCTCCCGCGTCACCTGCTTGTACTCCACCAGGGGCTTCTGGGCCCGCAGGACGGCCAGGTCAGGCAGCAGCTTCTCCACCTCCTTCTCCACGCTGCCCCGCTCGCTGGCGGTCTGCTGCAGCTCGGCCCTGAGCCGCGCGATCTCCCGCTCCGTCTCCGGATCCACCTGGAAGATCTCGTGGACGCGCTCCTGGAGCTCCACTTTGGGCTTCTGCTTCTCCACCGTGCTGAGCTTGTCACGCAGCTCCTCCAGCTCCCTGGCCAGCGTCGCATTCTTACTCCTCTCCCCCTCGAGGAGGCTCCGCAGCCTGGACGCCTCCTTGAGAAGGCCTGGGTCCTGCTCCACCTTCTTCACCTCCTTCACGATCACCTTGGGCTGCACGGCGCTGATCGCCCGGCCCAGGTCTTCGATGCGCACCTGCAGCGTGGCCGCGGCCTCCTCTGCCCTCCTCCTCTGGGCAGCATCCTCCTCCACCTGCCGCCTCAGAGCCTGCACGGCCTTGACCATTTCCAGGTCCTTCTCCACCTTGACCACTTCTTTCACCACGACCTTCTCCTTCACATTGGCCTCCTTCTGCTCCAGGGCCAGCAGCTCCTTCTTGAGCCCCTCCAGCCGCGCCGACACAGCCGTGTTCTCGCCACGGAGCTGCTGGATCTCGCTGCTGAGCTGGGCCGCCTGGCTCTCCAGACCGGGGTCCTTCTCGATCTGAGTAACCTCCTTGGTCAGCAGATGAGGCTGCATGGCCTTCCTCTTGCTCTCCAGCTGGACGACCTTCTGGGCCGCCATTTCCAGGTCTGCCTGCAGGCTGGCCCGCTTCTTGCTCTCATCTTCCACCTGGGACTTCACCCTCGACAGATTGCTCTCCAGCTGTGGGTCCCGGTAGAACTCCACCACCTCCTTCTCCTCCAGCCTCTCCAAGGGCCGCTGGGTCCTCAGCTGCAGCAGCTGGCTCCTCTGCTCTTCCAGATCGTGCTGCACCTGGGCCACCCGCTTCCTCTCCTCCTCCAGCTGGGACCTCAGGGCCTCCGACTCCCTCCCCGCTTGGGCTGGGCTCCCAGATCCCTGCTGTGCGTCATGGGCCACCTGGATGTCCTCGCTGAGCTCCTTCTGCAGAGGGAGAGAAGGAAGGGAAGAGTCCTGGGGAGAGGGGGCCTTCTTCCCCTCTCCCAAGATCAGAGACCCCTCCCTGCTTCCTGACACTTCCCGGTAGGTCCCAGGACATGGAGCCGAAGACCGGAGACGCTTAGATGCAGGTGTTTTGAGAAGCCCCGTCAGTGCCATGATGTTAGGATGTGAGGCGGTGCTCAGGCCAAGTTTGTACTAGAACATGAAAATAGGACCGGTTCTCCTTTCCAAACCTTCCCCCCTTCTCCTCCATCCGGGCTCCCAGAAACGAGCCCACACTCCTCTGGGGGTGCTGGAACACGCCTCTGGGTAGGAGAAATCTGGCAAGTCCCTTGACCAGTCACTAAGAGTCATGGAGAGCTTCTGGCTCCCGGTCCCCCAGGGAGGGGACCTAGGTGGGCTCCTGCCCACTGTAGCTGGATCCTAAGGCTGAAGACTTGGTGGGGATTTTCTCTGGTCCGCACTGGGGGACTGCCCAGTGGCTAAGCTGTGACCTCCCCGAATGACATCTCCAGGGCCTAACTCTGAGATGGGGACCAGTCTGTAAGAGCTGCTGGGGAGAGACCTGGGGGGACGTAGAACCTCAGAGCTGCAGGCGGCAAAAGAAAATTGCCAGGTCGACTACGGGGCCAGGCTGCCCAGGGTGGGAACGGAGCGGGCACCCTCCCCGTACCTTCTCCAGCATCTTTCTGGCAAACTCCAGCTGGCACAGCTGCTGTTGGTGTGCAGCCGCAACCTCGGTGTAGGCTTTTGTCAGATTCTGCTCCTGGAGAGGCCAAAGGGAGGGGGAGGGAGAGCGGCGTCAGCTCCCGCCGCAGAGGCCGCAGAGCTGGTACTTGTGGACGCTGTCTCACCTGGGCCTGGATGCTCTCCTGCAGGGGAGCCACTCGAGGTCTCTTGGGGGCCGAGCCTGCCTGGGTGGGACCCAGGGAGCAGCGGTAGGTTTCTGCCTGGAGCTCGTAGTCCTGAGCAGAGAGGCAAGGACAGCAGGCTGGTGGTCAGTGGGGGAAGCTGGGGCTGGGAGATCAGGGGCCTGGCAGAGGGAGGGAGGGCGGGCGGATAAGGAGGGACAAACGGCAGTAAAACCCGCTTACCTGGAGAGCCGCCTGCAGGTCCTGGGAGAGGCGGGACGCCGTGGCTCTGTCCTGCTCCCGGCCCCGGATCTCCTGCAGAAGCCTCTGCCCAGGAAGAGGTGAGAATCAGGGAGATCAGGCCGCACCAGTCACCGGACTCGCCTCCAGCCGGGCTCCTCCAGGGCCACCGGCGGGGCAGGAAGGGTTGTGTGGGAAACTGCCCTTCCTCTCCCTGACCCACATGGCCTCGGCTTGGGGCATTTCACCCGTGCCACCTGGCTGTCCTATCTATTCCTTAGGCCTCGGCTTAGATGTCACTTGCCCCGACCCTCACACGTGTCCTGCCACGGACCCCCACAGTGCTCTGGCTTCTCCGCCAAGTGCTCATCAGCACTATGGCCTGCGACGCACCGGCCCCCACCAGCCTGGGCTGCACCCCCAGCCCCTGGTGCAGTGCCAGTGTGTGGCAGAGGCTTGCCAAATGTGAGGAAGGAAGAGCTGGAACCCCAGGAGCATAGAGCCTGCTTCCTACCTCGGACCACGCAGTGATGCGCCGGCCGTGTTTTGTGGGCACAGTGGAGCATTTTGGGTGGGGGGTGGTGGTGATGACCCAAGGCCTCTGTGGTCTGAGCTTTGAGGTCACTTAGAATACTGGCCACTAGGGGGCCACACGCGCACAGGTGGCTCTCCCTGCGGAGGAGGCTGCCAGGGAGGGTGGGCATGGCTCCCGGCAGGGGCCTGACCTGACCCCAAGTCGCCAGCAGCCCCAACCCCATACCTTCTGCGCCTGCAGCTTGTAGGCGATCTGGCTGGGCCCATCACTGGGCCGCACCTGGTTGTGGGGCAGGTGCTCCAGCCAGGAGCTCAAGTTGTCCCTGCAGTTCTTGAACTGCTGGTAGGTGAGGCCAGCGTCCTGCACAGTCTTCTCCCTATGCAAGGATGAGGCCCCGAGCAGAGGTGAGAGTTGCCCTCCAGGAATAATCAGGGGAGCGTGGAGGGGGCTGGTGGGCGCCTCCCTCTCAGACACACATCAGGAAGCCTGAGTAGCTGCCACACTGATCCCCGAACTCTGGCCTCGTGCTGGTACTGGGCATTATGAGATGGATGGGACAGCCTCTGCCAGACACCACCCTGGGGGGTAGGCACTGTTATTATCCCACTGTAGAGGCCCAGAGAGGCACAGTCACCGGTGCGAGGTCACAGGCTCGTCGGCAGCAGCTGCTGTGTACCGTCGGGGCATGCCTTGAGCCCTGACGGCCCAGCCACTCACCGCAGGTCCAGCTGGTCCCCCACGGCGTGGTAGCGGTCGGTGAGGGCCTGCACTTGGCGCTGCTGGTGTGGCAGGTCTTGGCAGAACTCGTGGAAGTTGTTCTGCAGTGCGGAGCACGCATGCT
Organism: Pteropus alecto; assembly: GCF_000325575.1. Taxonomy (NCBI): domain Eukaryota; kingdom Metazoa; phylum Chordata; class Mammalia; order Chiroptera; family Pteropodidae; genus Pteropus; species Pteropus alecto. The sequence goes on along the minus strand of NW_006436283.1, from coordinate 4,346,675 downwards.
CAGCGGCCTTCAGCTCGCGGTGCAGCCCCAGCACGGAGCCCTGTTGCTCCAGCAGCTCCTTTCTCTGGCGCTGGGGGAGGCGGGGACACAGTGACATGCCCCCTTGCAGTTCCGGTTTCGTGAGACTCCACGTCTGCTCCCCACCTGCCTCCGAATGCCTGTTCAGGCTGTGCCCCTCCTCCCGCCAGGAGGCCACCTGGCCCCTTACCTGCAGCTTGCTGACCCTCTCCTGCAGGGCATCCGGGCCAGCGGGGATGGGGGCCTCCTGCGCCAGCGCGGACTCGAAGCCTCGGATGACCCTGTCCGCTTCCTGGATCTGCCGCTCCAGACCCAGGGCAGCCTTGGCTCTGCCGCGGGGGAGGCCGACGGTTAGTCACTCCCTCAGCCTCACCCCTGCCGCCCGGCCCAGCCACCCCTTCCCCGGGCCCTGGAGCACTCACTTCTCTCCGTAGAGGTTGCAGAGAACCTGCACGTCACTGTACTTGTTCTTGACATTGTTGAGGGCCACGGGCAGGTGCAAGGCGGCTGGGCCCGCGGGCTGAGCTGATAGGAGCGCCTCGCACTCCTGCTGGGCTGCCTCCTTCTCGGCTCCCAGGCTCTGCAGCTGCTGGGCTGCGTCCTGGGGTGGGTGGGGGTCAGGGATGTGTGCTCTGGGCAGGCGAGTTTCACCCAGCCCTCCTGCCAGGTTGACCTAACTCCGCCCATGGACCTGAGAGTGTGGTGGGTATGTGCTCGAGCCCAGGCTACAGATCTGGGAGCAGTCCTGGCCTTGCTAATCCCCGTGTGGATGACCTGGGGCAGGTGAACCTCTCTGACCCTCAGTCTCCTCATCTACAGAATGATTAATGGAAGGATGAAACGAGACCATGTGTGTCAGGAGCGCGGCAGTGCCAGGCACGAAGTCACCCACCACAGTCTGTATGTCACTGTCTTGTTGTTCACAAGCCTTCAGTCCCCTGCCCCATTGCTAAAGGTTCGGCAGCAAAGCCCTCGCTCTGTCTCCTTGGGGTTATTTCGTTCATTCTTTTATCACTTTTTCATTTATCTCTTCTATAAGTCATAGGTGCTGACTCTGTGCCATGCCCTGCCCGCCTTCCAGTGTAACTGGGCTTCCCATGGACCCCAACACCCCTGTGACTTCAAAACCCAAGGACCTATCTGGGGCCCCAGAGAGCTGCTTCAAGGCAGCGTAACCAGTGACTTAACGTGGGGTGTGAAGGCCCAGCCCCTATCAGGGCCAGACCCACCCCGGGGTGGGCGGAGGTCTTTGTTGAGGCGGCATCAGGTACAGTGCCTCCTTCTGCTGCTCCTGCTTCCTGCCTCGACCCCACAGGTAGCACCCTTGGGATGCCCTCACGAACACCCAGCACGCTCATCTCTACCTCAAAGAGGCCTCCAGGTCCCTGCAACCTGCAGCTCCTAATGGTCATCCTTCCCCGCCTGGCCCACCCTCTGCCCTGGCTGCAGCGCCCCCTCCCGACTCTAGGGCCCTATGACCCTACGGTACGTTGTGCAGTGAAAATCACAAGTTGCACAGCAACAGATTCGAAACTTTAAAACTAAACCCAAATGATATGTTTGCGTAGAAACCGGTTTGGAAGGCTGCTACCCCCACCCCCACCTGCACCCCCACCCCACCCCCAGGTGTGGGGAAGGAATACTTTCACTATTAGCGCCTCTGAGGACAAGCTCTTTCTGATCATGTTTACATGGCTGCTCTCTGGGGAGGACCCCCTCCCCCCCGACCCCGCTAGCCTCCTGGGAGCAAGCACCCCTAAGATGCTCCAGGCTTCCTGGCTGCTCTCGGGTCCCTCTCGACACCTACTGAGTTGGAGTCATAGGATGTTTACTCTGGGCCTTGCCCTTCTAGAACCTTCCCGGGCCTCAGGACAGCAGGATGAGCTGGGTATTCCTGCGCCTGTTTTCAGGGATGAGGAAGCCAAGGCCCAGAGAGGTTACGTGACTCAACCAAGGTCACAGAGCCGGTTAGTGGGGGGACCGGGACGGGAAGCAGCTTGCGTGAGCGCTGCACTGTGCTTTCCCTTGTCCACCTCAGGTCCCTGTGGCTCCCAAACTTGCCTCACTTAGTTTCTGCAGCCCCAGGGCAGAGCCGCTTCTTGCCCCCGCTCGCCCACCTTGTGGCTTTGGATGCGGCCCTCCAGGTCCTCCAGCGGTGTGGTGCGGCTGAGTGGGGCCCGGGCCCAGGCCAGTATCTGCTTCTCTATCTGCCGCAGGTCCCCGTCCAGCCGGGTCATCTGTGTCAGGAGCTTCTGGGCCTGTGGGTCGGCTGTGGCTGAGCCAGTTGGGGCTGGGAGCACAGGGAGACTGTGAGGGTCCAGGGCCTGTGTCCCGTCTGCCCGCCTGTCCAAGAGGCTCCTCCCTTGGTACCCAAACAGGGTCCTGTGGGGGTGAGGGCGGGGAGGGGATGGGCAGGGCCTAACTGAGGGAGGGACAGCCCCAGGGGCTTGCTGACCCAGAAGATGGAATGCCCAGAGCAGACATCCTTAACCCAGGGCCACCCCGGCCCACCGCAGCCCCCCAGCAGTGGCCAAAGTAGGAGTCCACTCCCTCTATTCCAGCAACCCCCGACCCCACTCCCTGGCCAGTCTGTGGTACCCTGCTGGCCCGGCCGTAAGGGCTCCACAACGTTGGTCTTCAGGCGGCTCTGGGCTGTGGCCAATTTCTGCTTCAGAGCCTGCATCTCCGAAGCCAGCCTGGATGGAGGAGAGCAGGGAAGGTGAGCCTCCTCCCTCGCCACCAGTCCAGGCGAAGGCCAGGCACCGGCCTCGGACCCCACGGGGCCTGGCTAGATCCCCAGCCCGCCTCCTGCCTCTGTGTATCCCCAGGGAGACCCACTTGGAGGCCCTGGCCACGGCTTCGGGGTCCGGAGCTGGGATGCAGAAGCAGGCGGCCGGGGCGCGCTTGGTCTCCCCGCCCAGGCCCTGCACGACCCAGGTGTGTGGGTTCGTGTTGTCCATCAGCATATACCGCTCACCCCGCAGCAGCTGCACCTGAGGGGCAGGCAGGGGGCTCATGTAAGCTCAGGGGCCAGGGCCAGAAAAGGGACCAAGGCCAAGACGGGGTAGGGGCTGGGGCAGGGGCAGGAATTGGAGTGGAGGGTGCTGGGGCAGGGGTAAGGA
>NW_006436283.1:4295364-4343520 GCF_000325575.1 Pteropus alecto | reverse complement strand
GAGGGGGCAGGGGCAGGGCGGCTGGGCCTGTACTTCTCCCGAGTCCCAGTCACAGATGCTGTCCACAGGCAGAGGCTGCTGGGGTGGGTTCCGGCGTTGTGGCAGAGGGGCTACTTCCCGGCTCCGCCGCTGCAGGTCCCCAATAGTCTTCTCAGCCATGGCCAGTTTCTTCTCCTCTGCCTGTGGGGTCCCAGGCAGTGGGGGTTCAGGCCAGGCCTGGCCCATACCCACACCCCCACAAGCAAGCCAGGGTCTGGCCTTCATAAAGTGAGGGTTTCTAGGTCAGCAAAGCAAAAGAAGCCCCTCCCTGGGGACCCAGGACCCTTGGGTCTGTGGGGTGGGGTGGAGGGGGGCCGCCCAGCATCACCCAGGCCTCTGGAGTGGGAGCCCAAGGGCCTCGGAGCGATCCTGGAGGCCCTGTCACATGACAGACGAGGAAACTTGAGGTCCAGAGAGGGGAGGAGCTTGCTAGTAACAGACCAGCCTCCTTCTGCTGGGGTGACCCCCTTCTCCTGACCCCCAAGACTAGGGCTCAGAATAGGGCTAGGTACCTGGGGAGTGGTGAGCCCCAGACACATGGGCAGGCCCCCTTCCCAGGAGAGGGGTGCAGAGGCCGGGCGGGGCCATCTCACCTCCAGCTGTAGTAGCAGCTCTGTGGGGTTAGCGGGGGGCTCCCCAGGGGCAGGGCTGTACTGAATGTCCAGGCTGGAATTAAGCTTTGCCAGGGTTTGGCTGACAGAGTCCGCTTCTTCCTGGAACTGAGTTTGGTGCATGGTCAAGTTCAGAGCCCAGGATCCCCCACTGCCTGCCGACCCTGCAAACCAGCTAATTGCATGTGGGCTGAACCCAAACTGCCACTTGTCCCCCACGCTGTAGGCCTTTCTACCTGGGCAGTGGGGCCTTTTGAACTGGAGTGCTCTACAAATGAGGCATTTTCGGTTCACCGAACGTTAGCGAATTTTAGTGAAAATTCAGTAAATGCCCTTTAGTGTTATAAACACTTTGGTTTTGTCCTTCCGGCACAGATGCTGGGCTGTGCCTCTGCTGCCTTGTCACCCTGGCCGGACCCGGGGTGGGTGCCCGGGGCGTCTGAACTGCACTTTTCCCAGCTCCAGAGGAGAAGCCGGGGATGTGCTTTACAGAGCGTCCTGCAGTGGGTGCTGTTCGGGCGTTCTCGTCGACGGCTGTGATGCGGTATTGTGGTTATGTAGGAAAATGCTCTTAAAAGGAAGAGGGAGGAAAAACACTCCTGGGCTTGGGCTGTCGTCTCTCTCAAAGTATATGGAACATTTGGGGTGGAAATTACCAAAAAAGGTCCCTGTTGTGTATTCTATCAATGGTTTCTCAATGCTTTTTTAAAAGATGATCGTCTCTTCTAATAGGCTTTTTAGATATTTTCCCCTTCATTTCCCCACCATCGCCATGTCATTTTAACACCACCGATATGCCGTCTGTCCTTTATGTGTGTATATGTATGATTTATGCATTAAAAAAAAAGAGTTTTTTCTTTTTTTTTTGCTCCTTAGGACCAACTTTCACCCCCCGGGGAACACTATCACCCTGTTGAGAATGTATGAGTGACATTGTTTTCCCTCTGGGACCTAGTCACAAAGACACAGTTCTGTCATTTATATGAAGTACCTTGTCTCCCACAAGGCGAGCATGTCCTGTGGTGATCTCCAGACACCTCTGTGCTCCAGCCTGGGGCCCTGGTGGCTGCCCCCACCCCCTAGAACCCATGTACGGCCCTGCCACACCCCTAGCCCTGTGCCCCTTGCCCACCCCTGTGTCCCTTCCCCTGCCCAGCACTGCCCAGCACTGCCTACAGCCTCACCCGGCGATAATCCTCAACGTGCTGCAGCTGGCTCTCCTGGCAGATACACAGGTTCAGGAAGTTCTGCCATTCCATCTTTAGGGCCTCCTGGTGGACCTGGGGACAGCAGCAGGGAGCCCTCGGATCAAGCCCTGTCCTGGTCCCTGCTCTGGTCCGTCCGCCCACCCACCGCCCACTCAGCGGGCCCTGCCTTCCATCTCCCTCTCCCCAGCCTCCCTGGGAGGTCCCCCAGTGGAGGGAGCAGGGGTCCCTGAAGCAGCAGGGGGCGTCTGGGCCTTCACACCTGGATGGGCCCCACAGCCGGATGCCCGAGCTCCACCATGCGTTCCCCGTCATCCTCCAGCTGGTTCACGCACTGTTCCTGGCTCAGCAGCTCATGCTGCTTGAAGTGCTGGGGGAGAGTGGGAGCGAGCGGTGAGGATGAGGATGCCCGCGTCCCCTCCCCGCCCCCACGTTCCTCACCCTGACCTCGTACTCCCGCCGCACGCCCACAGGGTCCGCCATGAGGTCGCTCCAGTCCTGCTGCAGGATGTGGTGCTGCTGCTGGGCCAGGGTGCTCAGCTGGCGCGTGCAGCCCTGCAGGTGCGTGTACAGGCTGCCCAGGCTCTGCCCGCGCCACGAGGCTGCCTTCTGTGCTCAGCAGGAGGTGGGGGGAGAAGGGGTACCGAGAGGCGCCATCAGGCTGCACCCGAAAACACTGGCGCCATCAAGAGTGTCCGCAGCCAGGCCCGCCCCACTCCCAGCCCACCCAGACGCCAGCCTGGCCCTAGTTCCTGCTCACCAGAAGGTCCCGGTATTGGCCCCGGATGGTGGCTGCATCCTGTTTCGACCAAGTGGGAGAAAATGCAGGCCTAGTGAGAGGTGGGCTGCAGGGTGGGCTGCCCCGGGCCAACTGGGCCCTTCTGCTGCATCCCTTGCCCCAGAGGCCAGCCAGCCCAGCTCAGGCTCTGACGGGAGAAAGGGGTGGGGGCCGGGATGTGCATGCGGGAGGCTCACCCACCGGCCCCACGAGGCTGCGCAGCTGCTGCCCGTAGGCGTCGATCTCCTTCTGCAAGATGTTGTGCTCTGCGATCTGCTGCTCCAGCTCCGCCATGCCCGGCCCATACTGGCCCTCGCGGACCTGATTCTGCAGAGGAGCTGGCCGCTCAGCTCCACCTTGGACCTGGGCAGGAGCCCGCCTATGCCCTCCCGTGCCCTCCCCGCTTCCCCATCAGTAGGAGCAGAGCTGGTCTTTTTGGCAGAGGGTGGACAGGCCAGGAGAATCACCTGAGTGAATAGCCAGCGGCTCGCCCTGGGAGACGTGCCATTCTCTGAGGCCTCTGAGCCTCCTCCTGCAAGAAGCCTCCCCTGACTGCACTGTGTCCCCTGCTCTCTCCTTCCCCAGACCCCTAACTACCCCCGGGTGGAAGCACACTGTCAGGCCCCGGATGACACACTACTGCTCCAACTACTGCTCCAACTACTCCTGGGTGTGACTCCAGCTCCCTGAGGTGCCCTCGGTATTGGGCATGGCCCCTGACCTGTTTCTGCTCCAGCACCCGCGCCCAGTCCACCCTGGGCCCCATGCTGGGCGGCAGCACCATCTTCTCGTACAGGGCGCGGTACTCGGCGCACTCCTGGGTCACCCGCTCGTGCAGCTGCTTGATGCTGCCAAGGAAGTGGCCAGCAGATCAGAGCTGGCCCAGGGACTCCCCCGGGACCCTCAGTGCCCCCGCCCTTGAGCGCCAGCCCCCACCGCCACCCCACTCACTCCTTCTCGATCTCCTCGGCCTGCGGGTGCTTGAGCCGCCGGGCCTTGTCCACGTCCAGGAAGAGGTCCTTCAGCAACACCTCGGCCTCCTTCAGGCTGCGGCCCGCCTCCTGCCGGTGCTGCAGGGCCTGGCTCTGCTCGCTGTGCAGCCGGTCCTGCAGGCGGGGGAGGGCGTCCTCACTGCCTCTCCCTGCCCCCTGAGCCCCACCCTGAGGGACCCCAGTGGCACTGGCCAGCCTTGGTGTCCACACCGACAAAGGGACAGGCCCATTCGCAGGGCAGGCTCAAGGACACAGGGGAGGACTGGGCCCCCCTCGAACCTCTTTGACCCCCCATGTTAGGAGCCCAACAAAGAAGGACTGCTGAGCCTGCTCTCCCACTGTGTTTGGGGACGTCTAGTGAAGGCGACACGATCAGCGGGCACTCCAGGGCGTGACAATAGGCGTCCCAGGGCTCCACGCCCTGCTACCTGCCCCCGGCCCTCACCTGCTGCAGCCTCTTCTGGGTCTCCAGGATGTCCCTCTCCACCTGGTCAGCATTGGCCTGCATGCGAGAGATGAGCAGGGCCAGCTCCTGGGTGGCAGTCCTGTTGGGTGGTGGGGGCGGCACCGTCAGAAAAGGTTCTTCTGTTCCCTTTGGGTGGTTGGTTCTACACCAGCTGGGGGCCCTTGCCACCTCCGAGCCATGCCCCCTCCAGCCAGGCTCACTGCCCTGGAGGGAACAGTCCAAGACTTGGGGAGCTCCAGTCCCCTTGGTGAGAGGCTGTGAGGTCCCCCGTCCTGGGGGAGGGGAGCGCTGCCCCAGGTAAGGTTCAGAAAGTGTGGGTCCCAGGTGTCTGTGGTACCGTGGAGCAAGCTGACCTCACTGTGCTGGCAGCGAGTCCCAGACACCGCCCAGCTCCCTGCCTGGAGGGCGGGCAGCCCAGGGAGTGAATCACCAGCTCGCCTGCTAATACCCGGACAGCACGGCTGGGCCTTGGGGAGGGGCAGCTGGGCTGGCTGGGGGAGGGGAGCAGCAGCACATCCCCACTCCAACCTCCTCCCACCCCAGCCCGGTCTCCCCCACCACCCAGGGCTTTGCCTATGCCCAGAGGAGCCACACGGCATTGGGACAGGGGAAAGCTGAGAGATTGCGAGGGCACCCCAACACTCTCCAGATTCAGGGCTTCAGACCCAAACTGGGACCTGACTTTCTTCAGGTCACAGAGCCAGAAGCAGACTCTGAGCCCGTCCCAGGTCCCCAGGGTCCTTTTCCAGACATTCAGCCAGCAACCCCTGCAGGCACCTGCTGGGGCCCAGAGGGTCAGGCAGACCTAATAAAAGGCTGAGTGGTCCAAGCCTTCCAAGCTCCCTGCGAGGTCACAGTCCTGGGGAAGGGAAGGCTTCACCGCGCTGGCCCTTGAACTAGGGGCCACAGGACGAACCCCCCAGGCAGAGAGCTGGCACAGCCAAGACCCCATCTGAATGAACTCTAACCAGACAGTGGTGGTTTGATCCTCCATCGGTACTGCTGTGTGGCTTTAGGCAAGTTACTTAACCTCTCTGTGCCTGCGGTTCCTCACTTCTAAGGTGGGACCTTAATAATATCTACCCTGCCACGTTATTGTGTACTGAAACGTCCAGTAAAAGCCTGTGCAGAGTCGGCACCCAGTGCATGTTAGATGTAAGTGCCGTGAAGGCAGGGATGTCATTTCTGTTTGCGGTGGCACCCCAGTGACCAGAACTGTCTTTGCACACAGTAGTGCTCAGCGTGTGTGTTGAACAAGTGGTTTGCGCGTGAGGGGAATGAGGAGCCCTCTTTGGGGGCTGCAGCTGGGGGCTTAGCAGCTCCTGGTCAGGAAAGCACTCCCTGGGGGTCGGAAGCTGAGGGTCCTCATCCCTGAGCCCCCTGTCCCTAGGCCCGGCCTTCTGGGAGAGCTGCTCCCACTCGGAGGAGCACACTCCACCCTGGGCAGGGCTCAGAAGCCCCAGGGAGGGACAGGTCACTCCAGTGAGAGTCTTAAGTGCCGTCTTTCCCGTCCACCCAGAAGCCCAGCCTCGCCGTCCTTGCCTTTCTCCTTGATCTCTATCGGGATGATGGGCTTTCCATCCCCATTCTCACTGGACCTAGGGGAGCTGCTGCCCCCATTCTGCAGAGGGGACTGGTAGCCAGTGAGCTGGAAGAAGGCGGGCCAAGGCCCTGTGCAGACCGTGGGGCTGTGGGGAGCTGGGCTGGGCCCTGCGGAGCTGGGCGAATGAGGGAGTCTCTGGGTAGGTCCGGGGCCCGGGGCCCTTCCCCTTTCCCCATGGCACCCCCTCCACACACCCACTTGGTAAAAGAATCACCCCAACTCTGTGACAAAACTCTCAAGGCCCAAGGTGAGAGCTGCAAGGTGAGAGCTGCAGCTCAGCCCCACCTCCCGGCTTCTCCGGGCTCAGGCCTTCTGCCCACCCTGTGCGCAGGTCCCAAGGGTCACTGCAGCCCAAGTGGGACCTAGAGGGCAGAGCCCCAGACCAGACTCGGCACTCCAGCCACCCAGCCTCCCAGCTCAGGCCCCTGAACGGCTTGTCTCCAGCAGAGTGGACTCAACTCACTACCCTCAGCCCCCACCCCACCCCCGCCCCAACTCCGGAGAAGGTGGGGAGCCCCAGGCCATCTCTGGCCTTCCACCAGGGCTGGAGCTGTACCTGGGCTGGGGAGAGAGTCCACCCCCAGGCCCTTTGGTCTTGGACACTAGGTACCAGCATGGGGCTGGCCCTGGGCTCCGGGCTGCGCCTTCAGGTGGCTGGAGTACCTGGTTCTGCACCGCCCGCCCCAGCCCCCTCCAATGCCCTGCTCACCGGCTGTGCTTGCTGGGGGAGCCTTTGGGGGAGCCCTTGACTGGGGAGCCCTTGGGGGACCCCTTCCCCTGGGTGCCTTTGCTCAGCCCCTTGAACATGGTCGTAAAGGCAGGTGCTGGCTCAGGCTGGGCTCGGCGGGCGGCGGGCGGTGGCGTGCGTCCTCACTGGTGACTTGGCTGGGCTCTGGCGAGGTGGGGCCGCTGGGCACCAGGAGGGAAGGCAGCTTCTGGGAGGCCCCTCCCTGCAGGTGAGGCCGGGGCTGCTGCGCATGCACCCACACTCGCCCACACTCACGCCCGCTCCTGCACAACCAGTTTGGGAGGAAGGAGCACGGCCCAGAGGGCGGGGCGCCTGAGCCCGCTGGACTCCCAGAGAAGGTTTGGACCTGTCACACCCACAGGCCCAGGGGGAGCTTGCAGTGATCACACCCAGGTGGGGAAACAGCCGGGCCCAGGAGAACAGGGCTCCAGACAGAAGGACAGACGCACGCAGGCATGCGCAGACTAGGGACAGAGGCCCGGCCTCAGAGCCTGGGCTTGGGTTAATAAACAGCCAGCACAGCTGTAGGGCTGTCAGGGTCACCCCCACCCGCAGCTCTGCACCCCGCGTCCTACCAGCCGGGGTGGGCGGAGGGCCCGGGCCTTTGCTCACCACCAGGCTTCCAGGTCTCTGCATCACGTTCTCCTCCAACGTGACAGGGAAGCCAGTGGCACTCACCCCAGACTCACCCCGGGGCCCTCCCTCAAGGCCCCCCACTTTAGCCTTCAGGTGCTGCTGAGCCCAGGGTCTGGCTGAGCCCCTGAGAACTCACTGTACTTGGGTTTTCCTCACTCCATTCCCTGAAAGTGGCCTGGGGTCTTTCCCCACATTCAGTGCCGAGAAGGTCATCTTGGTAGCTGCTTTCTCGTGTGGTAGCTCCGAGGGTCTTCGAGGAGGGAGTGGGTTCCCCCCATTTCCAGGCACTCGTTTCACAGGCCCGGCTCAAGAAGGCCCTTCTACAGATATGAAGTTGTTCCCTGGAGGGTTTGGGGGAACAGGAGGAGGGATGCAGTCAAGCTGGGTACGGAGCGCTGGGACATCCTGGCAGGCCTCGCCGAGGACAAAAAACAGCCAGGGCGAAGGATCCCAGCAGACTGGGAGACAAAGGCCCATGATCGGTCACCAGCGAGACAGAAAAGGCCTGAGTCCCTTTTGGCTGCATCTCATGGACAAGCCACTGAACTGGGCCCTGGAGAGGGGACACGGGAGTACCATCCTGGAGGGGGAGGGGCCGACAGTGGCAGCAGGAAGGAGGCCTGGACAGAAATGGAGTGATCGCCATCCTTCTCCCTCCCGGCTGATGAAAGCCTGGGCCCAGGGGCCGCTCGGCCTCCGTCCCAGCCCCCTCTCCACTCTACTCCGAGGTGACAATCTTCTTCTAACCAGCAGTAGCACGCCTGCAATCAACAGTTCTCAGAAAGGGGCCATTTGTTGAAATGATTGCAGGGTCCAGAGCCAGGCCTAACCTCGGGCCTCTCATCCCAAACTCGAGTCAGCACATTTCCTTATCTTTGAGATTAGGCAACACCCAGGAGACAGGAGAGGCAGCCCTGGCCCACTGCCCCGCCTCCCCGAGGACTCCAAGCCCTTTGCCGGAGCTGGTGCTCATTGGAGGCGCGGGCCTGAAGGAGAAAAGATGTCCAGACTCCAGCTCCAGGATGGGAGCAGCCAGAAGAGCCCCCGCTGGGCAGGGGAGAGGGCCGAGGCCCCCGGAGAGGCCGGAGAGGCCGGCAGGTGGTGAAAGGCAGCCAGGCTGAGATGTGGAACACTTGATCTTTGCCTCCTGTCTGCTGCCCTCCTGGAAATGAGGGCCACAGGGGCCCCTCACATGCCGAGATTAAGGCTAACTGGTTCACTGCAAGAAAAACAGGAGCCGCGTTCTTGGCATGACTGTCTAATGCCAAGTCAAATCAGACCCCAACTCCCCAGAGACGGGCCAACCTGCAGGGGGCAGGAAGAGCCAGCCGGGTCTCAGGTTCTCCTCACTCACCGCGGGAAGCTCCTACTCTGATGGCAGTGACCGACTGGGCCGCCAAGAGACAAAGAAAGAAAGATGTAGGGTTTTACATAGGTGAGAAAAAAAGGTTGCTCACTGTGAAGGTCGGGATGGGACCGACAGTTTGGTGGAGGCCTGTGCTGTGCCACGCACAGGTGTGGGCCTCATGTGATTCCTGAGCGCTCGATATCTATCTGGTCCAAATTGAGATGTGCTGTACGTGTAAACTGCACACCTGATTTCAAAGATTTAGTATGAGAAAAGGATGTAAAGTATCTCCATGTTTTATATTGACTACAAGTCAAAATATATTGCGTTAAATGAAATGTATTTTTAAAAATTAACTTCGCTTGTTGCCTTTTACTTTTTTAAATGTGGCTACTAGAAAATTTTAAATTGCAGATGTAGCTTGCATCTATGGCTCATGTTATAATTGTCAGATAGGTCTGGCCTGGAAGCTGAAGGGGGGCTCCGACTTTCAGCCTTCCTAGGCCCTGCCCCTGCCACGTCCCCTCCTTTTGAACCAGGCAGGAGGCCTGCGACCTGGCTTCTGTCGGCTCCAAGGCCTTCCCTTTGCCTGGCGCTTGCTTCCTCTGTGAATTGAGAAGTTTGCAATCAACTGATCCCAAGTCTCCCTCCAGCACTGTGCCAGCTATGACTTTAAGTGGCAGCGTAGTCACATCCCCTTTCCTGGAGCTTCCAACAAGGTGATGTGGGCCACTCACAGCTCATGGGGCCCAAGGCCAGGGCAGGAGGGCTGATCAAGGCTGAAAGCAGCACAGCCCCCAGCTCCGAGGCTGCCATGCATACATGCACACAGCTAGGTGACAGGATGACGACCTGAATAGTGTGCCGGTGCTTAAGCTGCCCATACTCTCTCCTGCAGCTTACCAGGCTCTGCAGGGAAAGCCATTCTCTCTGCTGAAGCAGATGGTGGCGACTGCCCACTTGGCCCTGGGAGCCACAAGCTGCCAGGCTGTCACGTGCTCCCCGATCAAGACGAGCTTTGCCATCTCAGGAAATTGCCCTCTGTTTATACAAAAGCTCTGCCACCAGACTCTTGGAGCCAAGGTGGCTGATGATCTCTCTTGCCTTACACTTTCTTGGCCTGCAGAGGAACAAAGGTGCCTCCGCCAGCTGGGACGAGGGGACAAAGGCTGGTGAGGAGGGAAATTAGGGGATGAGCCTCCTTCTGTCCGAAGGTGCCGGAGAAGGTAGAGACCACAGCCCAAGGAGACCGCAGGGCGGTCTGGAAGAAGCTGTCTGGGCTACAAGTCTGCCCAGCAGGACTGACATAAAGAAATGCCGCAGGCTGGCCTGGAGGGAAGCAGGTGACCATGGCTCACCCAGCTAGAGCAGGAGCAGGAAAAGGTGCTGGCTATTCCTCTTGAGCCTTTTACAGGGAGTCCAGAGGAAGCAGCTCAAACCAGCCCTGCCTATGTTGAGAGTAGGGGTCCCCATACTAGATCGCAAGACAGAAGGGACCTCAGGAGTTCTAAGTCCCAAGGGCAAGGGCAAGGCTGCCTTGAGTACCTGTCCCTCTCTAGCAATGATTCATTTTCTCTAGCCTTGGGCAACTGTGGTGGCCTCGGTCCACCTGTAGGACCCGTGCTGGTGTTATAGCCCACACCTCCGAGTCACAGCAGCAGACCGCGGCACAAGCCATCCCCGCATGTCAGAAGTCTGCGGCCAGGCCAGCCCACGCTTACTCGGCGACGGCTGGGCCTCCAGGCCTCCCAACCTGCCCGAGGGCTCTGAGCCTCTCTGCCACCTTGAAGCCTTAACAGCTAGGTCTGGGGACCTGCAGCCCTATCGGAGAAGTTCAGGTCTGATGGAGGCGGCTCACTAATGTCCCTGCAAGGTCGACAGCCGGCATGGCAGCTAGTTACACTGGCTGCACTACAGCAGTGGGGGTGAAGCTGCACTGAGCCCTGGCCACAGTCTGAGAAGAGAAAGGGTTATAAGATGAACACACAAAATAAAGAGTAAGTCTCCGTAGCCGAGGGGCTGGCCTAATTAGTCTTCATTGCCAGGACACAGGAAAGTACACAAGAGCGGCTTATCACACTCAGCCTGCTGCCCTAATGATGTCACCGAGACCCAGCAGCACGCGGCTCTGGGATGTGAGCAAGGCAGGGGGCAAGGCAGGGGCCTGCTTAGAGATGGGAGAAGGCCACCGGCGACAGAAAGGTGTCCTCGACTCACAGCCGTTGGCCCCACCAGCTAGGGGCGCAGCAGCCCACACTCGCCAGACCCCGGGCACCTCCCCGCTGTCAGGCCACAGTGAGGGAGAGACTTCTACAGGTCCAGTCCTCTCTGGGCGGAGCGCTGTCCCAGGGCCCGGGCCCCAGGCCAGCCAGGGAAGGGCTCCGACGCCAGTGGGCCCTGTGGGCCACAGGGAGGCAGAAGCGAGGTCCCAATGCCAGCTCCCACGGCGGGGAGGGGAGGGCACTTCCCCAGGTGAATACCGGCCGGGACGAAGCGCTCTGCACGTTTTCCTTCTCCAGGAAGAACAGATGTCCCCATCTCACAGGTGACGACCCCTCCGTTCCACAGCTGAGACAGAGCTATTACCAGCTTTGGGGCCCCGGTGGCCTGCCTGTCGTCACTACAGTGCCTGACCAAGCTCTCTGAAGCAACCTCAGCCTAACCAAAAGGATGCGGTTCTTTTCTAAGTGGCGAGGGGTCATTCAAGCAGACTGAGCAGGAGGATGCCTCGTGGCCGTTCACAGACGTGAACAAAACCACCAGCTGAGAACAGGGGCCATTCGACATCATTAAAACCCCCTCGGTGGGGGTGGGGAGGGAGGGAAGCAGTGGGTTTCTAACAGCTGTCACTATTCTGCTCCCAAAGCAAAAATGAAACACACCTTAGATCCTTAGATCAGTCCCGGAACAGGGACTATATTTTAATTTCTACCAACCAGCAGCACAGCTAGCTCAGCTTGTGCGGCTCTTGCTGTGCCAGACAGTGTTGGAAAGGTGGACCCCCACAGCTGGGGGCCCCGCTGGCACCCGCGCCCTTGCGCACCCACACGCAGCATCTCTAACATCCAACAGACCAGCAGGCTGGATTTGTCCAGTTGTTGTTGTCAGGATGCAGGCAGGTTGCAATTCATCTTTGCTTTGGAACATCGATAAATTTTACAGCTAAATCTGGTTTCCATCTCCTCTGTAGCAACAACTGTCTTTAAAAAAAAATTAGAACCGACACGCATTTTTGCTATCTTTGGACATTTCCCTAGCCCTTTGAAGCTTCCAAGCTTTTTAAGACGGCAGACGGCCCCGTGCTGTTTAGAAGTCTGTGAGCAATGAGCTGTGCGTGTAATGAATGATGCCGCGTGAAAAGCCAGCGTTGCACAGCAGTGACGGTGAACAGGCCCCAGACCCAGCTTCCTCTGCTAGAGGGGCTGAGGCTGTCGCCTCGGCTTCGGGAGGAATGGTCGACGATGGTCCAGGGCTGCTGTGGGTGGAGGGGCGCACTACCGCCCCAGGGCGTCGCCTCACGGCCAGCGTGAAAGACTCAGGTTGCCACCAAGTGAAGGAGCTGGAGCCGAGCGCGGCAGTGTTTCATGTCAGACAAGGAATCCAAGAATCTCACTTGGTTTAACGTAAAAGCGGAGACAGCGTGCATCAAAACGAGGCATGAGAAAGGAAGAGAAAACAGCAGGCTGGGCGCGAAGGGCCTTCTAGCCCGCTGCCTCACGCTTTTCTCCTCAACAGAACCAACAGGGTTGATGACAGGCAAACTTGGCCAAACTGTGTCTTTCCAATCTGATGATGGGCATCGTCGCCGGTACCTGAAGCCAACTTTTCACCTCTACTGTTTCTGCATTTCAAGCCCGTCACCACCCGACGAGAAAATAAAACCACTAACCCGGCAGCTCACAAGCACGTTTTATAAACAGACTGAGCTGAGATTCTTCCCCTCTACTCTGCATCTGGGGTGACAGAAGACTCGTAGGGTCAAAACCTGGGGACAGGACCACAGCCCACCTCGGTGGGGGAAGGGCTGCGTGAGCCCAGGCAGCAGGACAGAGCCCCCGAAGACGACAGGTTCTCACACCCGACCTTCCACCTGGAGACCTCGGTGCACCTCCCGTTCTCTGGGGAGGCAGGGCCGTTGGGCCGGGCAGCTCCACGTTGAACCCCTTGGCCCAGGGCTTGACCCAGAACCTGTTCCCAGGAGGCCAGAGCCACTCCCTGGGCCTGAGGACAGGGCAGGATCCTGCTTCTGGAGCTCTGGCCCCCAGGACACAGCCTGTTTGATGTCCAGGGACCCTATGTGAAGAAATGTGAGAGCCAGACCTCGGGCCTGCCAGCTCTGTCTCCTTATGTAAACATGTCCTCATTAGACCAGACATGTGTTGTCATAGCCTCGCTGGTGGACAACGGCCACTACGAGTCAGAGCGGCCGGCAGGGACATCAGGAGAAAGGGAACTGCTACGTGGCCATGGGAAAGGAACAGCTTAGACGAGCGTGATCAGAATGATTGATGCCGGCACATTGAGAACGGGAGGGGCTGGAAGGGCCCAGAGCAAGGCAAAGGGACATCTTCCCAGAAGACAGGACAGGAGATTCCCCAGCCCCACCCCACCCCCACAGAGCCCCACACCGGCACAGGGAGGCTGGGCATTGCCTGCACAGTGGGGCCTTGACCTGGGTTCTTGGCGCAGGACAGTCCAGCTGTGGCTGTGGCCAATGTCAGCAGGAGGCGGCAAGGGAGCTGCCAAACCTGGACTGCATGCAGCCTTGGGACTGCCAGGGGCACCAGTGAGCCGGGGAAGCCTCCGACACTCAGCACGTTAGGGACACCGCCTTGAGCCTTTGGGACCAAAACCCAACACCTCAGCCTAAGATCACCTGCGTGATATTTTAGGAGGGGGAAGGATACCCCAAATCATGTGGCAGAGACTATGACATTTTCGATTTAAAAAAATTTCACTTTCTGAGACTCTGACCCAAAGCAAAACCTGGGGGAGGAGAGGTCACATCTCTGAGCAGCAGCTAAGTGCTTGAGGACATTCGGCTCTAACGAAGTCTGTTCTGTCTCCCGCCTCGTCTAACTCCAGGCAATCCCTTCCTGCAATTCACTAGTCAGGCAAGAGGCACCATGGTGCCCGCAATGGGGACCCATCTTGAGATAATGTTCTCAGATCCTTAACCGGCCCACCTCCTCTTCATGCTGCTCTAGTCGGCTCCACGCCCGGGCTACACCTCGGCCAGCACTTCCCGTGGAGGAATCTCTTTCCTGTGGGATGAGTTTCCACTTCCAAAGGGATTCAGAGGTTTCGGGTCCATCTCCTGTTAAGTCACTTTTATTCCTTGCTTCCTTACATTGCTTTGTGACTTATTATTGATGCTACAATAGAAATTAAGAAAGGGTGACTAAGGAAAAAATAGAGGGGTAGAGGTAGGCAAGGAGACTAATTAACATGAAATGGCATCTAAAACTTACAGACTGAGGCCTCTATAGAAACAGAGCCTCTAACACAATCTTATCTGGCATCAGACAGACCCACGGTGCCAGGAAGTCGGGACGCACCAGACATGACAGGATTGTGCAACGACGTCCCTGAGGAGAGAACTGGGACCGATGTTGAGTGAGGACGTGTAAAAAATGGGCACAGTCTCCAGCATCTTTGCCTTTTAATATAAGATTTGTTTTCATCAATTCTGAGTATAACATATTTCTTCTAAAAATAGAGCTCTTTGCTTGTTCTGAAACTTCTGAACTTTCACTTGGCAGTGAAGGGGGGAGGCTGACTGTCGTTCTGGGGGGACGTTGCCAGTGTTTCCTAGTCACGAACAAACTTTCCAAAGGGTCCTGGATGCTCACAGCGAGGAGGAGTGTGTTTTAAGTCCACAGCACTGAAGAAACGCAGCAAAGCTTTCCGAGCGCTCGCGGTGCCTGGAGTGGACCTCCTCCCGAACACGTTACGGACCAGAGGTAAACAATCACAGCTCGCACGGGCCCAGATGGCAGCGGCCCTCCTCCGGGAGGTATGGACAGAGGGACCCCGCACACATCCACCAGAAGACAACAGGGTGCCCTCCTGGCACACCGGTTAAGAACATGAGCGCACACACACAGACATAGGAACGCAGGGCTGAGGATGTTACACTCCCGCCCTGGGCCAACGCAGACCTGGATTTAATATCACAGACTTGCTAGAGTTTTCTCACAATACAGACCGAGTCAGAATTACCCCCTGCCCCCAAGGAAAAGAGTGGTTAGCTCCTGAATCCAAAGATGCCCTTGATGTACCCGGTGAGCCCACTCTTGGTCTTCTGCTCCAACTTGTCCTCGAGGGGTGGGAAAGCCACGTGGTTGAGCGCCAGGTCAAAGAACAAAGGCTTGCAAGGGATGGGCTGGAATCCCGGAGGGAAGTGCACGAGGTTGGCCTGCTTAGTGACGAGGGAAGGGTCCAGGCAGAAGGTCTCAAACCGCTCAACCAGGGGCTGGAAGTCAAATCACAGGGTGTTCACCAGACTAACAGTGGAACATTCGCTACATGCGCGGTGCCCAGTCAGGGCCTGCACGAGCCATTCCACTCGATCCCCACAAATCTCTTATGACGGGTACCCCCACGTTATAGCTGAGAGTCACTAAAAGTTAGAGGTTAAGAAAGGCGTGGGCTGGGACTGGGGTACAGGCCTGCCAAACATCCAAGGCAGAACCCCTCGCCGGGGCTGCTGCTCTGCACAGCACCAGGTCCCTGGGCTTGTGTTTGGGACCACTGGATGGCGCCTAGCGCACCTCACGCAGGCAGCTTTCACGGGTCTGAGTAGAAGAAGGGAGGGAAGTAGGGTGTTTCCTTAGAATTAAGGGTCTCCGGTTGTACTGTGAGTACACATTCCTGGTGTGTTATGAATCTTACTTTTTATTCCTCAAAAGCCACAGCCCACTTACCTTATTCTCCTTGACTTGAGAGGAAGTCTCTGTTTGGTGGGAGTCACTTGCATCTGAAAGTTTCACAGGAAATCAGTAAGGAAAGGGACTTAGCACACTCGTCACAAATGACATCTAGCGCACATGTGGGCTCTAAATCCCTAAAGCAGAAAGGGCCGACCTGTGGGCGAGTGGGTCCTCCCCGTCCCGGGCCTACCCGCTGCGAAGCCACACAGAGCGACAGACAATAAGTCCCGGAGCCGGCCCGGCTGCGGGGAAGACACGAGCAGGGAGAAGGAACACTGTAATAGTGTCTCTAAATTCCTCTACACAACTGGATGCGTGAACGTGGCAGAAGCGATGGAGGGAAAAATAAAACTCGTACGGATTAACCGGAACAACCCCTTTCAACCTGAAGAGAGGAGCGTGGGTGGGAGAGAGGAGGAACAGCAGTGAGGGGACATCTGGGGACGCAGGTGGCTCACCCAGGATCGCCGCCGCCTGCAGAGAGCACTTTTCTGACCTCACTTGCGTGATAAGCTCTTGCACGTCAGGCAGGTCCTATAACGATTTGAAAAATGTACTCACGAGACCGGGGTCAGAGAAGCCCACCAAACTAACCAGAGTTAAGCGATCCCACTGATATTTTCATGGGATTTTAGGCTTTTTAAATGGCTCTATAAAAAAACAAAACAAAACAAAACTAGCTTGCTTCAAATGGGAATAGGTAAGCCATGGCTTAAGCAATAATGTCTGGAAATAACACGATTATTAATAAATTTATCATACACTAATTACATTCTGTGCCAAGTACTGTTCTGAGCAGTTTATATAATTGCTAATTCCACCTTCCTGATGATCCTGAGGTAGTCTGTACCCACTTTCACAGATGAAACTGAAGAACAGGTCAAATAATGTACCAGTGGCTCCCCCAGGGGCTGTGGAGCTGGGACTCAGACCCAGGCCGCTGGCTCAAGTGCGAGGCCATTCTCTTGCTTCACCTCTCACGTGGCAAAATTCAGAGTGACCCGAGGTCGGCTTATGGCTGAACCCTCACGCCTCCATCCCCCAGCCCTCCCCAAACCTGCTGGCACATGAGGCAGAACGGGCATCTGTGACGCATCTTTCTTCTCCTGAGAAACCACTGCACTGGTTTCCTCCACACCCTGGCGACACCCCACTGGGATGCTGCCGCCACCCTGGTCACCCCTCCCTCTGCCCACACCCTCTGCTCCTTCCTCTCGCTCTGCCTTTGCACTTGTACACGGGCTCCTGCAGGCAGGTCTGTGGCTGTGTCAAAACCACCAGAGCACTGAAGACCCTCCAGCCTCACCCTCTAAATGGCCAGAGTCCTAGGAGCAGCAGCCCTCACACACCGGCTACGGCTACGTAAGGAACAGTACCATTATAAACCTCGGTTCACTTTTCTAAACAGCCTCCACTCGTTAAATAGACATGGATTCGTGGACCAGCCAGCGCTTTAAGAATCTCTGCGTTGTCGCAGCAGGCCGTAAGCTTAAAAGACTAGCTGTCACTCGATAACAAAATAAACCAAACCAACCCAGTCCTTTAGTAAAGATCAGCAGGCAAGCTCTGACGTGCACCCGAACTGCCTGGGCGTCCTGCTAACGTGCCGATTTTGACTCCGTAGGCCTGGGGTGGGCCTGAGAGTCTGCATTTCTAGCAAGTGCCCAAATGCCGCTGTCACTGGTCCAGGCACACTGTGCAGAAAGGCTTCATCTCTGGTTCCCGATTCGGCTGCATATTAGAATCGATGAGGGGCTTTAAAAAAACCCCGTGCTCATCCTGGAGCCCACATCAATAAGAACCAGAATCTCTGGGGAATGGGACCCAGACATCCACCTTTTAAAAATCTTCCCAGGTGACTCCAACCTGCAGCCAAGTCTGAAAGCAGCACTGCAGGTTTATTCAAGCAGAGGACCGCTGTCCTTCCCAGCGCTCACATCCTCCTCAGGCCTGGAATGCGGCTCGGAGTTCCACAGCCTGCAGCTCTTGGCACTTGGGGACATACCACGTCCCACAGCTGGCCCGGCAGGACCAGCTTGGGAAGCGGCAGCCCCTGTGGAGCCTCACTGCACAGCACCCCCCGCCCCCCAGAAACCAGGAGAGACCTATGACTCACTTTCAGGCTATTCTTGAAGGCCCCAGCATCAGAATTCACTTCATTTGCATATTTTAGGACTCTGTCATACAGGACGAGGGCTTCGCTCCACTTCTTCACCAACACGTAGGACTGAGCAATGAAAAAACACCTGACGGAGAAGGGGAAAGAGCCAGAGCAGTCTAAAGCAGCAATGACCCAAGCGCGAGACGTTCCCTGACGTTGAGGCTAAACTTTAAATTGGGAAACGGGGTTCTTAACCACAGGATCACTGCACAGGACACCCCGACATTCTCAATGCCCTAGCCAGGCTGATCACAGGTGACTCCCCCTGCAGTCACAGGTGACAGCACAGGTCCAGCGCTGACCCACTGTCTTTCACTCACTGGCTGGTTCTGCACGGAAGGGGCAGTTCCCAAAGGCACACGGAGGAGGCTGGGGACAGGCAGGGAGGAGCGATGTCGCCTGGCTCAGCCATAAACCCCGCCCGGCACCACCCACATATCCGCGTCACAACCGTTCAGCTCTGCCCGTCTCTCTCTCAAAACCCAAACCCAAGAAATCTCCTCCTAATGGAAATCAGTCTACTGGGATCAATGGAGCCTGGGGGCTGCTGGCCCGACGGGATGGAAGGGTCCATGGGAGCTGGGAGGGACAACTCGGGTGCAGACGGGGCACCCTGGGGAGTCAGAGTGCTGGGGTGTGAGGACTAGAAAGGGAGGTGCAGTTACACACACGGCTCCACTCTGCCATTCTGCCCACACCCCATCCTGCTACACAGCTCACCCTCCAAGCTACAAACAACATGAGCCGTTTAAAAGTCGCTTTAGCTTTCCTCAAACTCAGTGCAGGTTCTGCTAATAACAACTTTTCCAACACTTGTCCATTTTCCACTGGGAAGGAGAGCAGGGCAGAGACATTTATCGTGAGTGCTCTCCTGGTCCCCTAACCTACTCAAGAGCAAACAAGGGACACTGGAAACCCGCAGCACAACCCGAGACTTCCAGAGATCACGTGGGCTGACTGTTCTCTGATGATGGGCAACGTAACCGGCTGACAGCCAGCGACTTAAACCTCTGGGGGACGGACATGTTCCCAAGGCTTACAGGACACCGGGCGGCAGAGGAGAGCCCCACCCACCCCATGAGACCATACCTGTAAGCCTTGAACACCAGGGTCTTGAGGCCTATCTCTTTCTGGAAGGCTCTGTCCTCCTCTAAGCCAGGAAGCTGGAGCAATTCCACCAGATTCTGCACAAAATATGTAAAAAGAAAACTCATGAAGGGAGGGCCACAGACTGAGTTTCTGAAAGACCCTGCAGGGACAGACAAGGGTGGAAAGAGCGAGCCTGGGCTTGAAACAGTGGGGAAGAGTCAGTGACAAGTGACTTGGCAACAGCCACGCCTGGTGTCGCCTCCATCCTCCTCTGTGGTACTGGAAGCCTACTTGTCCTTCCTGACTCAGCTCACAGCTCACCTCCTCGGGGCAGCTCAGCCAGAGGACACCTCTCCAGCTCTGCATGTTCATTTCGGGGTGGCCGCTCGTCTGGCACCCACGCAGACCCGGGTCTGTGTTCACGGGTCTCACACCTTGCTCACTGGCAGACTCCCAGTGGGCCGAGACAGTGTGGCCTTGGTCTCAGGATGCCCATGCACATGGGAGTATCCCACGCAGGCAAAGCGCTCAAAGCAAACCTGTGGGCCCACCAGTCTGCACGGTGACACGCCTGAGCCCTGGGGACATCGACTGCTGAAGTGGTCCAAGGGCAAAGCCTCTTGCCTTTGACTAAGATGCTGACAGCTTCTGGCTGCCACGACCCTCCCGCTACACAATGCTGAGTCACTGTGTGTCCAACACGTGTCAGGCCTGGCCCCCACTCCCGCAGTCCTTGGGGGTCACCTGCAGGATGATGTCGTAGAGCCGGATGAGGTCCTGCGGCCGGGGGGAGCGTTTGCTGTCGTCTTCCGGCTGCTGCTGCAGAAGGGCCCTCTGCAGACCTTTGGCCATGTTCTCGTTCCGCCTGATCGCCGTTGACAGCTTGATGTAGGTCAGGTAGCTGGAACATAGCAAACGCCGGCTCAGGCTATGCTCAGGGGAGCCGAGAAGAGCGCCGGTGCACGAGTAAAGACCGGCCTAGGGGAAGCGTGGCGGTGAGGGCGGCTCACGTGGCAGAGCCATTTAGTCTGGTCCTCAAGCTCAAGGGGCCCTCCATTCTGGCTGCTATTCAGTGACAAATTTGCAGGGGACCAGCATGAGACCTTATGACAAAATCTGATTTTAGCCTGAATTGCAGCCTCTGTTTCTGAGAACCACAGAGCTGCTGAGTGCAGAGAATCCTGAAGACGAGCCCCGGACGGCGAGCCAGGTCCTGGAGCAAGGCCCAGAGGACTGGCTGGCCCGCAGCGTAAGGACAGTGTGCTCGCGCCGCAGCTGCTCCCACGCACAGGACGACCGTCTCTTCTGAGAAAGTAGCGAAGGACGGTCTCTTTGGATGGTTATGCATGTTAAACGTGCACATACTGGAGACTACGTGTGGTGCCCGCTATTGTACTGTACCACCAGGCAAGTCTCTTTAACATCTGGAGATAAAACAGGGTAACTACTTAAAAATCTGTTTGAGTGCTTAGGCCTCTAGATCCCTATCCTCCTCCGGCAGACAGGCGGCATCCTGGCGAAGGATACGATAGAGGCCCGGGGATGGGGGCGCAAGAACGGCTGAGGTCAGGGCCTCAGGAATGAACCAGGGGCTTAAAGGACTGTCAGGCTCCGCGTGCTGACCTCCTGGCCTTCTCCTTCCACTCGGCCTCCAGAACAAGCGCAGCCTAGTGTATCCTGGGGGTCTGACCACCCCAAGAAAAACTCCGGGTCACTAGACATTTAAGGAAAAACTCTAACAAGACAGAAGCGGCCAAAACTGAGAGGGGGGAAAAAAGCAACTTGGAAGAACCAGACTTTGCAGGGAGAGGAAAGCTTCAGAAAACTATTATTAATAACCCCAGAGAGATAAGAGAAGTCTTTGTGATCATGACATTAGAATGAGATGCTGCGTTTTTCAAATAATATGCGAAGAACACAAATAAACTCTTAGAAATGAAAATGGCATCGGAAATGAGAAAGCCCACGGAAGAGCTGGATGGGAGAGAGAAAAGGGTCAGGGCGGAGAGCGGAGCAGGCGGGAGGGGGCTGCTGTGGAAAGTAGCACAAAATGCCTAAATCCAAAACATCAACTGGCAACACACGTGCCATTTAGGGACATGAAGGTAAATAATGAAAAGTCTGTTAAAAGAATTAAAAGTGGCTGCTGCTGAGAAATGGGAGGATGTCACGAGGCGGACTTTCTTAAAGCTCTGAAGAATAATCAGACTCTCAAAACAAAGCAGCTATTAGTCACAAGTGGTATAGAGATTTACATGCACCTTTACATTTTGTTGAAATACAAGAGCTACCAATTCCGGATTCGCCAAAGGAGGCCTCGGGATCCTAACTGAAATCCAAGATCCTGACATTTGCTAGGTCTGATGGTACAGGACGGACCCAAGGGCAAGTGGGCGCACAGTCTGAAAGTTCTGAGCCTCGCTGATGCTCTCAGGTCTTCTCAGGGCTAGGAAGTTGGGTCAACTCCTGACTTTCTGTGACTGTGAACCACAGTCACACCCCTTAACCTCCTAGAGCCCAATGCTCTCAGGTCTTCTCAGGGCTAGGAAGTTGGGCCAACTCCTGACTGTGTCACTGTGAACCACAGTCACACCCCTTAACCTCCTGGAGCCTATCTTATCCTCACAGGGCTGGTGAAATAAGGGGCATCTCAGGGCCTTTTCTGCTCAATACTCCATCTGAGTCATTGGGCAATTCGATGTTCGCATAATATCAAATTCCCTAAGAATAGAGATTAAGGTAAAGAAAGGAGTTTTTGTGGTTTTCCTTTTACAAAAAGGGAGGGAGCAGGAAGATGGCTAAAAACATTGCCAGGTTCACTAAAAAGTTACAAGCAGTGACTAAAAAATTAAAATTCAAGGTCACATGGAGGAGAGAACCCGATGAGAAGTAATTTTCCCAACTGATCTTATTTCTCCTCAAGAAGCTGTCAAAATGTCACTCTTCCTTCCTTCTTTCTTCTGTGAAACAAATGATCCACTCTTTAAAAAACAAATTAAACTTGACAAAGTGATTTAGAAATGTCTGTGAAAGAGCAAAGGGGCAAAAGCAGTCAAGGCATGCCCGAGGAAAACCCCGGTGGGGTGAACCTCTCTACCAGACAGCACGACTTCTTGTAAAAGGGTCGCAGATCACTGTGCTGGTTCACGCGCAGACAAACCTGCAGCGCAGAAGCATCCAGAACAGAGAAAGAGCAGGCGGGAGGAAACGGGATGCACGACCGACGGAGCTGGCACTGCGGATTCGTGGGGCAAGGACGGAACGGTCAGTAAACGGTACTGGAACAACACATTATCCTCACAGGAAAAGGTGAGGAGCCTGACCTCGCTCAAAAATAAACTTCAGCTGGAACTCAACTCAAGTTTAAATTGAACTTAAATGCTAAAGAGACAACGTAAAACATTCAGAACTCAGAGGAGAATTTCAGGAGCTTGCCAGGGACAGCTTAGCTCTAGAGGACGGGGAATCGACCAAGGCGGGGAGCTTCAAAGCCACTGGTTGTACTCCAGTTCTCATGTGGTATAAGAACTTTAAATTATGTGTGTCAAAATCCCCAAATGCAGTATGTACACTCTTATGTGATAAAATGTGTACAGACATATTAGTACACTTTAGTACATACATTAAAATATACGCAAACATTACACGTGCTCTTGTTCCAATGATATATTTCAGAACGTTTAAAAAAGCAAAATATTCACAACACTTACCTGTGCAGGTACTGAAGATTAGACACCTTCCCCGACTCTCCCTCGAGGGTGTAATCTCTCTGCTTCTGCACAGTGAAAAAGGTAAAGATAAAATAGCTGACTCTGCCCTTGGCTCCAATAGCCTTGCCCAGCAGCGCCCTGGAAGGGGTACCCAGGTAGCAAAGATCTACTGGACGTATTCTAGAATGACAGGGTCACTCGGCTGTCACTGGCACCCAAAAACTGGACTGAGTAAGAAAGTTCAGAGTGACGGCCAGTAAGGCCTCCTGGCCACTGCTCCTGTTCCCAGTGGCCAGGCCCAAAGCACAAACAGCGCGAACAGTCCGCGGAGCCACTCTGGGGTCTGTGCTTCAGATCCAAGCTGCACCCTTCCGCTGTCAGCTCCTGCCTTCTGTGGTTGGCTGAACAATAGCCCCCAAAGACGTCCACATCAAAGCTCTGAAACCTGTGAAGCTGTCCTCATACACGGTAAGAGACCCTGCAAATGTGGCAAAGCTAAGGGTCTTTGGTTTAGCCTAGATTATCCGGTAGGCTAATCGCAGGCTCCTCAGAAGAGGGAGACAGGAGAGTCAGAGACAGAGGCTGAAGCAGAGCTCCGAGAGAAGAGAAGATGGTATGCTGCTGGCTGTGAAGATGGAGGAAGGGGCCATGAGCCAAGAAATGTAGGTGGCTTCTAGAAGCCAGAAAATGCATTCTCTGGAACACTAGCAGTGACTTCTCCCCAGGCTCCCCTTGAGCTTCCAAAAGGAAGGCAGTCCTGGGAACCCATTAGACTTCCAACTGCCAGAACTGTTAATAAATTTGTGTTAAAGCCACTAAGTCTGTTGTAATGTTACAGAAGCAACAGGAAACTAATACACCCTCGTATCACCACATTCGGTGAGGTGTCCCCCCAACTGCTATGCATTCAAGGTGAATGATGGAGACTGGGGCTCTGCATGTACCTGCTAAGTGGGTGAAGGGAACTCTAACATACAAAGGCAACTTAATGGGAAAAGGCAACAGGTGACTATAGCCTAACAAATATTTATTGAACATTTTATACCCAAGGTACTATGGCAGATGCTGAGGAAAACATATTGTTGCTTTTAAGGTGCTTATAATCTTGAAAATATAATAAAAAAGTATACATAAAACAATACACAAAATGTTAAGACAATTCTTAACCACCAAACAAAAATTTTGGCTGCAAGTATGAGTTATTTAGAAAATGGAGAGATCTCTGTGGGGGAGGATGGGTAGTCGGTTTCTCAGGGATGGTGAGCTGTGAGCTGCTGGACCTTGCAAAACAGGTAAGGTATGGGCTGGTGACAAGGGAGAGAAAGGGTAAGCCAGGTGTGAGGGCAAGGAGAACGGTGTGAGGAATGCACGGAGTGAGAAAGGCACATCAAGACGGTGAGGACAACAGCTCGAGGCGGAGGACTCAGGAGAGCAAGTGCAGAGCTGGGAACGGAGGCAGGACGCAGACGGGGAAGGCCAGTACGCCAGCTCAAGGAGTCTGAACTGTATCTGCTAGACCAGTGGTCTCTAAAGTGGGGTGCACATAACCCAGAGCGTGAGTGTACGGAGAAAAACAGAACTTCTATTTATGTTAACCTCATTTCTAAAAACTTTATTTTAATGTATTTTATATATCACAAATCAGCTGAGTAATAAGGTACATAATTTACAAATAAACACATCAGAGGTAAATGTTCAGTTTCACTTATGGGGGTGCATTATCACAGAAGTTTGGAGGCCACTGCTCTAGACCCAGAGGAATCACTGGGCTTTTCATAATCAGACAGTGCGATGAGACCTAGCAAGATTCAATCTGTGTTCCTGGAGAACTGAACCAAGACCAAGGTTAGGACAAGCCAGCAGGAGGCTGTGAATGAGTCCAGGCATCAAGTAAAAGGCTAACTAATGACAACAGGAGGCGTGGACAAGCGGCGAGAGAAATGACAAAGGGAGAACAGAGTGGTGAAGGAAAGAAAGAGGCAAAAATGGTTCTGAGGCTTTCAAGCCCAAATGCCTAAGTGAATCACGGTGATTTTATTAGAAAAAGGGAGCCCTGAAGGAGTGTACCTGGAGGTATGAAATTTCAGACCAAAGGCTTAACAGGTAACATGGGAAACCATTTGGAAAAACAGGACAGAGAGAAGAGAATTTCTCAACCTGATGGAGCCCAGAGGCTTTTGCTGTTTGTTAGCCAATCACCACACCTAAAAATAACAGTGGCTAAGAGTGAATGCACTCGGACCACGGGGATCCCACCCGGGAATGACACACACAGACCCAGGACCTCAGCCCAGAGCAAGAGCTGGCGGCTGAGCTGATGGTCCTACCTGATCGGGCTTGAGCTCCTCCCGCACGGCCTGGATGGCGTCCCGACACTCGCTGAGCACAGACTCAAACAGACGTTCCTTGGTTTCTTCGCTCTCAGCCTAAACACAGGCAGAATGCAGTAAAAACTTCTTCAGAGTAAGCTGCAGTATTCTGATGGGAGAAAGGCCTAACGGTGCTCTGATTCCCCCCATTATAATTCACCCAACCGACCAAAACGTGCCCTGAATCAGATCATTTCCATCGTTACTATTCTCCACCAGGTAAGATGTTCCTTGTAGTCTTATTCATTATTTGTATAGAAATGGGAATTTTCTATGTGTGCAAATAAAGTGAACATACTGAAAAAATGTCTGTATAACTGTCTAAAACTGTCAGGTAATTGATGCTTCAAAATTTTCCCTATCAGAGAACTGCCTACTGTTTTCCTCCGAAGCCTCTACCTGTGCTCAGGACCTGCCCCGGCACCCTTAGAGGGGCCTCGCAGACTGGATCTGGGGCGCTGCTACCCCACGCTGAAACACAGCTCCCCAGAAGCTTCTTTTCCTTTTTCCCTCTGGAACAAACTGTCTTAAATCCTACTGTATGCCAGCGAATCACCCTACAAACGTGCCCCGATAGACTTGGAGCTACAAGGACCACCTCTGATCAATGCCCAATCAGAAATACGTTCTCCTAAATATCATCCCAGGTTCTCTTCACCACAGACATCCTGCACTCAGATATTCTGCATGGCTCCGCTGAGAACATATTTAGGGCAGACAAGGTTGACGAGCACTCAGTGACAGCCTTTGCACAAGCACAGGGCGTCGCCCTCGGCGGGCCAGCTGGGATAAAGGAAAGGTGACTCATTAACTGACTACCTGCCATACCACGTTATCATCCTAAAGAATCTGACTGCACAGGTGGGCATGGACAAAAGGCAGAAAGGAGATGGACCTGAGTTACCGGCAGGCTCGCTGTGACATTTATTACACCTGACTCTCCACAGAAACCAATATCCAACCTGATCTCTTGACACTCAACTGACCCCTGAGAAAGTCCAAAGGCAAACCCAGTACTGCCCACTCCTTTCAGAGACGGCCGGTAGAGGTTTAAAGAAAAACCTTTTTTCTCTTAAGAACTCTTATGTTTTTCCTAGTTTTCAGTGTGGGGAAAAAAACTTCCTTGTGAATTACACAATGTAAATCAAACATGCTTTTCTATTTATAAGTCACTTGACTTTCTTGTTCCCTAACTTAGGAACAAATCAGGGACACAGTCATTCTACAAGTCTACAAAGGCAAACATGGCCACCATCAGCTCCGTGAAACCTCGAGCAGCGCGGCCCAGTGGAGCGTTCTGTGATGACAGAAACGCTCTCTACCTGCACTGCCCAGAGCGGCCATGAGCTCCATGTGGCTCCCGAGCACTTGGAAATTCTAATTAATTTAACTTTAGCCATGTGTTCAAGTGGCTACTATTACTGGACAGTGTGGCTCTAGAGAAACACACTTCACGCAAGACACTGTTAAGCACCTCAAGTTAGCAAGATCCTTCATAATAGCTTACGCAAACTTGCTGGCCAATTTCTCAAAGTACAAATCGCACGGGACGGGGCAGCCATTTCGGTTTCACAACTGGAATAAGACGCATGAAAACGCTTGGCACCAACCGTGCACACACACGTCGTGAGCAGGCAGGATGAGCTCCCGCGCTAGGTGATACCGTGCAGCACCCTCTGTAACTCTGTAACTCCTGTAAGGACAATGGAACAAGAGGTGGGATGCCCCAGCACCGACTCGCAGTCTGCCCCCCACGTCGCCAACACGGAAAGCGCCTCCAACCCAAGCAGCAAGATCCCCGCCTAAGAACTGTAGTTTTTATAAAAGTTCAAACATCCCAGGATGTGGGCTTAGGCCACATCTCAAGGCTGACGGGTACAGAGAACAATCAGCTGCTGCATGTCCTGAGGTCGAGACCCCCAGCTATGAAAAACAGAGATTCCAGATTGTTTTCGCTTGTCTGCAAAAACTGTTGGAAGACGGTGGTGTGACTAAGGAGACAAACAAGGCGAGTCTGACCACATTCTCCACCACACCCAGAGGAGGACCAGGCGATGTGAACCAAGCCTCGCCCAGCCCGCTGAGGTCTAGAAAAACACATGCGGAAACCTGGTAACTGGTAAAGGGGCATACAAGCTTCGCTTCTTAAGAACAGATTTTTTTAAAGCGAGAAGGATAAATGGTCTCCTTTCCACTCAAACATTAAAATATTAACCGTAAGTCGAGGATAAGAATGATCAAACCTCCAGATATTTTTAAACCTGTCTACCCCCTTCCAAAAGAGCTGCAAAACAACATCCTCACAAAGCAACCAGTGACAATTTAGGGGTGACCAAGTATTAATAAAAGCAAAATAGAAATAAATTATAAAGGAAGACAACGTAAAGACATGAAGATTGAAAGCTTGCCTGACGAGACTAAGGATTTTGCAACTGGATTTTGGCAGCCGATTCATTCTCAGCTCTAGTCTTTTCAGTCTAATGTTTTATCTCCCTGAATTATTTCTTCATTCCATGCTTTTCAGTAAACTGCTGTTTCAATATTGAAAGTCATAAAACCCTTGACAAACAAGCAATAAGCTGGGGCTACCAAATTTTTGCATCCCACCTCCTAGAGGATGACAAATATCCCATAACTGGCAGGGCAGCGACATGAGAAGCCTTGTGTCTCTAAGGCAAAGCTCCTGGATTCCAGGGCAGAGAACTCAGCACAACGGGAACTGGAAAGCTGAGTGAGGCCCACGGTGGAGTGAGCGGGGTCATCTGACAGTGGCACTTGGGGCAAGTGGTTCTTCTTGGAACTAATCTCAAATGGCTGAAGGGTATCTTCCATACTTAATAACCCATGGGTCACTCACTTCAATAGACATTTGACAGCTACAATGCCAGACCTGACTTCTAAGGATTTAAGTAAACTTTAACATTGTACTTATTTTATTTACTAGCTAGATTTGGTATACGTATGATAGGACATTACAGACTAAATTGTTTTGTAGGTTAAAACCCTACGAGGACTTCCTGGAATTCATACATATTTTGTTTGATCGACATCTTTTACTTCTACTGTGTAATTTAAAGATCTCTGATACTCAGAAGTAAACCTAATATATTATAAATTCATCGAAAACCAGAAATAATTTATATTTACTGCAACTAGCACATTAACCAGGCACTTAACAGGAGATCTATAGATCCTATAAACATTAAAATGATAAAGTAATATCATAAACTTATGTCGATAAATTCAACAATTTACATAAAACTAATAAATTCCTTTTTAAAATAAAATTCATTCAAACTGACACAAAAAAAAACAGAAAATTGAATAGCATTATAAGTTATAAAGGAATTATACTTGCTTAAAACAAGCAAAAACAAATTTTAAAAATCTTCCCACAAATATTATGTTGTACACCTGAAACTGACATATCAAAAAACTTTCACACAAAGGAAACTCCAGTCCCAATAATTTCACTGGTGAATTACAATAAACATTTAAGGAAAGAAAAATACAGACATTACATAAACAGAGGAGGAACATCTCCAAACTTGTTTTATGATGTGTGCATAACCCTGAAAGTAAACCTTGAAAGACATTGCAAGAAAAGAAAATTATAGGCCACTATTCCTCATGAAAACAGACGCAAAATTCTTAAAGCATTAACAAATCAAATCCAGCAATACATATAAAGCACAACATATCGTAACCAAGCGGGGTTACCCCAGATATAGTGTTGGCTTAACACGAAAACTCACCAACGTAACCTATTATGTTAACAGGCTCCGAAGATTCTTCCCTCCTCAGCCTTTTATCTTCCTAGACTGAAAGATTTGAAATTGTCCTTGTACGGTTCCTTCCACTCTTGGTTTCATACACCTTTCAAACCCTCCACTGTATCTTGTGGAAGAACAATGAAAACCCCATACAACATTCCTACTGTATCTGCACATCGCAAGTTTCACTGATACTTTAGGAAAAGCCTTACAATAGGTTTCCTAATGACAAATGTGACCGAGGAGCAGCTACGTTTAGCAGTGAAAGCCTGCAGCAGCTGGGGCAGGAAACCTTGGCTACTGATCCTATCTTCCCCTCAACATAAAATCTTGGCCCATCTCTCCAGGTACCTGGGTAAACCATGTCCCTGCGTAAACCATGTCCAGTGGGAAGGGCTCTACCCCTTTCGTGCAGAAGCACTTTTAAGTTTTTTAACTTAATAACTGAAACAAAGTAATACAGGAAGGATAATGGGTTTAAATGGATGTTGGAGAGCTTTAGAAAATGTGATTGCAACACAAAACAGCATCACCTTCATTATTGAGCTTTTACGTTATTCCAAAGAGCTGTTTATTGAAGAATTGTTTTCGTCTTAATAAGGCCTTTAAATACTGCTACAAAACACAGCACATGAGGAAAAATCCCAAACTATCAAATACATTGAGATTCTTTTGCTCTCCCTCTACCTGACTTTTCTGGGCAGGTGCTTAATAATAAACAAAAGCTTTAAAATAAACATCTTTTGCATTAGAGATTGAAAATTCTTAATCTAAATAACTTTATTCAATCAAAAAGAAATCTACATATATTTTTCAATCTACGTGGTATTCTCATTTATTCTACAACAGTAACCCAAAATATGGAAAAATCCACATATAAAGATTCACTGATCACTGTTTACAGTGCTTAAAAACTGTATGAAATGCAAATGCCCGATAATAGATGTGCTTGGATTAAATGGCATTTTCATAAGTACACCTGCCATTCTCTGTGTGTGTTAGAGACAGCTATTAATTGGAACACGTTTAACTGTATCAACACGCACGCTGCAGATGAGGTGAAAACACAGACCTCGCAGCAGTCGTGCTGAGCTGACAGACTGTATTTTTTATCTAGTCAAGGTTGGAATAATGTCAGTTTTTTCTTGCCAATATTAACAAAATTCTGGCCATTCTTGAACTGCCTTAGAAGGGGTGGCTATGACCCTGGTATCCAGAAGTCAACCTTTTAACTATACTAAAACTCAAGTTTGAGAGTGATCCTTTTGAAAATAACTGGTTGCCAAGGACTATTTGTTTCAATTAAGTTTCTGCTTAGTTAAGTCTCTATCAGGGCCTCAGGACTCTGCCAGTATACTTTATTAAGTGAAATTATGTTTAGCTATTTATCAAAGCCAAATAAAATGACCCCGTCATAGCCCTTCCTGTTGAATCTAATAGAATACGTGGAAAAGTTCGAGAAACATGAGCTCTGGGTACAAGGGCTTGGTTTTGAATGTAAGCATTGCCTTCCATCTGGTACATGGCTGTGGGCCAGTTAAACAGTCTCTGAGACCAGTTTCCCACCTGTAAAATGAGTGTCACCCACCCTACAGGGTTAAAAAGATAAAAACATAAAAGCAGCGTATCTGGGAGGGACATTAAAGGGGATCATTGCCCTCTTTTGCTCATGTCTGTAGTATCTCTGTCCAGGTGACCACCAGGTATTTAAAAAGTTTTGTGAAATGATATGGAAGAACATGAAAAATACTTACAAATACGTTAATATAAATAGATTACAAAATCACATCTCAGTATAATTCTAACAAGTAAAACATACAAAACATCTCATGAATACAAAAAAGCCTAAAAGGAAATACACTGTTTTCCTTTTCAGGACAAGGCAGTATCAACGAAGGCATATGGGAAGTGGGACTACAGGTTGATCTCTTACAAGCATTCATATTTTCTAAACTGTCAGCTGAATAACTTTTAAAACTTAATAAATATTAGCTTTTTCTGTCCTTTATCTGATGTCTATGGCCCCATCCCCAAGATGCCCCATTTCATCTGCCCCTGTGGGCCTCCTCACCACCCCTATTCTAGCCGGAATTCCTGCCTCACTGTCACTGAAGGCAGCTCTCATCTTCCAGCATGTATCATTTTAAAACCAAAAAAATAACCCGATCACATAATCTAAATGGCTGCCACCACAGCCCTAGTCCAGAGGAGATACTGCCATACTATAGCGCCAATGAAATGAGCTCAAAAGTTTCTCAGCCTTTTAAAGGGGGAAAAAAATCGACTTTCTGGCATTATTCTAGTCGTCTGTACTTTAAACAAATAAAAGGGAAATGAGAGGGGCAGTACGCAACAGAGCAAAGGCACAAAGAAATTCAACTGTTAAAAGCTGCCCCCAACTCAAAATAGCTATTTGGAACAAGTCGTTGAAAGTTTGGATGCTGAAAACAACTCATCAGCACAACTAACAAAGCATCCCTAAATGCAAATTACTCAAGGTGCAACGGCTTACTGAGGATTCTCATGAAACACCACTGGTCTCTGGAGAGGCTGTAGACACACTCAGCAGCTTGGCTTTTTAGATGCTCTTATACTCATATGGAGCAGTTCTAAAGTGTCTTAATCACTGTCTACTCCATACAAACCCAGACCACCAGGACTTCTCATCCTTTGGAACTCCGTTCACAGCTACAAACAGGCGACGATTATGTCAGTCAGCATCAAACAGTACAGCTCTGCGTGGATATTACACACATACTGCACGTCAAATGATGTATTCTGGATTAGCTAGGCTCTCCTTAAAAGGCCAAGAACAAGAGGTGGCTAAGACAAGAGGCCAGAGGCACATGAGGGACAAGACAGTTAAGCTGCTGCAGCACCCGCTGGGCTGCAAAGTACCCTTTACCTTATGCTAGCCGCTTGTTGCCCCCATTTTTATGTTGATGGCTGTCCCTGTCAACTTCTTTGCCCTTAAACATCAGAACTCTTCTACAAACTCAGCTTTTAAAATAATTTTGTTCAAGAGAGTGCATCAACCCCCAACAATATTAAGATACATTTTTGTTTTAAATGAACATCAACGAAATACTACCTCTTAAACAAGAACCACCTTCAGACACATGCAGAAGACAGAGCAGGTGCTTCCTCCTCACCTGGGCAATGGCTGCTTCGTTATCGGCCAACCCCAACAAAAAGATCCGCACTCTGTCGATCTTCACCGGGACCGCTCTCCCTCTCCACTCCACTTCGCTCATGGTCGCTGCCTGTTTGGCTCGAGTCTGAGTGATCAATGCCTGGAAAACAGTTTTAAAAAGTCAGCCAAGTTTTAACTGTGGATATGAGTGACCATGGTAAAATGAGTGGAAATTATGTCTCTTCTATAACCAACATATTAACGTTTTACAGAGTACACACAAATTTATATTTAAGTTCCTCCTTGGCATAACACATCCTAGCTTAAAGAAACTCAAATCTTAAAAGGACATAATAGAAGGTTAAAAAGGCCAACACTAGTTTTGGTAAGGATGTAAAAAGAAAAGTATATCTATATACATCACAGGCAGAAATTCCACTGTTAGGAATTTGTCCTAAGGAGATAACTAAGAATGTGTACAAAAACTGGGGACACAGGTACTCACGGGAATATTGTTTACCATTTAATCAGTAATAGTGAAGTGATCGAATAAAACAGACTTCAATGGAGTCCACGCAGCCATCGAAAGTCAACGATGTGGAAATGTATTTACTGAAGTGGAAAAACTGCATGTGACATTACAGTTTAAAAGAATGTTACTAAACAGTGCATAATGAGACCTCGTTTTAAAAATATATGCCTTCTTTCCCAACACGTACAAAAGTCTGCAAGACAGGCATCACATTAATAGTGGTTACCTCTGGGTGATAATCCATATGATTCTATTTTTCCTCCACCTTTTGTATTTCCTATTTTTTCTATGAGGCTATGTTACTTAGAAAATAAATGTAACATGGGGAAAAAAAGTTAAATAATACTAAATGAAAAGTTTTTCGTTAAAAATACAGACATAGATATAAATATGCACATACTCATAGCAACTATATTGGGTGGATTACTTCTTTTTCTGGACTTTTTCAAACCAAAGACTTTTCACAAAATGTACATACGAGATTACCTCCAATTTTTCAGCCAGGAGACCCTCGGTGCCCCCAGACCTCAATCTCATCTGCATGAGTTCATTGATGGCTGACTGGTCCCCTGAGAAAGAGAGAGGAAGAATGAGTGGTAAATTCTCTAGGGTCTGGTCTGCTCTCTCAAGAACTACTAGGTTCACCCTGGGACTTGAAAGAGCTCCGCCCTCCACAGACGCTGCGGTGGACCCCAGCCCTTGTACAAAGCTTGCGGGGGGTACAGAAGACGGCATGATGGGAACAGCAGCAAAGGAAATGCCTTCTGTGGTGTGGAACAGGGCTGACTTCGACAGTTCTACCTTTTCCATTAACCAAAACCCATGTCAAGGATGGATGCAAGGGAAAGGGCAGAAAGTCACATAATTCTCTAGGCTCTCTAAGGTGGACCACCACCAGCAACCCGACGACGCTTCAGGCAGTCCCTGCTCACCAATGTTATACGCGCAGTAGCGGATGTTGGGCGAGATCTCCTCCACACGCTGGCTGTACAGCACGGCCTGCTCTTCTGTAAAAGCACTGGCGAGCTTCTCGTAGATCGTTCTGTGAGGAAAGAACCATCAGGTTTCAGAGCAGCCTTAAGAAAATGGACTCACAAGGAACACAGTGGCTAAAAACAAAATAAGGAACTTTGAGGCCCTCCACCAGCTACCAGAACTGGTATGTTCTTAGGATGAAAGGGAATAATCAACATTCCTACCAGGAAGAAAAAAAAGGAAACTGTACTTTCACTGAAACAACCGTCGGTTGATCTGCAGCTTGAACGTTATCTAGAATCAAAACCGGCCAAAGCCTTTAGAATGGAAAACTTACTTGCATTTATTAAAAGCCTCAATGGCAGCTTTCCACTCTTGATGTTCTTTTTTTTTTGTAAGCTGTGTAAGCCTGGAGGGCGACAGGAAAAGAGAAACTGCTTCAGCCCCCGAGAACGAGGGTTACAGCTCCATCTCTTCTATTTGCTTTGAACTTGGATATCAAGAACACAGACATGCAGGTTGATTTTAAGGAGAGAAACTTTTCACTAATAAAATGTGACACACAGGGAACTTGTTATGATTCATTTACCTCCCGGGAGAGAACTTCAAAAAAAGGAAATTTATTTCCTTCATTTGACTTAACAACCAGCTTTGGGGCTATAATGTAAGTATCAAGAGTTGAATATACACTTGCAATATCTCTTTTTAAAAATTCATGAAAAAAATTATTCTGTGAACTCTCCTAGATATAAGATGCAAGCTGTCTACGGCCATGCCACCCTGAACAAGCCCAATCCCGTCTGATCTCGGAAGCTAAGCAGGGTCGGGCCTGGTGAGTACTTGGATGGGAGACCACCTAGGAAGACCAAGCGCTGTAGGCGTTAAAAAAAAAAGGGATTGTAAGCTGACAAGGTCCTTGCAATCTGTGAGGTCAACCAAGGGTTGCCTTGCCTCAAAAAAAAGATGCAAGCTTTCTATGTATTAAAAGAAACATGAGCTTTCCTTAAAAGTGAGAGCTGATTATTAAAAAACAAGAGCTCAAAAAGCAGAGGCCAACTTCACCTTGAAAAAGCAAGTGCAGGATTTTTCTTCTCCCACATCAGAAACTCTGTTCTGTTTAACTGTATCGTTTCAAGGTCACGTCTCTAATCCCTAGATAAAGCGAGGCTGATGTTAAGACCCTAACCTGAGCCTCTAGCTTGGTCTTGGCGTCCACGCGATTGCTCTCGCATAAGCGTTCCAATTCCTCGGCATGCTTCACAGCTTTCCGCAGGCGAGACAACAGGTGGAACCGTTTTCGGGGTTCAGTGTTGGCTTCCTGTTTGAGCTGCATGGCATAGCTCCAGGCTCTTTCAGCATCCATCAGAACCAGAAGCAAATATCTAAACCAGAGAGGAGGAGCAAGCTGAACGATAAAGGCCAGTAGCATGAGACTCAGGCATTCATAGCACCAGCTCCGGCCTCTCGACTTCTCCCCATAGCTCCCTGGCTCTCTTCCTAGCTATTCTTCCTGTGGCATCAACCAAGATCCCAAATCCACATCTCTGATCCTGACTCAGGCTGCGCATCAGGTTTTAACCGCCCACCAGACACATGTCATTGAAAAGCCTGTTCCACCTCGAACCTGGCAAACCTGACTGACCCCTCCCAATTTTAGCAAACAGAGTTAGTCCATGAGGTCTGGCCTCATCTTTGAATTAACACCTCCTTCATCCCCACCCAGTTAGAAACCCAGGCCTTAAGCGGCAATATACTGAAGTGGTTAAGAAGAAGGCTCTAGAGTCTGGGTTGGAATCTCAGTGCCATCATCACTCAGTAGCTGTGTGACTCTGGGCAAAGTACTAACCTTTCTGTGTCTCACTCTCCCATGCAGTAATACACATAACACGCTTAAGACCAGAGCTTGGCACTTACTCAGTGCTAAATAAGTTAGCTACTTTATTACTACTACGTGAATCTTTGTTTAAACTACTGCCTTGACGAATCTTCTTAAAAATGTCAGCTTAATCTCATCTTTCCAAAATAAAGGGTCCTGCTATCATAAGAGACTCTTTGTAACGCAATCGCATCGGATTTAATCAACACTTCCTGCCCCGTCTCGTCGTGGTCTCTGTGCTCTAGGTGCCGACTGTCTCCACACCGCGAGCTCCCAGCCTCTTCACTGCCTGAGCAGAGGGTAACAACTGTCCAGAGGAGGACAGTTCCTGGAGTGCATTCACGGACACCATGGCATGATGTTTCCCTTGACACAGAATGTTCTTTCCTCTCACAAATCCTTCGCAGTCTGGCCTCCTCCATGCAGGCCTCCTGGCTTCCCTATCAAGAACCCCCAAACTCAACTCTCCCTTCCAAGATTTCGGAATTATTAAGAATAAATGGCACACGACATGGCAGTTTCACTATCTCATAGTGCTCCGTTTTGTACTTGACCAACATCTCTCAACAAGATCACCATCAACGAGGTTCAAGATCCACACCTCCCCAAGCCTTCTATACTCAGTCCTGGCCACAAATGAGACTGGGGAACAGCAAACATTTTTTGTAAAGGGCCCAATAGTAAATATTTCAGACTTTGCAGAATCTATGCTCTCTGTCGCCATTACTGCTATCACAGCACAAAAGCAGCTGTAAACAACACCTAGAGGAATGGCCACGCACCGGAAGAACTTAACTTACAAAAACAAGTGGTAGGAGGACCAAATTGGCCCACAGGCCGCGGTTTGAGGAACTGACCTAGAGCTGTTCTATGCGTGTTGCTGGACAGATTAACCCCTCCGCTAACATGAAGCACGGCAACACTCGGCACTGAAACACAGCACTCTTCTAGAATAATTTACACACAGCCAGATTTCACGTAAGATATACTGATTTAAGTAAGCACTTATAGACATTGAAATCTGCATTCTAGAAACCTTACCCAATAACTGATTAAATTCTAATCGCTGACTTTAACATTCACCACCCCACAGTTCTTGAACAAACTATTGAGCCTCTTTGAGCCTTAGTTTCCTCATCTTGTAATACAGAAATAGTAAAAATGTTCACTCCACAGAGCTGCTAAAAGAGTCACATGAGATAAAGAGTTTGGCAAAATGTCTGGCACATTATAATTATTCAATAAATGTATTAGCAAAAAGTATTTAGCACCTAGCGCTGAGCCGTCAGTACCTGTTATCGGTCAGAAGATCTTCGGTTACTTTTTTCCCTGTGAATTTGTGTCTGTTCCCCATCTTAAAGTTAAGCGTTTTCCGGAGCCGTCTCTGTCTGCGGGAACAGTAGCCCCTGTAAGAGACCATAAGCAAAAATCGTTCAGCCGAGATGACAGTCCTTTCAACAGCAAATTGTCTAATAAGGTCAAAGGTCTGAGGTGTTCTTCTGAGGGTTACATCATCCTGCAAACATTCACTGACCTAAAGCATGCAGGGCAGTACGACTGGTAACAAGAGACAGAAGACACGGTACGCATTCTCAAAGAACCCGCACTTTGGGATCATGCAGATAAAATGGCAACCGAGAAAACAAGGCAAAAGTCAAACTGAATGTAAAGGACACGAGTAACCCTTCTCCTCTTGTTAACAACACTTCACTGCAGTGGACTTAGGGTGGGCTTTGAAAAACTGAGCGGGGGCCTCTTATGCCAAGACTCCCTTTCGTGCTCATGAAGCTCTTTATTCTTACTTGTACTATAGCACAGGGCATTACAAATATGTTCTTACATGTCTATCACACTCACACACACTGCTTCAGAGCAAAGAGATTTTACTTTCAAATGTCTCAGCACAGTGCCTAGCATATAGATATTCAATAAATGTATTTTGACCAAATTAGAGTAAAAATACATACAAAATTTTACTAATCCTTAATCAAATATAATTTACAATACAAAATATTTAAATGATACTTTAGCACCTTAAAGTTACGAGGGCACAGGTTATTAAAAAGTAGTCTGAAAAGAAAAACAAAGAAAAAAATCTGAAACTCAATTCATAACTTCTGCTTTATCACTTACCCTTTTATATAAAAAGCAAATGGAACACTCATACATTATGGGATGGAATATAAATTGGTAAGAATTTTCTGGCAATATGGATATATTTATTAAGATGTCCTTGTTTGTGGAAAACACACATTATTCTGCGGCAACCAGCATTAAGTAGGCAAGCTACTTGCCATGGTTGAGAAAAAAATGTAACTTGTAGTGTACCTGCAAATTTTCTGCAAGTCTGAGATTATTTCAGACGGAAAAAAAAATGTAAACACATTTTAAAGAAAGTTAGGAAAAACTGAATAGACAGTACTTTTATATTATTTAATATCATTACATAAGATGAGATGAAAGAATTATTGCTGATTTGGTTAGGTGGGATAATAGCATTGTACTTTTTTAAAAGCCTTCTTTGTTGGACACAAACTCAAGTATTGATGGGTAAAACAGTATGATGTCTAGACTTGGCTCTAAAATAATTCGGCAAAAACATGCCACACAGACCATATCCCTGCTGGCAAGGATGCGCTCAACTGCAGCTCTCACACACTGGCAGCGGTGCAAACTGGCACAATGATTTTGAAAAACTGCTCGACGATACGTTATCTGAAGGCTGAACATAGCATATCCTATAGTATTCCACTCCCAGGTATATATCAAATAGAAATGCACACTTCCCTCCACCAAGATATATAAGTATGTTTACGGCAGCATTATTTCTAAAAGCCCAAACGGGAAACTGGCCAAGTGCCCAGCAACAGTACAGTACAGGAAAATAAAATGCAACATATTCACAAAAGAGAACACCATGTAGTAATGGGAATTAAAGAACTAAAACCTCCAAACAATATGGCATTTAAAACAATGTTGAAAGAAGGCACTCACGAAAGCGTACATACGATGTGATGCTGTGCAGATACATTTCAAAAATAAGCCAACCTAACCTAAGGTGTTAGAAATCATGACTGCAGTGACCCTTGGGGGGGACGGGTTTGTGATTAGAAGGAGCAAAAGGGAGACTTCCGGGATGCTGGTGATGTTCTGTCTTTTAATCTGGGTGCTGGTTACAGGTTGTGAAAAATTGATCACTTTCTGTACCCTTTGTTGCATGTCAGTAATACTTCAATAAAGTGGTAAAAACAAAAAAAATCCTTCCATAAAATGTTTTTTAAAAAGGAGGGAACGGATGTAACGAAAAGAGCAGAAAGTTAATCGCTATAATAACATGTGTGATGGTTTCGTTATACTATCGTGTCTACAATTGTTTTTGGAAATTTCCTTAATAATTAAAAAAAAAAAATCAAGTCACAACGGTCTTCTGTTTAAAACTCTTTTTGTGGCTTCCTCCCCACCCCCAGAACATGTGCGTGCGCTTCCCTGGCCCACGGGTCCTGCACATTCTGGCCCGGCCTGCTTCTCCCCCTTCATTCCCACCATTGCCCATCTCGTTCACTCTGCCCCAGTGCTGCCGCCTCCACCGCAAGGCTGACTCCTGAGTCTCTGAAATGCAGAGTGTTTCAGCAGTTACTTCTAAAAATCAGGTAGTCAAAGCCTATATCTACAATATAGAAATAGTTGCCTTCAAAGTACTGAATTGTATATTATACATTAAGCATCTATTATATTTTTTAAGAGTCACGTTAAATTTGTTTTCCAACTTGACAGCTGTTATAAAAGTTTACCAGTAAATTAGGACAGAAATTCCCCTTATATAACGTTTAAAACACTGAAAAGCTCTGCATTTTACCAAGAGTCTACAATATAGTTAAGTTAAAAAAAACCCCAATTACCATTAACTGCTTGTTAATTTCAGCAGAAGCCTCCAAGGTATCCGCAACGTTGTGAGGCAAAATGGATAAAAAGGTTCGCTCTTTTTATTCATCATAAAAATTTTAATTTGCAAATTAAGTTGCTTTTGAGGACTCGATATATGTTCCGAGCTAGATGCCTTCAGTTCACTTTCTGATACAGGAGAGTAAGTAGGACATGAAGAGGCAAACGAAGTTTGAAATTTCCAGAAAGATTTCCACACATCTTGCACATGATACTAACCTGTACCTCTGAAAATCTCCATGCCGTAAGCCATGCTGCTGCTGGGATTCCTTAATAATCTGAAGAACTAAAGCCAAGATTAAGGAAAAGCTTACAATGGCAAGAATCCAAATACATCAAAACATGTCCCCAGTCGTCTATATTTGTATCAAACCGCAGCACATTAAATATTTCTGAAATACATAGCTTAACCAGTGAAACCTCTCGTAACCACTTTCAATAGCTATCTTGTTTTAGGATGGTTAAGCGTATGGAAAAGCCAACTGCCTGAATTGTTACTACTTTAAAAATAAAAAAAGAGAACAGTATCAGCCATTAAGGCTACTGAAACCTAACAACTTAAATAAAGCGGCTGGATTCTGAATACTGACTATAACGGGTGGTTCCCACTGATTCGCACCTGGAAAAGGTATTGCACTCAGACAGATACAGGTCATAAGTATATCACTCCTCCATTTGCATAACCTCCTACATCCGTCAAATCTAACTTTCCTTAACAGCCGTGATGCTGCATGAGCCTACAGTTAGCACATGTCAACCAAACTAGGCCATAGTTCGCATTAAAATATTGAAGTTTTTCTTTTAAAAGAAAGAGCCCTGACCAAACTCTCCTTTTGGAGAATCTTAAAATATTTTGAGATTATGTACCAAACTTTAGGAAGTCCAATGACCTTTATCTACAATTTTAGTTTTAAAGTTTCCTCAATGCTTCTCTATAGGTGTATTTTAAAATTCTGAACACTAAAAAGACTTTCAATAACTAAAAGGGGACAGGGTTTATAAGGTCTGTAGTAAAATCAGGGCATTCTAACATCCATTTAGAACTATACCACCAGTACAAAAAGTAAAAAACTCCAATCCCCTGAAAACTTAAGACATTAAGATGTTAAAGCTAAACGTTTTATTTCAGAAATTCGGCTATTTTCTCCATTTGTTATTTCGTTTCAAAAAGCCACACACTAGTGTCATGAGCACTCTACTGTGACTACACTGATGAAAACTAGAAACCAATTCCTTCAGTTCATCTGAACAACTCTCAACAGATTTATAAAGTTATACATGCGATGTTAAAAAGCTACGATGACTTATATTCCAAAGGAGCGACAAGCTTTTCCTTGGAGCAGTCAATCTTTGCCTTCACTCCCAGACATCAAATTGTTATTTTACTACCCATTCTCCGACAGCAAAGGGCTGTCGGACAAAAGTACTAAGCCAGGACGTCAGGAGTGCTGTTTCCTTTCCCCAGTTTAGTGGCTCAAGGTGCCAGGAGCTCCCCGGGGTGGCCAGGCTGTCCTCCACGTCACCAGCCCATCAACCGGGCAACTGTCAGGAAAACTGCAGAAATCTGCCCAATATCCCGGTGCTGCCCGAAAAAAAAGGACGTTCCCCACCCTGAAAGGCGAAGGTGATGCGAGTAAAGGCCGGTCAAACTACAGACCCTGAAGCTCTGAGTGTGTCAAAAGCGCGAGAGAAACTGCAACCCTCGGCCTCTCCTGCCCAGGACGTGCGGACACCCGCTGCCTCTCCCGCCCCCGGCCCGCCAGAGCGACACGTAATCATTGCGAGTTAGGCCCTATTATTCCAGGATACTCTCCAAACTCAGGCTATCCCCGAATTCTTTGTTTGCCTTCGATCCGGCGGATGGCCGTTCGTTTTCCTTATTCTCCTCTCCTCCGGCACCGCGTCCGCCGCCACCGCTGCCCCCGCCGCCGCCGCTGCCGCCGCCTCCAGGTACCTGTTTCTCGGCAGCCATCTTGCCCCTCAGCCGCAGAGCAGGACGGGATAGAAGAGGCGTGACAACTGCGGCGGGAGAGAGCGGGACCTGCCAGGACGGGCTGACGGGATAGCGGCGGACTCCGCTGCCGACGGCCGGGCCCGCAGGCAGCGGACACTTGTTAGAGTGCACCTGCG
The DNA here is from genome assembly GCF_000325575.1 of Pteropus alecto. Lineage (NCBI taxonomy): Eukaryota > Metazoa > Chordata > Mammalia > Chiroptera > Pteropodidae > Pteropus > Pteropus alecto. Next base: position 4,302,472 of record NW_006436283.1, on the reverse strand, counting down.
CACCGGCTCGGATTCCCGGTCTCGAGTCGTGGCGGGCGGGGCTGAGGGCTCGCAGGCGGGGGCGGGGAAGGGGCGGAGGGGACCACAGCCGGCGGAGTCTTCTCCGGAGCAATTCCATCTCCCCGTTCACCAAGGGCGGAGGACCTGGAGATGGACATTCAGCTCCTTCATCCCTGCACGAAGGATCCGGCTCGCGTCTCGCGCACAGACGCCGGGGGGTGGGGGGCGCGGTGGGGGCGAGCGAGTGGCTAAGAACTTTGGATTTCGGGATGTCTACCTCCCCGGGGATTTGGGAGATGGGGTGGCCCACCTACAGAAAGGAAACACCTCGCCTGTGAGGGAGCAGCCTCACAAGCAGCAGCCCCCTATCCCCCTACCCCCCAAGAAAGCAGTGGTCAGAGGAAGCGCTAGTGGAGGCAGCAAGCAGCATCCTGATGTGGAAACTTTGTGACAGCTAGGGACCTGTTCCCTTTTCTGGACTTATAAGCGAGCAGTCGGAAGAGGGAGATATGTAGAGGCGAGGGAGATTATGGCTCTTCGCTGTGCCATAGGGCATTGTGGACTCTGAAGTCTGAGTCCTGTAGTTCCGATCCTGACTCCACTATTATTGGTTGGGAAATGGTGGGCAAATAACTTACTCTCCCTCTAAACCTTTTCCCGTCGTCTGTGCAATAAGGATAACCAATTAAGATGGTTGTTATGAAGATTAAATGAACTGATGCATTTTAAAATAAATTGCTCAACACCACTAATCATTAAGGCAATGCAAATCAAACCCGCAATAAACGGTCACCTCATAGTCATTAGGATGTTTACTATCTAAAAAGAAAAAAACAAACCAAAATAGCATGCATTTGTGAGGATGTGGAGAAATTGGAATCTTGGTGCATGGTTGGTGTGAGTGTAAGATGGTGCAGCCGCCGTGGAGAACAGTATGATAGTTCTCATGAAAATTAAAGAATCACTGTGTGCTCTAGCAGTTCCACTTCTGGGTATCTGTCCAAAAGAACTGAAAACAGAGTCTTGAGATATTTGTACACTCACTGCTCACAGCAGTATTATTCACGATGGACGTCAGATGGAAGACACCCAGTGGCGCTTGAATAAACAAAATGTGGTATAACCATACAATGGAATATCATCCATCCTTAAAAAGGAATTTCTGATGCATACTACAACATGGATGAAGCTTGAAAATATTGTGCTAAATAACCCAGTCATAAAAGACAAATATCGTGTCATTCCACTTATATGAAATATTTAGCGTAGTCAAATTCACAGGGGTTGGAGGCAGGAAAAATGGGGAGTTATTGTTTGATGGGCATAGAGTTTCAGTTTTGCAAGATTAAAAAGTTCTGGAGATTGGCTGCACAACAATGTGAATATACTTAACTACTACACTGTACACTTAAAATGCTTATAAGATGGTAAATTATATGTTTTGTGTATTTTACCACAATTAAAAAGAAATCTTATGCTATAAAAACAGTATGGAGGGTCCTCAAAAAATTAAAAATAGATATACCTTTTGACCCAGCGATTGCACTTCTGGGTATTTATCCAAAGAAAACCAAAACAATAATTCATAAAGATCTATGCACCCCTATATTCGTGGCAGCACAATTTACAATAGCCAAGATACGGAAGCAACCTAAATGCCCATCAACAGATGATTGGATAAAGAAATTATAGTTCATATATACGATGGAATATTACTCAGCCATAAAAAAAAAAATGAAATTCTACCATTTGCAATGACATGGATGGACCTAGAGGTTATTATGCTGAGTGAAATAAGTCAGACAGAGAAAGATGAATACCGTGCGATTTCATTTATATACGGTATCTAAGAAACAAAAAGAACAAACTGATGAAAAATAGACTCACAAATATGGTGGACAACTTGGTGACGGACAGAGCGGAGGGGGGTTGGGAAGCTGGGAGAAAGGGGTGAAAGGTTAAAGAAGTACAACTTAGTAGTTGATAGTTGGGCACGGGGAGCACAGCAGAGGGAATGCCGTTAGTATTAACATGATGGCTAAGTGGAGGGCCAGGGGAGGGAGGGAGCAATTGGGGAAATTGTTTTATGAACATTATAGATGTCAAATTAATGTACTGTATACTTAAAACTAATTTAATAAACAAATTTATTAAATTGTTTAAAAATAATAATAAATCTTAGAAAAGTCTCCCAAATGTCCATTGACAAGTGAATGGATAAATAGAATATGGCATAATCATACGATGGAATATTATTTAGCTATAAAAAGCAATGAAATATCGATACATGCTACAATGTAGATGAGTCTTGAAAATATTATGCTAAGTGAAACAAGCCACATAAAAGGCCACATATGGTATGACTCCATTTATCTGAAATGTCCAGAACAAGCAAATCTGTAGACAGAAAGTAGTGGTTGCCTAGGGCTAGGAGTGGGGGGTGGAGATTGGAGGCCGATGGCTAAAGAGTAGAGGTTTCTTTGGGGAGGAGCGAAAATATTCTAAAATTGAGTGTGGTGATGCTCACACAACTCTGTGAATATACTAAAAACCAAATAAAGACTTTAAATGGGCAAATTGTATGGTATGTGAGTTATATTTCAATACAGCTTTTTTCAAAAAGGTAAGTCAGATCATGTTAGCCCTTTCGTCAAGACTCTGCAGTGGCTCCTCATTTTACTCAGACTAGAAGCCTCGGTCCTTAAGATGAAAAAAAGCCCTGCATGCTATGCCTCTTACTTCCTCCCGGCCAGTCTCGTCCTTCTTCATTCAACTTATTCGTACCAGCCTCCCTGCTTAGGGACCCAGGCGCACGCCTGCTCTAGGGCCTTTGCACTGGCTGTTCTATCTGGAATGCTCTTCCCCTAATATCTGCTAACCTAGCTCCCTCACCTCCTTTGAGTCTTTGCTTAGATGTCACCTTCCTAACGAGGTCTGCCTGACCACCCACCCCTTGTACTCCCAAATTACCTTACCCAGATCTACTTTGCCTGCAAATACTTATCAACTTGTAATAGATTAAAAACTTACTTGAGTTGTGTTTTTGTACTTCTCACCTGCTAGAAAGGAAGCCCATGGAGGGCCTTGATCTCTGTAGAGATCACTGGTAGATCCCAAGGACCCAAAACAGTGCCTTGTCAAGGATTAGGTGTTTAACAAATAGTTCCTGAATAAGTGCATGACGAGTATCTCATAAACATGAACGGTTATTATCTTCCTATTTGATGAATAGGCAGGTAAGGCAGGGGTGTGAATAAGGTTTTCTATTACCCAGAGGAGTAGGTAGCTGACCTCCTGAGACTGAGATCCTGGGAGGAAACGGAAAAAGAATGTTCTTGACTGGGACCCAAGGGACAGAGCAGGGAAAGGTGAAGCAGAGATCAAGCTACAGTGGCAGAAGGTGATTTTCAGACCCGTGAACCAGGGGATTTAAGTTCTATAGAAACTGCAATGATTTCCACATCACACATGCTTGATGACTAATACGTCAAAATTAGAAACAAATATTTAAAATTTTATTGCAACCTAAACGCCCTCCTGGCCATCTAGGGAAATGCAATTAGCGCTTTGGACTCTGCTATTTTGTATTTCCTTAGTTTTCCCTTTTTGGATATCTGACCAGGGTAAGGAGAATTTAAATCATTCAGAGTCACACCTCTCAGACACTTCTCATTCCATTCTCACTAGGGCCCTCTGAGGTGTTATTTATCCCAAATTACAGCTGAGGAAATTCAGGCGTAGCGGCCCAGGACAGCGCCTGACACACAGGAGATGCTCAGTATTTATTGGATTGAATTGGAGGGAAAAATGTTCAATGGGTGAGAAGGGAATGAGATGAAGCTAACCAAGGTCCCTCAGAAACCTTCAATCCTCCCCACCGGGGCTCTCTGGGGTTCCTGTGAGGCTCGGTGCTCCTGGGAATTAGAAATGGGAAGCGGGGTGGCGTACACGCTGGGGCCGTCCCACTAGCCAGTTCTGGAATACTGCGGCCGTCCATCCAATCCACCTCCGCCCCTCGTCACCTCCCCCACCCCCACCCCCACGGATCCTCCCGGAAATATTCCTAGACTCCCCCGTGGAGGTTCCGCGAGCCCGCCAGGCTGCAGGGAAGCGCGGAAGAACGCGGGGTCCCAGCAGCGCCGCGCAGACGCAGGTCCGGGCGGTCGGTCCTTCGCCACTCTGGCGACTGCCGGGGAGGTCAGTCAGTGCGCCGCTCATCCCCGCACAGCCCAAACCCGGGGGCTGGACCTCTCCAGAGGGCCCCGCGTGCCCGGAGTGGACTGCCCGTGCCTCAGCTGGGACGCTCTGGGGCTGCTGAACAGCACTTCCCTCCGCGTGGCCAGCCGCCGTGGGGGACCATCCCACCCCTCCAGCTGCTCGCTCCTTCCTGCGACCCAGCGCATCGCGGTCTCCAGCTCCAGCCGCGACGAGGCTCACTCTGCTCGCAGCTCCGCGGAGTTGCACTGGGCGCTGCAGCGGCCGAGTCGTGGGAGCCGCGCGCTCGGCAAGACCCAGGAGGCTGTAGGAGCCCGGATAGCCTCTGGTTCGGCGGCACCATGAATGGCTCGGGTGGCCCCGGGGCCGAGGACGCGAGCGAGGCGGGCGGCGGGGGCAGCCGGCAGCCGGAGGCGGTCATCGTGCCCATGCTGTTCGCGCTCATCTTCCTCGTGGGCACCGTGGGCAACGCACTGGTACTGGCCGTGCTGCTGCGTGGCGGCCAGGCGGTTAGCACCACCAACCTGTTCATTCTCAACTTGGGTGTTGCCGACCTGTGCTTCATCTTGTGCTGCGTACCCTTCCAGGCCACCATCTACACCCTGGACGACTGGGTGTTCGGCTCGCTGCTCTGCAAGGCCGTGCACTTCCTCATCTTCCTCACCATGCACGCCAGCAGCTTCACGCTGGCCGCCGTCTCCCTGGACAGGTAAGCAAGCGCCCTGGCGGCCCACAGGTCCGGTACCCAGGCGGGGGCAGGGCTCGAGGATCAAGGAGGGACTTGCAGAGAGTACAAAAAGCCACTAAGACAGCAAAGAGACCGGAAAGGGAGTGAAAGACAAACGGGAGAAATAATAAGAATGGGGGACCGCGGTGTCCCTCCGTTAGGTGCATCCTTGGGGCTGCAGGTTGGAGACCTCAGCTCTCCAGAGCCGCGGTTGCGGAAGAGCAGCGTTTCCAGGTTCAAAGCGTTTCCCATGCTTGTTTTGGCTTGCGCTCAACGTCCCTGTGAGGTTGGGATGGGAGGAATTACTATGCCCCATTTATAGACGAGATTGAGTTTGTAAGTGACTTGAGCAGAGTCACCTATGCAGTAATCGTGTGCGTGAAGTCAGCGTTCTGTCTCCTGGCGTCAAACACAGGCGCCTCCACCTCGCTAGACTCGAAACCACGGTTTGCTCGGTGCTTTCGACTCTGGTCTGGACTGCAGAATTTGGGTCCCTAGCTCGGTCCCACCCCCTCTGCACCCCACCTCCATTCCCCATTCAAGGGCAGGGAGAGGAGGGCGCCTGAGCTTCACCACCCCCCAGCTGGAGCTTAGGAGGACACCTGGATGATTCCTGGGAAGGAAATCTGGGTCTGACTATGGTGTCTCTCCGGCTCCTCCGCCCCGACGTCCTCCCCACCTCCCCTGGACAAGCAGCGAGGAGAGGCCACATTCCCCGTACACCCCTCAGTTCCGTTGAGCACGGAGGTGTAGGTTCCGAGAGCGCCGGTGGGACCCACAGAGCGTCAGCTTCCCTGAGGAATCCCCTCGCGTTACTTTGCCTGACGTGTCTCCATGCTGTCTGCTAGAGCTTCAAGGCGCCTGAGTCCTACCTCTCCGGGCCCCAATGCCTGTACGACCTTCGGGGTGCCCTCCAGGATGGAGTATGACTGTGGTCGTAGTCGCGGGAAGAGTAGATGAGTGGCCTATACGCGTGCCTTTCTGGCTGCTAGGTCCCTCCGCACATCTACACGCTGCTGAGTGTCCGGGATAACCTGGGTCGCCCTCCAGACGTGTGCGGTGCGACCGTGCGCTACGGACCTTCGTGGAGAGTGGGTGTGGTACTTGAGGTGCAGGGGTCCCGCCCTGCTCCCGCGAATCCGCCCTTTCAGCTGACGTCTCCCCTCCTGGCCTGACCCGCAGGTATCTGGCTATCCGCTACCCGCTGCACTCCCGCGAGCTGCGCACGCGTCGTAACGCCCTGGCGGCCATCGGGCTCATCTGGGGGTTGTCGCTGCTCCTCTCCGGGCCCTACCTGAGTTACTACCGCCAGTCGCAGTTGGCCAACCTGACCGTGTGCCACCCGGCGTGGAGCGCGCCTCGCCGCCGCGCCATGGACCTCTGCACCTTTGTCTTCAGCTACCTGCTGCCCGTGCTGGTGCTGGGTCTGACCTACGCGCGCACTCTGCGCTACCTCTGGCGCGCTGTCGATCCGGTGGCCTCCGGCTCCCGGCGCGCCAAGCGCAAAGTGACGCGCATGATAATCATCGTGGCCGCGCTCTTTTGCCTCTGTTGGATGCCTCACCACGCGCTTATCCTCTGCGTGTGGTTTGGCCACTTCCCACTTACGCGCGCCACCTACGCGCTGCGCATCCTGTCGCACCTGGTCTCCTACGCCAACTCGTGCGTCAACCCTATTGTCTACGCGCTGGTGTCCAAGCATTTCCGCAAGGGCTTCCGCAGGGTCTGTGAGGGCCTCCTGCGCCACGACCCGCGCAGAGCCTCGGGCCGCGTGTGCGTCGCAGCGCCGGGCACCCGCGGCGGCAGCGCGCTGCAGCGCGAGTCCACAGACCTGACGCATGTGAGCGAGGTGGCCTCGCTCTCCGCCCCTGCGCCAGCGCCTCCTAGGGGCTCGGCCTCGCGCCGGGTCCCAGGCCTGCCATGGCTGGACCAAAACGCCCCCAACGGCATCCTGGCAGTTAATGTGACCTGAGCCTCACTTAGGGTGTTAAAAGATTGGAGTCACATGTCTGGGAATCGTAGATGGAGTTTCGCCTGTTAATAAAATGCGCAAACTATTTCACGTGCAGTGATGCCCTGTGTCTCTGTGAATCTTACAGTCGTGAGGCTCCGTGGCAAGAAGCCTCTGGGACTTCACAGAGGCTTGGGTGCAGGGTGCTTTGCCGA
>NW_006436283.1:4282019-4295347 GCF_000325575.1 Pteropus alecto | reverse complement strand
TTAAAATCCGCATAGGAACTCTTAAATGAGGCTGGGGAGCGCCCAACTCCTGAAGGCTCTTTGCACGTGGCCGTCCGGAGGCGCCAGGTGTATATAGTTTGGCAAACCAGCAGCTGCGGATGCATACGACAAAGGCAGGCAGGGTGTTTAAGCGCATTCCGTAAAATCGGTCGATGACAGATGCGGATACTATATTCCTCACAGCGCTCGTGCAGTAGTGTGTGGCGGGTCCTAGCCTGCTCTCAGCTCCTTGGGCCCCTTCGGAGTCTCCGCAGCCCTATCGGTGCCTACAGACTTTCAGCCTTGAGGTTTTCTTTCCTTGCTTCAGCTGCAGCTATCCGGGATCAGAACTTGGTTTCTCCTGGCCAGAAAGTCTCGCTCCAACCCCACCGGTCCTGCTCCAGGGCGCACAGCAGCGGTTCTAAGGCAGCGTTGGACTGGGGCAGGCTGAGAATCTGATGCGGGAACAGGGATGCCTCCCGGCTTTGCTCATGAGCTAGCCTCTATCTGTCTCCGGGTTTGCCCCCCTCCTGGAGTCCTCAAGCCAAAGCTTTTTATATGAAATTGGTTCAGGGCTTAAGAAGAGGCAGGAAAACTCTTAAGGGTGTGCCCGTTTCCTATCGTTGAGTGCAAGGCATTTCGGCAAGGGTTTGGGTACTTAGCCAGGCTCGTTCTGGAAAGCAAGGTAGGCCTGCGGCGTCTGCCCAAGTTGGGCCTAGAATGTGGCAACGGGTTCCAGGTGGTGGAAATGGAGCGAGACAGGAAAGCCTAGGCAGGTGCAGGGCTGGGTCCCGGGCTTTGTCTTCGGGTGTTTGCGGAACCCAGGGTGGGCGTGGGGTGCCAAGTCCAAGGCTCCAGGATCATGGTACAGAGCAGCTGCCTCGACAAACTGCCCAGTACCCCAGAGAAGTGACTTAGAGGCTGGAGCTCCGGTGCCGCTGCTCTGCCCGGCCCCTCCGTGCAGCCGCCAATGATGGCCCTGCGGCTGCTGCTCCATGTCGCCTTGCTCGGACTAGGCACCACGCAGTCCTCCGTCCAGGGCCGTCGTCACTTCCACAGGCCAGTGCTTGGTAAGTGGAAGGCATTGGTAGGTAGTGAGCTTTCAGATTTGGGCCTCAGGGCCTGCAGGTGACCTCGACCTCCATCCTTCAGCCTGGCCATCCTTCTTTGATGCCAACTCACCCCTGGAGGTTCAGGAAATCATCCAGATTCCCAAAAACGGGAGCTCGCCCCTGCTCGTAGACGTGCAGGTGGTCGTGTCGAATGTGTTCAACGTGGTAAGTGTCCTCAGGCCGTGGAGCAGGTGGGGCCCAAGCACTGAGCTGGGTGTGGGGCAGGATTCAGCCCCTGGCATGCTAAGTTCTCCCACCTTCTTTCGTGACACGCTGCCCCCTCCTGCAGGACATCCTGCGGTACACAATGTCCTCCATGCTGCTGCTTCGGCTGGTGAGCGCCCAGTGTGTGTGTGTGTGGGGGGGGAGGGAGTATAAAAGGGTGGGGGTTGGGACAGGAGAACCCTCTGAGTCCAGCTCAGAAGTACTGGCCTTCATCAACCTGCCAAGCCAAGAGGCACAAATTTGTGGAGAGCCAGAGCCTTAGTGGCATCCTTGTGTCCCCAGGCCTGGCTGGACACTCGCCTGGCCTGGAACGGGAGTGTATACCCACGGCGCATGGTCACGCGGCCCTGGAACTCACTGTGGACGCCGGGACTCACTATCCAGGAGGCGTAAGTGAGGCGGGAGTGCTAGTCCCAGGAAGCACTGCACATATCCCTGTCTTCCCCATCTGGAACCTGGAGGCCCTCTGAGCGAACATCTCTCTGTTGGGCACCCTGCCAGGCAACTGGCACGCCTCTCTTTTGGAACCCTGGGGTCAGGGCATGGCAGCTGGGCATGTGCCTGACTCTCCCCCTGCACCCCCTTCAGAGAAGGGGCTAGGCCTCCAGCTGCAGTGCCTTTCCTGCAGGCTCTGGGTAGACTGGCAAGACCAGAGCCTACGGGCCCAAGTGGATCAAGATGGCCACGTCGAACTCCACCTGGCCCTCACCACAGAGACCAACTGTGACTTTGAGCTCCTCCACTTCCCCAGGGACCAGAGTGACTGCACCCTCAGCTTCTACGCTCTCGGCAACACTGGTGCTGACAGGACAGGGGCTGGGGGGAGGGGAGGAGAGGGGAAGCCTCGGGTCAACGTCTGACATGGAGGTGGTGAGCCTGCGTCCACCCCAGTCTAGTGGGGCTGGGGGGAGGGGAGGAGAGGGGAAGCCTCGGGTCAATGTCTGACATGGGGGTGGTGAGCCTGCGTCCACCCCAGTCTAGCCCCCAGGCTTAGGGGAGCTGAATGGATCCCGGAGCACCTCTCACTAGATCTCCCCTGTCCTCCCTGTAGTCCCCCCCACTTTCAGTCTTCTGTCCCTCAGCTACCCCAAGGCGATTGCCCGCAACAGCCAGGGCCAAACCACAGCGGCTGGGCCACTGGTGTAAGCTCAGCTCGTGGCCTCATCCGTGTAAACATCCTGAAGGTGCCACTACCCAGTCAATATCCCACAGACCCCTCAGGTGACGCTGTCCAACTTGGCAGAGAAGTCCCATCCTTCCCTTATAACCCCTGCCTCCGGGAAATACTACAGGGCATGAATTCTAGTATTTCAGGTGTGAGATGACACACTGGTGGATGAGTCTGGGACCACTTCCGCTCCACAAAGTGTGCGAAGTGTATTTATTTTTACATAAAAATCTGTCTATGAATCTGATAAGGCCCTTCCTTTAACTGGAGAAAACTTAGGGGTGCAGATTCAGGTTTGGGAAGCCCTGTATGGTTCAGTTTCATCTCCAAGCCTACCCCCAGCAGCCATCAGAAGTCTCCGTCCCAGGCACCAGCTTGTCCCTGCCCCTATTCCCAAGAGGGATGTGGGGGCAGGGGTATCTCTTTCCTAGATCACCGTTCTCATCCCTACTCCTAGCGATGGAGCTGGAGTTCCAGGCGCATGTGGTGAATGAGATTGTGAGTGTCAAGCGGGAATATGTGGTTCGGGATTTGAAAGTCCAAGCCCTGCCCCAGCAGCTGGTACCCTGCTTCCGGGTGACGGTGAGTCGGGGAGAGGCTGACAGAGGGCTGATGGAGCATTGCCCTGCCCACCCTCCGCACACACCCCCAGAAAGCCCCAACTTTCTTCCTTCCAGCTGCGCCTACAGAATACGGCACTAAAGGCCATCATAGCTCTGCTGGTACCCGGGGAGGCGCTGCTGTTGGCTGATGTGTGTGGGGGGCTCCTGCCCCTTCGGGCCACAGAGCGCACCGCCTACAAAGTGACCCTGCTGCTGGGCTACCTCGTCTTCCACTCTTCCCTGGTGGACGGCCTGCCCAGCTCCTCCTCCTGCAACCCACTGCTCAGTAAGCCCTCTGCCCTCACCCACCCGGGGCAGGGGCCCTCTGCCTGGCTGGCCTTCTCTCTCCCCACCTCTGCTCAGCGACCCGGGCGCCGGAGGCACAGGCTGGCCCCTGACCTACGCTCCCGCCCCCTCCCCAGTTTACTACTTCACCATCCTGCTGCTGCTGCTGTTCATCAGCACCATGGAGACCGTGCTGTTGGCGGGGATCCTGGCCCGTGGCCACCTCGGGGCCAAGAACAGCCCCGGTCCAGCTCCGAGAGGGGAGCGGCAAGACCCTGGGAACCCAGGGCCTAATCCTGAAGGTGGGTAGGGGCTAGGGCCTTTCCTAGGGGTGGGTGAGGAATGAGGCCGGGAGCAGGTCTGACGGGGCAGAGCTGGCAGGATGCACGCCTGGGGCTGGAGGCTCCTTGTATTCTGTGCCCCACTGTTCCCACATCAGCCCTTGGAAGAAGCAGGTCTGGAGCAGGGAGCAAGGTCAGCCTCCTTAAAGGCCTGGATGACTTTGGACCCCCCGAGGTGACCCTGTGCCTTTGGAGCCTCTCTAGCAGAGTCTTTCTTCAACTGGAGGTGGCCTACAGTGGGCCAGACCCAAACGTTCACTAGTTGTAGGTCTCAGGAAGGAGGCCACACAGCGGACAGGCCCTGGGGTTCACCCTTCTGTTCTGGGTGAGCCTTGAAATGCTGCTCCTTTTCCTGCCTCTCCCCCACAGAGGCCCCCAGAGGAGTACAGGGGCCATGGAGGAGCTGGGCTGAGGCTGCCGACCACACCTTCTTCCTGGTGTATGTGGCGGGGGTGGTGTGTAGCCAGTTTGTCTTCGCTGGATTCTGGATGTGGACGACGTGCAAGTCTGACCCAGCCCCTGGCAAGGCCGCGCCCCATGGTGGGCAGCCCAGGCTGTAACAGTGCAGGACCTGGGGGAGGGCCATGACGGGGTCTCTGGAGAGACAGCGAGGGACACTGACTCTCTTCCTGAAGCCTGGAGGACCCTAGGCCACCCTGAGCTCTCCCTTCTGTTAGCATGTAAGCAGTGTGAAATAAACCCATCACCCAAGCTCAAGTGCACCCAAGGGTCTGCCTTCATTTTCATTGAGCTCAGCTGTTCACTCTTGTCCGATGGAGGTGGGGCCCCACCTCACACCCCGACCCTCACTCCACTCCTGAACTTCTCAGCAGTGGCCACCAGTCTCCCACCCCGCACCCACAGCTGAACTGCTCCTATGCAACCACTGCTGCTTGGCCCTGGGCCAGCAGGCACTGGGGACCAGGAGGCGGGGCCCAAGAGTCAGGCTGCAGAGAGTGATCAGAACGGCTCTGCATTCTTGAGGTGTGCTGGGCCCTTGAGGGCATGGAGGGAGAGCACTCCTGCTCCGGCCAGCTGGGGACAGAACACCCCCAGCCCTCAGGACGCGGATGATGGGGAATGCGCCCTCTGCACTAAATGCGAGAGCAGGTCCATCCTGCTTGCTTTTGCTCCAGGCCTCTGGCTGTGGTCAGCCTGCTCCTTTGAGCCCCCCTGTGCGTTTGGGCTGAAGTGGGGGGCTCCACCCCCAGCTCTGAACTGGGCTGGTGGAGGAGTGGCTGTGCCCTCCTGCTCCTGTGCACACGAGGCAGCTGTGAGCTCAGGCCTGTGTCTTCCTTCTCTGGCCTTCCCTGTCTTGAAGCCATCACATGTCCCCTGCAGGTGCAGTCAGGGACGTAAAACTCAAGGTGTGCAGGAAGCCCAGTGCCCAGGAGTGTGCTGGTTTGGTGTGGAGTGGGGGCTGTGGGAAGAAGCAGAAGCCAGGACTCAAGGACCCAGGGACAGGGCTCCTAGCACGGGCAGGGAAGAAATGTCCCTGTGCCAAAGGACGGCAAACTCACCCAGCCCAGAGGCAAGTGAACACTGGTTTATGTGTCCAATGACATGGCCGGTCTGGTGCAACCGGGCAGGGACAGTGGCAGGCTTAGGCGGACGTGTCGAAGAGGCGGTCTATCATGTCTCCCACCTGCTCCACGCGGTATTTGATGTACTTCTCAGGGTTCTTGGTGAAGGGCACGCTGCTGTACCTGACCAGGCACTGAGGTCGGAGGGAAGCCCAGCCCACCCTGCTCCACCTCAATCTAAGGCCCTCCCGCCGGGGTGCCACGGCCCCACACCAAAGCCCAGGGCACGGGATCTGCCACCCAGACCTACCACCCCCTCTGCATTTTCTCGAAGAGCACAGAGGTCTCGTGGGGGGAGTGAGGCGCATGGGGCTCACCTGTGCAGGAAGGCCCCGTAGGTCTCCTTGACCATGTGTTTCTGAGCCTGGCGAATCTTGTCCCTCTGCTCTGTGTCGGGAATAGCCCAGGCCTTCTGGATCTTGCACAATTCTTCAAGGCCATCATTGAAGCCCTGGCCACCAAAAGGGTGGAAAGAGAAGCCACCCAAACACAAGTATTTAGGTCTCTGCTGCTACGACCGCAGCAGCGAGCGGTGGAGGGGGTGCGATCCCCACGCCCCTTAAACCCCACTCACCTTAAACCGCTCCTTGATCATCTGCCGCTCCTTGTCCCGGAGCTGGGGGGCCGAGAGAGCTTTCCTCAGAGCAGAATCGACGGCCCCTACCCCTCCCCAAACACCCCGGCCCAGCCCTCCCCGATGGCCACACGCATCCTCCACTCTCCCATTCCGGCGGGACTCCTGTCCATCTTCCCCGAGACGGAACGAAAAGTATCACATCTGCCAGACAGCCCTTCCCAGCCCAGGTCTTCAGCCCACCTTGACTCCCGGTTGGAACATAGGTAGATTCTTCTCAGCGATGTAGTCAGTCACCTTTAACCAACTGCCCAGAGGGAGAGAAGCATGGGAGGGACGGCCTCAGGCAGCTGCTGCTTCCTGGGGCTGGTTTGTTTTGTTTCTTAAATCTCTTGATCTACTCAGGGTGGGTGGGGAGGGAGGGCAGGAATTGATCTGGGTCACAACGAAGCAAAATGTAACTGAGAATTTTCTTTGGGAACATGATTGAACTGCCTGCTTCAAAAATTAAGAACAAATAACAAAGCACTCAATAAATTGAACACACACTATCAACTATGCTTCACGTCAGTACCATGGCAAACTAAGACGGAGAAGCAGATGAGAAGAAAAGGAGGGGCCAGGGACAGAGGGACACCGACCCGGGAGAAGAAGAGGGAGCACTGCAGAGCGAGGCTCAGCCAAGTTCAAGGGCTCTTGCAACCTTGCTCTTTGCTGGGGCCAAATATTACCCACGCCTTTGGCAGTCAGCCCTTCTACCATTCTTAGCTCCGCCCTCGGCAGGCAGACTACCCTCTGAAGACGCTGGCACAGTGGGCCGGGTGAGAGCTAGCAGAGGTACGAGAGGGGGGCTTCTATCTCCACCCCACGAATGCGATTAAACACATGACTGGGTCCACAGGTGACAGTTCCCCATTACTGACCCCACTCCAACTGGGCCCAGCGTCCTGGGACTCTGAGAAGGAAGAGTGAGTGGTGGGAATCGGGGTGGGGGTGGGGGAGAGGGCCAGCCTCTCTCACCTGCGCTGGTAGGTCTGGATCTGCTGCTCGATATGCTCCCGGTAGGAGCGCTCGGCAGTCTTCTGGGTCACAGCCACCAGCTGGATCAGCTCGGACCTGCAGTAGGGTAGGGGAGGGAGCAGAGAAGGATGCAGTTGGCTCCCAGGGCCTGCAGCCCCGCAGCAGCACCAGCAGGCCCTGCCCCTCCCGCCCCACTTTCAAGAGCTCTAAGAAGGCAGCTGCACCCACGCCTCCCTGGGTCCTGGGACTTTGGAGAGGAAACGCTGCCCTCCCCAACTGGACACGGGAGGGTACAGCCAGCCCCGGGAGGGCGGGCGCCGGACCAGGTGAGGGCCGCAGACCGGCACCTGCGCTCGCTTACTTCTCCAGGGCCTTGAGGATGTAGTTGTAGTTGTTGTGCAGGAAGATGGCGCTCAGAGCGGGGTCCTCGTACACCTTGGACTTGCTCAGCAAGTTCAACTGCAGGTTGCCCAGGACTTTACCTGCACAGGATGGATGTGGCCACACCCACATGGCAGTTTGACTAAAATGACCTAATCTTGAGACCCACAAACCTGTTACTCCTCGTTCCCCCCTGACTCCAGACTCCCCGAGCCTCGGGAGCCCTTTGCCCAGCTCCCCGGCCCCCGAACCAGAGGTCAGGTTGTAATCCCAAAGGTCAGGGGGGCTCAGGAGGATGACCCGGAACAGCAGGAAAGCGCAAGGAGAGGGGAAGGACAGGCAGGGTGCAGGGCGCGGGGCGCGGGGTGCAGAGCGCAGGGTGCTGGGAGAGTACTCACAGATGTAGGTGCTCAGGAGGCGCTTGCTGAACTCGGAGCTGTAGCTGGTGGCTGAAGAACTAGTCTCTGTGAGAGAAAAGGTCCTGTCATTGCAGAGGCGACAGCCAAGACCCTCTCTGGCCTTCCCTCAGCCTGAAGGGCAACCGAGGAAATGCTGGGAGGGGCCCCGGGCCCTCCTTCCTCTGGCAGATGGGACGGAAGGGTGCTCGGAGCAGAACTGGCCTCCAAGGCTCCCCGTCCGCTGCAGGGAGCATTCCCTTGGACACCTTCTAGACCCCAGGGCAAGCCCCTCTATGGTGATGGGGTAGCCCAGGATCAGCGGGAAGGCTGGCAGGTCAGGAGTGGGACAGCCCCTGCCCTTCGGCCCCCGACCCATGCTGGTGATATCTACGAGGCCCACCTATCCCATTTGTCAATAGCAGAGTCAGAACGGGCTCCCGTGGCCTCTCCCCCTCCTCCCCCGCTTCCCACCACCTCCTCTACTGGGCTCTGCTGAACAGAGGGGACTTGCGGCCCATCAGAGTGGAAGGCCAAGGGGAGGAGGGCGGGGGCAGGGAGGCGCTGGGCTAGCCTTGCCGGGCACTCAGGGTGCTGGCGACAGCAGGACGCTGCCTAGATAAGCTCGGACACAGAAAGTGGTCATGCAGGAAGCTGAGAGCTGGGGGTACTCTGAAGGAACCCATGTCCCCTCTGACCCCCACTCCCCAGTAGGTCCTGAGTCTGTCCCAGTGCCTCTGTCCCCACGGGGCCTCCGGGGGGAGAAGGATGGGGCTGCAGAGCCCTGCTGCTTACCTCGGGGGTCTAAAGGAATATTGTATGTGTCCCCAAGAACTACGGAGTGAAAGGCAGTGCGCACAGAGGGGAAGGAGGGAGAGACAAAGACAGGAGAAAGATGCAAAGTGCAAAAACAGGTTAGAAATGGCGTGGCATCCCACCTGCTCCCCACGACAGCCAGAACAGACAGCGGGACACACCCCGGCTGGACCCGCCGAGGACCAGGGAACACACACACTGGCCAGTGGGGACCTGGACAACTGCAGGCCAATGGCTGCCTTGGCTCCTTGCCCCTTGACAAGCTGGGCTGCGTCTCAGGGCCAGGAAGGACCTGGAGACGTGTGTCTCCTCACGTGCCAACCTTGGGAAGTCATCAGGCTGGTCCTAAGATGCCAGCCCCCCCAAAAGGGTCAGTTGTGTGAGACTCATTAGAACAGGGGACCCCAACCTCCAGGCCGCGGACTGCTACTGGTCCGTGGCCTGTTAGAAACAGGGCTGCACAGCAGGAGGTGAGCAGCGGGCGAGTGAGCAAAATTCCATCTGTGTTGGCAGCCGCTTCCCAGCGCCAGCATCACCGCCTCAGCTCCGCCTCAGACCAGCAGGCGTTAGATGCTCACAGGAGCACCAGTCCGCGGTACCAGAAAGGTTGGGGACCACTGCAGAAGGACAGGTGAACACAAGAGGAGCGGGAAAAATGCAAACGAAGGGGCGAGGTGGGAAGGGCACCTTCTAACAAGCGAGTGCGCTCCAGAGGGAGCCGAAGGGATGGGGGTCGGGTCAGGAAGGCAGTGAAACCCTTTCCTGATGTTCGGGCACAGAGGGCCCAACCAGCTCAGGTGTCCCGCCACAGGCCGCATCTCCACCCCACCCCACAGGGCTGGAGGAAACTGCACCACAGGTGGCCAGTGCCTACCCCATGTCTCCAGGCAAGAGGGAGGAGGGGGTCACGGGCAGGGGGCCCCAATGAGAGGTGCCAAGTACCTTGGGAGGCCAGCATGGCGCCCGCCGTCTCCTGGAAGTCCAGGAGCTGCTGCAGGAAGAGGATGGCCTGCATGGGGGAGAAAATGGGTCCAAGAAGGCCAAGAGCAGGACCCAGAGGTCAGACTGCTTCCCGCTATGCACCCCCCACGACCATTCCACGGCAAGGGCAGGGCTAAGGGTCTGCCAGAGAAGAGGGCTGCACACTTCACGGTTCATGCTTCAGGTCTGGCTTTCGGGGAAAGACCCTGTCTGCTGGGGGCACTAAGCACTCCACGGTCCCTCCTGCCGTTAGCTACCGGTAGCGAAGGCATGGGTGGCTCTGGGCCAGGCTAGGCCCCGCCAGGTGACCTCGGGCGGCACCTACGTTGCTTGTGAGCTCGTGCACAGTGCCATCCTTGGGCATGTTGTATTCCTTGTCCGGGTCATTCTGTGGAAGAGACAGCCCCACTCCCTGAGACAGCTTCCGAGGAGGCCTCTGGCCCATGCCTGCCCGTCAGCCTGCTCCTGGCGCCCCCTCCTGGCACACAGGTGTCAGGCTGCCCCTCCGCACAAAGGTAAGCAAGACAGACATTCTAGGCAAAGTGGGGCAGGAGCCTTATGCCCTGGGCCCCTGGGAAAGAAAGGGAGGCAGTGGGTACTGGCAGGAGACTGCCAGCCAGTCAGCTCTGCCTCGGGGCAGACCCGCCCGCTTGGAGGCCATTCTCGGAAGGGGTCCTTGAGCCAGGTCACTGGTGGCCCTGCTCACAGCCCCGCAAGCTGGCCGTGGCAATGGGAGGAGTAAGCTGACCTTGATGTTGTCGGCGAAGTCCTCCAGCGCTTTAGCGCCTACGGTCTCCATGGAGGTGATGAGGCCCGGCAGCTTGTTCTTGGTGCTGGCGGCCGTTCCCTGAGGAAGCACGCAGCTACTCAGTGGGCCGGAGCCCCGGCCACTGTCCTCGGCCGCGGCCTGTGCGCGTGGCCTGGAGTGTTCCCAGACGCTTCCCTGCCCCTCACCCCAGATGGCTGCCTCTCTGTCACTCACGAAACCTGTGAGCTGCTTCCATTCACCCTCTGAGCAGAGGTGGGGGGTCAGAGAAAGCGGTTCTCCTGGGAGGCCATGCCAGGCAGCGGGATTCCTCCTCCTCGTGTCCCCAGGGGCCTCCGCGCCCAAATACCTGGAGCACCTGGTCAAACTCGGGCTTGGTCTGCTTGAGGTGCCGCAGGATGGGGAAGACGGTGAGCACCGCAGAGAAGTCGTGTCTCACGATGGCCTTCCGGGCGGCGGACACGATGTTCTCCCCCTCGATCATCAGCCCGTCCAGCGCATCCTGAGAGGGGGACGAGGACACAGTTCAGGGAGGGGACGAGGAGTGGTGAGTTGGTTCCCAGGGACAGGGAGGGCACCTGGAAGGGTGTCGGGGGGGGGGGCCAGTACGCTCCGATGCGGGATGGGAGGTGCCGACAGGGACACAGCACCCAGGACAGTTCCCTGGGATGCAAGGTGGAGGCGGTGGCTGTGTTTGGAGGCTACAGACAACAGGCCCGGCCCAAACTCGATGACGGCCCTTCCTGGGACGTCCGGTCAGGGGCAGGGCAGGACCTGTATCAGGGAGTCGAAGGTCTTCTTCTGATGGTGCTCGGGGATGACTTCCGTCAGCAGCTGGTACTCGCTCTGGGCCAGCTTGACGAAGGCACTGACGCAGTGGATGTAGGCGTCGGTCTCCACGTCCAGCATGTCGTCTCTCCCTGGGGGGACAGCAGTGTCGCTGAGCTGCTGGTCTGGGGGCAGCCCTCTCCCTGCTATGGGGGCACGGGTCTCCCCAGCTCCTGGCCTGTGGGCCGGACTGGCAGCAGATGGGGAGGAGGAACACTGTCCGGGCAGAAAGCTGAGGACTCTGGCAGGCCCGACCGGGTTCGAGGGGAAAAGTCCAGCCTTTCTCCTGGCTTCGCTTTCAGCTTTGCCATGAACAGGTGCTGGAGGTGGTGGGGACGCGGGTAAAAGAACAAGGACGGAAGCTTCCTGAATCTTCTTCCTGGACAGCGTATGTCTGACCCCAGGGTTAAGAATTCTGAATTGTATGGAAAGAGGGCAGCCGAGGATGGGCAGGCAGCAGTGCCCACCTCAAGGAGGCAGGCACATCCATCTCTGAAAATGCTGGGCCTCTGAAGGCAGTTACCAGCCTGGCCAGGCCTCGGGAACATAAGAAGGCGGTGGGCCCCAGCCTATGAGGCTAGCTGGCATGCGGTCAAAATCTGAGAAGAGGCGATGTGAGCCTCAGGGAGGGAGGGCTCCTTGGTTGTCAGCTGCCCCAGTAGGAGGCTGGACCCCGCTCCTAGAGGCTGGGGCGGGGGCGCTGGCAGGCAACCTAGTTCTATGCGCCAAGGGATGGGCTCCCAGGAGGCAGAGCTTGGAGCTGTTGCTGGAGCCAGCTGTAGGGACTCCCTGCCCACCTACCAAGTCGCGGCCACTTCTCCCCTTGGCCCAGGCCCCGAGAGGCAGGTATGCACTCCCATCTGGAGAGAGGCAAGGAGACCTAGTGCCCGAAAGAGAGAGACTGGCGAGAGAGGCGACTGGGCCTGGCCCATCCTCAGAGCAGAGCGGCCAGCTGGGCCAGGCGGGGCAGGCCGTCTGGTGACTGCTGTGAAGGCAGCGGCGGCCGCCCTCAGGCTGGGCTGCGGTACTCACCAGCCAGCGGCCCGTGCTTGTCGTTCAGGGCCTCGGACAGGTGCTTAACTCGGAAATCATGCGCGTGACCTAGCGAGACGTTGGCCGCACAAACACAAGCAGCGTTTATCCAGGGGCCGGGTGGGCTGCCCCTCGGGGGGCTGGGAAGAAGCCCTCGATCTCCGGGAGGGGGTATGAGATGGGGGTTTGGGGCAGGGACACCAGAGAGGGCTCTGAGCCCCTCCTCTGCCTCAGACCACCTTGGGAACAGCCGTTTCAAGCCTGACTTGCAGTGCCTTGCACCACCCTCGGGAGCTGGTTTCCCCGAGCCCAGAGGCCAAGAGAAAGCTGCAAGGACCGAGGGGTCTGAAGAGCTTCCAGCAGCTAGAGACCCCGTTAGGGAAATGTCACTGCCGACTGGATGGGGACGCCTTCTCTCGTTGGTCAGGCCCCCCAGGGTGGGGCTGTCCTTCCTCTGATAGGAGAGACATGGCCTCCCATAGGCTGCCCGTCCCCATGCTGCACGTGGGGGTGCAGGGGGTGGCCAGGAGGCCTGGGCCGGCTCAGCCCTGCCACTGCTGGTCTGAGCGTGAAAGGGCTGCCCGTGACAAAGAACCTTCTATGAGTTCAAACGGGAGACAAGGACAGAGACAGGGAAGGGAGGGAGCGGGAAGTGTCGAGGAGGGCAGAGCTGCCGTCAGCCAGACAGGATCGGGCCAAGGGCCACGAAACCTGTCCCTGCACCTGCCACAGCGAGGGGCACAGGGACACGCCGTTCCCACCCGGCCCCTTCTCAGGGTTTCTCCCGAGGCCCTCCTGGGGGGCTGAGGCTCTGCCCTGCCCCGCGAGTGAACACACGGTGGAGGAGGAGGAACGGGAGAGGAACACGGGGTGGTTACCTTCCAGAGGAATGAGGTTAGAGCCCCCCTTTTTCCCATCTAGACCATGCTGGGAATACTGTTTCAGAAGGTTCTGAGCCTTCCGGATCGTCCCTGTCACCAGAGCCACACAGAGAGGAGATAAGAAGACCTAGGAAATGAGTGAGAGAAAACAGCAGCAGCCCTCCACCTGCCCCCCGGCCCCGCCCCCGGCCCCCCGACAGCAAGCGCACCCAGGCACCGTCTCCCGCAGCGGGCCCTTCCCCAGGACCGCCAGAGACCCTGCGGACAGAGAGGAAGGAACAAACACATTTCGCTCTCTCAACAGACCTCCTGATTCTGCTATGGACGCTCACTGGTCT
>NW_006436283.1:4270148-4281921 GCF_000325575.1 Pteropus alecto | reverse complement strand
TGCCGAGTGGCACTGAGATCACAACAGATGAGGGCCGGAGCAGCTGGTGACGAAGCTCTCACACCCCGAGGACACGACCAGGTGGCAGAGCCTGGGGCACCTCGAAGCCGGGAGGCCTGCACCCCTCCGTGAATGCCAGGCAGAGCTCTCTGGGCATGCTCAGTGCTGGGACTCGGCCCACAGCAGTCACTGGAAAACAGTGGCCAGGAGCTGGTGAGGCGGGAGAGAACCTCCTGCGAGAACAGTGCCTGGGACGGAAGGAAGGCGTGGAGACCCCGAGGGAGCCCGGCCCCACGCACTGAAGGTACCCGAACTCCGAGCGCCAAACACCGAAGCAATGGGGAAAAACCCGAGAGCTGAGAGGGGTTAACGGAAGCCACCCTGCAGAGAGCAGAGGGAGGGCGGTGGGAAAGGGCACGTGCTCTTGGCATGGGGGGAGAAAACAACAGTTAGTGTCACAAGCGATATTGATGGAAACCAAACCGAACGCCCCAGCCTCCGGGGTCGGCCGCCTCTGTGCGAATGAGACACCTCAGGGCAGAAAGGTGGGGAAGTAACAGCCTTTCAAATAAAATAAGCGAGTATCAAAACGTACTGTGGGGAAGGGAGGTGCCCGGGGACATAACTCTGGTCCCTCTTCCCTGGGGACTCCCGGTGCGCAGTCCCCAGAATCTCTAAGCAGTGAAGCTGCTTAGGTCCTGACGCGCCCCACTAGAGGAGGCAAGGTCGGAGGGGCTCACTTTTTGTTTGCACCACACCACAAGTAGTTACTGATAACCAAGTTCAAGGCCCCGGCACAGCATCTGTCTCCCTGTGTCAGTGAGTGGTCCCGCGGGTGAGCGCATCAGATTCCTGCCCCACACCCGCCCAGGAGCAGATGGGCCGCCAGGCATTCGGGAGCCCAGCCAGCCCACTGCCATGGAAGTGGGTCGCGGCTGCTGATCCGGCAGCCGCCAAACTCATCAGGGGCCCGATTACCAGGGACGATGCTGAGGTTGGTGTTTCACTACCGACCCACCAAGGCCTCCCCGCTCCTCTCCCCAGAGCCAGGACCTGATGTCCCCAGGCCCGATTCCCTAGTTGCTGACATCAGTCCTCAGCTCGCTGGCTCCTGACAAATCTTGAAACCCCACAGAAACCACAGGGGCCTTCCCAGCTGGTTCTCCCCCTGGGTCTACAAGCCAAGGACACATCAGGTCCACTGTGAACCCCGAGATCAGATCCCTCCCCGCCCCGGAAGGCCCCTTCCCTGCATGGCCAGCGAGCACATCGGGTCCTGGGGCGTCCAGGGGCCCAGAGAAGAGACAGAAGAAGCGAGTGCAGAGCGGCCCAGGCCCAGAAAGCCTCCTGGAGACAGCCCTGCCCAACACACAAAGGCACAAGACGGCTGACCGCATGCAGGCAGCTGTGGCCGAGCAGGCTGGCTTAGTAGAGTCGCTGTTGGCAGCAGGTTTTCTGGTTCTGGATGGGCGGTCAGGGTGGGAGAAAGCAGTGTGCTTCCTTCCAGGGACACTCAGCTTCCCTAACGCCCTCCCCACTGGCCGCCTGAGGGCAGCCTCTGCTCTCCATTTCTCCAAACCCCAAACGAGGAGGAGCGTGCCCTCAGACACCGTGCCCTCTGAGGGGCATGGGCAAACAGGGACTGGACAGATGAAGGGTGTAAGCTCTACACAAAGCCTGTTGTCTCACGGGCCACACCGGGGGCACGTGCCTGCAGCGGCCCCTCACCCCAGAATGTCTCAGCCTCAAATTGAGCCAAGCGAAAACATCTCTTGGCAGCCAGAGACAGCCAGTCTTGCCAAGCTGCAGCTGTTTACCTGGAGCACAGGCTACGGGGGACACGATGATGGGGAGAGGGACAGTGAGCTGCTCACTCAGGACAGCAGCAACCCTCGGCCCAGGCCTCTGCCCCCTCAACAGCCCTCCCTCGACTTTCCCACTACAAGGCACTACCTTCGCCAGACTAACTTCTTCAGAGAGGAGGGGCTGGGATGTTTGCTCCTTTCTGGATTGACTGTGGAATTGTACACCCTCCCCCATCCACTTCTCAGCCACGGGCGCCTCAAGCCAGCCCGGCTTCCTGGAGGGTGAGGCCTACAGGGCCTGCACCGCTGCATCGCCGTCGTGGCTGCAGCAGTGTGCTCGGCCTCCTGACAGACCCGCGAAGGGCAGGCAGTGGGGCCCAGCACTGGCTCTGCCCTGGCGCCCCGTCACCCTGCCTCTCCCCATCTGTGCCTCTGCTCCCCACTTCAAAGACGTCTATGTAACCCCCAGAGTCTGCTGAGTTGAAGAGCCTCATGTGATAGGGACATGCTGGGTGGGCAGACACTTGCTTCCTGTCCCGTGTAGCTACAGTGGGGGGTGACTGTGAGGACAAGCTCTAGAGGGGCACGCAGCTAACCCCAAGGTGGCTGAAAGCAATCCAGGTCCCATGTGACCTTCTGGCCTTCCGGCTGATGCTTAATGGGCTGGGGTGGGGACTCACCTGGCCGCTTGACGGGCTTCTTAGTGGGTGTATCCTTTCTCTTATTGGGGACAGCAGGGGAGTAGGGGACCCCGGAGGAAGAACTGCTCTTCCGGAAATGCTCCTTCAGACCTCGGATGGAGCGGTCCAGCTGGCTGGAGCGAATCTGGTAGTAGACGTTCATGAAATCTGAGGAGAGACAGGGTGACAGAGCTGTGGCAGCCGAGGTCCCTGCCTGTCTTGCCACGAGAAGTCCCCTCTAGAGCAGCTCTGCCAGGCAGCAGAGCCCACTATTCCTACTTGCTAGCCCCTCCCAGCGTCTGCTCTGGCTCACAGCCACCCACGGGGCCTTGTCCCCAGTCAGGCGAAGTCTTGAAAGGGAAAATATCCACCAGTTAAGTTTTGAAGGTAAGGGGTTTTTTTGATAAAAAATATAAAGCTAATATCCAAATGCAACTTGGTGTCAAAGGACATGGGCAATTTATAGGAAGTAAAGAGACAACGAACGTCGGTGACTGAAAACACGCACCATATCCTCAGCCTCACAAAGTGCAAACTGAAAAAAAAATAAGAGGCCTTCCTTATCAAACAGCTACGATAGACAGAATTAACGATGAACAAATAGCCACGGGACAGTCGACAGGGCCATCAACTGGCCCCAACTTGGAGAGCGACTCTAGAAGGCAGGAAAGTTACAGACCTGTTTGGACAAATCTCCCTGATAACTGCACCTTTGAGAAAAAACCCTGAAGAACTCCCTAAAATACAATTCACACAAGTATGCTCAGTGCAGCATTATTTATCAGTTCTGAAAAACTGGAAAATCCAAAAACGCAAGTGAGGGAGGAAAAAAAATACGGATACTGTGATACATTCCAGCGGTTCCCAACAAATGTATGGCAAGGAACCTCAACATAGAGAATGGACCAAAGCACAGAGGCTCTGGCTGAAGGGCACTGAGGGGTCTGCAGGCTGTCCACGGGCCCCCCACTTACCCCAGTGGAGCCCCTGAAAATCTGCTGAGTCCCAGGTTCCCCCAGCTCAGCTCATGAGCCATATGTGCTTGTGTGGCCAATATGCAGTGGCCCTGAGGCCTGTCACCACACAGTCCTCGAGGAAAGGGGGATAACTGTAATGCACACTGACAACCTGGTGTGTGTACACACTAAGAAAGAGTATGGAGGACCAAAAGCTTCAAATGGGACATTCACTGGAATTTTCATTTTCTAAAATTTTTGTTTTACTCAAGATTTTTTTGTTTTTTTTAATCCTAGGACTGGCTAAAGAAATGATGGTACCACCACACCATGGAATATTACGCACCTGTTTCACACATGCTCGCATATGCTCGCATATGCTCGCATATGCTCTCAGTTGCAGAAGGATTTTTTGGAAGGGTATAAATAAACCTAAACAGCACTCGTCTTTGGTTATAATATTGTAGGCATTCGGGAAATGAGGGGATGGACTTTTGCTTTTCACCTGAGGCTTCTGTACTATTTGAAACTTTTATAATTAATCCAAAAACAAAAGAAGAAGTTATATAAAGAAAAGCTAGGATCTGGCTAGATTCACAAGTTGGTACACAAACTGTAGATTTATTGCTATGCTGTTTCCTATTCAACTTCTTTTGAAAAAAGGAAACAAACCCAGGTGAATTAAAGAAATAAAAGGACCCCCCCAATGCCCGCCGGCCCACACCCACCTTGGTTGTGGCCATATTCCACCAGCCAGCGGGAGATGCGGATCACGTCCAGGAGCACGCCCTCGGGCAGGTGCTCCAGAGGCACCTCCTCCTGGACCTCCAGCTCGTCCTCGCCGCTGATCAGATCCAGGATGAGCACAGGGGAGACGACCTTGCTGTGCCTGGTCATCAGGCTGCGGAACTCGGACTCCAGAGATTCCTTCCCCCGCTCAAACAGCAGCTTCTGAGGGGACAACGGGAGGAAGGCAGGCAGGGGGGTCCACGACTGCTTCAGCATTCAGCTAGCTCTTGCCTCCCACCCCCTCCTCTGCCTTCACTTCCTTTAATCCAGGGAAGGAGGGCCAGGAAGCCTTTTTTTGTTATTTCTTTACCTCATGGTCTCTCGAACTGTATGTTCACAGGTGAAACCTGGGGTTTTACGCCAAGTGGATGCTCCGTAAATATTGGCTGGTTATTTTCTCACTGCACTATTAATTTGTTTTCTTGTGAGAAAAGGGTTTGCAAAAGAAAAAAATAAATTGGACTATGTCATGTTAAAAACTTTTCCGCTGCAAGTGATACCATCAAAAAAGTGAAAAGACAAGCCACAGAATGAGAGAAAATATTTGCAAAGAGTATATCTGATAAGGAACAGGTACCCAGAACACATAAGAGAACGGAAAACACAAAAAATGTGTTCACGAGGGTTTGCGGCAGCATTTTTTATAATAGCCAGAAAGTGGAGTGTCCGTCAAGGGATGAATGGATAAAAAGAATGTAGCATAGTCCCACAATGCAGTATTTTTTGCCAATGCAAAGGAGTGGAGCGCTGACACGTGCTCCAACGCGGATGAGCCTTGCAAATGGTATGCTAAGTGAGGGAAGCCAGACAAAAAGTCACATATCGTATGATTCCACTTATACGAGAAATCTGGACAAGGCACATCCGTAGAGAACGGAAAATGGATTGGCGATGATGGAGGCCGGGTGAACAGGGGAGGGGAGGGGAGGGGTGAGGAGAAGCGTGACTCCAACATGTTCAGAATTCTTTTTCGAGGGATGGATCAGTGTTCTAAACTTGATTCTGGTGAATTTTATACTTTAAGTGGGTGAATTTTATTGTGTGTGAATTATATCTCATTAAGGATGTTAAAAAAGAGAGAGAAAGGAGTTGGGGTGTTTCTGCTTTAAAAAAAAAGTCCTCAGGGTCAACCTATAGTTCCTTATCTTTTGTGTTTTCCTCCACCCACCCCCCACCCCAACTCCCACATCCAAGTTCTAGCACAGAGGTCTTTGCTCTGTGATCCCAACTTGGTAGTGACTCTCAAAAACGAAGTTCTCCAGGCCCCTGACATCCCAGTCTGACAACAAGCTCCCCACCCATGGGCTGCAGTGTACTGGTCATACTGGTATGCCAAAGTATCGATCCCCTGAGTCCTCCAGGCAGCCAGGTGTGGCTGTGGGCTGCCAGAGACACGCAAATATCCTCATTTCTGACAGAGACACATGGGAGAAAAGCTGGGAAGTGATGCTTCCAGAAAAAGCCCTGCTGGCCCCTTACCACTTTGTTGAGCTCTGGGCTGTCTGGGCTATTGTCCTGGAAGTACTCCACAGCCTTCTGAATCTTGGCCATGCTTCCCAGGTATTCTTCCAGCCTACCTGTGGGACTGGGAAGGGGAAGAGCCATATCAGCCTGGGTGGATGGGAGATGAAGCGAAGGATCAAGGGCATGGTATTTGAAAGGGAAAAGAAGAGAATTAACACAGGGGACTCCAGGCTCAACTATATTCAACCCCTTCCTCCCAAGCCCTAGGGCCACTTGTCCAGGGAGCATTAGAAATGTGACCCTCTGGCCCTAGCTCACCCCTCTTTGATGATCTTCTCAGTGTCAGTGGCCACATGGTAGTAACTGATGACGTGGTCCAGGCAGGACAGAGTTTTTTCAACATTCTCCTGCAGCCGCTGCAGGTTCTCTGTCTGCTTGTGCACGGGGATGATGGAGTTCTCCAGCTTCATGAGGCGGCTCTCAAAGGATGACAGGATAGACACCTGCAGGGAACAGCTCCATACTCTCAGACTGCTTCTACCAACTCATGGCATTTGCTACTTTTTCTCTGGTTTTCTAGACAATAAGCTCTATGAGGGAAGGGACAGGGTCTATCTGTTCACCACTGTATCTTCAGCACCTACCGTGTGCCCGGCACATAGAGGGTGGTCCAAATAAATTGGATAAAGTTTGATCTGAAGGCAAGCCAAGCATCAAATTAACTTCTCCTACGGCAATCACCCCAGGATGGCGTCCCTTCCACCCTTTGAAGCCAAATCTCAATTTCTGTTCTCTCTGAGGCTTTCCTAGACTGACCAGGAAGTAGTTTCATTTAGAGTAGCCTCAAATACATTGCAGGTACCTTCAAAACCCTCTCTCTCCAAAGGCGAATCTCATTAAATTACTAAATACCTACCTAACTTTGTATTTACTCAATGTGTACTTTTCCAGCCCATTCTATAAATAAGGAAGGAAACTCGTATTTGTTGAGCACCTACTGTATACCAGGTATTGTGGAAGATTCCCATGCATTAGCTTCTACGACCTCACAACCACATTAGGAGGTTGGCATTGTCTGTCTGATCAGATGAGTTAACTGAGGCTCAGAGTAACCTGTCAGGAGCTACACACAAATACGTAGAGGGTGAAGACAAGATCCCAGATGTCTGACTTCAGAGCTGTTAAGTGCCTAAAGCTCTCTAGGGGTGATGGCTGAGTCTTCGCTGTCCTCGGTAATCTTGGAAGTGCTAACCCTGCCCTCCCACGAACACCTGAATTGAGGATTCACGCGACCAGTATCCAGCCCACCAAAGTCAGTGTCACTACACGTTTGCAGAAGGAGAGAAGGAAGAATGGAGAGCTGGGACGGAAAGCCGCAAGTCCAGGCCAGCGGGGGCTGCCGCAGGCTCAGTGAAGGGGCGGAAAGGAGAAGGGAGCTCGGTAAGAGACATGCCACACTGTTGCTAGAGAAACCCACACGTTGCCATCACTTCCCATGTCAGAACCCGGGCCTTATGGACCCGAGCCGCAGGTCGCAGGGCCCTCCTGCAAGGTCTGGCGGCCTGTCAGCCCTTCCCGGCTGAGGGTTACTCACCATGTTCTTGGTGAGCTGGTCGCTCTTCTCCAGGCTGTCTCGGATGAAGGACAGTGTCTCCTCCTCCTGCGGGAGTGGAGGGGAGGACATGATCAGAAGCTGGAGGCTAAGGGAGATCGCCGTCGCGGCCTGGCGGCCTCGCCCCCAACCCCATCACCTCGCAGGGAATGCTCCCTCCCGCCCCGGGCCCAAGTCTCGGCCCCTTTCCGCTCCTCCTCCCCCGCGTCCCCAGCCCCAGTCCCACCTGCTTCAGCTTGTCCTCTATCTCTCGCCGCCGGGCGGACGCCTCCTGCGGAGGGATCATCCCTGCGATTCTGGGCTCACACTTCCAGTGTTTTGTCTCAGGGAGCGTGCCCTTTCGGCTTCCGTCCCTGCCACACCCACTTCCGCCCTTGGCCCCGCCCCGAAGCGGGCTGGCAGTGCCATGTTGGGAGTGGCAGGCGGAAGTGTTCCCGCGCGGAGTCCCGTGACAGGCCGAGGCAGGTAGCCATCTTGGGTGTGGCCGGGAAGCGTGGCCGAGGCGGACGAGCCCCAAGAGTTTCATTCAGTACTTAACCTCTCTGAACAGCACCCAGCCCATAGTAGCTGCTCAAGAAAACTATTGATAACATCTTGTTCTATAGGTCTTAGGACGGGAATCCTCTATGATTGTGAACAAATGCACCAAACTTTGTACGATATCATTGCATTTTTGTAAGTAAACTGTATATGTATGTGCTTTTTCTGTATTTTCTCAAATTTACTTCACTACTAAGTATAATTTGGTAGCCAGCTGCCATGTACTGAGAGCCTTCTGTTTCCCCATCTCTGTTACAAACACCATCCTTGCTGGTTATCTTGTCTAATCCTCAGGATAAACTTTGGGCACAGCTGTTGTCTCTCTTCTGCAGGATGAGGAAGTTCAGGCTTAGAGAGGTCAGCTGCACAAAGTCAACACAGCTGGCTGGGAGAGGGCTCTCCTCTAACACCCCCCTCCCCAAGCTGGGTAGCTCAGGCGTTTTGTTTGTTGCTATGCAAAGCTGCCAATTTGGTTTTCGAGAAAATCCATTGTGAAAAGCAGGTTATATTTCATATCTAGGAAAAGCAGACAGATGAGTTTAAATTATTCCCAGCCCAATGTCAGGCATGTGTTGACAAGCAGACACGGACTCAGTGAAAGCTCTAGTTCCCCTACTATACTCAGCATGAGCTGCTTTAGCAAAAGGAGCAAGCGGTGTTTCGGTTGTAGCCTCAGAAGAAGCCTTGATCTTCCTTCGCAAACTTGTGCACAACACAAAGGTGCCAATCGTAGCCAAGCCCCCCACTGCAGGCTCAGAGTTTCACTTTCCAGAAGGAGCGAGAGAGGAAAAGCTCCCCCCTCTCGCCCCAACAACGTGTTCTTTGGTTTGGTAACTTCCTACTTCCAGACTTCGTGCTCTTTCTGAGAAATCATGTGTAACATTCCTCCAAATTAATATGTCCTGGCCCTGTAGCCATACGGAAAATGTGTACGCTATGACACAAACAAGCACAACGGTGTATGTTCCCTGGGATTATAGCCATTTAAAATACAATAGATGCGTTGCAAGAAAAAAAAACCTCAACAACAGAAAAACAAACTTCAGGGAAACAGCACAAAACACCCAAATGATAAGCAGTAGGGCACAAAGGCTCTTCAGTTTCTCTGGTTTCTAAAGACGGCGAGTTTAAATTACCTTTCTATTAAAACACTTCAAAGAAAACAAATTTTACTTCTTTCTGTAATGATCAAAAAATAGTCTTTTTTCCTCATTTAGAAATGACCAGCCATTAACAGTGACATCTGGCAGAATGATCAGGACGTTTTTTTATTTTTTTTCCCCTTGAAATCCTCTTAGATATAAAATGAGAGAAAGAACCAGAGTGTGCAAAGCCCAGGAGTGGGCGGCCTATCACGTGCTTTCCTCTAAGCAAGAGGGAGCAAAGGAAATTTAAGCATGTTTTCAGCCACCTCTGGGCTCAAATCTGCAGTTTGGTTTTAAAACGATTTCTTAAATTAAATGTAATCCTCTTCAAACTGTAAAGAAGGCATACGGTGATAAACCATAGGTGACTCCTCATCCTTGACCCCCAAGCCTCTCTGTCTCAGAAGTCACCGCAACGATGACTTTCCAGATGTGTTCATACGAATCCAAGCATATTATACACAGAATAAGCTCTTCTTAAAACATACACACGAATGCGAGCACATTAAACATACTTTGCTGTAGCCTGCATGTTCACTTAACACTGTATCTTGTTCATCTTTCAGTATTAGTATTAGATATACTCCATTCTCTGCATAGACTTTCATTTAATAGAAATATTGAAGTAGTCTTCTCATTAGTGGACACTTGGGTTGTTCCAGGTTTTTTGCTATTGGAAACTCTGCCCCGTATACACAGATGGCGTGTGCATGACCACTCTACACAGACATCTATACATTACAAAAATAAAAGGTATATACCTTTAAAATTTTTTTAGATATGTACAAATTGCCATCCAAAATGATTGAACTAACCTATACTTCCAACACCAAGGTATAAATGTGCCTATTCTGCACACCTTAACCCACACTATGTATGATCAAACTTTAACATTTTTGCTAATCTGATCTATGAAAAATGGAATTTCATGTTTAATTTTGAACTAAATGAAAAGGAAAGCAATTTACCGATGTTTGTGGGAGGCAGTGAAAACAGGGCTTAGAAAGAAATTTCTAGCATTGAATGCATACCTTAAAAAAAAAGATCTAAAGTGAATAATCTAAGCTCCCACCTTAGGAAACTAGAAAAAGAAGATTAAATCCAAAATAAGCAGAAGAAGTAATAAAAATTAGAGCAGAAATCAATAAAATTGAAGATAGATAGGAAATCAAGAGAGAAACATCAAGGAAATCAAAAGTTGGTTCTTTGAAAAGATCAACAAAATTGATAACCGCTAGTCAGGCTAATCAAGAAAAAAGAGAGAAGACACAAATTACTAATACCAGAAATGAAATAGAGGGCATCGTTACTGATCCCATGGACAATAAAAAGCTAATAAAGGACTATTACGAACAATGCTCTGCCCCCAAATTTGGTAACTTAGTTGAAACAGACCAATTTCTCAAAAGACCCTATCTACCAAAACTCACGCAAAGAGAAATAATCTGAAGAGGCCTATAGCTATTAAAGAAATCAAATCAGTTAATAAGCTTCCAAAACAGAAGGCACCACGCCCAGATGGGTTCATTGCTGAATTCTACCAAATATTTACGGAAGAAACGATACCAGTTCTCTACAATCTCATTGAGAAGACAGAGGCCAAGGGAATACTTCTAAACTCATTCTATAAGGTCAGCATTACCCTAATAGTAAAATCAGTGAAAGACATTACAAGAAAGAAAAACAACAGACCAGTATCTCTTATAAATACTGTTGCCAAAATACTCAAAATATTAGCAAATAAAATCTAATAATGTATAAAAAGAATCACAGCACCATGACTAAGCGGGATTTATTTCAGGTGTGCAAGGCTGGTTCAACTTAATGGTACAATTTAATTATATAGTCAATTTTTAAAAATTTCTTTCTTGGCCTTTTTTCCCCCCTCGAGAAACTTCCTAGTCTCATTTTGTTTATTTTTTTCAGGTGATCTTTAAAATCATTTTTACAACTGTAAATTGAATGTCCTCTGAGTAAACTGGTTTGAATTCATGTCCTCAAAGAGGCTGGGACATCACCAGGACATCACGCCCTCCTGAGGGATGGAGGCAAAGTGTGACCCTGGAAAGGAAGGGCTGGGGGGCTGGAGGGCTGGCTCAGAGTCCTCCTGTGAAGTGGCCAGCAGGGAGCAGGGCCCACTGCCAAAAGAAGGACCTCACAGGCAAGAGTCGGAGCCAAGGAGTGGCCAGGCCCAAACCGCCCCGCTGAGGGCAGATCAAAGGCAGGCAAGAGGCTCTGGTCTTCACAGCTGAGTGACAAAAGAGAAGAAAGCGATAGCTTCCAGGACAGACGGTGTCATGTGGGCAACAGGAGACCTGGGCCGGCCTCTCCAGGGCTGCCTCCCAGCTCGACGCAGGGAGTGTGCCCAGCAAATCTATGATGGACAAATAAATAATTATGTGATGACTGAATCCAGGAGGGCGAAGGAGGGGCAGGGGCATGGAGAGAGGACCGAAGGGGTGAGATAAACTCCTGGGCATCGAGGGGAAGGAGGTCGGATGTGCCGTTCAAAGCAACGTGAGCCTCTCCGCCCCGAGAACCGCAACATACTCGCAAGGGGCAGAAGCCCCACCCAGAGATGTGGCTGACAAGAATCTTTATTCCTTCCTGCCCCTCTGTGGACCACCCTCCAGCCTCCCACTCCAACTTATCACCTTACAGGCCCCAGGAGATGTCTGTGGAATAGGCTGGAGTCTGGCTTTGGACATGTGTTCCTGTGGGAATAAGTTCCAAGTTAGTGGTGGCTGACTCCTGTGGAAACCACAGCTGGTGCTAGGATGGC
>NW_006436283.1:4267968-4270126 GCF_000325575.1 Pteropus alecto | reverse complement strand
GCCAGGTGCGAGGCCAGGTGTGCGGCCAGGTGCGAGGCCAGGTGTGATGTCACGTAGGCCTAGTCTGCTCCCAGCCCTGCCACCACCCACCAGCTGTGCGGCTTCAGCCAATGAAGGGCCCCTCTGCATGTCATATCATGTGAATTAAGTGACACGGCAAATATAAAGGGCCTGGTATGTAGTAGGTGTTCAAGAAATGTTAGGTTGTTTCCACCCCAGTTCTTTGAGGGCCTTTCCAGCTACAGCTGGCATCTATGAGGAACTAAATGGGTTTCTGCAGCAGGCACTGCTTTGAACACTAAATCTTAACAATGCTGGGAAAAAAAGTGTCCTGAGTTCCAAACTGTCAATTTATCCAGAACCTTTGGAACCCCCAACCTCCTGGCTGTCCCCAGAACATCGAGTTGCTGACAGACAGCACCCTGCGTGGCCTGCCCAGGGAGGCTATTCCTGAAGATGAAGGAAACACAATCACGAGGCCGTAAGCGCCAGATACTGGATAGGCTGTTTAAAGAGCAGGGGCCACAAGGCACTGGCTCAGGGGACATGCGAGTGACATCTCCCACATTCTACTGGCCAGGAAGTAAGCCTATGGTATGAGTCCTACCATGCATGTGGCACCATGCTGAACCTTTATAATGGTTATTCCTGGGGCCCTCACGACAACCTGTGTGTGTGTGGGGGGGGGGCACGGGGAGTGGTAATTATTGTCCTTACAGAAGGGGAAAACAAACTGAAGTGTCCAAAAGGTGCCACAGCCAGGCCTGGAAAGCAGATGGTCCATTTTGTCCCACATGCTGCAGGCTGGCACACACAGAAATGTCAAAATGACCTTTCTGGGACTGGCTGGAACATTCTAGAACCACAGCCTCAGTCTCGCCTGGCCAGATGGTACATCTGGAGGCTGTAAAACAGCTGGGGCTCCTGAGAAAGTCTGGCCAGGGGCCTTTTAGATCCCACAGTGGGATAGTGGGTATAAGAAACACCCAGCTTATTACCTTGCTGTTGGCTGTCCACATGCCACAGCCCCTCCGCTGTCCCTGGTCACCTTCTGCCTCCAGGACATCCGCTCTGAGACCGGCTGCCAGGCAGGAGACTCTCACCATCTGGATTTGGAAGATGACCACCACTGGAGGAAAATTATCCTATTAGCTTTTCAAACTCTGGGAGGGCAGGGATTTGCTTCAGATCCAGGGGTGAGGCCTGGCAAGAAGCCGGCGGCAGAGGCCCAGTCCTCAAAGGCCAGACGATTCTTCATGGCTCCGACCCTCCAGGGGCAGGGGGCCACTCCCTATTCCTTTAATTCTAGCTCGATTCTCCATCTCTGGCCTGCCCCGCCCCGCCCCGCCCCGCCGCCCCACACACGTTCCCTCGCACTCCATTTCCGACCGCAGACTTCCCAGCACGTCCCTGTGCAGGCTCGGTGGAGAAATGTGTGAAGAAATCTGAGCGACATTTGTCCTCTGTCCACCTCTGCTTGTAACGACAGCCGCCCCTTCCCCATCCCACTCTCCCTGGGGTATCTTCGGTCTCCAGGTCTCTTCTTTAGGACGCCCCTCCCGCTTCCCATAAACCTCCCAGCGGGTTTTGGGACTTGGCTGTGCCGCTGGGGGCGCGCTGCCCGGCTGACCCGGGAGCGGAACCCCAGGCGGGGGCGAGGAGGGCGTGGGGGGCGAGCGCCCGGGCCTGCGGTGCTGGCTGCCAGGGGCCGCGAGGGGGCGCCCGACACCACCTCTGCGGGTCCGAGGCGCCCCGCGGGCTGGAACCCCCGAGAATGTCGGGGGGGGGTAAAGGAAAGAGAGGGGCGAGGCCGCAGGACAGGCAGGTGGATGGAAACAGAAAGAGGGGGTCAGGAGGGGGCCCTGAAGAAGGGAGGGACGTGGAGACCGGGAGACAGCCGAAAAACTAGGAAAATTCGAGAGAACACGAAGGAAGGACTGCGGGGACAGGGACAGGAAGGGAGCAGAAACCAGGTGGCTGGCGCCACCGCTCGCGGCCTTTCTACCGTCCTCCCGCTGCCCCTGTTCCCCCAATGGGCGGGAAAGGGGGATCCGGGCCGGCGGGCCGTAGTGACGTCAGCCGCGGTGTCCGCCGCATTTTGGCCCCGCGGCTCCTGGCATCGTAGGACGCGGGCCGCCGGGTAGCCCTCGGCGGCGGT
>NW_006436283.1:4259088-4267869 GCF_000325575.1 Pteropus alecto | reverse complement strand
CTGGGCGCGCGCCCGCAGCCCTGCAGGCCTGGGCGTGTTCTCACAGCCCGCACCCCTGCAGGCTCTGCTCCCCTAGGGCCGCGTGCCCTGAACATGACTCAGCGCTTTCGTGATGCTGGGTTTCAGAGGGCCATCTGAGGCCGCGGGGACCCCAGGAGAGGAATGGGCCGCCACGCATGCCCTCTCTCTAGGCGGGGTGGGTCTTGCCGGGGTTGGGGGCAGGTATAATCACTTGTTCATTAACTCGAGGGCGCTGACGGAGAACCTACTGTAGGCAACAGGAAAAGGGCTGGAGGGGTCCACAGCCTGTGGGGTGCATCCAGATCCCTCCTGCTGCCGGAGTTTGCAGATAAGAAGATAGACCTTTTGGAGACGTTTGGGAGTTTGGGGTGCACTGCGAGCCTGGGATGCAGGCTGCAGGAGAGACAAAGAGCTCCTGGCCTGGGCTGGGGGAAACAGGGTCCCAGCCACTAGGGCAGATTGGGGTGACCTTGGAGGCTCAGGTATGTGGACAAGATTTTAAAGGATGAGAAGAGGGACCCCCAGGAAGAGGGGCTGGCCTTAAAGCAGCTG
This sequence comes from Pteropus alecto, assembly GCF_000325575.1. NCBI lineage: Eukaryota > Metazoa > Chordata > Mammalia > Chiroptera > Pteropodidae > Pteropus > Pteropus alecto. The sequence continues at coordinate 4,267,296 of NW_006436283.1, read as the reverse complement.
GGAAGTAGGGAACCTGTTGGATGTCCAGAGAGGAGAGAGTAGTGGTTGAGAGTGGGGGGGGGTGGCCTCAGGGACCCCAAATTAGCCAAGGTGAGGCCGTTATTTGGTGAAGAGCCTCAGCAGGGCGGCCTGAGGCAGGGACACAGTGAGCAGGCTGCCGCAGTGGTCCGGGCAGTAACTGGAATGGACGTGGGACGAGGGCAGTGAATGGCCTGGCTCGGGCAGTGGAGTCTCTGATGCTGAGGGCTGGTGGACGCTGCCTCTGTGCTGGGAAACCAGCAGGTCTCCTTCCCTGACCCGGGCAGGGGATGGAATGAGATGACCCTTCCCAGGGCCCCGGGGGGTCAGGGTTCCCAGTGCACTCTTGGGACCCACTTCTTAGTGTTGCTCTGTGCATTTGACCTTCTGTTGTGTGTGTGTCCTTCACACTCATGGAAGAGTCCCCCCGCCTGTCTGAGATTTGTTGAATGAATGAATGAATGAATGAGCAAGCAGAGAAAGGCCAGTGATGGGTGTATGTGGTTATCGGTGCGCAGGACAGGACGCACGATTACGTCTTCAGCACGGGCTGTTTAGTGAGGCTGAGGAGGTGGGCTGGGCTGGGAATTGAAGCCTGGGGTCCCCGAGGGCAGGGAGGACAGGCCCGGCTGCCCTCTTCCTGGATCCCCACTGTCTGCCTAGCTCAGAGCTCTGGCTTCTGGATCTAGCTCTGCCGATAAGTTGCTGTGAGAATTGGGGTGTGCCCTACACCCCCTCCATTCATTCTGCCACACTCCGTTGAACCCACACCATGTGCCACTCCAGACTCCTGGCAGGTGCCATGGAGAACTGGGCACTGCCTCTGCCCTCCTGGAGCTCTCCGTCCCGGGGAGGGGCACACGCACTGCCAACGTGGTGAGATACGGGGTGGCCAAGGACTGCAGGGAGTGGAGAGGTGACAACTGTCCAGATAGGTCCCCAGCTAACAGCTCAGAAGACAACCTCATCTCTCATCGGTGCCGACAGGCTTAGAGCTGTGTCCTCTGTGCCTCAGTTTCTTCATCCACAGGTGACACCGAAGGCCCCTGAAGTCTCCCGCAGGCTGGAGGCCCATGCCTCTACGACAGGCCCTTTCCAGCTGCCTCCTACCTCCCACAGAAAGGGCAGAGAGACCGGACTCAGTCTACACCAATCCCCCAGGAGTCTAGGCCTGTAGACCCTTCCGACCAGACATGGAGCCCAAGGTCTGCCAGAGGCCCAGCCCAGCTGCTACTGGCGGTGGCCTCCTGGAGCTCAGGGTCCAGCCCAAGACCTTCCCCAACACACCCGAAGTCCGGACAGCAGCAGAGAGCCCCGAGCAGACAGTTTGTGCTGGCAGCAGGGGAAGGGCATGAGGGCCAGGAAAAAGAGGACAGAATCCCCAGTACGCGTCCTCTGACCTGGAATCATGCAGCAGACCGCTGGGGCGAAGCCAGGAAAGGGATGGTGGTGGAGGTCATCCCACAAATCGAGTTCTAGATCCAGCAGATAAAAGGGCGTAAGGTTGAGAGTGGACCGTGGGAAGTCGGCTTTCCAGAAGTCTGGCCAGCTGGAGGCACAGCAAGTGTCCAGGGACACTGCTCCAGCCTGACCCACCACCCTTCCTTGAGGAGGTGGCACTGCTGGTGCTGTCGCTGATTCGGGTGCCAGCCTGGGGGGCCCAGCATATGTAGCCAACTGTCTTCTCGAGCGGGAGTGCAGAAGGGGTTGGCATGACTTCAGGACGGTGCAGTTCTGCTGGCGGGGGCCAGAGTTGGAGACGCAGCCCACGGGACCCTGAAAGTCATGGGGGAGGTTCCCCAGGTGAAGGGGGAGAGTGGGAGGGTGTTCATTCAAAGTAGGGCACAGGGGTAGGGGACGGAGGGTGGAGATCATGGCTTTGCGTGTCTGGTCACAGAGGGAAGGGTCGGTGGGAAGGAGAGTGTGAGCTGGGCCGGGACTCGATTGTGCTCACAGGGCCTGAGGATTCTTCTGTAGTGAGGGAAGGCACCACAGTGTTCTCAACAGATGAGTGGCAAGTGCCCTTGAGAGGGGTCACAGTCGCCCCCAAACCTCCCCAGTACTGAGCAAGCCAGGTGGGTCCCCACCTCCATGCTTCGCCCACTCCCCTCTGCCCGGGAACGCCTTTCCTCGCGGCATCCTGCCGAATACCCGCGCCGGCTCTTTCGGAAACACTCTCTCCTTCAAATACACTCAGGTCTCGCCAGCTTAGCAAAGCTCCCCTTGGCCCGTCTTCGCCACTGCCCACACGCCCCTTCTTTTCTCCTGATTCTGAGCTCTGAATTGGCTGCCTGCTCTCGGTCTATGGGTTCTACCCGCACCGTGCTACAGAAACGCCATGGGAGGCCTGGAGCCCTCCTGAGCAAAAGCTTCCTGTGCCCACTCCTGCCTGGTGGCCCTCAGGGCAGGCTCCTTGGGGCAGGGCCTGCCAGGAACAGGTGTGTGGGGAGCGGGGAGGGGCCCTAACAATGGCCCTTCTCCAAAGCTTGGTCTTTGCTCCGTCCTCTCCTCTCCTGCCTCACTTCTGGAAGAGTCCAAGCATCTCTGGGCTTTAACTTTTACCTTCGTCCTGGTGGCCCTGGGACTGTATCTTAGCCCAGCTCTCTCTCTTTCCGGTTCGTGGTATCTACTCGCCAATGGACCCCACTGTCTCCACAGCATAACCTGGGGTGACCTCTACAGGACACAGCCAACCCTGCGTTATCTCCTCCCCTCCCCAGATTGGCCCCTCTTCATTTACTAATTCATATGCTCATTCACTCGTCTGTGAATTCTGCAAGCCTCTGAACCCTTCACTGCCCTCGGGTTCCCAGGCTGGATTCGTTAGTTATCAGTTTGTGGTCGCATCTTTGCTTGTCACTCATGCCTGTTTCTTCTCCTAGGCTGAAATTCCCCTTCTCAAGTCCCGGTGAAGGTCACCACAGGTCGTCTATGTGGCGTAGTCCGGGAACTGGACTGGGAGTCTGGTGGAGGTCAAGTTTAAGCCTAGTGCAGGGACTGCTCTCTCTCTGAGCATCGGCTGGGCTCCGACACCCTCGGGCCATGAAGACACACGACTCCAGAGTTAGGGTGAGACCACAGAGGTCAGTTTCATCCTCTGTAAAATAAAGATGTCGGGCCTGATCGCCGGTCCATGCCACTTGGAACCAGGTGTCACAGTGACCCTCCTGCCCCCTCCCTCACTCTCTCTTCACCTTCTTCTTCTCCCTGACTTGATTTTTCTCCCAAACCCTGTCTCAGACAAGAGCTCCCTGCACCAGAGGGTGGCAGGGTCATTGAGCTGAGTCTTTGGGTCAGGGGCTGGGGAGACCCTCAATGTCCCATTTCCCTCAATAAAACCCGCACATGGAATAGGGAGCCTAGAGAGACCCAGGGACCGTGGATGGGGGTGGGAGTTCTGGGTCACGCACCCCTCTGCACCCCACCCCTTCTCTCCCAACCCTGCCTGGCCTGGTGGGACAGTCCCACCTGGGACAATCATTAGTCAAATATCGGGCACTGGGGTAGACCCAGGGACCGTGGATGGGGGTGGGAGTTCTGGCTCACGCACCCCTCTGCACCCCACCCCTGCCTGGCCTGGTGGGACAGTCCCACCAGGGACAATCATTAGTCAAATACCGAGCACTGGGGCGTTAGGCTCCTCACATGTCTCCTAGCCTAAGCCAGGGGGACAGGGACAGTGCCCCAGGCTTGTCCTGGTGCACAGTGGGGTAGGGCCGGGAAGGGACAGCTGAGCTGGGCACGGCTCTGTCCTGGCCACCTCACAGCTACGGTGCAAACAGGTAAAAGGCCTGTTTGCTGACCCTGTGGGCTGGGGGGGGTGTAATAACAGATGTGGGGGGGCCTTGAATGCCAGTTTCTCCACACCCGCCCTGCCTCTTGGCTCTCTGTGATCCTCGCTTCAGGACCTAGGCCCTAGGGGAGTTAGGGACCAGGAGGAGCAGATGAGAATGAGGAAGGCCAGGTCTCTTCCACCTTCCGACATCCCTTCCTCCTTGTCCCATATCCTCTCTCCCTCCCTCCTCACCTGGCTCACACCTGCCACGCCTCCCGCTCAGCTTCAGCTGGCACCCAAGCCCCCTCACCACCCAAACCCACAGGTCAGCAAGGGCAGCCTGGGGCTTTCCTCAGAGGCCGCACTGACCAGAATGCTCTCTCCCCACCCTCTGCCCCCAGGGCTTCGGGGACCTCCCCAGCCCCAGCTGCGGAGAACTCCTTGGACTTTACTGCCTGTAGTTGCATTTGGCCAAGGCTTCTTAGCTGTTTCCCTACCTTTTATCCATCTGCTCAGCCAGCGCATTCATTCATTCATTCATTCATTCATTCATTCATTCGTTCGTTGAATACTTAAGACGCTGGGCCAGGTGCTTTATGCTGCGAGTGTAGGAATGAGCAGGACAGGCGGGTTCTCTGCCCTCGGGGGTCTGCAGACTTGGGAGCGTCTGAGGCTGAACACTCTCAGGCGGGGTCCGTTGGTCACTCTTCCCCACCACTTATTTCCCCACTCACCTACCTGGGCCCGACACAGGGCCACGGTTCACTTTAAGCAGGTTGGAAAGAGCTGGAATGCCAGGTGGGCCTGGGGACAGGGTTTGGTGCCCAGAGTGAGGCAGGGACAGCGGTGGGGGCAGAGTGGCCTGGGGCAAGGGCAGGGCCGCTGACAGAGTCCGTGGGTGGCTGGGTAAGGGGTGGAGGGCACCTGGCAGCCAGCCTCTCTGCCTCGGCTTAATTCCCTGGGCAAACAGCCTTTCCGGGAGGGCTGTGGGCAATGCTGTGGCTTCAAAGAGCCCTGGGGGCCATGGGCGGGGTGGGCCGTATGCAGGGAAGCCTGCCTCCCCAGTTCCTGGAATTCTTGCTTTCCTGGGAGCTCAGCCCCCTGCTTTGTTCAAGGGGAACACATCTGGGGCTCAGACCCTGGCCGCCCTACTGCCCTCAGAACGGTCAGTCAGGGCGAAAGACTGTGCTGGAGCTGGGGGGTGGGACAGCGAGACCGTCAGCCCTGCCGCCAGCCCCCTTGGTTAACATGCACCCTACTTTTCCCTGTCCCCCCTCCCCCGGGCTGGTCGACAGTGACTGCCAGCTGGTCCCTGCCCGATGCTGACGCACCCAGGAAAAGCTCAGGTCCCAGCACGCCCGTCGAGGTGGCTCTGACCCGACCCACCTGCGAGCCACAGAGCGGGACAGACCCACGTGCCCTGGAAGACTAGTGACCCCTGGGGCTTCCGTGTGCCTCCTCGACTCCCCCTGGTCAGCACAGCCCCAGCATGGGTGGCCTCACAGAAAGCCCTCCCCCACCCCGGGGTGCCTCCCTTCCCTATCACTGTGTTTTCCTCTTCATCACACAAGAATGTGTCCGCAGGACCTGGGGCCGCTCTCCCACCCCATTGTTAATGCAGGCGCCTCCCCACACTCCCACCCTGACAGGCCCAGGCCTGCCCCATGGGGCCGGCCCACTTGCCCCTGCCGGGCGTCCAAATACACCTGTTTACCTTCGGGCCTCAGCCCAAGATGGAAGTGCACCTGACTCCTGGCCACCTCTCCTCGCACCCGCCCTCACACCCCTTCTTTCCTGCCCTCCAGCTCACCCTCTTCCTTCTGAAATCCAGTGTCCCCAGTGCGCCCGGCGGGGGGTGGGGGATGGGGAGCAATCGCTGCCCCCGCCTCAGCTCTGCAGGTGCCTGGCCTTTTGCTCCGGGACAGCATGGAGTGTGGGACGACAGGAAGCCCCGAGAGTCACTGGAGCCTGGAGCTGGGGGTGACCTGTCCCGTGGGACAGGATGTGCTCTGGGCCGGAGGCGGAAGAGGGCCCCCAAGGTTCAAGCTCCTGCCCTTTCCATAGATCCATTCCTGGCTGGGGGATCCACGGGGGAGGCAGGATGGGACAAAGGTGGCAAGTCAGGGGGTAGACGAGTAGCTCCTTGCTTTGGGAAGGGCTGTCCCCAACACCCAAGAATGACGTAGTTCAAGGGTTTCTTGCCTCAGAGGTGGGGACCAAAAGAGATAAGGAACCTGCTCAGAGAGCTTGAGTCATGGGCTCCAAGCCACACAGCTCAAAAGAGACAGGGCTGCTCGATGCAACATGTGACCCTGGATTGGGACATTGGTCCAGAGAGGTGCATTGGCCAGGCAGTGGGCAGGACCTGGAGGCAGTCTGCAGTGAGGGGGGGCTTGCCAGGTCCATGCTGATTCCCCGATGGTGAAGGTGGCACTGGGGCTATGTAGCAGTGTCCTTGCTCTAAGGAAATACGCACTAAAGTAGTTCTCGCTAATGGGGCATCATGCCTCCAACTTACTGTTAGATGCTGCAAAATATACCTTGATTGGATTACTTCGAATCCACAAGTGAATAGGAGGTAAATGAACACCTTTTGAATAAAGCAGCCCAGCCATGGTCCAGGGCAGGGATGGGTAGGAGGGACCTCGCTTTCCATCGCCCTGAGGCTGCCTGCTCAGCTCTGTGCTCCAGAGCCCTTCCGAGCCCTCTCGCCTTTGGTAGCCTCTGGGAACTCTTAAACGTGCTGATGCCAGGGCCCCGACCCCAGAGATTCTGGTCCCGGGTGCAGGGATTTTTAGGAGCTCCCTGTGTTCCTCCCTGCAGCCAGGAGTGAACTGGAACCTCTGTTTGGGGGGTTCTGCTTGCCCCTGACCTTGCCCCTTCTCCCCCAGCATGGCCTAAGCAGAGGGTGTGGATCTGGGGACACCAGCATGCCCCACCTGTCAATTCTGCCCCTTTGGCCAGGGCTGGAGGCTGATCCTGGGGGCCAGTGGAGAAGGCCAGAATGTCCCGTTGTTTCCCCAACCCTGGGGGCCATGGAGATGAAGGCTGCTGGGTGGTGGGGGAGGGAGGGAGGATTTGCTTGTGGGGCAAAGGAAGTCTCGGAGCTGAGGCAGCCTTCTCAGCCCGCTGTGGGAAGGGGGTGGGCTGGCTTCTGGGCTCTGTCAGGCCCCAACCCCGCTGGCCCTGCGCTGTGTGCAGCCCTTCTGAAATATTTGGAATAATTAGCAAGTGAAAGCAGCAAGTTAGCAAGGGAATGCCAGGCTGGCCTCCAGCCAAGCTCGAGTGAAGGAGAAGAAAAGGGCTTGGTGGAGAAAGGCATCCGTGGAGGCCGAGGCCGGGCAGGATTGTGTAGGAACAGTGCCCGTTTGTGCCAATGTGCGAGTGTGTGTGTGTGTGTGTGTGTGTGCGCGCTGGGGGAGGAGCTGAGAAGCACGAGGGTGTGTTTGCGGGTCTGGGAGGGGAGGTGGTTTCCAGGCAAAGCTGGGGTGAGGGGATTGAAAGGTGCCCCTGTCACCCATTTCCTGTGTCTCTGTCTCCTCATCAGAGCCCTGAGGGCTGGTACCTGGCAGAGCAGACCTGCCCGTGGGAGTGAGTGGGGAAGCGGGGTCTGGGCACTCGGGCTGCCCTGGCCACCCGCCTCCTCCAGCCTCGAATCGGGCCCTGGGGCCGGGGCCCTCTGACCTCACACCTTGTCCGTCCAAGAGAGGACCCAGGGAGGGAGGTGCTGGAGACGGGCCCAGGCTGGGGACCGCAGACGCCAGCAGACAAGCCCAGGCAGGCCCTCACAGCGGGGGACGCATGAGCAGAGCCCTGGGCAAGCTCAGCCTGTGCGATTCCCCAGGGCCGGGGAGGGGGCCCTGCCTCCTTCGTTGCATACTCCTGGGGGGCTCTCCCCATTGTGCAGATGGAGGTACTGAGGCCCAGCCTGCAGGGAACCCCTTGAGGGCTGCCTCTTCACCCCTTTTTCTCTGGGGACACAGAGGTTGTGGGGAATTCATCAGGGGGCAGGCACTTCTTCAGGCCTTCCATGACCCCCGCACCTTCCTCCCCGCTGTCCTCTTTGTCACTGAAGTCCCCTCTCCTAAACTGTCCCTCACCTTTTCCTGAAGAAAGTTGCAAGCAGGTCCATTTTCAGATTTAAAAAAATTTTATTTTCAAAAAATTTATTGTAAATAACGTTCCATGAAAAAGGTTAAATTGCCCCATGGGGCAGGAGAGTGGATGTGGGATGCAGCCCCAGGGGGCTCAGGGTGGAGCAAGACACTCCCTCCCACGAGTGCGGGCAGGGGCACGGGCGACACCCCCTTCCTGGTCCCAGTGGCTCCAGCCATCTCAGCATCCCTGTTAAGCCTCAGCTATAGCTATACTCACTACGTTAGTCTGTCTGTCCCCTCCCCTCTGCAGCTCGGCTG
>NW_006436283.1:4195775-4258943 GCF_000325575.1 Pteropus alecto | reverse complement strand
CGGAACCCCAACTCCCTGCTGCTCTCAGCCTCCAGTTGGGCTCAAAAATGAAGAGTTTCCACCCTCTGTCCCACCTCTGGAGATGGGGCCAGGAGAAGACCCCAGAGGCCTTAGAAAATTTCTTTGCCCCACCTGGCACCCCGACCTCGTCCGTCTCCTCTCTCTGCCCCCTCCCCCAGCTCTGCGCCCCATCTACTGCCCGCCCCGGCCCCAGCCCCTGGGAGGCTTTGCCTGCAGAGGCCTCTAGGGGGTTAATTTGCTGTCACCTAATTAGCATTTGTTGTACCTGGGAACTTTCTCTGGATAGAGACCTGGGGAGGAAAGGCGGTGGGGGGGGGGGTTGCGGGGAGGGAGGGAGAAGCACTGGAGCCTGGAGCCGAGGGGCTGGGGACGGGCCCTGTCCTGTTGCTCCCCGGCCAGGGCAGCGCCCCTCCAGGCCGCTGCTCTCACAGTGGGGGGCTCTTTAGCCGGTCCCTGGAGAAGGGAAGATGAGGGTCAATGAAACACTGTGTGTGGGGGGGCTGGGGAGGGGAGGCAGCAGTTCTTGTCCTGAGCCCCAGTTCTCAGCCTCCTGGGCTGTCTTCTGAGGGCAGCCCGGGCTAGGGACCGTGTGGCCTAGTGGGGCCAGCCTTGGGAGACTTGGCCCAGCCCCTGCCTGGGCGGTAGGATTCAATCGGCCTGTGTTGGGGGGCAGTCTGGGCCCTGACTCGGGTGCTGTCCGGAGGTGGGGCGGGGCCTGGCCTCTTACAAGAAGGCGCCCACACTGGCCCAGTCCTGCAGGTCGGCAGCCAGGGCAGCATCCCCGGCCTCGAAGAGGGGCTCCGGAGGCAGGCAGCCACTGCCACTCTCGTCCCAGGGGTGCTGCAGGAAGGATGTGGCCAGGAAGGTCTCGTCGAAGTCCAGGCTGTCGGCAGCCTGCTCCACTGAAGGCCCCCAGGTGGCGGGGCAGTCGATGTGGCGGCCGTGGACGGTGAGGTCCACGTCCCCGTGCGAGGCGGGGCTCAGCGGTGGGCTCAGCTCCAGGGCCTCCAGCGTGCCCAGCTCCTCACCCAGAGTGCTGGTGTCGAAGACGGCCTCCCAGTCAAAGTTGCCTTTGAGGGGCTCCAGCTCACCCTGCTCCTCCTGGGTCAGCAGCAGGGTGCTGGGGGGCCGCGGGACCTTGGCCACCCGCTTGGGCAGTGGCTGTTTGCGCTTATGGCCAAGCCTGCCCTCGCCCACACCCCAGCCCGCCTCCCCGGTGGCCTCCTCGAACTCCCGTAGCAGCTGCTGGGCCTCGGTGTTCACGGTCAGCGGCCCGGCCCACGGGGCAGCGCTGGGCTCCTGAGCGGCCTGGCGGGCGAAGGCCGGGTGGATGTGGACCTGGGGCAGCCGCCGCTTCTTAAAGGCCCCACTAAGCAGGCGCTCGGCGTACTGAGGGTCGATGCGCCAGAAGCCCCCCTTGCCTGGCTCGTCCTTCTCTCGAGGCACTTTGATGAAGCACTTGTTCAGGGACAGGTTGTGGCGGATGGAATTCTGGGCACAGGGAGAGAGGAGAGACGGAGGACGGCTGGGTGAGTGGGAAGGAAGGGTTGGTGACGTGTGGCTGCTAACGCTCCTACGTGTCCTCCTGCCATCTCCTCTCTGATGAGGGAGGAGGGACGGAGGCACTGCTCTAACGGGGAGGCTCTGGGACACCAGCCACAGGGCACCCGGAGCCAGGAGTGCTGTCGGGGGCTTTTGTTCCCTGTTGCCAGGATATCTGCCTGCTCAGTCATCCGAGCCCTGAGCCGCGGGTCGGCTCTCAGTGCCACCTCGTCCTGCCCTCCCTCCCTTACCCCACTGCTTGTGGCCTCTGGCCAAAGGCCTCAGCTCCCCCAGGGCCTGGATGGCCATCTCCCTCCTTCTGGTCCTGGCTGGCCCTCTCCGTGTGTGAAGTGCGTGGTTCGGGGTGAGGGACACTGGGCGACCGAGGGTGTGTGTGTGTGGTGTGTGCGCTCACGCGCGAGTGTGTGTAGGGATGAAGTGTGGCGGGATCTCATGACTTTCCTTGTTTGTTGAGCCAGCTGCTGGCCTGGGCCCTAACTGCCCGTGGCCCCCTCCTCCCACCCCAAGCTGTGAGGCCCCAGTTGATTATTACCCAGCGAAGGGCAGAGTGCTCATTTCCTGGGCCCATTTTCCAAAGCTCAGGCTTGGAAGGCTTGGGGTTGGGTGGGGGTCTCTGCTTTCTCAGCGAGGCTACAGACGGCACTGCCCCGGAGTCAGGGCCCAAGCAAGTGTGGAATAGCTTGGGACTGTAATCCTGCCGCCTGCTGTCTACAGATGCCCCAGGGAAGAATCTGGGCACCCTCAGAGCCTCTGTCCCCAACTCGCCCCCATCATGATGGATGAAGATACTCAGGGCAGGGCAATGTCTGCCCCATCTCAAATCACCATCTAGCCTAGCTCATTCCTAGGTACATAGTCTTGTCCAAACGTGGGCAGCAGGGCGGATGGGTACCCCCTGACAAGGCTGGGATGTTTACACGGTGGCCTGGCCCCTTGGCTGCTCTGTGCCAGGTTCCGGAGACTTGGAACATGAAGCCAGTGCTGGAGGCAGAGCCCCAGTGGAAAGCACCTGGCTCAGGTAATTGTTCCTCTAGGGAGGTTGCCTGAGAGGAGGGGGAGGAGTGGAGGCAGGAAAATGGGGAGGGGTTTGGGTGGGGGGTTGGGACAGCAGCTTTAGGAAGGCCCCACAACCTCTCCACTGGGACACAGCTGGCCTTCACACCCCACGGCACTCCCCTCCTCCCCAGCCAAATGCGTGTAGACAGGACGGAGAGCTTGGCAGGGGGGCCAGGCTCCAGCTTCTACTTCTGAGTCAGGTCCTGACAAACTGTCCTTGGGCAAGGCAGTGTCTAGGAATTCTAGGACTTGGGATAAAAATGTGTTCCTCAGTCTCCGCCCCGCCCCCCAAGGGGATTGTGTCTGGCCCTGGTCTTTGGGCTGGGCCTCCTGGATGAGTGACAAGTGCTTGCCCTTTGAACCTCGGCTTTCATACCTCTAAAGCCCTTGAACATCCTCCCTCCTTCTTCTCTGAAGCCAAATGAGGGGCAGTTTCCAGCCCTGGGCTCCTTGGAGGTCCTTCCTCCATGGCCTTCCTCCCTTGGGGCCCTGGCTGCACTGCCCACACTTGGCCTGCGGAGCTGGGACCTGAGTCCTGTACGCTGCTCAGGAGTGGAGAGGGGGAAGGGAGTGGGGAGGGAGCGGCCGCAACCCGCGCCTCCCCTACCTGCCAGGTGGGATCTGCATGGCGGAAGTAGCAGAAGTTGTCCGTGATCCATTTGTAGATGGCGGACAGAGTGATCTTGGTGGCCTTGCTAGCCTGCATGGCCATGCAGATGAGCGTAGCGTAGGAATAGGGTGGCTTCACGTGCGGATTGGTGGCATAGTCCACGTCGTCGGGGGGCGGGGCCTGCAGACCCGGGGGCGAGCTCCGCGACGTGCACGACGACGTGGGCTTGCCTGGAGTGTGCGGCTGCCCCAGGCAGGCGGGATCGGCCGCCAGGGGGGACCCTGGTGCGGCCGAGCCTGGCACCTGGTGGTAGCCGTGGGAGTCAGTGCCCCCCGGGGGCAAGGCGGGGGCCTTGGCGTTGAGAATGGAGAATTCCTGCAGCCACTGCAGGCTGGTCAGGCTGTCATCCAGGGCGTCGGGCTCCTCCAAGCCTCCCTCGGGCCGGGCCTCCTCCGCTCCGGAGAGGCGTAGCCAGCTCTCCGCCATGTCTGCGGGGACTCTCGGAGGGGGTGGTCAACATCCACGGGCTGAGCCGAGGGTGGCCCGCCACGCTCTCCGGCCCGCTGACTCCCGCGGCTCCAGTTACACAGCCTTCCGGACGCGCGCTTCCATCCCGCAACCCGGGGGTCGCCGCCTCCGAATACGAATGTGGGGCCTGCGGGGACACAGCGGGAGCTGAACACTCCTCCCTCACGCCCGAGGGGAGGTGTGTGCGAGCGGGGAGGCTCTTCTAAAATCGTCCTGGCAGCTGGAGGATCTCGGAGTGCCGAGGTCTGGGAAACAGAAGCCGTGCCCTGGGGTCAGACCCCAGAGGGGCGGGCGGCCTCCCTCTTCTTTTCCTCTTCGAGGTTGGAGATATTTTATTAGCCAAACGAGGGACGAGGCATCCGAGGCCATCCCCTTCTCCCCAAGAGCGGGAAATCAGACACCCACACCCTGCGACACAGAGAAACGGGGGCGACGGAGCCCGGGAGGGCAGTACGACGGGGCGGGAGACGGGGTTGGTCCTCTGATCTTTGAAAAGGGATATTAGGATAAAAGATGTCGGGGAAGGAAGGGAGCAGGACAAAGTTATGGGGGGCGAGAAGCGAGTTGCCCCCAGACTCCTCAGATGTCAGTCCTCGGGCCCACCGCTACCGTCGAGGACGGATGGGAGAGCGGGGTGGTACCGACGCCTCTCCCTTTCCGCGGCCCGCGGCCCTGCCCGTCCCTTACCTGGCTCAGAGCGCAGCCCAGGCCAAAGGAAGGTTCTGGAAGAAGTTCCTCCCAGCCCTGCCGCTCTCTGCCCCCAGTCCAGGGGCCCCGCCAGCGCCCCTCGTTGCCCCCCCGCCCGACGGCGCCTCTCTGAGCGCCCGCGGCCGCGGGACCGGCATTAAGTAGCCGCTCGAAAGGCTTCTCCTGCTGCCATGGCGACGCTCCGCCCCCATAAACAGCTTTCGCTGCTGCTATTGGCCGGCACGTCTCCATGGATACCGCGGGCTCCTTCCACTCTCTCTGGCGGTAACTCTCTTCGAACTCCCTCCTTCTGCCGTGCTCTCCCGCGCCACCCAACCCCCTACCCGCCGCGCGGCTGGGCTCCGCGCATTCCCGCCCCGCGGCCGCGCGCGGGGCTCGGGGCGAGCCGAGGCCGGGGCCCTCGGGCCGGCCGTTCGCTCCGGGAACCGCACTCTCGCCCCGCCCCCTACCTGCCCCTGCTGCTCCTCGGCGTCGTCGGCTCCGGGGACACCGCCCGGGGCGCGGGGGCCAAGGCCGGGAGCGGGCTCAGACTCGGGAACCGTGTGCCGGGGGTTTCCTGTCCTCTCCTCTGGGCTGCGAGTGGCACCTCCTCACGTTTCTGCTGCCTGTCCCTCTCTCCCGACCCAGAGTGTCGGCTCCGGGGCCCGCGGGCAGGTCCGACTCTCCGATGCCACCTGTCGCTCAGGTCCGCGGAACCGGCCGCACCGCAACGATCTCAGACACACCAAGGCGGGTAGGGTAATCCAGTTTCCGGGTAAGCGTCTTCTCCCCCACCCCTGACATTCCAGAGGCTTCTGAGGAAGAGCTCTCTCTCCTCTCTAGAGAGCTGAGGAAGCAGAACCCATGGCTACAACTCGGAAAAGCCATGGACTTGCCCAATTCTCCTAGCGGGGCCATTTGCCCGATTAATTCCACCAACCTTTAAGTGATGGACCAAGGGTCGCCGAGACTGTGGTCCTTCCCCCTCCCTTCCCCTGGCCTCCCTCCTGTCACCAGCTTTTCTGCTCTTCAATTATTGAGGAGCTGCAGTGTTGGATGTTCTCGGGTTTAAGGACGAGGGTGGGGGGCGCCTCGTTTAGGCCTCTGTCTGCCCAGGAGCGGGAGGGCTGGCACCACCCCCCACGCCCAGGGGATGGCACATCAACTCCCGCCTAGGCCATGTCCATCCCTACCCCTTGCCCTGTCCCACTCCCCCACTCCCAGATCGTCTTGAGTAAAAGTAGTGAGTGCTGGACAAAGTCTGACAGAAACTTTCACAAATAGGCCAACTGCGCAGTTAACAGCTCCCCTTCCCTGGTAAACAGTTTTATTCATTTTTAAGAATCATGCAGCAATCCATAAATATTGCATCCTTGATGTCCCCATTGTCATGTGCCCATGAGTGTAACTCCAGGGAGTGACAGGGGTACACAGATGGCACAGCAGTACACACACACACTTGCACACACCAGGTGTGCAGATCCTAAAGCAAAGTGAGCAACAAGCGTGCCAACATCAAGGGAACAGGACACTAACTCTCCCCAGGTGAGATGGCGTAAAGTGTGTGGGCTTGTGCCCAGGAGATGCCCCAGCATGGGCATGAACTCCAGTAGGATGGAATTGGGTAGGGGAAGGGGAAAAGGCTCTGTGAGGAGGCCAGGATCGCCACACTGCCCAAGGCCATACGAGAGCTCGGACCTGAGTGTGGCGGGAAGGAGTCTCAGGCCTCCAGTCTGTGCCCTCGTGTGAGAAGCCAGGTCCTGTCCCATTCTCTCTGGGTCAACTGCTTATAACACAACTGTCTCCATGATGGATGCGGCAGTAGGGCTGGCAGCTGCCCTGTTCCCTGATCCAGCTGACTGAGGACCAGCCCCTTTGGATGGGATATTTCTGCTTCCGAAGATCTAAATGAGAGCAAGGGGGTGCGGGGAGAGGACAGGAAGTGTCTGAGAAACAAGGAGAGAAGGACCATTCTAATGCGGATGTGTCTTGGTTATGGAACCAAGGCCTAGAAAAATCTTCCTGAGCCTCTGCCTGGAAGAGGACACAGACCCTCCAGAAGGGGTGAAGATAATGGCTTCCCCTTAGGGTTCCTGGCCACTGTGGCTACTGTTTACCCGCATCTCCTTCATCTCAGGTAACACCACACTGTGAATACTACCTGCTGGGAGAGGAGGTGGGTCCATGTGCCACCACCCTAGGGCTAAGGGAGGTGCCTATTCCCTGGTGTTTCTGGGGTTCGAACTTCAAGGACATCAGGAAGTAGAGTTATTGCTCAGATCTTAAATATGGAAGGGGCTGGGAGTTTGTCGGGAGAAAGGAAGGACACGGAATGGGGCCTGACCCAACAGTTTTGCAGGATTTCAGAGAGGGTGGATGTGGGAACTCAAGACAGAAGTTTAGATTCCAGCTCGGTTCACGTCACATCTGTCTGAACAACAGCCGCCCCCATCTCGCACAACAGGGCAGGACGTGAGCCCCAACCGCTAGGCAGTATGAGGGTCCTGGCGGTGCACAGAGGCCACAAAGAATGTGCAAAGGACCCCCTGGGCACTGGGCTCTCTTCGAGGTCTTGGAAGTGGCCCCGAGAAGCTCTTCTAGGGTGACAATTCCGAATACTAAGACAGGCCATCAGGATGGGCCTAGCCCGAGGCCCCGCTACAGCTCAGCCTCACAAACTGTTGTATCCAGCTCTGCCGCCCAATCCTATGCTCCACTAAGCCACCACCTTTTCCAAAAGCTAGTAGACATAGCATCTGTGCAAGAGCTGTGCGGAATCCATCCATCACACTAGTGTCGAGAGGGGACTAACCCGCGGCTTACAGTTGAGACTTGTTTTAGCCTTCTGTTTCTATGCTCTGCTCTGGGCTGGGATGGGGCGGGGTGGGGCACACGATTTGAACATGTCTAAATCTCCAACGAGCCTACGGAAGGCAACACCTCCCCTTCCCCTATCAGGCTCAGGAGAATTGGAAGGCAGGGGAGGAAAACGTGGGGTGGGGAGGCTCCCAGAGGTGAAGGTCCTGGCCACAGCCATCAGGCTCCCCATCCCCTGCTGGCCCCAGCTCAACACGCCTCACCACCCGCTTTGGGGCTCCTGGGCACCAAACTGGTCCACCCGTCTCTCAGACTATTTCTTCAACTATTAACAAAAAGGAGTGGAGGCAAAGAATACCGCCTGTCAGGGCCTTAGTGATGAAACGTGATGATATACGACAGCTCCCGACACAGTGCCTGGCACAGAGGTGGTCGAAAAACGTGTCTTTTGAAATATCACCTTAGGATGGAGTCCCAGGCCTTCGCGAATGCACCTGATCCTAAGAAACCCTCCTCGGGGTTTCATTGAATGGGGGAGTCTCAGAGTCAAGGCCGCCTTCTTAAGCAGACAGACACACGAGGCACAGGAGACGAGCTCGGCCGCCAGAAGCAAGAACTTTCGGTTGCCACCATGTCCCCTGTCCTTGGGAAAGGCACTCCTCTAGCTTTGTGAGGGAGCCTCTACTTACGGCGCAATGTGGCTTTCCCTTCTCACCGGAGTCGCCCCCAACCCCACCCCAAATTGGAGGTTTCAAACTGGTTACAGTGTCCCAGAAACCAGAAAATGCCAGGTGGGTGTCTGTGATGAAGCTGCTCAGACTCTGGGTCTTCTTGGTCTAACTCCTCAGCAGAGAAAAGATGCACCATCAGCCTGCAGACCTTGGCTCCACCTGAAGATCAAGATGTGGTGGGAACATTCCAGAGTCTCTGCAAAGGGTCTCACGAGACGCAGTTCACGGAGTGGCTTTAGCCCGTGAGGAGAAAGGAGACGTCTGGTCCCTTCGGAGAGGGAAGAGATCGTGGTCATGGAAGGAGACGAGGCTGGGAGAAGGAGCAGGCTGATCTCAAAGTCTGGCTTTCGCACGGGTATAAAAGTCTCCCTGTGTCTCGCTGAGCATGTCCAGGGGGCCAGCGGTCCCGCGAGGTCAGGGTGGAACAGGAGGGCAGCCCTGGTATGGGGCCGGGGCCCTCAGACGGCCAAAGGACCCCACACACAGGGCCTGTGCTCTGTGTCCTCCAGGCTGCTGGACAAGCGCCGGTGCTGTGCATTCCGACGGCTGGCAACGTTGTCATCAGCTTGCCAGGTGCCTGCGGGACAGAAAGGGAGGTTACGGGTGCCGGACCTCTGGCCAGGTCCAGATGGTGTCTCCAGCAGGGCAGCCCCAGAGCTCGGCACCTGGCGGGATGCGTGCTACCTGAAACTCCTGTGCGTGTGCAGGCCACATCGCGTGGGAGTAGTGGGTGCCGCTCCGGCCCCCCTGGGCTAGGCGGTCACGGCCACTGCGGCCCCCCGACGGACACGCAGGATGTTCCTTGTTTTGTGAACTTGCCCTAGGATCCACTTTTGTATTTTGTGTGTTAGGAATTGGCCTATGTGTCATGGTGGACACAGAAAAAAGACACTGGCTCTAGCTGAGGCTTCCTCGGGGCGGAGTGGGAAGACTGTTCCTTTGGGCCCCGTGTTAATGTTTGCTGTGGGAGCCAGGGTGGGGCAGGGAGCCACTGGCTGCCCAGCAGGCACCAGGGACAGAATGGCATTGCGGGGGACAGTGTGATGGCTCCTGTACCCCTTCCCCCGCGTCTGCTGCTCTACATCTCTGAGGTTTGCTATCAGCTGGTGCCATCTACCTCAGGAGACACGGGTCTGAGAGGCTTGGGGGTCCCACAGGTGTCACTCACAGAACTCCTCATCCCCTGCCCCCGGCCCCAAAGCTGCCCACGCTCTCGCACGTGGAGCACCAGCGTCCCATGCTGGCAAACCCTTCCTGGCCCTTCTCTCTCCTTCGTGCTGTGATTCAACCCATCACCACCCCGTCTGCTCGCTCCCTGATTACGTCCAAGTCTGGCGTCAACACCTGGGCTCCACTCCCAGTTCACACCTCACTGTGTCAGCCTGGAAAGGCCACTTTTCTTCCTACCTTCCAGGATCACTGTGAGGACTGAATTAGGCGGTGTGGGCGGGTGCCGGGTGGGGTACAACCAGCAGAACGTGCTCAATGACCAGTGCCCCCAGGCTCTGTTCAGGCCGTCCTCACCTCTCCCCTCAACTCACCTCGATCATCCTCCCAGCCCACAGCCCTGGCTCCATCCAGTGCAGCCAGAGCATCTTGTGAGAGGAGAGGCAGATGCCTCAGCAGCCATGTGCTCAGGGCAAAGATGCGGCTCCAGGGTTGGGGGAGGAAGGCCCTTCCTTCTCTGCCCCATGGGCCTCCTGACCGCACCGCCCCCCCAGGCCCCCGCTGGATGAAGGCTCTGCCAGCAGCCTGCACTGCCGCCCCACTTCTGTCTATGTGGAAACTGCCGAATCCTTGGACTCCTCCCTGAGGCCTTCAGCTCCTCCTGGGCGGGGCTGACCCACTCCAGAGGGCGGGCCTGAGGCTCGGGGGTGTTCGTGTTTGAGACAGGACGCTGGTGAATGTGAGGTTAGGCCAGTCCAAGACATGAAACTCTCTAAGGCAGAAACAGTAGGATTAGGCGGATATAAACTGCTTATTTCCCAGAAAAGTCCTGGTGTGATAATCCATCCTGAGGCTCTAATAAGTCTGAGCAGATGGACCCCGGGGGAAGAGAAGTGAGGGGAACGGGGAATTCTTAGGTGTCTCTCACGCCCAGGCAGAATCTGGGGGGTCTCTAGTCCTGGGGTCCTGGAGTCTGGA
Source organism: Pteropus alecto (assembly GCF_000325575.1). Taxonomy (NCBI): domain Eukaryota; kingdom Metazoa; phylum Chordata; class Mammalia; order Chiroptera; family Pteropodidae; genus Pteropus; species Pteropus alecto. Next base: position 4,248,785 of record NW_006436283.1, on the reverse strand, counting down.
ACGTGGGTCGGCCGTGCTCTTCACCTCTAAGTGTGACAGGATGAAGAGAGGGCAAGGCTGCCCTTTAAGTTAGGAACCCCAGATAAAATGAGTTGCTCGTTTGTTTATATAATTTGGTAGATCTCATACCTATTCCTCAATGTTTATGGGGCAGGACTCCGGAACTGCGGCTGTTCGGTAGGAAAGACCAAAAGCAAATGGTGAACAGGAGAGAAGACACACATGCATGCACAAAACAGAGCCACCGCCGCCACCACCAGCTCTCCGGGAGACCGCGGGCCGACGGGCGGCCTGCTCCGAGTTCACGGGAGTCCTTGCTGCAGACGCCACCATTCCAGAATCCTTGGCCAGGGCCGACCACGGGTTCCCGCTGGAACAGCCTCGCGACTCAGGTCTGAAGCCTGTGCTCCCTGGCCTCTCGTTCCATTCTGTGGTGTCCCCTCCCCTACGACGACACTGAACCCTGCCGCTGCTCCCCGCCGCCTTGCCCGGTCCAGCGAGGGAGCTTGGCGCAGGAGGTAAACCCAGGACGCTGGGGAAGACTTCCTGAGTGAGCGCTACCATGTTTTCCAGCCCTTCAGCCAGAAGACGGAGGCTGGAGGCTGAAAACCCTTTGCCGGAGACAGACAGAGGCGCTTTCCATTCGATTCCCGTTTGGGAGAATCCGAAATGAGAGATTACGAGCCCTGAAGACGGAGATTTTGAAAGCACGGTGGGGGCGATTGCGTACACCCCTTTCCTGCCCCCACTGAGCCACTGAGGAAACTCAAGGGCTAAAGTTGTTCAGTTGCCTTGAAGAGTTTCTCTCCAGAGGAAAGAGAAAGTTAATGTGGATTTTTCCTTAGTGTCTACAGAGCGTAAACTTTCCCAGTAGCGTCTTAGTCTTGGGTCATTCACTCCTTTTGAGAGGAATGAATTGAATTTCAGGTCTCTATAAGTATTTTCAGATTTCATCGGATATACCTCACTCCTGCACGACGCAGTCATTTAAAGATATATTTGCGTTTCCAATAACAAACCCAAATTATCTTTGCTTTTTTCCATCACATACACCCCCCTCAGAGCCTTTTCACAGAATTATCACCCGCCCCGAACCACTAGTCCGTGACCTGTGTCGGAGTCCGTCACACTCCTGGGAGCCACATCTACTTCGCATGGTCTCAGAATTCTAGTGCTGACCACCGTACCTGCCAACGTAGATTTCCTCTGTTTGAGTACTTTCCAGAACAATTTCAGAACACCCCGCGACCCCCGGCCGCCTTGGTCCTGAGGCCCAAGAAGCTTCCGAGGGGAAGAGGGGCCGGAACGACACAGGCAGCCTCGCAGTGTCGCTCCGATGAGCGTGGTGAGCATGGGGACCCGTGCGGTCCCTGCCACCAGCTGGCTCTCCTGACTGAGCGCGCACGAGCACGCGGAGGGCGGTGTGCGGACAGGGAGAGCAGGGGTGCTCCCGCGCCCCGCTTCCCATCGGCCCTCGGTGAAGGGGTGATGCTGCGGGAACATGAGCCAAGCCAGCCTGCGGGTATCTCAGTCACAGTCCGGACGGCCGACCTTACAGGTGGGGGAGGAGAGGCCCGTTCATGCCACGGGCCCTACCAAAGTGGAGACACCTGTCAGTCACTAACCCAGCAGCTGCGTCCCGAGAGTCCCCGGCACTTTGCCGCCGGTCCGATGCTACGGGCGGAGGCAGAGGAAGATTCTCCCCGAGAGCAGCTGTGCTTCCCCCCCTTCCCGTACGCCGGGGCCTTTGAGGCCTCCGGTGAGGGTGCTGCCACGGCTCAGCTCCAGCGCAAACACCCGAGTCCCTCTCCTGACAGCCGCCACACGCATTTGGTGTGAACCCAGTTTAATCTCAGGTCGGCCGGCTCCTGAGACCACCGCCGGGAGGCGCAGGGGTCCTCCCTCCCTTCCAGGTCTCGCTCCTCTCCCACAATCCCACGAGTGGAACACTGAACAGCGGGCTGGCCGGAGGGAGTGAGGAGGAGGAGGAAGCAGAAGGGAAAAGCTCAAATTTCCACCAGCACGGTCGGCTGAAACCATTACCAGCAGCTCCCTCTGCCCAAAAGTGGGGGGTGGGTGGGGCAACCCCTCGAGGGAGGCGGGAACCTAGATTCTCTCTCCAAGCCCAGTGAGCAGAGGCCGATGTAGCTGCCACAGACACAGGGCGGAGTGAGGGCGGAGATGTCATCTTCCCCGGCTAGTGAGCAAGGACGCCCAACCCCATCCTCACAGTAACCCTGGCACAGAAGCACCCCCATTTTTCTGGAACAGGAATTCATATATGTATATATTTTTTCTTGGAAAGTCTTCGTATATTGAACACAGGCCCTTGCCAGTTAGCAATGGAGACCTAAGCAAGAGCCTTGGGGGTGTGCGCAGGCCCCGCAAGCTTGGCGTCGGGCACGGCGTAGCCAGGGAGGACGGTCTTGGCACGAGTGAACATGAACTTCCACACGAAGTCTAGGTAACACAAATGAATTCAAAAAAACGGACAAACCAGACAGACAGATTTACACTTGGCAAAAAAGACGTGAGAAACAAATGGACAGACAGAAGCGAGGTATTGGGGGAGGGGGAGGCAGGAAGTGCAGTGAGCCCTGGGCCCCAGCAGCCCCAGGCCAGACCTGAACGGAACATGACCCGAGAGCCCTCTGAAAGGCTGGAGAAAGCATCTCCCGAGAAGTGCGGCCCCGCCACAGCCTGTGCGGGGCCCGGGCGTGGGAGGACCCGTGCCCCACACAGGGGGGTGGACAGGGACAGCCCTAGGAGGCCGCGCTGCCGCAGCGCCTCCGGGCACTTCGCTGAGCGAGTAAAGCACTGGACCCACGACTCGTGTGGCTGTTCTGAAGCTGAACGGCATCTCCGTTTCGGGGCACGTGTGAGAGATTAGAGACGCCACAGTGCGAGACCAGGAGGGGCAGGGGCGGGGCGGACCTAGCCCGCTCGGCTTCACGGAAGTGGCTCGTGAGCCCCTGAATGAGCACACGGGGTGCGAGGAGGTCGGTGCTCACGTGTGGTTAATGTGGCTCCTCTGCAAGGCATCGGCCGAGATTCGCGTTAGTGCCGTGAGAAGTGGGGGCACGCTGACAGCCCTGACTGATCAGATTAGAAGTTAGGGCTGCAGGGAGCACAGTCACCCTCAATCCCTGACTTCTCCTTTGGGATCCAGATCTAATACGTACAATGCAACTGGTAACCCAGAGCTCCCGGGGTCGCAGAGCCGTTCGCTCCCCTACGAATGTTGGCTTTCGAGTTCCTCCCTGATCCTGACTAAACACAGTCCTCTCAGGAGCTACGGATGCTCAGGCTATTTTCCGGCACCGCCCTAGAGAGGTCGTGTCTGCCTCGAACTCCCTGCTGATGAAAAGGACCAGGCGGCCTGCCATGGGATCTGCAAGGCCGTGTGGACGGGGGCCGGTTGGGCCAGGTCGGAGGGAGAGGAAGAACTGCTCCTTTCCTCCCGTTCTGAGTCACCTCAGAGCACCAGACTCAGGGACTGTCCTGAGGCCGCCTCACTTCCTTTCAGCAATGGGTTTCCAGCATCGTAGCACAGCCCATGGCCTGTCACAGGAGCTGCAGGGCAGGAAATGGGTGTCCCAGGGTGGGAGCAGGGGTGTGAGTAGGGGAGCGTCTCCCACCAAGTTCATGGTCAGCAGACTGCCACTCACCGGGTAAGCAGACCTCAGAGCACAGCTTATTGTCCAGTGCTTTCACGCTTGCGATGTCAAAGTCATTGTTATTGTCACACTCCATACCTAGAAATGCGCATGTCCTCTGGCCTGTAACGGAGTTAATGCAGTTAGACGGGGGCTGGCTGTATTGTTCTCTGCTTTGCTGTCCTTAAAATAAAAAAAATCTTAAGGATGGAGACACAAAAAAATCAAAGCATATGTTAAAGAAAAGACAGTAATTAAGTGGGTAAAGAGTGGACAGTAAAGGAATCGAATCGTGTGGGCGTGTTTCTGTTCTCCAGCTGTCCTGCTGTTTCCCTAATCGGCCCCTCTCCAGCCGTTGTTCAGTGGAGAGTCAGACCCCTGGGGACGGCTGCGGGACAGGGGGCAGGCTCCACGGGGAGCGTGGCCCAGAGCGGAGCTCTGCCCGAGGCCGGGAAAAGCTGGGGACGCCACTGGTGAAGTTACTTTGCTCCTGCCTGTGTCTGTCGGGTGCTGGGGGCTGTGCTTGTGACCACACGGCTCTGCGAATGATGATACACAGAACAACAGTTAAAGGTCTCGGGTTCCATAATTTTGCATATCAAGTCAGAATCACCACGTTCTCAAAATTATGATTTATTCTCTTGTGAGACTTCATTTGTTATACTGAGTATGTTTTAAGGGACTGACCAGAAACCTACAGACATGTAAGAGGGAGAGGGGAAAGTTTTAGAAGTGATTTCTTTGCAAGCTCCTTTTTTTTTTTTTTTTTTAAATCTTTTCTTGGTGAAAGGGAGAGAAAGAAACCTAAGTCCATCGGGTGGGCCACCAAATGTCAGGTGGGACCCCCCTGGGGCCCTGCACTTGTCAGGAGCAAATGTTCTATGGTGAGGACAGTCGCAGAGGGAGCCTTGAGGACTGAAGACATTCACCTCGTCGATGAAGCACCGAACCCCGTCTCGGGCTGGCATGAGAGAGAGAGAGGCGGAGGCACAGCCCTGGCGGCCATCCGCTCCTTCAGGGCTACTTGGCCAGGCGAGAGTGGTCAAGTCCGCATGCGCACCCCTGAACTCCCCAAGCAACGGCCAGTGCTGAAGCAGAAGCAACTAGGATGACATCTGCGTCCAGGCCGGGGTCTGGGTCTGCTCGAGAGGCGCCTCAGAGCAGCAGAGCGGGGCGGGGACAGGCTGCTTCTTGGCGTGTGTGGTGTCTGTCCCCAGGTAGGACGTTCCCAGCCTCACCCCATCTTCCTACGCCCCTGCTCTGCGCTCCATCCCTTCTAGTTGGACTAGAAACAACATTCTTCCAACTGAAGATACCGCTGAGGCCCGACTTCGCTGCCACAGCCACAGAACACTTGTCTGCGCTGAGCTGAGCTGCGAACGTGTTTACCGCGCCTCCCCAGGATCCCTCTACTGAAACGTGCGCCGTGTTCTTCACGAAACCAGAACCAAACCAGCTGCCTAACAACAGTCCCGTGTCCCCCGGGGAGGAAGCTGCTTTGCTGCGGCGGCTGAACTTCGGGGATGCTGCGGCGGCTCTGGGGGGCCCGGCTGCAACGCTGCAGCAGGAAGGAAGGCGAAGGGAGCTACCCCGGAAGCTCCCGAACCCACTCAGGGCGAACGGAGGACTGCCTGCCTCTTCTGCGGCCACCTCGCCCTGACAGCCGTGGCTAAGCCCGGGAAGAGCGAGGACGGCCACCACGGCCCTCGGGCCCCTGCTCGCTTTCCTATGCCATCAGGAAGACCACCTTTCCCCGACGGCACACCACCGAGCAGTGCCACCGACCCACCCCAGAGCCCCCTGCTGTACCCTTGAAAGAACACCCCAGAAAGGAACGTAATAGGGAGCAAAAGACCAGGTCTTTTACCATCTTCTTGCGTGGGCAATCCGTCCTCTTCCTCTTCCCTACAGCAGAAGGAAAGCACTGTGAGCCCGTCGAGCACAGCAGACAGTGTAGAGGTCAGGGCCACCGCCCCCCCAGGAAGTCGAAAGTCCACACGTAACGTAAGTCGGCCCCCGGCACACGTGGAGTTAGTCCCAACCGTGGGTCGAAAGTACGGTTGAGCCTGGAGCAACGTGGATTGGAACTGGGCTGTTCTCGACGGTCAACCGTACACTTGTGGGCTGAGGACAGAGCCACTCTTCCCGAGAGCGTTTAAGGCCAGGGCCTAGGTCAAGTTTGGGGAGCCTGAGAGGCCGAGCCGAGGCGGTGGGGGCTTGGAGAGGCACGACCGACCTGTAGGGACCTGGTCGCAGGCACGTTACAGACGAACGCTAGAAATGTCAGCAAGAGCCTCGGTCATAGTTTAGTTCATTGTTTTCTAAGGTGGAAATACACGGTGTCCAGTGAGAAAGCAAAGGGCGAGATCGTAAAATTTTCCGAAGTCCCTTAGGATCCTCAGTGTGGCCTGGACATCTCACGGACCTCCCGCACCTTGGTCAGGGCAGGTCTCATATTGAGTTAGAGTCCTGTCTCCCTCTGGACGGGGCTCCCGATGGGTACTGAGGGCGAGGGGCGGGTGGAAACTAGGTCACCCGGGTCCTTATGGCCCCCAGTGCCAGGAAGCACCTACGACGGTCACCCCATGTAAACACTCACTAAGCGAATGAAGGACAAACAAATTCTCAAGGTCCGAAGTCCCTCTAGAACCCACTCCACGCGGGTCACACTGACCCCGGCGTCCTCTGTGAATCGGATCGCCCACGACCGGAGAGTGTGGCTCTCCCCCACCCCCGACACCACACCGCGTCCCCGACCCATCCCAGCGGGCCGCCTCGGGAGGCTTCTTCTGGAACAACCCATCCCGTCTGCCTCCCTAGCCAGCACTAACGGTCCTTCCGATGAAGAGGACACACGGCTGTCCCCCACTGGTGTTACCTCTGCATCCTGCTCTTCAGCGAGGCCGACAAAGTTGCTGTCGGGAGATGTCACTGGCATCACCTGAGAAAGAGCAACAAGGATCGAGGCCCAGACCATCGGCTGTTCCGACCCCCCAGCCTGGCGGCAAAGCCGAGCCACGTCCTCGGGACAGAAGCGGTGCCAAACGGTCAGGTCTGAAGGACCTCGCTTCCGTGGCTCTCTTGCCCAGTGTGGCGGGGCCTCTGCAGATGTCCCTGGCAGCCTTCCAGCGAGCGACCGGGGACGTCCCCGCGCCCTCCCTTACCTCTCCGTCCTCTGAGGGGCCCCTGCTGGCGGCCCGGGGATAAGGGAGAGCCTCTCCCTCCTCTTCAGTGCCGGGGGCCACGTAGGAGCCGGACATGGAGGACACTGTGTCGGTGCTGACTTGGGAGTGCTGGCTCTGGGAGGACACCATGGACATGACCGACTGGGCCAGACTGCTGCTGCCAGGGTCTTCGGAGACAGGGGGTGAGGGAAGGAGATGGAGGTCAGCCTTGGCCCCTGTGAGCGGAATGAGGAGCAGAGCCCTCTCCCTGGCCCATGAAGCCAGGGCCACGGCGGCCTCGCCTGGCCCTCACCTGGACGGGGTTTAGGTGGAAGGCTCTCCACAGTTCTGCTCCTTCACAGTTTAGAGCTCGGGGCTCAGCCTCGGGACCAGGGGTGTGCTTTCCCCGGCACCACCGTGGTAAAGGGAATCTTAGAAGGGCAGGGCTGCGAAAGGCGCCTGCTTCCCCCGGCTCCAGACCGCCCAATCCTCACAGGGACCTCACTGGGACCTCAGCAGTCACACCCCTTAGGGATTAACTTGCTGCCCCCAAGTCTGTTCCGGAGGAAACAGTGGGACCGCTGTGGGCTAGGCCGAGGGGAAGGACATGCCGTTGCTCCCTGCTCCCTCATGTACCTTCTGGGGAGGAAATTGTGGAAGAGAGAGGCGTCCCCGTGCAAGACGACTGGCCGATGGCTCCCGATGATGACAAGGTCAGATTCTCACTGTCTGGGGTCACGTCGCATTCCTGGGGAGACAGGAAGCACAAGTCAAAGGCTGGAAGGAGGGAGGGGAAAGGGCAGGGGGCATGGGGAAAGAGGAGGAGGAAAGGGGCACTGCGAGGGACTGAGGTCCCCGTAGTCGCACGCGGAGCTTCTGTGTCATCCCTTCTCACCAGCCCCGGCCTGGAACTGCTGCCTCCCAGGGGAGGCGCGAACTTCAGTCAGCACATCCTGCCCCAGGCACAGCATCTGCTGGGGCGGGACAAAGACTGCAGCTCAGGTGACACAGGTCACCCAGCAGCTGTGACACGGGAACACCCCAGGTCTCCCCGGGATTATAAACAGCTTTCCCTCCGAAGGAAAAAAAAACACAAAACAGAAAAGCAGCAGCAGCCTCACTGCCTGCTGGCTTCTCCGCTGGATGCTGGCTTAGTTCTAACGCAAACACCACCCTTTCCTGCAGCGGGCTCCTGACACGCACCCCCAGCAGTCACCCGGGGCAGGCGACCGCCCTCCACCCAGCAGATGCAGAGTCCTGTGGCTTCTGTCACCACAACCTGTCGTCTCTCCTCCCTCTTCGTTCCGGCATTCCCGCCCACCTTGGCTCCTGCCCACCTTGGCTCCCGCCCCGTCCATCCTCACACCTCAGGCAGGTGGGCCTCAGGAAGCGAAGCTCTCGGGTACCACTGGCCTGCTCGGAGCCCCCACGTCCCGCCCTGTGACTTCGCATGTACTGTCCCCTCACCTGGAAGGTTTCCCTCACCTTTCTCTTCACGTCCAGAGAATTTCAAGCTTCAGCTCAAATGCTACCCCTCCCTCACGCTTTTTCTGGTTTCCTCCCCGTGACACAATCTTTCATGCCTCTGCCACAGCACTGTATTGTCCTTGTTTTGGGTGCATGTGATTTCTGTAGTCAAATTCATTCATTCATTCATTCAACAAACACTTAACTGAGCAACAACTATGTGCCAGGTACGATGCTATTATCTGTGTACGTGTTGTCTCCCCAACTAGACCGTGAGCTCCTAAGGACAGAAACCACCCTGCCGTCTTTGTACGCGGCACAGTACCTGGCTCATGGGCTTGCCAGGAGTGGATGTAATGAAATCCGTGAGGGGTGCACAGGGAGGAACCCCACCTTCGTTTACTCCTCCTCACTGGCCTCCCCGCATGTCCCCCTCGGGGCTCTTCTACCTGCTGTCCCTTTGCCTAGAACCCCCCTTTCTCAGACGTCCGTATAGCTGGCTCTGTTCACGGACCACTTTTTGAAGCTATCAAGCCCGCCCCTGGCCTCGACGCTCTCCCTTATCTGTCGTGCTGGTCCACAGTGCCACCTGATGTGGATACCTTTTCACTCACTGTGTTTTGTGTCCCCCTCCACCCCACTATCAAGAATATAAGCAGCCGAGGGCAGGGGCCCCCGTCATCTGCTCATTGCTGCCGACCTTGGCATACAGGGTGGGGCCTGGTGTGTAACGCGGGCTCCACACGTGGTCGAATGAATGAATGAATGAATGGATCGAACAAATCCTTTGCTCCTTTGCCGCTGTCGCACACAGTGTCTGACAGCAGGTGGGCCTGATGAGGCAGGCAGGTGGGAGGCGAGGACCTGGAGTCCCACGCCCAGGGAAGGGAGGATGCTGCCAGTTGGTTACCTGTCCGAGCTGCTGGGCCGACGGCCCCTGAGACAGGTGAGTCTTGGATTCGCTGCAGGAGCCCTCGTCCTCCTCCTCCGGCAACACGGAAGAATTCTGGGAGATGGACCTGCCCGAGTCGGGGAGAAGCCGCTAAGCCGACCCCCGCTTAAAGGACGGAAGTCACCGAGCGGACATCCCAGGAAGGAGACCGTGAGGGGGAGCGAAGGGAACCCTCAGATCTTAAGAAGGAGCAAGGAGGGGAAGAGCACGAGGAAGGGACCGAGACCTCTCCTGGGTGTCAGAAATCTGAGTTCTCTTTAGCTCCTTCGATAATTTGTGTCTGGAATGGGCAAAACCACCGACACTATTAGGGTCTCGATATTTACATCTGTGAGATCCCTCCTTTATTCTGCCATGGAAAGCTTATCAGGACTGGCACCTAATTGGATTTAGATGCTTAAGAGGTACAGATCACAAGGTCCCTTCAGACTTCAGGCTAAGAGACGCCCCCTAGGGGCCTGAATGACCCTAACGCTGTCCTGTGCTCTATACCACACCCCTCCTCCCCAAAACAGACCACATAGTGGACCTGCCTATCCTTACCCCGCTAGTACCCACGTGCCATCTTATTTTCCTCTCCTGAGGGATGGGATGACCGTCCCCTGAGGCGTTAGCTCAAGTCTTCAGTGAAACATGGAGCTCCAGGAACGGCCCAGAGGGTCCATGCTGCCTGCGGGATCCAGGACGGGGGCTGGCACTGAGGAGGTGCCTGGCAGAGGGAAGCACCCGCCCAGGGACCCCCACCTCGGCCAGCACCGCTGAGTGCCAGCTACTCACTTGGACAGACTCCTTTTGAGCTTGAGTCCCTGGCTGCTGCAGTCGGACAGGCGGTCCAATGGGGAGAGCGTCCTGACGGGGGGCAGCTGGCCGTCAGGGCTGTACGCGGGCAGCATTCCTGACAGGTGGCCGTCTCCGAGCACGTGGAGTGGAGGGACCGCCGGGGACGGGGTGAGGGGCCCATTGAGGGCCTCCAGGAGAGACACCACTTCGTAACCCGGAGGAATGTTCTCTGAGGACTAGGAGAATCAGAGACAGGTTGCAAAATTAACGAAATGCTCTTCGAGTTATGGTGCGATCGTGTTTCTCACTCTGCACTGGAAAAATATTTCCTTTTCCATCTAGTCTGGGGGGGTCTGTCAAGAAAGCTCCTGTACCAGAGGCCGAAGAAAGACAAAATGTCAGAGAACCACGATGTATTCCTAGATTCGGCTTATAGACGAACTTCGTAATGTTGATTTCTCTGATGGTCATAGAAAATTATAACAGGAAATTTGGGAATTCCAGAAGAGTAGAAAAGAGGGGGGAAAAAATCAGTCATCGAATCACCCAAAGTAATAACTTCTATTAGCATTCTGGTGTATTTTCTTCCAACGTTTTTCTCTGTAGTGTTTACATGGTCAGTTAAAACCGATCTGTAAATAACAACTTCATACCTTGCTTATTTCACCGAATAGAAATATTTTCCTTCGGGTGTGTATTTTCCTTTTTGTAGATACTGTGAGTTTCCTAACTGTCCACTGGTGCCGGGCATTTAACTGTGTCAGCTTCTCCTACTGTTAACTGTATTTTGAGGAACATCTTCGTGCATAAATCTCTTCTCTTCAGATTATCTTCTTGGTATTAAATTTTTAGACTTTAGCTACCAGGTACTAATGTTTATAAGGCTCTTGATATATAGAGCTGTTTATTCTTTTCGGTGATCTTTCTAGTTACGCTCCTAAAAGCAATACCGAAATCTATTTGATTCTGCCAACAGGGTTATTTTTAAAATAGTTCATAAATTTGAAAGGTGAGAAATGGTATCTCACATTACTTTGCATATTGTTGATTTGTAATGTGGTTGACATTAAAAAAAGAGACTGTTAACCAGCTGTTTCCTCTTTTGAGAATTTTTTTTGTATCCTTTGTACATTTATCTATTATATTATTCGTAAACTATGCAAAGATATTAGCCTTTCCTCTGATGTAAATATTGCGAATACATTTTTTTCTTTAAATGATTTGTTTTTTGCCTTTTCATTTTGGCCAACTTTTACACATTTGGAATTAAAAAATTTTTATGTGGTAAAATCTGCATAATCCTCTTTTTGTAATGTTCCATTGCTTTTAAGCTCAGAGAGCCCTCCTCCATCCAAAGTCAGCCAAAAAGTCATCTATAATTTACTCTAGGTTTTTAACGTTCTGTTTAGTTGGCTTCGTTTTTTAATAGAGTTAGCTAGTTACTCCATCTGGAACTTGGTATCTGGTAAGGAGTAAAGTGCTAAACTGACTTTTCCTCCTCGAATAGCTAGCTGATTATCCCAGGACCACCTCCTGAATAGTAAATCTGTGTTCATCTAAAGGAGGGCAGTACCTGCTTGTCCATCACTAACCACGAGGCTTTGAGGCTCTACGCTGACACAGTCACTGCCTCTCTGAAACCGAGGTGAATTACGTCATCTATTTGGCTCCCAGCCGCTGATGCCATGAAAAGGGATCAAGAAAAGTCGTCACTTTCTTCGAGGGTTCACATAAAGAGAGCAAACTGTATTCAGATCCTTCCGCCTGGGGGAGTCCCAGGCAGAATCCCCTGAAGTGAAACTGCATGCACCTAGTGGACGCGGAGCTCCCAAGGAGAAAAGGGCATGTTCATGGTTGGTATCCAATTTTCCCTTGTATTACTGGTCGGTTTTAACGCAAGGTGGTGGCAGTCGGCTTACTAACCACTCCTGTGCACCGAGGTTTAATTACTTGCCACAAAGTTGCGTAGAGAAGGACAGGAGGTGAGATAAGCCAGCAAAAAGCCTATGGTGTTTGCTTCACGGGGGGGGGTCATGGTTCTGAGCCCAACTTACTGAATGCTCCTCCGAGTCGGATGTCTGGGATGAGATGATGGGGTTAAAGCTGGTCGGGGACAAGGGGCCCAATTTTTTCCTCATGGCTCGGATCTGAAGCAGTGCCCGGAAGGCTGTGGAGACGAAAACAGGCAATCGGTGCATCCCGGTGCAGGAGTCAGACAGAAACCGCGATCCCTCCTCCCAGCGCCATTCAGTTAGCGGACCCGGCGAGGTCCCTTCTGCTCTGGGGCTTACGCAGTCGGCAGATGGGGCAGTTGTTGGCCTGGTAGCGCAGGGTGTCTGCACAGGTGTTACACAGGCAGAGGTGGCGACAGGGCAGAATCAAGGTGTCCCGGACGTCCGAGAGACACACCACACACTCGGCACTGTTATCACTCACTTCGTCCTCAGCCACCTGGCCGGGGAGACAGAAATTGAGGCAATGACACCGAGCCACAAAATACGTCCCGTGCTCTGTAAGGCAGCTTGCCTGAAGGACTGAGACAAATAGTAAGAACAAAATCTTACATTTACATTGGACTTTATAGTTGACCAAGTGAGTTTGCATACTCAGCTTCACTGATTCTGGGAACTACTACCTCAAGCTCATCCCATGAGGCTCAGACCTGGCCCCTGTGACAGCCTGAGCTCAGGGCCTAGGAGACCACACGGAGGGGGAGGGCAGTGAAGAACGCTGCCAGGAAGCAGAGGGAACGGAGCCCTGCAGAAGGACTAACCCAAGCCAGCTCTATTTTTTTCTTTCCATTTCCAAAGTGGTATAAGTATAATCATCTGAAAGGAGGAACAAGAAAACACCCTCCTAGGACTGAACAGCTTCCAGAGTTTGGCACGTGACATTCCCAGATCCTGGCTTCCTCAGAGCATCTCTCACTCTGCCTCCTGGGAAGTGTACACTCAGCATCTGGGGCAGAACTTGCCTTGGAGTCTTGCGTGTTGTACTTGTTTTCGATTCCGTAGATCTCCTGGAGGAGGTAGCTGACCCCGTCTACCTGAAGAGCAAATGGAGAAGTTCAAGGGCAGGCTGGCTCTGCTGAGAGATAAGGCTAGGAATGCCTCCCCCAGCCCCCCTTGGTAACCAAGGACTACTGATTCACAGTGAAAAACATCGAAGGGCCAGCCAGGGAAAGGATGCTTTTCTCTACTTATGTTTTCTCTTTGAGAGGGGAAAGAAAACCAAATGTTTCATTCTCCCGCCATTATGCCTGACAGGGAACGCAGAAGTTCACCAATCCAGCAATCGTACTTGCCCGGCCCCTCACGATGACAGACAGTTAAGGAAGGCGTAGATTAGAAAAAGGTGGAGGAAAATGCATCAGAGTTAAGAGCGTTAGCTATGAAATAAAAGTTAGGTTTAGACGTTATAAAAATCAAAGGATGGAAAAGAGAAAAAGCATGAGGAGAAGGAATAGGCAAGAAAAAGAGGGGATGGGAAAAAAGCATGACCTTGAGAGAGAGGCCGGTGGGGCCCCCGCCCCCGCCACGGAGCCGCCCCATCTCCAACACGCAGCAGAATCGCCCCTCCTGGCCCCGTTTCTTAAAACCCCAGCTTCCACGTCCAGTTCCACTCCCGCTGGCCTGGGCCAGGTGGAGCCAAAGCTGGCCCTCCCCCTGCTTCTTTATGGGAGCCGACTCCCACTGAGCCCTGTCCCATCGGTCCGCTCCCCTGAGACCGAGGCCGACACTGATTTCCTATCCCACTGTCCAGTCTGATGAAGTCTGTGGCTAATGCCAGTCTAGCATCGGGACCGTACACAAACCGTGTCCTTGAGCTCTGCTAGCCACCCCGGCCTCCTGGAGAACGAGGCCTCCCCAGGAGGCTGCTCGCCGAGGCCTGGCTTTTGCGGGCAGTACCCTGGGCCTGGGATCTGTCTCCTCCTCTGCCTCTCTGAAAACCTGTTTGAACTTAGTGATTACATTAGAAAGGACACTGTCGACAAATTTATACTAAAGTATTATTGACTTCTATTGACCTCACTGAGAGGGGAGAGCACTTGACCCAAAAGAATGAAAGGCGGATTTCGGAGATCTGTCTGCGGGGTGCCGATGCCAACACTCTCTGCTCCTCGCTCTCTGTGACTCTCCTCCTCCTGCAAGAGCGGAGAGGAAGTGCGGGCAGACAGCAGGGGGTTAGGGCTTCTGGCAGACACGGGCATGACCTGCTGATCATTCTGGAAGGGGGCAGATGGCCAGCACACTTTGAATTTCAGAAAAGTCATGGTGGGACAAGTTAAGCCGAGGGCTCTGCTTGGCCTGAATTGGACACCAGCGCCGCATCCTTTAGCCCGAAATGTTTCAGGCCTGGCATTTTAGATAAAAAGACTTTTTCCCTCAACCGAATGACAGGAGACAAATCTTGTCCTTTCATTTCTCAAGTCCTTTGCTCGGAGGATGGATGCCTTAATGCCAACAATTCGGGAACCATAAAGACCCCCCAAATCAGTATTCCTTTCAGGCCACCCAAGTAGTTCCTAACACACAAAAGTGCGGCCTTTTTATCTTTTCTTCTTTGATGAAGAACAAAACGGCGGGTGGGGGGGGATGGGAAAGAAGAGCACTTAGCAAAGAGTGAGAGAGAGAGAGAGAGAGAGAGAGAGAAGAAGAAAGGAAGAAGAAAGAAAAGAAAAGAGAGACAAAGACACCGACAGGCCCCTGTCCTCAGACACTCACCACTTGCTTCTGCTTGAGGGGCTTGACGCAGAAAGTCCCGTCTGAGTGCTGGAATGGAAACGGGACAGTGAGGACGAGGGAGCAGGGCAGCGCAGTGCCAGCTGTTCTTTCGTTACTTCTCCCAGTGACACGTGCTCCCCGCACACCCGCAGCGTGGCGTCACAGACCCCCGAAGCCGGCAGGGGGTCTTCTGAGGGTCTGGCCCAACCCCTCCGGCTGAAGAAGAGGAAGCGAGGCCTATGGGGTGGGGAGCCACGTGGCGAGTTGGTGGCACAGCCGGAACCAGACTCTAGTGTCGCCCCCGGTGTGGTGTCCCTTCAACTCCCCTGCAGCACCCCGCGAGCCAGCCCCACTCGCGGGGCTCAGGGGGCCGGCAAACAGGGGGTGCACGGCAAACAGCAACACAGGTAAACACAGTAAAGTGAGGCCCTACCTTTTCGAAAGTGCCCAGCAGTACGTGGCAATGGCCGAAATACTCTGGAGGAAATAAAGGTGCACGGATGAAGAAGAAAACCACAGAATGCACCGCGACGCCCACCAACCCTCCCCGATGCCCTGCCATCGGGCAAACCGTCCGGGCCGTCACGAGAGGCCTCGTTCTGGATCCCAGTGGTGTCCATGTCAGCCCCAGGAGCTTGGGAACGCGCGTGTGTGCGTGTGTGCGTATGTGCATGTGTGTGTATGGGGGGGAGTCAGAAACTGCTGACCGACACCCGCAGAGAAGCTGTCAGGCCTTGTGCCACCAAAGGGCAGTGTGTACGGCAGAAGACAGAGGGCGCTCTTACCGTCTCCTTCGTCCACCACGGCATGGACCACTAAGGGGTACACCTCCCGGTCCAGATCGAAGCCAAGCTGAAGGGACAGAAAAGAAACAAACAAACAAACAAAGGCCTTAATGGGCTGAAGCAGCAGAGAAATCCACCAGGGAGGGAGGGGTCGACCAGAAGCTCATCGCCGCCCCTCCTTCCCCAGCCTCGGAACGACCCAAGTCCGACTGTTGGACCGTTGTCCACCGGTTCTTTTTAAAATCACAGCTGTGGAACGTGCAGGTTCTTTACTTTGAGCACGGATGTCTCGAAATATCCCAGGCTGACGGGCTACTTTGGAACAGAAAAATTTTGAGGTTTGGCGCATCCTTTTAAGGGTATGAGGAAGTTATAAGGCTGAAGGGGAGCACGACCTTGGGGCGCCTGGGCGGCCCTCACAGGCTCCCGGGCCCGTCCGGGGCTATGTGCGGAACTCGCCCTGACTTTCTCCCCGCGGCCTGTCGACCCCATCCGGGGGGCAGCTCACCTCCTCTTCAGCCCACTCCGAGGGGTCCACGGTGTGGGAGGGCAGGCAGAACTGTTGGCACACCCCTCGCTTGTAGTGCACCGTCTCCGACTGCAGGCGGTTGTCTTTGGGGATATAGCTGTCGGTCAAAGTGGGAGGCAAAGCAAGAGTTAGCATCTGGCCCGGATGAACCCGACCTTTTCCTCGGTCTCGGGCCTGTTTTCAATTATCAGCAGGCTCTGGGAATACGATCGAAAAGACCAGACCTCCTTTATTACCTATTTCCTTTGCTCTTGCTGGTAATGCTATTAAACTGATCTGTGCGACCCACGCGGCCACAGAAAGTAGCTTAATAGATTTCTAACAGCATCTTAATGGCCTCAAGGGCGGTGCTGCCATCTGCCACTGCACCGGGGCCGGCACAATGTACAGGGAAAAGGCGAGGACGTGTGGCTCTGCAGAAGTAAACCCGAATCCAGGAACGCGATCTCGCCTGGTGTCAGAGAAAGAGCGTTGTGCTCCACGGGGTGAGCACGTGGGGCGGGGACCCCAACCCGTCTGGGAAGGGAGTGGCTGCCCTGGCCTCGCCCTCACCTGGCGACGCCGTTCTGGAACTCCTCCGTGGCCTGGTAGTAGATGGTGATGGCCACCCGGGCGTCGGTATCGAAGGTGAACTCCACGTTGTAATGGGCCTTCGCCGGGCCGGCCTCTCCCCCCGGGCTCGTCACCTCCTCAGCGCATCTAGGAAACCGCCGAGACTCAGCACGCGGCGGGAAGCAAGTCAGCGTTCCCACATTTATCCGTTTGCTTGACGTTTCGTGGGCTTCTCTCTGTGATCACAAACGTCCGCCTCCCCGTGCACGAGGGCGGGGGGCTCCGCCACTGCTCCGGTTTGGCGTTTCGGGATTTCTGACATGTCACAGCGCTGCCAGTGACATCCGTGTGCATTTGCTGCACCTTTTTTTTTTTTCTTTCTTAGTTTTCAAAGTTTCTAATCACAGAGTTTCCGTAGTTCCCACAAGGCGGGTCGCAGAAAGCAGCAGGCCCCTCCCCTTTCCCCTCTCTCCCTTTCGAGGGAGCCTCCGACCTGATCGTGTACCTGCTGTTTCTAAAGAACATGCTCCCATCACTAATTCTCCATTTCTCAGCTTTAGGCATCATCTGCTGACTTCCTACGATGGACGTGAGGATCTCCCCCGGCCCCCGCCCCAGATAGGAACCCCCTTCCCACCCATCGCTTCTGTGATGATACCAATGTTAGTCACGGCTCGGCCGTGGAGGAATCTGATTATTGTTCTTTTCACGCAAAAGTTTTTCTTAGAGTTTGTGTGCATTTTTTTTTTCAGTTGCTTAGTTTTCTATGTGCCTTCTCACTCAATCAAACCCAAACTCTCAGCCGGCTGTCTAACCCTCTGGACGCTCAGATGCACCAGGTGTGCCATGTGTTGGTCTTCTTGGGGAGATCCCTTCCGGAGCCCCCGACCTGCCCCATTGGACCCTGGGCCCCTGCATCCACACACAGCGCCATCCTGCAATGCCCCTCCCCCGTCACCCTGGTGAGTCCCTCTTGCCTTGCTCCCAGGGGGGATGGCATGTTTCCTGCCTCCCCTGGCTTCCTATTTCTTGGGTTACACTTCCATTTTGGTGGAGCACAACTTCCAGTTTCTTCCTGAAAAAGGGTGTGTCGAGGGGGATAAACTTTCCGAGAGATTTTATCGTACAGTCGTGCTTAACTGAAAGTCTGGCTGAGGAGAGAATCCTAGGTTAGTTCCACTTCCTAGAATATTTCAACTTTTCCTCCTCATTCTATGGATTTTTTTTTTGTCTTATTTCTGCTACCATGTTTTTAATCTCTATGAGCATTTTTTGTTCCCTAAATGCTTTGTGTCATTGCGTCCATGGGCCAAGAAGACAACACTGTCTCTGAGGCTGTAAATAAAGTCTTCCTCTCCCTGTAGAGTTTTTGTCTCCACTTAGTGGTTCCCTTCCTGTTGGTTTGTTTTGCCACTGTGTTTCATACTATAGATGTTACTTACACATCCAAGAATCTTTGGTTGTCTGCTCATGTTTAAGAAATTTAAACCCCCTGATTGGAACTCTGAGTGCATAGTGGGGCTTGGGGACACTAGGCTCTCCTGGGGGCGACTCATCTGGGTCTGTCCAGGAACCTCCAGGTCCAGTCTCTTTGGTCTTCCCATCCGGGGGGGAGGGGTCTGATTCCCCAGAGAACAGTTTTCCTGTCCTCTGACAAAGGCCCGCTTGCCGGCATTCTGGGATTGGGGGTGCAGGGCAGGTCAGAGGGCTCAGCATCCTGTGAGCCTCAATTCACTTAATCCCCCTGTTTTAGTACTGAGTCCAGCCCTTACCTGTGCCCGGGGCTCCCACGTCCGGAGAACCGGTTGAGAATCATCTGCCAGCTTTTGGCCGGGGTGTGAGAAGGGCAGCCCCAGTGGTACAGTGTGAGGGAGGGGACCTGACTGCCTCGTAAGCCGACTTCCCATGGGTCCTCCTCCCTCTAGCCTTCCACCCCGACGTCCAGAGGTAGCTGGTACTGCCAGTGCCTGTGCCCTTGGGGATATCACAGCCCAAACTGGGTGATTCTCGGCTTTTCCTTCTGCTCACTCAGGGTTCTGACTTCTTGGATCTGCTGAATTCCTTAACCTACGCCCTCTATTTCCAGCTTCTAAAGTTTTGTTGCTGCTGCTCCTTCCCATTCTCCCAATTCTTGTGGATTTATGCTTTTAGAAATGTCTGATCATTGTTCAGTGGGGTTTTGACAGGAGAAGCAAAAGTAGATGTTCAATCCTCCATCTTTAGCTGGGAACCTGAGAACCAGAATTTATTCCCAGGCTCTTAGAAAAAACAAAACCCAAACCCTTCCCCTTAACCTCGATTGAGCACCAGGTGCTCCCCTTCCATTACCTTATTGACTTTTGACAATGGCCATGGAAGGGAGCAGGTCGTGTCGCTTTTTTGCCCGTGAAAACCTGAAGCTCAGAGCCTTACTCGAGCAGGCAGCCACGGAGCCGGGAGTGAAACGGGCTTGTGCTCCCAAGCTGGGTTCCAGCACATCGCGGCCACCTCGCTGTCCCCGAGCTGTGGCCAGGCTGCCACGTCGGGCCCCTGCACCCGTCTCCATTACATACACGGGCAGGCCACGTGTGACGAGTGACACAGCGTGGACAGAGTAGCTGACTGCTGGAAGGTCACCCAGTCTATTCTGTCCCCTGGGAGGGGGACCGCCCAGCGGTAGCCGGTACTGCAGCAAGAGTATCTCCTTGGCTCCCTCGTCCCCAGAGTGGACCCCAGGGGCGGGAGAGTGGTCAGGGAAGAGGTCAAAAGTTCAGGGACAAATAAAATATAAAAATCAAGAGAGAGAGAGAGACAGAAAATAGATTAGTGGTCATTTAGACCTAGAAAGGGGGTTTGGGGGGAAATGGGCCGTGATTGCTAACGTGCATGGGGTGTCTTTGGGGGCGATGAAATGTTCTCAAGCTAGACAGTGGTGGTGATTGCACGAGTCTGTCAATACACTAAAAACCACTGAACCGCATGTTTTAACTGGGTGAATTGTATGGCACGTGAACTCTATCTCAATACAGCTGTGATATCGCAACAAAACTATCAGAAACAAACTTCCTCATGCTCATAAGGCTGACCTATACAAGCGTGAAACAATCTGAGTCATCTTCCTTGTCCATCCAGAAAACTATGGGACTTCGGATTTGCCCTCACCAAATCTGTCTCCCGGGGAACCAGTGAGCCTAAGTAGACAGATGGGCGAGCTGGAGCGCGTCCTTGGCTTTAAAATGACACTACCTCGGGGACAGCACAGAGCAGGCAAATCAATGGTGAATAGTATTGATGGCGATGATTAAAAAGCCAACCCGAGACACTTTGTGTTCCTCAGAGGAAGGGCAGATGACATCAAGAATAAATAAAAAACTAAATGCAAGCGATAAATAGGGATTTCATATCCCAAGTTGAAATATCCCATTTTTGCATAGGCGTGTTGAGGTATCTGCAAATTTTGTTTTTTTTTCCCCTTCAATAATTCTTTCTTTTAACAAAAATTTCATAAAATAGGGACAATGACTGCTTCCTGGGAGGTCTTTCGCAAGCACAGATGTGACAGGAGGTGTAAGCAAGCTAGATGCAGTGAGCCCCGATCCTGGTGGACGGGATGCCCCTCTCAGCGCCCGCGTCAGGCTCTGGGGTGCGCATGACCGTATTTGCGAGTCTCTTAGGGCAGCTGGCTGCCCCTGCCCGGGGGAGGGCACCTGGCCCTGGCCGGGGGTCGGGACTTACTTGACGAGCCTTAGAGTGTCCTTTCGGATGTTGATCAGGCTCCTCAGAGTCTTCACTGGCTCCTGGGGAGGTGGCGCAGCATAAGGAAACTGTCAGAAGCAAAGAGGGGGAAGGCGGTGAGTTTATAGGGATCAACAACTGTCCCTCGCTGGTACAGGGTTCCCCGGGTGACAAAGAACAGCCTCGCGCGGTGAGGTGGGCGGCCGCCCGTCTCCTAACCACGTGAGGACACTGAGATCTGACATGTCACGTGAACTCGCTCAAGGTCACGGCTAGTGATAAAACTGGGGTTCGATCTGGCCTGAAACGAACTAGATTGATCTGCTTTTCCCTTTATGTGAAGCTTATCCGAATCGGCATTCGAGATGCGGATAACTCATAAAGACCACCCAAGTTCCACGTACGGAAGGACACACCGTGGCCGACTGAATCACAAAAGGCTTTCCCATCTGACCTTAGACGACAGGGAGCCAGACCTGCAAGGCTTTGCCTTCAGTGAAGCCACACGGTGTCTTAGGAATTCAGGAAATGCAAACGAAGGAGAACCCGCCACGGGCAGGGAGCCGGGCGTGCAGTCAGCACACAGCACGTCTGCTGACGCTGACCACGTGGAGCAGAGATGCGAGTGGAGAGCTCTCCCGGGGTTATCAAAGGCTTCTTTCTGGTTATCGAGCATTTTCCTTACATTTTCGCTCTTTCCCCATTGAGACATCTGGATTCCGAGTTCGGTAATGAGGAGATAAAGGGAAAATAGTAACAAATGTAACTGGAAATTGCTTCCGGGAGATTAAGAATGATGGAAAATGTTTCCAGTATTGTTCTGATGTTATTTGGGCAATACATTTTTTTTTGCGCATAATTCACAGAAAATCTACTAGTCTTCGCAGCTCGCAAACCTGTGGCACACCCGGAAGAGTCTGCCTCCTGCTGCTGGTTTCGGAAAACTGGACACTCACGTGACACTCGAATTGTGCCTTCACCGATGTTTGCCGAATGTGGCTCCTTCACTTGGAAAACATAGCTTAACCTGTGGTACATGTGATGGTATGGATTCGGCACGATTGCCGGTAATTCGTGTGCATGAACGTGACTCAAAATACACGTTGGATCTAAATGATCAGATGTGCACTCAGGCGTGCGTGGGGACAGTAGGGCAGCATTTTACTTCTTCACTGATACATTGAACGTGTCTTTACAAGTTTGAGCAGAAAACTTAAAAAACACAAAAGGGTACAAAATCGGCCATCGTTTTGCCACTCAGAGACACCAGAGTTAAGACTGCAGAGTCTTCACAGCGAGGCATCGATCCACTCATCTACCTCTGTGTCTATACACGCTGTTTTAAACCGGACACACTATTTTATAGTCTTTTTCACTTAGGAAGACGAGTAAAACATCTTTAAAGTCTATAACTTGCTGACATGACTACACATATTAGAGAGGGGAGCACACTTTAATTAATTCTATATTATTTGATGATTATTTGAAAGTTGGCTTTACTTTCTTTTCCTTTTTTTTGACATAAATGTTGTGGCGAATGCCTCGTTCTTACGTGTCTGCATGTTTGTTTGATTACTTCCTTAGGACGAATTCCTAGAAATAGAATTACTGGATCAAAGAGTAAGCATATTTTTAAGACTTTTAAAAATATTTTGCCAAACTGTTGTCCAGAAAGCTGATTCTAAGTCTGCTCTCCAGCTAGAAGCGTGTCAGGAGGCTTTTAGACCGCGAAGCTGAAATCCTGGTTCAGATCCCATCTGTGGCCCATCGCCCCACCTCCCACGTTCCTGGGCTGTCACACTAAAGGAATTTAAAACAATTTTAAAATAAGCTTAAGCAGAAAGTAATTAGGCAGGAAAATCTGACATAAATGCTAGTCTATTCTAAAGCCAAAATAAATGACTTTGGGATTAAAATTTTTTTTTTCAGGAGTAGCAGAGTTAATCATACTCATTTGCACAGGTACTTGAGAGTGAGGCTGAGTTAAAAAAAAAAAAAAAAAAAAGATGGTTCTTCCTTCGCTCTTTTCCTTTTCTCCTCCATACCCTCCAAAAAAAGAAAAACAAAAGCAAAGAGGAAACAAACAAATAAATAAGAAACTTTGTGCCCTTCGTCTTCCATTTAGAATATTATCTGAGCCTTGATTCTCCTTCATGACCCGTGAGGCTTGGTCTGTAATCCCCTGAGCAGACCAAATGTCATTCTTCATCCAGTAGTCTTGGCCTTAAGCCTGTCTTCGTTATGAAAAGTGAAACAGAATTTAGACATTGCCTTTCACTATCCTCCATAAGGCTGTTAAGAGTTTATTTACTCTAGGAGGACGTCTGTCTGAGGGCAGTCCACAAGCCCGCACTGCGCCTAAGGCAGGAAGTCCGCACGTGGCTAGTGGCTTTCTTTCTCCGGCTGTGGGCCTGGGGCCGTGTTGTGTTCAAGACACAAAAGTCCCCTTCCTCCCGCTTCCTGGCCTGGTTGTGCCAGGGCGCTCGTGTGGAGAGAAAAGGCTCCAGCTGGTCTGGCTTGTCACTGCTCGCTCTCTAATTAAGATGTCTGCTGAGTACCTACTATGTGCCAGGCATCATGTTGGGTTCTTTAGATATATCTTTAAATTTTACTTTATCTAATTGTGGTAAAAGCCACATAACATGAAATTCATCACCTTAACCATTTAGAGCGTGCTGTTCGGTGGCATTAAGTACGTGCCCCGTCAGCATCGCCATCTCCAGATTAGATATTCTTATTTATTATTCTCAACGCTAACAGACGTGTCTACCCTGCCTACCAGATGGTAAGCGCCCGGAGGACAGCCTGACTTGCAGGAGGAACTAAAAAATATGTCGATTGACTGAATAAATGAAGGCCATCAGTAGTAACATCCCCGTTTTGCTTACAAAGAAACTGAGGCTCAGAAGCAATGTAATTATTGAAGGTCCCAGGGCTGATGAGTAGCAGAGCCGGGACTGAAATCCAAAAGCCACGCTCCCTCTCTCCTGGCTGCCTCGGGGGGCCGCCTGGTCCCGGGATGTCCCAGGAACCTGAGTAGAGGCAGAGTCTGAGCGTTAAACTTGGAGCTTGGCTGCGAAAGGCACGGAGAAGTTCTGGAAACGAGTCGAAACTCTGGATGACACCCTTAGGCAGCGGTACATACAAAAACGCACCTAATGCCACACTCCTTTTAAGTTTTAACAGGAGTATCTGAGGTCTTCTCAGAGAAGAGCTTTCCTAGAGCACAGCATGACAAAATCCCTTTGTCTGTCAGATCTAACAGCACCCGTGGAAGACACGAAAGGACATTCAGGGTACCATGGTGACAGAGTGGCGCTGGCAGCCGCAGTGGCGCCGGTCGCTGTCCACCTTCTGCCCAAGCTCAAGTGCGCGCTACTGATAGGTGTTTCTGAGGCACAGCGGTTTCACCTCTAAATTATTTTCAAAGGACAAAGACGCTTCCCCATTCATTCAACTCTCGCTATGCCCTGCAGACCGTGCGGACCCGGGCTCAGTGACGGATCAGGCACACCTCTCTCAGTTCTGTCGGTAAGGAGCCCCAAACCCCGACGGCTTGCATCTGGTGCACCGCACTCAGTGCAGCCCCCTCCTGGGACCGGCCTGCCGTGTCTACACTGACATCAGCCCAAACCTCAGAATAATTTAAACCCCAAACGCCTCCAGCACAGGACGGGAGTATAGGAGAGGCTCAGCCAGCTGAACTCTTTCAATGGGACCCAGTGGGCTGTCAATCAAGGCTCCGTGGGAATCCTGAGCAAGTTCCTCTTTGGCCTTTTATCCTGGAGTTGATCAGTTTCCTTTTTACCTTTGCCTTCCATCGGCAAAGCCCCACCTGGTGACCAAACATGGAACTGCCGGTTTGGATGGAATGGAACAGGCAGTGTGTGTGTGCGTGTGTGCGTGCGTGTGTGCGTGCGTGTGTGTGCGCGTGTGCGTGCGCACACACACACGTATATGTAGGTATATATTGACCACACATCCTAGATTTTTTCAAAGTCATTACAATGTCAAATATTTTGTTAAACTGCCCCTATGGATGCACTCACATTTCTGTTGTAGAAAATATGGCCACAATGCATATGAGATAGTAGGATATCTTATTTCAGTTGTAAATTATTGGGCCTAGAAAAAGGACTACAATCCATGCATAAAAGTCAATAATTAACTTCAATAAAAAGGGGTTTTTTTGGGAAAAGTACATAATTTGCTACCATTTGCTGCTCGATTCAGGCCTGACGGTACGCGTGCGGCGTTCCCGACTGGGATGCTCCTTCGGGCTGGCGCCTTACGTTCCCCCAACAGGTTTTGAGCCCTTCCTTACTTTCTGGAACCACAGGGTAGTCCAGGTTCACCTCGTGTTCTCCCTGTCCTACCCCTCGACTCAATCAGGTCTCCAAGGAGCCCTGGCTCCATTTCAGAGACGCCTACCTCGAACCGTCATTTACTCATTAACCTTTCACTGATGAACACTCAGTCGTTTGCAGGTCAATACAAAGAATGATACAATGACCATTCCTTGACAGGAATCTTAACGGGGATAAAAGAAAACAGATTAACACGCACTAATGCAGTTTCTACTTAGAAAAAGCCCCAAATGCCAAGACTCTGCTCTCGAAGAGAAAGAAATTTGAGACAATTCATAATTTAAAAAGTACTCATTTTATATATTAGCAGCTGTATATAATATTTGTGCCAAATAACCAAAGAATAGTTACTATGGAAACAGACAGCTGGAGTCATATGCATTGCTCATTTACAGCACTACACAAACCCTTTTTAAAATAGATTTTAAGGCTTTTATATTTAAATCTCGGTTCCTTTTTATCTGATGCCTGGTTATTTTCTCAGCTTTCTCTACTTCCTCTCTTCTCAGAAATGTAGTGTGTCCAAGACTTACCAGCGGGTATTTTTAGACCGGTGATGATGCTTCAGGACATTTTCTTAGATCGGTGTCAGGGGAGAACAGTTTAGTCTCTGAGTGACTGCTGAAAAATGAATACAAATTTGCCTATTTAACCAGCTGCAGCCCTGAGACAGACTGTATTGTGCCCGCAGTACCCGAGAATGTCAAGGAGCTATATTTGTAGCAGTAAAATTTTACTAAGTTTCCATCCAATCCTCGTGGGGAGTTAAATAGCCAGTGGAGAAAGGTGATCGCGAAGCTGACGAGGTGCGAGACATGCTTTTCGCACAAATCACAGATGTCAGGGAGACACCAAGAGGGTGTCAGAAGATGACCTTGGCACGAAGATGCTCTGTGTCCAGGTTTGGTTACCCGAGCAATCGATCCAAGAAGGCCGTCTATTTATAGTCTGTTAATTCCTCTGCTAGGTCCCCTGGCAGGGAGCACACGGGACCAATGTCATGGCTATGTGACATCACATCTAATGCTGACCTTTTCTAAAATATTTAAATCCCAGGATGAGTATGCCTGATCAACCGATTCTCTCTGTTCGCCCTAACAGGTGATAAGAAAAACGTGAAGAATCTACTGCAGAGCAAGGCGCCCATCACAAAATCGCACAGATCTGTGTCGACGACCATCACAGGCCATGTGCTCTCTTCGTTTATGGTCAGGTCCTGACTCATTTTGTTTGGGAGCCTTGAGATCACACGACTTCTTCAGTACCACTCCAACATCAAAAGCACCTATGGGGCTATGTGTGCTGCTCTGATGACAAATGAAACCCACTGGACTTCCAGTTCCCCACTAAGAGGAAGACCCAATATGCCTAGACACAGGACCCTCCTGGCAGAAGAATACGCTCCCTAAGTGCACCACGCTTCCAAAATAAAAATACCTTCTCGAAATGAGCTGTTTTTAGATACAAAGGATTTTACCTAACAGCTGCTAATTTTAAGGAGATTTAAAAAGGAAGAAGAAGTGCTTTCGATCAAGCAGACACAGTCGACTTTTCCCTCCAGCGAGCTGGCAAATAATGACTAACGGTCAGAGAAGCTACCCCTTTCAGACAAGCACCTCATTCTGGATGCCTGGTCGGGAGCCGCAGAAACAAGCTCACAATTAAGAATCTACTTATAAGTAAGAGATTTTGAGATGCCTGATGCTGTACGCAAATAATATGCCTAGAGAGGCAAGCTTACCAGTATTAGTCAAAATTAGTATTTTAAAATACACAACATACCTTTTTTTTTTCCCCCTCAAAGAAGTCTAACTGTCATCTTCTAGATGGTGTATCTCAGAGACAAAATACATTATCCACAACATGTCATGTCCGGAGTCCAGCTCCAAGGCTGACTTACGTCACCGGCAGCTCCCTCGTCCTGTGTTCCATCCACATCCCTCCCTTGGCCTCCTACCTGACACTGCTGCATCCCTCCGCATCTGTCACCTGCCACCTCTCGGTCCCTCCTGGCATGTCTCCATTCCTGAGCCACATCCTTCAACATCTCCGATTTTCCTCTTCTCAGCAGCCGCCTCTGAATGGCTTTTCCTCTTTTTTCAGATTTCCTGCCTGCTACTAAGACCCTGGGCTTCTGGTCATCTTTGGGGGCTTGTCAGAGGTGATTCTAGTTCATCAAGAGTAAACAGGTGTCCTAGCATTAACCATAAGCTTTCTGAGACTAAAAATAGCCAAGCTCCAAGTTTAAACATGGCGCAGAGCAAAGATGGTGTAACAGATAGTAAGTCCCCAGGAGTCACTACACCGCATCTCTTAACATCACTAGTCTTGGCTCCTAGGTTTATAATCTCGGTTTGGCCGTTAATACGAAGATTCTTTAAGCGCTAGTTAATAATCTGTCAAGAAAGCACAGCTCCACAGTTAACTGGGAAGTTGAAGATCACCAAGAGGATTTAGCGACTGGCCTCTACCAGACAAATTATGGAAAAGGAAAGCTTTGCAATGGGTGAACCTGACAGACGCCACCTTGACCAAGTGGTCAAGGTCACTGTCACCAGTAATAAGTCATGAGCTACTATGTACCTCTGATCTGGTGTGGCCCTAAGAGAATCTGTAGTTTTTAAAATAGGAAGTGCACCTATGGGAATTTTCGGTTGGGGTCCACACACCGTGGTTAGGCAAGATGCTAGCGCTAGAGAAAGCTGTGGTGAAGGGTACGTGGGAATTCTCCGCCATCTTTGCTATTCTTCTGTAAGTATAAAATTATTTCTTTTAAATAGAAGGTCTGCAAGAGAAATGTTGAGATGGAATGGCAAGCAGAGGACCTCAAAGGGGGAAGGTGTAGGTCTTGGCTGTGGGACTTTAGACAGATGGTTGTACCCCACGAGGCCTCCACTTCCTTACCGGTAAGATATGCTTCAGGACGGCCACTTCATGATCTGTGAGATTAAAGGCTGTACTAATCGAGGTCCAGCCAGGAAAACAGAAACCACGCCCGTTATTTTAATGGGGAGACTTTAGTATAAGGAACTGGTCGAACAGGTATTAAAGCACTGAACGCCACAAGATACTGAGTTGACAGAGAGAAAGCAATGGCAGGAAGCGGCTATCGCTCCTAGGTCTGAAGGAGCGAGGGGGAGAGCTTGGGGGTACCAGGTCCCGGAGGCCCCCTGAGGCTGCGAGGTGAAGGGTGAGCTAACTCACCCTTCTCCTCCCAGCCCTGCAGGCCCTCTAGTACCTATAGATGAACTCAGAACACAGCAGGCGGCATCACAGAGCCAAAGTTTAGAGGGTGGTTTGGGGCTGGGACACAGCAGCTTAACTGTTAACTGGGAAACGGCTTCGTAGACTGTAAATGTCGCCTGCTGGCCCTTATTTTTATCATGACTTCTGTTAGGTGCCTGAGCTAACTGCACGTTCCCCCCGCCCGCCTCCTTCCTTTTAAAAATATGTTGCAGTATGGATCAGGAGGGGGAGCTAAAGCTCTGGTGTTTACAGCATTTAAAACGTTAGTAAATGGAAAACATAGCTAGGGACTGCCTTCTGGTCTATAATTATAGCGCCTCGATGGCAAAGCTGGCTTATCAGTGCTACTTTCCAAAGATAAAGCCTATGTCTGATTGGTGTCTGTAACAATCAGGGCTACTATTTTAGCTGATTGGCCCCGGCAAGACCATTTTAGAGAATGAAATAAGTGTGCTGCTTCCGGATGCTGCTTACATGTGGCCAGTTATCAAGCTATTTGATGCAGAAGTCTGACTTTTATAGGCTCCTGTAGAACAGTTTCGTTACAATTTAAGGCCACTGCCACTGTGCATCTCTTTAAAAGCCGAAAAAGTAAACCACATTTTTCTTTGAAATGCAACACCAGTAAGTACAGTTTCCCGTAAGATAGGACGTATAACAGGAAACAGAGGTGAGAGTGTACATACTGTTTCTGTATGTTTCAAAGAAATTTCGAGGAAATTCCTACGACACATGCTTTAGTTCCGCTGCTGAATGCCACAGAGCTCTTTGTGCTTTGGGTTGTTAAGAAACATAACATTAAGCGACAACCCAAAAGTTCAAGCGTTTAGTGGCATTTTCCAAGTCAGCAAAGCTTATGTCATAAAGTTCTCAGGCTTCTGTAAGACCGTCCACACTTCATGCATCACGTCTTCCTGTGTGTGTCTGATCTTCCCGTGAGAGTCTAAGTTTGAGGGCAAAGCCCCTGGGAGCACTATCTTTGTGTGACCCACAGTGAACAGACCAGCACAGGCAGAAGACAGAAACGCGTAGTTGTAGAATGAGTGGATAAATAAGGTCTTCGGAAGAAGCATGTGCCTGTGTCGAGTCTCCAGATTTTGAACATTTGCCCCTTGGACTAAATGGCAGGCTAGCACCACTGATGCTCGCGAAATAACTGTAGAACAGATGGGCTATTTTTTTTTTTTTTAATAATGGGTTTGTGGAGCAATATTTATACAGTTTAGTGGCTAAGACCCTCTGGCCCCGCCAGTGGGCTGCGTAGGACTGAAGAATTCGTCCAATGAGTATGGTGCCAGGAGCTGGGAGGTCCGGGTTCTTGCCCGGTTTTCACGCTGAGGATGCGTGAGACCTGGGCATCTATCTCTTCATCTGTAAAATGGGATTTACAGCTCTTGTCTATCTTGTAGAGTGATTAAGATCGGATAAAAAAAAAGTTTTAAAAATCACAGTGCTATGAAAATACTTTCTCATTAGTGATCATCGGTGATTATCAATGGCAATAATATCGCCTTCTTTAAAGAATTCTGCCTGTAATGCAATTTTGAATACTCGGAAAAAAGAATGCACATGTAAAATATCAACAATTAGATAAATATCTCATTTATGGCTCCCAAGGCACTCGCGAGTAAATACAGTTGGGATGAGCTTCCCTTTGCTATGACCGTGACTCTGCTGGACTTGAACGTCCTGGGAACAGTGACCGCGATGGAGACACCGATGTCCCTGATCACGGTGACCGGAAGGCCCTTTGAGATTTTCCGTTTGTGATTACGAGGACATGGAAGACGCTGTCCAGAGTAAAATATGAGTGGAGCGAGCTCCCTCTGGTCTGTCGTGACGCTGGCAGTGTGATAGAAGTGTCACTTCCAGCACGAACCAGCCGGGGAAACGGAGCGCAGGCCTGAGACGGACACAGCCTCTGTCCCCCGGGGAGACCTGCGCGGCAGCCGGCAGCTGGCTGAGGGCTGCTGATGCACACGCGGAGGTGACCTGCTGCCTTCCCTGTGCCATGTGCACACAGGCGCCTGGACCACCAAAGGGCACACGGCCTGGATGGGCTCCCTGGGCTCCGCGGGGACCAGGCCTTGGAGAATACTTACACCTATGATCCACCGCTCCTTTTCAAGATGCGTAGATATGTTTTTTAAAGTCAGGTATACCTAGGTAAAATTCACCCTTTTTTAGTGTGCAGTTCTATAAATTCTGACGAATACATACAGCTGTATAACTACCATCATAAGCAAACACTGGCGTCACCCCAAACGTTCCTCGCGCCTTTCTGCTGTCAACCCCTCTGTCCCCACCAGTCCCTGGCACCCACTGACCTGTTTCCTATCCCTGTGGTTTTGCCCCTTCCGGAATGACAAGACGCATTCCGTACGACATTTACATAAAATAGCCAAAGGCCTCACTCAGCTTACACAGATCGCCCTGCGCTCAGCTGCTACGTGAGCCTCTCGTGAGTATTAGGAGGAGGGGGGATCCCAGGGTCCGATGAGTGCGAGGGGCCCCAGACTGCACTGCGGGCTGAGATGAGTCTGCCGGCTCTACTGAAAGCGAGACATGGCTGAGTAAGATGCGGAGCAGCCCTTCGAATCTGAAGACAAAGGCCTCTTATTTGAATTGTCCCTGTGTTAATACCTGCTCACCCCTTCCATGATTGCATCGTACTGGACACAACTCGATTTCCTTCCAGTGTAGGTAAAACTTTGGTGTTGAAAGAAAATATAAATTCCCATAGCGGAAACCGGATGCAGATTACTAAGAAAATTCTGTAAAGCGAAACAGCTTGAGTTTCCATAGAACGTTCTCCTTCCTGTCAGATTTGGCTTGGCCTCACATTGAGTAATTTTGTGCCTAGGGAAATACCGAAGTTTTATGGAATTCGGCAAGAACCGCTCAGGAGCTTCGGCCTCAGGCGAACACAGAGGAAAGCACGCGTGACGTGGGAACGCAAAAGGGCGAGCTCCACGCAGATCGAGAGCGAGGGAAGTTGAAAATTTCTAGCGCAACACAAGATCGCATCACAGCTGTTGCTCTGAAAAATTCTGCAGAAGGAAAATCCTTGCACCTGTCATTTTAAAGCCTAAATCATGTTGCTGATTCACTCCCTTTCTACTCTATGTGATACTTTACATGAGTCATCAGGAAAATGAAAATTAATTCTGCACACACACCTATCGGAATGGCTGAAATGCAAAATATGGACCAGAGTAGGTGCTGGGGACTCTAGACTCGGCTGGTGGGAGCAAAATCAGTGCAGTCGCTTTGGGAGATTGTTGAGTAGCATCTACTGTGTGTTGCTGTGATGCCACTCGGAGGCGCGCTCCTAACAGACACGCGCACGTGTGCTCGGCACAGCACACAGAATAGTAGGCCGTTCACGGCAGCATAACTAAAGTGTCCCAAACAGCAGAATGCCAAACGCTATACACAGCAGGGGGGATGAACTGTGGTCCATTCACGCACGGAACACACACCCGACAGGAATGAACGTGCTGTCGCCGTACGCCGGGAGATAGATGTCTCCCAGACATTCTGAGCGAAAGGAACCAGACACAGATGGACACGCGCTTCATGGTTCCACTTAGATCCAGTTCAGACCAGGAGAGAAGGCAGGATCGCAGCTACCTTGGGTAGGAGGGAGCGACTGGGAGGGGGCCCAAGGGGAGTTTCGGGGGGCTGGCCGTGTTCTCAGTCTTGATGGGGATGTTGGCCACCGAGGAGTGTTCACTCTGGAGCATCAACTGAACGTTGCCTTTCGGTATAGTTATGCTTCAATAAACACAATTTTCCGAAAGGACAAGCCAGCCCTGTATAAATGGCTCTAGAATGACCTCCGAGACATACTGTTCAATTAAAAAGCTAGGGCGGTATGTACGAGGCACGCGCAGTTATGTGCCCAGCCCTGCCCTTGCCAGGTCTGGCTTCCTATCCCCCAGCTGCTGAGAATGTTCCCCACGCCCAGCCCGTCGCTGCCCCTTCTCCAGGAATGAGGAACCAGAGCCACTCGGTCCACGAGAGGGGCCGCTTCCTCCCTCATCGTGCCACCGCAGGATGGCCAGCAGCTGGTGACTCACTAACGCGGCACACCAGAGGCCACCCGCTTAACCACGAGACGGGGCGGCTCTGCTACAGGTTGGACTCCGGCGTTCTCCCGGGGGACCGGGCCGAGGCCGGTCTCTGCCGGGGATCGTGTCTCTGCTTAGTTTCGTCTCCCTGCACTGTCTGGCCTCTGTCTGGCCCTTCCCCCCGAGCATGTCCCAGTGAGCTCACGCTCAGGTTTGCTTCCAGAAGCCCGGCCTGAACCAGCTGGTATAAGAGGCTGGACGTTTCGGGTGGAACTTGGGCGTAGGTCGCCCGCCAGCCAGACGGCAGTGGGGACCCCTCACTGAGGAGTGTTCTCTATCATGCTGTAGTGACGCGGGGTTTGCTGTCTCTGGAAGAAATGGTTACGGTCGGGGCTGTGGGACTGGGTGGCTGTTATTAAGAGCGCGTTGACAGTTTCAGATGCGGCTCTCAACCATCTGCAGCCCAGGATGACAGTCGGCCAGCCTCCCCTGGCCTCTCCTGCAGGCACGGGACCTGATCTCGAGGAGTGGCGGGACTAAAACGAAGTCTGAACTCTCAGCCCAGGCGACTGGCCAAACCAATCAGGGCCCTGATGGGAAGCGCAGAGCACAAGGCTTGAGATGGAGATGTCTGCGCATGTGCACCCCAGAACCACGCACCCCGATTCCCAGGGCCTGCAAAACGACCTGCTCCCTCTCCCTGTGAGACGGAGGGTCCCCCGCCCCACGCCTTGCTTGAAGACTACGTGGCGGTCTCAAACAAGACCAGTGCTTAGAAGACAATGCTTGTCCTACAAAGGGCCTGCCCTCCCTTCCCTCCTGGCCACCAGAGCAAAATTGGGGTCACCTCTCTGTATCACTCAACCGGGGCCCGCTGGCCTGCTAAGAGAGGAGGGACCAGGCTGACACACGCACTGGCAGAATCTAGAAGCGTGTGTGACGTGGGTCCTGAGCGTGCTGGATGGAGGGGTGTGGAAGATAAAGCTGGGGGAGGGAGACCCTGTTGCTACGGGGACATCCTCTCACGGGGCACAGAATTAACCCCCGGGCAATGGCCCTGGGTCTAACACGCGCTGCGGGGAGGGGGCCTCTCGGGAGCTTAGAAAAGACCAGACTGCACGGCTCCGGAACTGGCACAGCAGGCTTCGTAGGAAAGGATCCGCAGGCTCAGAGCGGGAGGGCTGCTCCAGTG
This sequence comes from Pteropus alecto, assembly GCF_000325575.1. Classification (NCBI taxonomy): domain Eukaryota; kingdom Metazoa; phylum Chordata; class Mammalia; order Chiroptera; family Pteropodidae; genus Pteropus; species Pteropus alecto. The sequence continues at coordinate 4,215,584 of NW_006436283.1, read as the reverse complement.
GGTCTCCCACACAGAACCCCGCTAGTGGCCCTGTCCTTGGGGGGGGGCGGTCCGGGAGATGCTCCTCCTGGCCATACGGTGAGCGCCCCCAGGCGGGGACTGCGTTTGTCTTTGTATCCCTAGAGACGAAGGCTGTCCTGGAATAAAACAGATGATCAATAACATGTAAAGCAAATGAAGGATGACTAAAAGCGCCAATCAATCGATGATTTGTGTAACGGGACGGGGCAGATCGTGGCCTAATGATCACCAAAGAAAACCGCCTTCTCCACTCATACAGAAACCGAATCAAGATAAGAACAGAGAAGAAGAAGGAACAATCTCCGCCTCCTCCTCCTTCCTTCTCCCAGTGCGGTTTTGCAGTCTGGACTGGCTTTGAGATTCTTACACAGCGCAGGTGACCCGCGAGGCGAACGGCTACCAAAAGCCGAGGCCGTCCCCGTTCGTCTCTTCCCCCAGAGACGCCCTTTCCTTTCTCATAATTTCGGGTTACACTGCAACCCCTTCCTACCCCTCTCACCCGTCCAGCTCTACCCTGGAGTTGCGGACAGATGCAACCGTGATGATGACGCCTGTCTCACATCTCAGAGCAACGTGGTCGACCTAACACGCGACGTCCCGCCTCGCTAACCTCAGCCAGCGCGGCGTCTTCTGCCAAGGAAAGGAGCAAGCTCAGCTGATGGGTTTTGAATTAAAAAAAAAGACCCAGCCAGTCGTTGCAAACTATCTCCCCCAAGATACTTCGCTGCCAAGGGAGAGACGCCCACCCCACCATCGGGGGGCCCCGCGGCGACGTCCCCCTCAGTAACGCTGCTGCTTGACACAGCAGCGCAGAGGCGGCCGGGGCGGGCGCAGCCCTCTGTTCCATCTCGGTCCGGGTGTGGTCACGAGGTGTTTGTCTACAGTTCCTTTAAAACGTTTACTATGGTTTGTACATTTAGAAATATTTCGCAATCCGTTAAGTAAAAAAGCGAAAAGAAAAAACAACAATAGAAAGGAAATCAAAAGCCACTGTTTCTTGTTTTAAAAAAAAGAAGTTAAAAAGTAGGGCGGTGACCCTATCAACTGGTTTTGACTTCTTTCGGAGCACCGCTCCTTGCCACGGGTGCCTCGGTCTGCGACGTGGCTCGCCGGCCTCTGTCTCCCTGTCGCCTGCTCACACCGATGATCCGCCCCCCACGCCCGTCCACCCAATGACCCGTCTACTGCAGAAACCAGCTCCGTGAAGGAGATGTCTCAGGGCCGAAAACCAGAACAGAAAGTCTCAGCCACACGAAAGTCCCTCTCACGTGCCAGTCGCAAGCGCTTGGACCCAACCAGCTTTTCAAAGTTGTCTTTATTTTCTGCTATAACTTATTTTCCAAAGATGTGGTTAACTTTACAGTTACTGTGGCGTCTCATATTTTATGCTCTTGACTACCCTAACGACAAAAATCGATCCTGCCGTCCGAATAAAAGTAATCAGCTTTTCTTCGTGTTATCTCTGGAATCAAGAAACAGTTGAAACTAACTCTAGATTAAAGCCTACAATGTGGTTATTTGGAAATACGACGATGATGTTATCTGCGCACTGCAAAACAGTCTTTGTTTACACATATTTGGTATTTATTCGCCGAGTGGCACGAAGCAACTTTCCCTGGAAAAAAGCAATTGAAATAATTTCTTTATCTTAACTAAGGATAAAAAGTAACATAAACAGAATAAGGTTTTTTGTTTTTGTTTTTTTTTTTTGGTAAGAATAAAAAACAAGCTAAATTTTAAAATTGAAGAGCTAAAATCATTTCATTTATATAATTTTCTAAAACTGAATAATCATTTCTTCCTTAGCCCAACACTGGTGCACATGGGATGGAAGTGCACCAAGTGTCCGTCGACGAACGAATAGATGGACAAAACACAGTCTGTCCACATGGTGGAATATTATCTGGCCTTAAAAAATGGGAAATTCTGACTCGCGTTACGATATGGATGAAGCTTGATGACATTATGCTCAGTGAAATAAGCCGGTCAGACACAAAAAGACAAATACCGTAAGATACGAGGTGCTCAGAGTAGTCAAATCCAGGGAGACAGAAAATGAAGAGGCGGCCGCCGGGGGCTGGGGGAGGGGAGGATGGGGAACTAATGTCAGTGGGCACGGAGTGTCAGTTTTAAGAGATGAAAAGATTTCTGCTCACTGGTGGCACAACAATGTGACTGTCCTTATTACTGCTGAACTATACGCGTGAAACGGTTAAGATGTTAAACTTTCTGTCACGGTGTTTTTAAAACCCGAAAAGGGAAAAGGAAAGATTGGGAAGATGGCTTATTGAACTGGGCGGGCGGTTACCTGCGGGGGAGCCTAGATGTCAGGGAGGTGCATCGTTAATGATGGTCTTTGTAAGAACTTTTTAAAGTAAGACCGTCTGTAAAGCCCCGAGCCCTTAAAAAGCATGTGCGTTCCTTCCCCTGGTTAGCAACTTTATAGTCTGGGTTTCTTTTTACTCTCGGGCTGTTGGAGAGCAGGCCGCATCCCACCGACCCGTGATCCAAGACAGAGAAGTGACCTGGCTCCGGGCCTCGCTGTGCTTATTCTGATATTTCGGTCATTTTTCCACAAGCCCCCGACCCCTTCCCGGCCCTGCTTAGCAGGCCGAGGCCTTCCTGCAGTTCACTAAAAAGAAAAAAAGAAACCTATTATTTTATGAACTTCCTTCATTCCGCTACTTCTACATGTCCTTCCAGACCTATTTCACGCCTCTGCTCGGCGACGGTCCCTTCTCTGTGTTTTAAGGAAATTAAAATGCTTTTAATTAAGAAAATGAACACGTGGTCACCGGGGGGAATACCGACAACAAGGAGGGTGCGACGCTGCACCCCGAGAGTGACCACTGTAGCTGTTTAAAATGCCTTGTTCTCGTCCGAACGCTTTAAGCGCCTATAAAAATAAATACACACGCGTATTGTCATACGCTGTTATTTTTATCAGAGATGAAAGGGGACTCTACGTTCTCTAGAGCAACTTGCTTTTTTCGGTGAACGATGTGGTCCCAAACGTATTTTCACCTCAGTGGATACAGCTCTGCCTTGTTTTTGGCCGAGTGCCACTTCGTAGGACAGACACACTACAATTTATTTCGCTACAATTTAGTCCTGCCCGATGAGTGGGAAACCCACACAGCTGGTGTCGAAAGGGAGCTAGTGTCACCGTGGAACATTAGAGTCGGGAGACAGACGTGTGGCTCGTGTGCCATCCTCCTGCCTCGTGTTGCCCGCTAACCCCGCCTCAGTGACCTTCCCGCTCTCCTCCCGGGGAACCCCGCTCACCCCTCCAGGTTTAAGGACGCCACTCCCAGGCTGGCCCCCAGTCTCTCTCACAGAACTCACCACGGCTCGTCACAGTCAAGGGCAGTCTGCGGCCCGACACCCAAGCCCCTCAGGGCAGGGGCCGGGCCTTTTCCATCTCTGCATTCCGGTAGCTAGCCCGTGCTGGGACTCGTACAATGTCTGACTCACAGAATGAATGAATGAATGAATGAATGGCACCGTGACTGACACACCGCTCCATACGTGCAAAACCCTGCTTCACGAATGGATATGCTGTCTGGCTCCTTGGAGTAACTCGCTCTCCCTGCACACATGTGAATACAAGGGTCCGATCTACGGAAGCCGGATTTAAGTACAACTTTTGGGTCTATTTCTTTTTAGAGGAGGAAGAACAGCCCGCCGGTGTGCGGCGTAGTTCTTGAGGCCAGCTGTGCAGGGAGGACGAGGAGGACGAATGTGTCAACGGGGCCCAGTGACAGGACACGCATGGTGATGTGGAGTAGTAGAGTGCGACTCAAAGTCAACCGCTTTCCTCTAAGATGAGAGGAGAGATCTGAACTCGGGTGGAGTCAAGGTACCACTTGATTTTCTGACGGTCCTAAGGTTCACTAAGCCTCTACTTGGCTCAGAGTTTTAGCCCTAATTTACCTACAAAACAAAATCTAAGGCCACAAAGGAGCAAAAGATCGGCCTCCGGCCTTCCACCACCCAGGAAGGGGAGGGAGGTCTCGATTCAGCATTTAATGACTGTGATGTACAAACACGAGGATCTTAGCTTCCCGCACAGAGACCAGCGCAGAAAGGCCTGCAGGAGCCCCGCTCACCACTTAGAACAGTTACCTAAAAACCAGTGACGAGTCTCTCCACCCAGAACTATCGGCAGCTGCAGAAATAACTGACCCGAAAGGTTAGCAAGTGCAGCCAACATCGCTCCAGGCTCCTTTCCATCCAGCAGGGTCGGAGCATTTTCCAAGCATTACATTCCTCTAAAGTCAGAGCCACCTCCACCTCACCACTGGGTAATCTGAGAGCCTCAGCGGGAGACTCGCCAAGGTTGCGAAGTGTTACATGGTAAGATTTCAAAAAAAATTTGAAATCTTAACTCAACTCTCTTCAACCATCTTTCTATACATACGTCTACTCTAGCATTTCAAATCCGACCCTTAAGACTTGATAACAAATTTGACTCTCACGGCTTATCCGAAGCAGTGGCTTGGTGGTGCTCCAGAAGACACCATGGGCGGAGTGACAGCTCCATCGAGTGATTCTGATCATTCGGAAATGCCAGGAAATACCACGATCCCAGAAGCCAAGAAGCCTATGGCATTTCTATTTTATGTAAGAATTTATTTCAACATCTTTCACCTCTATCTTTGTTCTCTCTGGGAAAAAAAAGAGCTAGCGGATGGCTTTAACAGGCTGTTCCCTTCCTTCTGCAACCTGATGCTCATGCACTGACACCGGAGATGCGTTACTAGACAGTAGAAGTCAGTTCTTCAGAACTCAGGCCAGAGTCGCTCCTCAATCACGGGGCCTTCCCCCGGCCTGCCGTGCGGCACCGGTAAACCCAGAGGTCACATGGGCGGGTGGAATTACACGCCGAGAGCCATCTCAGGAGGCGGTGCGAGAGGACACACCGTTGCCACCCAGTCTACTTTTAGATGTCACTGCACATCTCGCAGACTGCCCTCGACGACCTGCTCAGACAGACTCACAGACAGGATGTGGGCAGGGTCCCCAAGTCCGCCGGACCTGAGGGCAGAGGTGGCTCTGAAGCTGGACTCCTGGGGTCAGTTCCTGACTCAGTCGCTTACCGGCTTTGCAAGCTTTGTTTAAATTCTTTGTGCCTCACGATCCTCATTTGCGAAGTGAGAGCCTTTCTCCTTAAGGTGCTGAGGACGAAATGAGATGACACATCTGAAGAGCTTAGAACACCCACGACGGGCAAACAGTAACTGTTCGATAAGTGTTAGCTGTTATTATTATTAAATAACATTTGGGGAAAGAAAAGGGAAATGTACCGCATTCATCCCGAAGACTCTATTTCTACGTACCTATCGGAAGTTACGGATTTGCTTTCTTAATGTGAAATTATGATGTCTTTAGAAAACGTCTGCTCTGTACGACATGAAGCATATTTAATGATTACTACATAAAACAACAACAACAACAAAATGGCCAGTGTTGATGCTCCTTTGGGAAAAAGCTTCCAAGTCAAGGTCAAGGCCCCTCTCCAGTGTTTCAGAACATGCTCAGCCACTCACAGGCTCACAGAGAGGTGTGAACAAGGCGATTAAACTTTGGAAGAGTAAAGTCTGTCAGTCGGCATAAGCGTCCAAATGAACCTAATGAAGCACTGGCTTGGTTTAAAATCACTTTTATGGCCCACAATAGCCAAAAATGTTAAAAACAAACAAACAAACAAAAAACAACCAACTAAACAAAAAACTATTCTGATACCAGGGAAAAGAAAAAAGAAAAGAAGAAAGATCCAAAACTCAAGTCCATCTAAGAAGGATGAGCCATTTCCAAGTGTGAGCAAACAAACAAACAAAAAACAACCAACCAAACAAAAAAACTATTCTGATACCAGAGAAAAGAAAAAAGAAAAGAAGAAAGATTCAAAACTCAAGTCCATCTAAGAAGGATGAGCTATTTCCAAGTGTGAGTGGACTCCAGTGAGTGACAAAAAGCTCTTACCTGGCTCTATCAGAAACAAAAAGATCTTTCTACTCCAATGGCAAAGGCAGTCATAGCAAAATCAAACGGCGGGTATTCGATAAGCATTAGCTGGCATAGCTTAGTTTGAAGCAGAAAGGAGCTGGCATTTATTATTATTATTATTATTATTTATGCCTACAGCACCTAGTCTTCCTAGGTGGTCTCCCATCCAAGTACTAACCAGGCCCGACTCTGCTTCACTTCCGAGATCAGACACCGTGCTTGTTCAGGGTGGCATGGCCGTAGACCATGGACTGTGGCTCTACTGGGGCGTGAACTCAGGACCTTCTGTGTGTAAAGCAGACGTGCTAACCGCTACACTATGGAACCATGTCCAGAAGCTGGCATTATGAAGAGTCCAACAGCACAAAGAATTAGAAGAGGGGTCACTCCAGATAGAAAAGAAGAAACCAATAAAACCTATGACGAACATGTTTTTTAATTAAAGCTCAAGATGGAAGACCATCTCCAGATTAACTTTCTGAAAAAAACCAACCAAACGAAAATCAAATTCTCCAGGGCACTCATCTGCCTAAAAGCTTCAACACCCCCTACAGCCTACAGGAGCCGGCCCAAAACCTCTCAGGCGGGGGTGGGGTGGGTACGGAGCTGCCACCTACCTCTCCAGTCACCTTTCGCCATCGGGAAACGTCCACTCCCGTGGGACCTGTTTCCTTCTTTGCTCCAGAGAGGAACAAACCAAGCTCATTTCAGCTCTGAATCCCCAGCGCCTATCACAGTACCCGGCACACAGTAGTTGCTCGGTAAGTGTTCACCGATTCATCGAAAACGCGAGTGTTTTCGGGCCTGCCCTTGGCTCCCGGAAAGCCCCTCTCCCACAGGTCTGGTGAACACCCGGCCGTTCTCCAAAGCCTCGCTGCGCTCCCCCAACTCCTCCAGCCCTTCCTCCCCACCCGGCACCTCCTCTACCCCCCACTCCCCGCCCCGTCACCATTCCCCTCCCCCCAGCCCAATTTCTACAGAATCCGATCGCTTCACACCTTTATCACCGTTTAAACATTTCCCGTTCGTATGTTCTGCCTTTCCCACTAAACTGGGGTCTCTGGAGGAAGGCAGGGTATTTTGAAGCAATGAGAGGAAGTGGAAAGATTACTGATCTGTGGCCTGGCCGACCTACTTATGTGACTTTGGGAAAACTGTATATTGTAACAGACTTAGGACGGGGCCTGGCACGCAGTGCGCGCTTCGTAAATGCCGGCTACTACCATGCTCCGTTCTCTCTCTTATGAAATGGGATCAACCTCTGTCACAAGGGGGTCTTCACAAAGGTCAGGAAAATGTCTGGCAGTATCCCGGACCTTCCTCAGCACGCAGTAGCCACTCAATAGCCACACGGCAGCTGTGATTACGAAGCCTCGCGCTGGGCGCAGAGAACAGGCTCCGTAAAAGTCTAGGGGATGAGTTGAATGAACCGAGAGAGACATAGTTTAACATCCACTCGGATTTCGGGGGGGATGGTTTTTAGCCATTCATTCAGCAAATCCTTATTAAGAGCTCCCGCGAGGTCCCGGGCTTTGTCCTGGCTGCCGGGGTGTGGCCGTGAAAACGGTCCTTGCCCTGTGAAATTTACATTCTCCCTGGGAAGGCAGATGATGAACAGGGTGAGACAGAACAATAAAGGCTTATGTGGTATAAGGCGCTATGAAGGAGAATAAAATGCAAGGAGCGGGCAGGCCGGCGGGCTGGACGAGCGCGGTCTGCAGAGCCGGCACCGGGGCAGGGGTCCGAGTCGCTGGGAGAGGCCCTGGATTTTGGGAGATGCCCTCGCCCTCGGGCAGACTCTGGTCGCCTTGCCAGGGCTCAGCCTCGAGTGCCAGGAGACCCAGCTCTGCCAGAGAGGCGGCCGCCTGGCTCTCAGGGTCCCCCCTCAACTCAGACCAAGCTACAGACACCGCTGAACCAGTGAGCACAGACTGATGCGTATGACACTGTTCGAAGCGGCTGCTTAGCCCCGCGAGGAAGCAGACCGACGACCCCCGTACCGCCACTGGTCTGTTCCCCAGGAAGTTCAGATCGCTGTTCTCTCCAAACAGGTAGCCTTCGGGGTGAGTCGAGTCAAACTTCTCTCCTCCCATGATGAAGTGGCTGGCAAAATAGCTTCCTAGAGAGGGAGAGACAGAAAGATCAGACAGAAACCAGTCAGACGAAGCCCAGTGAAATTGTCAGTCCGACTCAGAAATGTCAGTCCCTGGAACGAACAGAGCAATTCCCAACCCCAGGAGAGCTTTCGTCTCCTGACCTGGGACAATGGCATAAAATGAGCAGAATCGCAGCAGTGAGAACCCAAGATATCAAATGTAAAACGGACCGCTGTCTTCAACGTTCTTAATCGAATCTCTATTGTGACTAATACCATCAGCCAAGGCACCAGAAGGCCCCACGATGCACATTAATGAACACATATATTTTGTCCCTAGTTTTTTCCCCTCAAACTCGAAGTGGTTATTCCCCATCCGACGTGTACTCAGGAATCAGAACCACGGGCGTCGGCATGTGTACACACACACACATTTCTGTGCCTCCATTTTCACAAGCCAGTTCACGCCCGCACACAGAGGTCTCAGTGCCCACTGACAGCACGTGTGTACCTCTATAACCCTCTACGATGAAGGCTTTTCTTCATTTTTCGTATTTGTTTTTAAATGATGGTTTAATAGGAAAATGCAAATTTAAATAATACGGCTGCCTCTGACTTTACCTACCAATCACCACACGGATTGTGGAATTTAACTGGACAGTAGTTTGGTGCTATGAAAGAAAGATACACACGCGTGTGCACACACACACACACACACACGCACACGCACACCCTCGGCATCGAATTCTTTAGCAGTGCTCATGGCCGAGGTTGTGGGGACGGGAGTCACGGCAGGGCCTCTCTGCCCCACCCCACGACAACGAGAGGCAGTCCACAGTCAGGGGTCAGAATCCCCACCATCCTCCTCCGGACAGACCCGGGAGCCGTGCCAGGGCGCGATGGCGCTGATGAGCCACCGAAAGGGGCTCGGGTAACACTGCAGATTCCAGCTGGGAACACTCTGCGACGCTGACCAACAAATGCTTCTCAGCCCGCATTGCTACAATCTCATTCTCCCATGAAGCTGAGCTTCCGAGACGAAGGGCTCAGACAGTGACGTGCCTTATCGATGCTCTCACACACCCCGAATCCTTGGATTAATACGAAGGGCTTAGGGAACAGCAAAAGGCTTCTTGGTGTGTTATACAGCTCAACCTCCCTAAATCGGTCTCGATTTGTGTTGAAGGTTTATAAGCAAACTCCAAAAAAATGAGAGCCAAACATTTCATCGAGAAGCCAGAAACTATAAAAAGTGAGATTGCAAATTCCAAAGAGTGCGAACTAGAAATTTTAAGTCAAAAAAAATTTTTTTTTGAAAATTGAGATTCAGCACCTTTGGCCTGTGAAGAAGCCAGAGGAAGGAAGACAGAGAAGAAAATTCTAACAGAAAAACTGAGCCGAATATTCATTTTTGGATTTTCTACACGTGGAGCTCTAGTCTAGAAACACCTATTAGACAACGTGACGAGAATAACATCACTCACCACAAATTGGGGCAATTCTTTAATTAAACAACACTCGGGGGAAAAGGTTATTTGCGACTATTTGCAGCCAAAATCAGAGCGATCACTGAGGAACTCTCGACGGTTACCCACCAAAACTTAAAAACAGAAAGAACAGCCATCTGCAGTGATATGATTCTGCAGTTCATCATTTACGAAAGCTTAATTATCAATTATTTATGTCCAGCACTTGCTAGCCCTATTTTCCAAGTGCATAATTTATAGAGAAGGGCGGAGCCTATTTGCCTTAAGTAGAAACAGCCATCTCAAATAATTCAAGTCATTTACTGTTGACTCTTGGTAAAATATATTTTCTCTATATTAGAAATTACCGATTTATTATACGTTAGGTGAAATTAGAAGAGATAAAGATTTTACATTGATGGATGGCTCGCCCAGATCATGAATAAAGAATGAGGGACACAGGTCTGGTGTGTGGAGTTGTTCGGGCCGATTCCAGCATGGGACAGACACACTGAGTCTCCAGGACCTGTGCAGTCAGGCGAGGGATGTGGGGACAATGACATCCACGGATAGTCAGCTTACAGGATCCTAGCAAGAGAAGAAGAACACTAATGGCTTCGGGAGGCTAAAGAAGGTGACAGGATTCTATTGGAAATGCACCCCCTTTTCTGCCATAGTACAAAAAGAAAAGAAATTATCAAGAAAGCAGTGTAAAGTTCATTGCAGTGTTGCCTTGCCTTAAAAATCAAGAGCACAGATATATAAAGACCTAAAATTCAATGCTCACAGAGGACAAAAGGATTTTTCAGTTCGGTAGAAAACTCAGTCCAAAGTCCCTTTACAAAACCAACCTCCCTTGGGGCACTTACGATACAAAGACCTCATCAGTCAAAAGGCAAAAGAAACTTCACCAAAGTTTTGCTTTTTCCTTTCTTTGAAATGGACCCCTCTAATAACTTGCCCCAATTAGACTAGTGACAAAGAGCCAATCGCCGTTTGCAGCCTGGATACAGCTTTCGATGTGCCCAGGCTATCTAGAGGGACAAATCGGTGGATTAATGCACAGCTACCGCATCGGCAGACACTAATGCCAAACACAGTCACGGTCCCTGGAAAAAATGCCTTTTGGACAACTCGCGTACATTCTTACTTCTTAGCATGAACTGCACTCTAAAATCGGAAATGGTAGGGAAAATGTACTTTCCTAAAATATCTCTTTGCCTATTTGCTAATAGAAAAAAACATATATGAACAGTAGATAAAGTGCAAGTTTTCCATTATTAGTTAGCTATAATTTCTTAGCCGAAACTCCTATTCAGAATTCTTTGCAAGCTTTAAGAAGACACATCTGTGGCAACCGCTTTGCAAGATACACGAATATCTGAGTCACCACGTTGTATACCTTAAACTTACACAATGTTATATGTCGACTGTATCTCAATAAAGCAGAGAAAAAAGGGAAGACACATCATACGCGGATCTCCAAAATGACATTTAAAACATAAAGCATGAGTGGGAGAAAGGAGGGGGAATTAGGGTTTCATGGGTACGGATTTTCAGTTTTGCAAGAAACAATTCTAGCTATCTTAACACTACTCAACTGTACACTTAAAAATGGTTAAGATGATAGATTCGCTGTTACGTACTTTTTACCACAATAAAAATAAATAGCAAGGAAAACCCCTATTAGGTATGGCCCAGAATGAGCAACACTATCGTAAGTTCAGTACTTAGGGATGGAGGGTCGTCAACAATGTCGTGACAGCTATGCACGATGTCAGGTGGTGCTAGACTTATCGGGGTGATCACTTCGTAGGGCACATAAACGTCTAATTACTATTCTACGCCTGCAACTAATATAATATTGTCCATCAACTGTAATTGAAAAATAAATTTTAAGAGAGTATTAAAAACAGGCCTCAGAGAAAAAAAAGTCAGATTACTTATAAGTGAAGGAAATTACACTATTACCGCTATGGACTATAATAGCACATGATAAAAGACAATTAAACCCATTTCTCATTCTTCTACTTCGTATTTATAGGTACCCTAAATGTTAACAAACAAAACCTCTAATTTTAAAATAACTCTTCTTTCCAAATCTATGTAATTACTGAAATATGTCTGCCTATAGAAAAAAACCCAACTATTTAGGCCTCTAAGTCATGGCCATTTACATAGTGTTATGGCGCTGTTTCAAACTACTTAGGCAAATGCTGTCTGCTTTCTCTCTCTGTAAATTCGCCTTTTCTAGGCATTTCATATAAATGAACTCACACAATTCTAGTTTTGAAATCGGCTTCTTTCACTTAGCATACTATTTTTGAGGTTAATCCATGTTGTGTAACATGTTGGTAGTTCATCTCTTAAATCACTGGAGAGTATTTCATTGTAGAAATACACCTTATTTCATTAATCCACTCATCAGTTGATGGACATTTGGGTTATTTCCAGTTTGGGGACTATGAAGAGCGATGCTGCTATGAACATTTGCATGCGTCTTTTTTTGACATGTCTGTCTTCATTTCCTTTGGATGGATTCATAAAACTGGAATTGCTGAATTGTAAATTTATGTTTACCTTTTTCATCAACTGCCAAACTCTTTTGGAAGTGGCTGTACCATTTTACATTCCCATCGGCAATGCACAAGGATCCTAATTTCTCTGCATTTTCCCCAATATTTGATATTGTCTGCCTTTTTTATTTTAGCTACTCTAGTGGTTGTGGAGGGCTACCTCATTGTGGTTTTCATTGTTATTTCCCTAAAAACTACTGATGTTGAGTATCTCGCCACGTGTTTATTAGCTATTCTCATATCTTCTTTGGTGATATGTCCATTCAACTCTTTTGTCCATCTTTAAGCTGTGTTGTTTGTCTTCTTAATATTGAGTCATACAGGTTCTTGATGTTCTGGATAGAAATATTTTATCTATTTGATTTGTAAATATTTTCTTTCAGAGGGTGGCTTGTCTTTTCAATTTCTTAACGTCTTTAAAGCAGAAACCTTTCCAGTGTCGAAGAAATCCAATTTATCGGTTTTTACTTTTATGGATTATGCTTTTGGTGTTTCATCAAAGAACTCCTTGCCCAGTTGGAATCAAATAAATATTTTCTCTTATATATTCTTTTAGTGGTTTTATAGTTTAGTTCTTGTATTTAGGTCTAGGGTCATTTTTAAAAACAGCTTTATTGAGATATAATTCACATACTATATCATCGTCTATTTAAAGAACATAATCCGATGGGTTTTTTTTTTTTAGTATATTCACAGAATTACGCGACTATTCACCACTATCTAATTTTAGAACATTTTCATTACCCTAAAAAGAAACCCATTAGCAGTCACTCCTTGTTTCCTGCTCCTCCAGCCACTAGTCACTAACCTGCCTTCTGTTCTATGAGTTTGCCCCTTCTGGACATTAAATATAAATGGGATTATACGACATTGGCCTTTTGCATCTGCTTCTTTCACTGAGCATTAATATTTTCAAGGTTCACCCATGTTGTGGCAAATATCAGTACTTCATCCCCTTTTATTGCCAAAGAATATTCCATCGTATGGATTTACTCCATTTCACTTACCAGTTTGTCTCATTCGTCAGTTGATGGACATTTGGGTTATTTCCACCTTTTAGCTATTGTGACTAATGCTGCTAAGAATAGACATTCATGTACACATTTTGGAGTGATTTTTTTCCCCATTTTTCCTGGCTATATATATATATGTATACACACACATATATATAGATCTATATCTATCATCTATCTATCATCTATCATTTTTCTATCTACCTATCTATTGAGAGAGGAATGGCTTGGTCATATACTAACCAACCATTTGAGGAACTGTCAAAGTGTATTCTAAAGCGACAGTATCATTTTACATCCCCACCAGCAAGGTATCAAGGTTTCAATTTCTCTCATCCTCACCAACACTTATTATTTTTGATTATAGTCAACCTAGTGAGTGTGAAGTTATATCTAATTGTGGCTTTGATTTGCATTTCCCTAATGGTTAATGGGGCTGAGCATCTTTCCATGAGCATATTGTCTACTTATTTATCTTTTTTGGAGAAATGTCTATTCAAGACCTTTGCTCCTTTAGTAATTGGTTTGTCTTTTGTTGTTATGGAATTGTACAAGTTCTTTATGTATTCTAGATACATATGCTTTATGATATGTATGATTTGCAAATATTTTCTCCCATCCTCTGGGTCGTGTTTTCATTCTCTGATTCATTTTAAGTTAATTTTTGGTGATGTGAAAAAAGGATCTAAATTCGCTTTTTGCTTGTTAATATCCAATTGTCCCAGCCCCATTCATTGAAAAACTATCCTTTCCTTGTTGTACTGTCTTGACACTTTTGTCAGAATCGATTGACCATAAATGTAAGGATTAATTTCTGGCTTGCAGTTGTTACATTGGTCTGTATGCCTTGCGTGGTGTCAGTAACGCACCGTCTTGATTACTGTGGCTTTATAGTAAGCTTTGAAAGTGGGCAGCGAACGTCCTCCAACCTTGTTCTTCCTTTTCAAAGGTGTTTTGGATAGTCTAGGTCCTTTGCCTGTCCATATAAATTTTCAGATGAGCTGGTCAATTTCTTCACAAAAGTCTGCTGGGATTTTTACAGGAATGCGCTCCATCTTTAGATCAGCTTGGAGGACGCTGGCATCTTAACAATATTGTTTTCTAATCCGTGAACACCAAGTGTCTATTTATTCATATCTTTTTACACTTCTTTAGTTAAAGCATTTATCTTGGCAACATTTTAGCATCTTCACAGTACGTCTTATACTTCTTATGTTAAATTTATTCCTATGAATTTCATTCTTTTTGCTATTATGAGAATGGAGCTGTTTTCTTAATTTTGCTTTCATATTGCTTCTCTATAAAAATACAGTTGACTTTTGTATGTTATCTTGTACCTGCAACCTGCCTAATTCGTTTATTAGTTCTATTAGGTTTTTTGTGTGGAATCCTTGGTATTTTCTATATATATAGGATCATGTCATCTGAGAACAAGGGCAGTTTTACCTCTTCCTTTACAATGTGGATGCCTTAAAACTTCTTTTCAGAGTGTTTATTTTGACATATTTAGTAGCTAGACTCTCCAGTCAATAATGAATGGCAAAAGCAGACATCTTTACCGTGTTCCTGATCTAGCGGGAAAGCATTTTGTATTTCACCATTAAATAGGATGCTAGCTGTGGGCTTTTCATAGCTGTCCTTTATCATGTTCAGGAAGTTCTTTTCTATTTCTAGTTGGTGAGAGTTTTTATCATTGATGGGTGTTGGATTTTATCAAACGTTTTGTCTGCATCTATTGAGATGATCGTGTGGTTTTTTTCCCTTTATTCTACTAATACGGTGTATTAACATTGATTTTTCAGATATTAAAACCAACCTTGCGTTCCTGGGATCTATCCCACTTGGTCATGGGATAGTCTATATTCCTATTTATCTCTGTATGCATGCATTCTGCCTCTGACCCTAGGTGATAAGCTCTAAAATTTTAGAAGGAGCATAACTTTTAAATAATGATTTTTAAAAATTGTAATTTTTGGATTTTTTTAAAAATATGTTTTCGCTGCACGAGTACTCTTTCAGCAACTTAAAATTCGAGCTTAGCATTTACTTGGGAAGAATAATTAGTTGAAATGGGACGCTACTATGATCGGTAACTTTTATGCGTCTTCTTGGCTAGGCCATGGTGCTAGTCTAGGGTAAACAGCAGTCTAGATGCCTTTGTGAAGGGGAACTGCAGATGTGACTGACATCCACAATCAACTGACTTTAAGGAAAAGAGATAACCCCTTGATAATGTGGGTGGGCTTCATCCAATCAGTTGAAGGCCTTAAGAGCAAAAACTGAGGTTCCTTGGAGAAGGAATTCTACCTGAAGACTGTGACATAGGAAACCTGCCTGAGTGTCCAGTCGGCCAGCTTGCTCTACAGATTTCAGACTCAAAACTATACTATCAACTCCTCTCTGAGTTGCCAGCTTGCCAGCCTCCCCTACAGATTTCAGACTTGCCAGCCCCCACAATCACACGAGCAAATATATATGTATTCTGTTTCTCTGGAGAACCCTGACTCATACAGCCACCAAATAGCTTATGTTGCTAATACTCCCTTCTGTGACCCACGCCATGATTTACAAAGTTGGCTTGAGGGCTTCTATCCTGCTGCTTGTCCCAGGCACCAAAATCACTGAGCACAGGGTCAGAATCTATATACTGGTGAGTAGCCCAATGCGCGTTATAGAGCAGGTGTTCAATAATGTACATGAATGGTAACAAACAGAAAGGGAAAAGAGATGCTCGAGAACAAAATAAAATAACCACTATCATACACAGAAATCAGAGGTCCTAAATCTTTAGATAAAAAGCCAAAAGTGAAAGAAATTGGTCTGTTCTCAATAATGTACAAATAAGGCAAAATTACTGGAGTTTTCAAAAGCAACCAAATTCCCACATTTTAAGTGTTTGAGCATTTCAGCTCTTGATCTGGGTGATTCATCAATAAACGGAACAACGTTTAGTTTTTTTTCTGGTATTAAATGTATTTACTACGAATTTTAGGAACCTACTTAATTTTAAAGTATCAATCAAACTGTGGCAGAACGAAATAACCATTATGTAGTAAGTTCCATATTTCTAAGTCCCTGGTTTCAAAACTAATATTAAATTGATGGTCCCAAAAGCTAAAAGAAACTTTTATAACTATTTGACAGACAACTTATTACCCATGCTTTAAAAACTGCTCTTACCATAAGACAGACCCATTTGACAAACATACGTGTAATCTAATGTTAACAAAAATTCAGAGAACGATGATGCTAACTGCTCAGGACTCTGATGACCATTCTGAATTGCTATAAAAGGTTTACCTCCTAACACTTAAGCAAAATGAAATACTCCTATTTGTTCAAATATGTAGTGGGAAATGAACTAGATTTATCAGGTCCTGAATTAAAATGAATTAAATGGTCTTTATAGCATGCTGATTTCTCCCTGGATGGAGAAAACAAGCCTAATGACTTTTATCAATGTAGATATCCCTTTCAAAAGATGGCCATGCACGCATTAAAAACCACCTCCTCAGCGGAGCCATACCTTTGCTAAACAAATGATGATGGGCTTTTAAAGAAGCAAAGATCTTGGAGAAGGATTTAATATCATGTATGTGGCGTCTGACTCAAAAATGACAAAGGCCAAACCAAATGCAGAATAGTGCTATAAATAGCTTTCTATGCTATTGCAGACATAGTATAGAAAAACAAACTGCCACCACACCTAGTTCCTTAAGTGATTAGTATTCATGCATTTATTAACAAATCTAAAATTCACCTAAGGACATATGTATAACATTAATCATTGCTGCATTGTTTGCAATAGTAAAAGACTGAAAAAACTCCCAAATGTTCATCAGTAGGAGACTATGTTAAAAGAAAAAAGCAATGGCATGTGTATACAAAGGAATACTATATAATTGTTTAAAAAGAACCAAAAAACTTTCCAATATGGAGATGATATTTAAAAAAAAAGATCTCCAGTATCTCTGAAAGTGAAAAAAAACAAAAACAAAAACCAACATATGGAACAGTCTAAATAGCATGCTATATAGCAGGTGCTCAATAATGTGCATTATCGGTAATAAAAAGAAAAAGACGCTAAAGAACAAAAGAAAACAACTCCTATCATATGAGAAAATCAAAGGTCCTAAATCTTAAGACGAAATAGCTTGTATGTACATGAGAAACTCTGAAGGAAACCCAAAGCTGTCACGAAGGGATGGGGAGCGTGTGGGAACTTAGAACCGGGACGCTGGACAAGCGCAGTGAGAACAAGGCTTTCGCGGGGTGCCTCTCCATTCTCTCAAACTTTGAACCATGTCACTACATTGGTTATTCGTAATTCTAAATAATTTAGGCTAGTTCATTTTCACCAATCCTTATTTAAAAAAAAACAACCAAAAAGCTACAAACCCAAGTTCCAACATGAAATTAGCTGTAATAATTTTCCAACGTTTCCAGTTCAATGTACGTACAAAATTAAGGGTTTTCTTTAAAAATACAAAGCAACGAAAAGTAATTCATGCTGGGCACTTTTACGGGGCAGATGACAGTGTTGTTTTCTGGAACAACTAATTCACAGGCAGTAGTTTTAGAGACTTTCCAGCATCAGGCACCTGGAGAAAGCTGACTCTGCTGTTCGCTCTGTTCTGTACCAGGAGCCAAGATAAGAACGCTTTTCAGAATCAACCCAGTCTGATTCCTCGACAGGGACTTGCCTCTGAGTTTTGTTTCGGTTCTGATGTGGAACAGCCCCCGTTCCACGAATCATCAAGGACAAGCTCAGAATCTAACTCCTTGTGCAAGGCAAAGGCTGATGGTTTAGTAAGGAGAGCGTTACTTTCTGGGTCAGCCTGGCCAAACCAATTCATTTCTTTGGGCCTTCATTTTCCTACCAGCAAAATGAGTAGGTCTTAAGCCAAATTCTTCCGAAGGTTCCTTCAGGTCTAAAATACTATAATCTCATTATTAAAGCTAGGTCAACTTAAAGATCAGATGAAGGGTGAGAGATGCTTCTAGACTAGTACATACATGCAAGTTCATGAAAATTTTCAAGGACACAATGGTTTGCTGGCTGGGACATGAGTGTTCTGACTCCTGTTCTCTGTGTTTTACCTTCAGTATAAATAATTTGGTCCACTTGATGCAAAGATTTCTCATACAAAATTTCTGATTAAAAATGAGTTACAATTAGATAAAATTTTAAAAATATTGGTCGCGTGGAGAGGATTACTTAAAACTGTAGGTACTGAGTGTGCTGGTTAAGAAGAGTTTTAGTTTGGTCCATTATCCTTTCTTTCTCATCATCCAAGATTCATACTTGTGTCAATATCGCTTGGGGAATAGCCTGCCAGTGATTTACCTACGCTAATTCCCATCGGTAAAGGAGGGGTGAGTACTCTTCTGTGGCAGCAAACTACTGAAAACTCCAAGCTCAGCAAAACATGCGCCATATTCTGATCAATAAAAGGTAAGTGATTTCAGAAAAAAAAAGATTCACAAACACTCATGCATATTTTCATCTATGAAAAAGCCAAATGCATGCTTCCTTTACCACTGGTTTCATACAGTCATAATTAGCTAGAGCTAGATTAAAACACAAATGAAAAACAAAAACAAAACCCACAAATGACCCACAGCTTTATCTTAAGATTCTTCTAAAATGGCTCTTAAGTGTATTCATCTCTGCAAAGATTCATTCTTTGGCACAAAAGCAGCGAGAAACACAGCTCTGGCAGACACGCTGCAGGGGTGCAGGTTCATTGTCTGGTCCCTGCGTTTACCTGGCACGAACTGGACACACTGCTGAGAAATCAGTTCATCTCATTAGTATGTCTTTATTCTACAGTCCAATCCTGATACCTCTCCAAGATCACCCAAATCCTCACCAGGTCCTAAGCCAAAGAGAAGCTGGTAGTCATGGGTCCCCAGAAGTCTTGAGAAAAGCAATGAAAACCAAAGAGCAGAGTGAGGTCATGCACCAGCAGCTCAGAATTGGCTGGTGCTCAATCCACTTAGGAGTCTCTCTCCTTTGCTGTCAAAAGCCTCCTCTCTCTCCCGCGCCTATGCCACAACCCAGAGGCTGGAGACGTTTATCTTTTTAATGATTCTGAAGACAAACATAGTACTTCTATACATTTTAAATAACCTGTGCCCGGTCCCAGACCTACCCCTATGCCAAAACTTAGGCTTGCAGCTACTCTGGCAAAGGGACAGCCCGGTGACTCTGATACTCCGGTTCCCAAACATCCCTGTTAAACATCTCTTTTCTCCTCCGACAGCCGCTTGAAAAGCACCAGCCCTGCAAACGCCTCTTCGGCCTCCATCCTCCAGCAGGCAGTAGAAGCTTTGCCCTGAGAAACCGAATTCAAACCTGTGCCTGTCCCTCTCCGGAAGCCAGGATGCGCCGGCCAGGGTCAGCACCTAGCACAGGTGCCTGTTGGGGATGCCAAGGCAGCCTCGCCCTGCTCTCAGCTCCCTAGGGGAGAGAGGGCCCGGGGCGGGAGGGACGGGGACTGGCGCTGCGGCCGGCCGGGACCGCCTGAGCCCCGGGTACCCTGCCCCTCGGGAGCCGCAGTACCCCGGCACACGTCTGTCACAGGACAACCTGCGTGCAGGCCGCTCGCGTCCTGGGGCGGACTGGG
>NW_006436283.1:4182912-4195057 GCF_000325575.1 Pteropus alecto | reverse complement strand
TTCCCCGCCCCACCGCGGCGCATCCGCAAAGCCGACGCTCAGAAACCCCGCACGCGGCGCCCGCAGCCCCCCAGCCGCCGCAGGGGTTCACGTGGCGGTGGCATCTCGCACGCCCCCAGCGCCTCGTCCCTAAAGCGCTCGCCAGTCCCATTTCCCAGGGCTCAGGGAGATGAATCAGGGCTGGTGACCCACTAGGGAAATGTCACCATCCCTCGTCCCTCATCCGTAGCTCCTTTCAAAGCGCTGAGCTCTACAGATGCTATCTGTTTACGGGTCCCTTGGCCAACACGGCTAGCTGGGGAGTTAGGAAATCATCAACCCAAGATGAGAGGGAGACAGTCAACCTCTGATTGCACGTTTGGGAAACTTTGGAAGTGACTGGAAGAGAGTCAACTCGGGGGGGATGCAGGCGGCCGGGGACTCCTCTCGAAAACACACCGAACAGTTGGAGTGTGGACAGGCGCAAGACGTCATCTCGAAGCTTAATTACAGGCACTTGTGTTTTAAACCTTTTATTTTATTTGTGGGTCTGGAGTTTTTCTTTCTCTCTCTCTTTTTTTTTTCTGAGAGAGTGGACTGATCAGCGAAAATTTCAGCTGCTAGAACATGACTTCACAACTCTTCAACATTTTAAAAGCACAGTTTGGGGTGTCTGGTCCCCTTTTATAAAGCCATTTTATAGAGTCGAGCTTTTTCTTAGTTTGCATTTTTCATCACCTTCTTTTCAGCAGTAGCCAGCAGACCCGGGGCTAAAGGTACCCACGTCCAGTCGCCTTGGTTTTTCTCCGCAAGCCCAGGATGGCGGGAGCACAGCTCTGTCATTTATACTGGCTGACACTGAGGAAGCCTGAGCTGTGTGTGGGGTAGGTCCCTGGCCCCGACACTCTGCTGGGCAGCCTCTCCCAGCACCGGAGCTCCCTGGCCCTCCCTTCCGCCCCTGGCCCCAGCCGCTTAGAAGGCCTCAGATCTGCGTTTGGGAGGGAACTGGCGTCCTTGATACACCTTTGCCCACACGCAGGTCCTGCCTTGTAATTACTGAGTAAAGGTAAACAAGTCATGAAGAATCCAGAACTGCTTCTCACAGAAAGCCTTCAGCACATCGCAGAGTAAAACGTTGCCTCATAATCCTGGGCTCCGTTCAGAAGCCTTTGTTCTTCCTGCTCCCAGCAGTTTGTGAGGCGGGTACCATCCCCTGGAGGGGTTTCACAGATTCACAGCGAGGGTTTCTTCGCAGCCAGAGCCAGGTGACAATCTGGCAGCCCAGTCCTGTTGCTTGCAAGGATCTGTTCCGGTCCCACCTCGGCCTGCTCTGGGCCTGGGCAACGGTTCATTCCCCAGCTTGGATCACACTCCTCAAGCTTAAAACTAGGTTCCTCCTCCCATGAATGAGTCATGAATCCAGTGCTTGGAACGACAGAGATAAACATAGAACAATAACATTAGTGGGCAATCACATTATTGAACACGCTCTCTGTGCCCGGCCCTGTTTTTAAAGCTTTTACAGGTACCGAAGCAACCCTATGAAGTACATGCTATTAACACCCCCATTTTGCAGTTGAAGAAACTGAGGCAGAGAAAAGGCACTGGGTTTTGAGTTGTACGAGTCAAGACCCTAACCACCTGTGTACCTTTGGACTAAACGCTGTCTCCTCATCTGTAAAATAGCCCAGCCCTCGCCGGCTATTGCGAAAAAGCAGTAAGTAAATCAAGGCTCAGTTAGAAGCAATAACCAGCTGCCTAGCTCATGAGGGATAGGGGGTATTTCAGAGAAATTCCGGATCAAGTTAGAAGCAATAACCAGCTGCCTAGCTCATGAGGCAGAAGAGAAAGGGATAGGGGGTATTTCAGAGAAATTCTGGATCGAAGAGACTAATTGAGTTCGAGTCCCACTTTCTACAATGTAATCACATAGTGTTACTGTTTGGGGAAAGAGAACTTCCGCCTGCGTCCCCGGTAAAGGGGAGATAAGCAGCCAAACCCCGGAGCAGCACCTCTGGGCAGCCAGTCCTGCATTCCTCTCTGGTCCTTCCTTGGCGCCACTTGGCTCCCTTGCCAGAGATCTGGGCCAGGGAGAGGGCCTGAGGGAGAAGACGGCACAGATGAGGAAAAAAATCCAGAAGTGACTGCCATCCAGAGAGCCATAAAAATGCTTTTAACTTGAATAAACGGTGGCACAGCGTGCAGAGGGAAATTACATGCAAATACCATGCATCCTTTGTGTAAACAGCCTCACAGCATCCTATCCACTTCCGCATTGTGGATGCAGCCCTTGGGAGAAAGCCAGCAGAGAACCCGGCGTTTAAGGGTCACAGGGATTTTCTCTAAGCATCCGTGGAAGGCAGGGAGGGAAAAGCCACGTATTTCATCAGCTCTGAGCCCTTCTTCTCAACCTTGGGTCTAAGAGAAAAAACAGAAGCATAGGGACGAGTAATTTCTAGGTCAGCTAGTCCCTTTGGGCTTTTAATTTTGTTCGTTTTCGCTGTCCTGGTTTCAGCTCACCTTTGTAACATATCCACTCATTTCAACAATTTGCACAGATGCCTATAACAGGAAGGAGAGAGAGCCTGCAGGTGAAAAGCCGACAGACTATACCCTGTGCAGCACAGCACCCCGAGGCAGTGGGGCTGAGTGGGGGCTAAGACAGGCCCCTTCTTGACTGTCTGCTTCGCCGAGTTCTGCCCTGTTAAGGTGATGAGAAGATTGGAGTCCCGGATGTTCTGAGCAAGCGCAGGGTCTCCCCAAAAGAGAGGGGTCCCAGTCGCAACCCACAGCCCCTGATCCTGGCTTCAGCAGATTAAAGCTGAAACCACCAGCAGAAAGCTGCACATTCTGCTCCGGCTACGTTGACGCTGACAGAGGGGGCCCCATTCTAAACGCTTTGGGACCCGGCAAACAGTTTCTGGCACCCTAAGGCTCCGTGGAGAAAAATGACCTTGTCCATTAGGAAATCGGCAACCCGGCTTTCACAGTTTGCTCCTTGCCAAGTGTGAATTCCTCACTAATTTTCTCCTCGGCTAACAGAGGAAAACTGTTCAAACAGCTGCAGACCTCGGTTGGGTTTGTAGCTCCTTAATCTACTTTTCAAGTTAAGACCCAACTGAATGACGACGTTTACGCTGCCCAGTGTGTCTGGACCCAGGGCGAGGAGAGGAAGCGCCTAAGGTGTAACCTTTAAGTTGATGCTCACCCTCAGTGTCGGGCCGGTACCTTACCTGCCTCACCTTCATTCTGGCCCTGTTGCCCAGGCATCTGGCATTTGGAGAAATGAAGGACCTGGGTCATTAATCCTATTCAAGAAGCAGCG
Organism: Pteropus alecto; assembly: GCF_000325575.1. Lineage (NCBI taxonomy): Eukaryota > Metazoa > Chordata > Mammalia > Chiroptera > Pteropodidae > Pteropus > Pteropus alecto. The sequence continues at coordinate 4,191,753 of NW_006436283.1, read as the reverse complement.
TAAAGAAATGTTTGTTCTATTTTGCTTTTCTTTAGTCCCAGATCCTTTGTAGCCAGTACCAGACCCCATCCGCCCTGCCCTGCTTTCGGTTTTGAGCTCAACCCCACGGGGCCTGCACGGTCTGCACGATAAAGTCGATATAAAAACAATGCACTGTGAATATTTCAGCCCGGTGTGTGCGGATCAGCTGCCCCCTCTGCCTTTCCCGGTGAGTACACTAGGCAGGCAGGAAGCTCGGCATCTTTCTCCTGTTACCCAGAGATACCAGACTGTGGAGGAGGCGGTGTGGTGACAGCCCCCACGGTGCTCCAACAAATGCTCAGCTGCGATTACTTAGACAATCGACGGGGGGAAATGAGAACAAATTGTCTTCCTTCTCCCAGGGTTTCTTGACAACGTGTGTCCCGGCTGGAGCGTCAGATCTGGAAGGAGCCTAAAGGTCATCTACTCCAGCCCCGACTCACCCTACAGATGAGGCAGCTGCAGCCTGGCTAGGGGAAGGGACTTGCCCAAGGCCACACATTCAGAGGCCGGGGATCCTAGGCTCCATGTGCTGGGCCTCGCTTTGGGAAACCCGCAGTGCTGGTTTGGTTTCTTGTTTTTGCAGGGTAGGCTGCCTTCCAGAGCCAGTGTAAGGGGACAAATTGACTCAAGGACAAAGCTCAGAACCCAAGTGCCTCGCTGACACCCAACGAACCGCCTTTGCATGGAGTTATCATAGCCGTGTTGGAGCTGGGATAAGGAAGGCATGGAGCTTCTCTCGCTGGAGTCTCCCTCCAGCCTCCAGCCTCCCTCCACTCCTCTGAAACTGGAGATGGTCACCTAACTCCACCCAGCGCAGGAACCGCAGGGCAGATGAGAAAAGAGGGGTGAGCAGCCACCAAGCGTTAGATCAGGTTCTCAGCAAGTAGGTTAAAAGTGTCACATACACATACACACTAATAGTGTGTCCCCGCTAACCCCTGAGTACAGGCTAAAGTCTTCCACCTGCCAACAATCTAATGACTTCATTTTTACAATGGCATTTATTCCTGAGCTAATTGCTTATCTGTTTAAGTGATAACTGCTATCCTCATTAGCGCATTTCAAAAGCTACGTGGATTGAGCCCGACAGAGTAATAAACAGAGACACTCCTTACTGTTGTGGTTCTCACAGTAAACTGCTGGAAGCCTTAGATCTTTTTATGTGAGGTGTACGGTTATTATATTGCTTAGTGGTTATTATATCACTTAGTTGTACACTGTTACCTTTTATATTCCAAGATGAAATCTGTGCATGAGAAGAGGTCTGGCAGCTCCATCAGCTCCCTCTCTGGTTCGCCTCCCTCCCGGTCCTCTCTCCTCTCATCCATTCTAAAAATCACTCTGAGGATAATGTCATCATGTTACTCTCTGGCCCGTATACCTTCAGTGGCTCCCTCTTACCTTACAGAAGTCACTTCATCTCTGAGCCCTTCTCCCCCCACCCCGCTTCTTCACAAGCCCCTGCTCCCCGGTCCTCTCTCCTCTCATCCATTCTAAAAATCATTCTGAGGATAATGTCATCATGTTACTCCCTGGCCCGTATACCTTCAGTGGCTCCCTCTTACGTTACAGAAGTCACTTCATCTCTGAGCCCTTCTCCAACCCCGCTTCCTCATAAGCCCCTGCTTGTACCCTGAATGCAGCCATCACTCTGGCTTGTGTGTTGACTCGTGGAAAACGTCACGTCCACCCTTTCCACGCCTGTGTGCCAAGGCGAATCCCGCTCAGCTGAAGTCCAGCCTTTTCCACGAAGCCACCTCTGACAACCGTGGCCCTCCTTCTCAGAAGTCTTACTGTATAACTCATTGGATACTTATATGCTGGATGTCCCCAGTCCCCAAAGGCAAAAGGCATTTAAGGCTCTGGAGCCAAACAGAGCAAGTTTCAAAACCTAGCTCTTCTCTTTTTGTCTGTGTGTCTTGGGAAAGAGCTGTTTGAACTTTCAATTAGACAAGACGTATGAAGCCATAGCACACAGCTCCCGGCACACAGCAAAGAGCTGTTTGAACTTTCAATTAGACAAGGCGTATGAAGCCATAGCACACAGCTCCTGGCACACAGCAGGTGCTCGATAAATGCTAACTTTCTTTAAATTAAGAAAAAATTTGTTATGAAGTGGTTGGGTTCCAAAAGATACTTTTTAAAGTCAGAGTTCCAGCACTTTAGAGCCAGGATGTGTATTGGAGACCCTGCCTTCAGCAGGCGGGTGATGACTCGGAGGCTGGTGCTTCACTGGCAGGAGGCAGAGCCCAGGGCTGTGGCTGTCCTGAGACAGAACAGTCTCCACCATCACATGTGTGACGGCTGCTGCAAAGCTGGAGAAAAAGCCAGCCTGCCCCTCATTCGCTCCCCAAAGCACAGCCCATGTCACTGCACTAGAGAAAAATCCCACTCCTAAATGACCCTCTGGTCAAGTTCTGGATCCATCTGTGTGTGTGCGTGGGGTGGGGCGGGGTGGGGGGGGAGAAGGAGGGGGTGTGTTCCTGAATCGCCATTAACTTTTCACTTATTGTGTCATTTGCTAATTAGAGAAAGATCTCACCGGGTTGGGGCCTGCTCTCCAGAGCTGATTATTCAGGAATTTTGCCAGCCAGTTGTTAAACTGTGGGTAGCTTGAAATTGGCCATGCTGGGACTATGTACTCCATGGAAAGCATCAAATGTTGCAAATCAGGGCTTCCTGCCCGCACTCTCCAGAGCCAGTGTACCCGCACGCCCAAGCTCTTAAGTGCTTCCCCGACAGTAAGTGCTCACTGAACAAACGATGATCTAGATAGTATGAAGAATAACCATTTTTGAGCAACGCCTCCATCCAAGCACTTTTGAACGCATCCGCGCATTTAAACTTCAGAACAACTTTAAGAGGTAAGTGCTGTAGTCGTTCCCATTTCCCAGGTGGATCACCTGAGGCTCACTCAAGCAGGCTCAGGGAGCAGGAACTTGCCCGAGGTTTATCTGAGTCCAAAGCAGCAGGCCTTCCCCAGATTGCTTGTCCTGCCAGGTCCCGGTGCCAGGCCTGCTGGTCCCCAGGCCAGGGAGCGGTTCTGTCTGCAGTGGCATCAGTGGTGAAGGGCAGCACGTGGGGACTGCTCCCCGCCCCCTCCTTCATTTCGCCTCGGTCCGAGTGTAATCTGCCTTCCTCGCCTACCCACTTCCTTCTACGTCATCCCATCTGAGTCAGGACCGTTTTTCCACGAGCGCTTTGATGCTCCATCTCCTCTTGTCTACGAAAGTCCTTTCGGGCCTTACACTTCTTTCTCTCCGAGAGCTCCAGCGGACGAACAAATTACCTTCCCATAGACACGGGGGAGAACCCTGCGCTTGGTAACCGCCTTCAGGCCTGGACGGGCACCCTGCCTCTTGTGCGTCCCCCTCCCGTGACTGGGCTCCGGCCACGGTTTGGTCAGTAGGGCAGCTCAGGTCTGGAAGCACCCCCGGGGCAGGACACGGGATTGGCTCTGACTGCTCCAAGGCCCCAGGGCATGCTGACAAGGCACGTTCTGGTGGTTTCCCGAGACTGTTGTGTACAACCCAGCGCGCTCATTCTCAGCAAATACTTCCTTCCTCTTTATGGGGAACACTGCTCTGTGTTGATTCACTGCGCCAAGCTTGCTCCAAAGAGAGACGGTTTCTGAAGCCCCGAGCAGCGTCTCATCAGAAACTTCAGACCTCTTCAACGTTTCTCTCTGCTCTCCTGAGTCCTAGTCGATTTCAATTCCCTCTGTCACTCTGGGATTTAGGGATAAGCTAGTGAAAATAGGTTCATCCTCACCGCTCCATGGAAAAGCAGCATGGCAGACATTTTAGACACTGCTAATATTCACCGATACTTGGTGCTTCTCTACTTCTGCTTCAGCTGTGCTGTACTCTGGAAGTTTGGAGAGGCCGTGGGATTCTTCTAGGCGATGATCCATGAACAGAGGTGTAATACTTCTGGGCTAAAGCATTTAACTACCTGCTGGCATGGACCAGATGGTGCAAAGGGCCAGATAGGAAACCTCTTAGGCTTTGTGGTCCACTATTCAGCTCTGCTGCAGCACGAGAGCAGTCATACATAAGACAAACACACGCGTAGCTGTGTCCCAATAAAACTTTATTTACAAAAACAGGCAGCCCAAGGACTGTATTTTGCCAGCTCAGAGCTACAAGACCGTGGAAGCTCCCACAGTCTGAATTATTAGGTCACTACCCAGAGGGCAGTTTTTCTTGGGAGTCACCAGACTGCAGCAAACTTTGTATGGATGAGAAGTAAGACTTCAGGATTGCGTTCTACTTCAGCCTAGCTTCGCCTTACCTGGTTAGTTCGAGGAGTCTCTCACCACTTCGACAAAGCACGGGACATTTTTTGTGAATAAAGGAAATGATATTGACCACCCTTCACCCTACAGCCCAGAGCGGGTCTACTCTAAGCCTTACCCATACGCGCTCAGCGTCTCCTGCGCCCTGCTGTCCCCCAGCACATGTCCTGAATGAGCCTTGCGATGGACGACGTGCTTTCAACGTACTTCTGTGCTTTGGTTTACACTGTTCCTGCTTCTAAAAATTCCTTTCCTCCTCCTTTCTAGCTACCCAAAGCCTTCCCAGCTCTTCCTCCTCCATGGAGCTTTTTGGGACTATCTCCTTATGACCTATGATTGCCAGCTTGGGTCAGAGTAACTGTCTGAGGTCATGGAAAAGTGAAAAAGAGACCCATATTGATAGGGGGCTCTATTGAGCTCACCCAGCAGAGTTAGTAGAGAGGGAGTGAGCCCGGCAGAAAGGTGAGTCCCTTATGGAATGGAATCAATCTATCACGCCCACAATGCATTGTTTGGAGATATACACAGATAGGATTATATGTCAAAGAAAAATCGAGGAAATGATTAATGCAAATTTGAGGATTATGAGTCTGTGTAGAGGAAATGTGTATTTGGAGATGGTCATTCAAAGGTTTTCAAAAATACTAGTCTTGGACTTCTTAAGTTCTGTGTTGTTCATTATTCTTCAAACTGTGCACAGGTTATACATATGCTCTTGGTGTATGGTATATTTCTAAAAAAAAAAGGGTGGGTCCGGTAGGAAGGCCGCCTCAAACCTTGAAGTTATCAGCTGCCATAGCAACGAACCTCCTGTGTTTTAGACGCAAGGGTGGGGCTAGGGAGGCCCAGCTCTGGGCCCATTGAGTCCTGTCCCATCGAGAAAAAGTAGCTGGGCCCCAGTCCAAGCGGACGATCAAGGACCCCTGAGAAGGAGACCCTCCTCAGAAAGCTGTCTTTCTGCTTTGCTTCTCTCTTCCCTCTGCAAAGACCCAAACTCTGGTGTCCCTTCAAAAGAATTGCCAGACTTACCTACCATAAGACACACCTGGCAACTGGAGGCGAGGCTGTGTTATCGCTGGACAAGCAGATAGAGAACAGAGAGTCCAGGCTACGATGCTGCTTTAGGAAAATGCCATTAACTATGCTGGGTGTGGTATGGCCTTTGTCCCCTGTGAGACATGTGACATTTTATGAAAACGTAATCTGGTAAAAACCAGTCTGAACTCATCCCCCAGGGCCCAGCTTTGACCTTCCTGCTGCTTCCAACAACACAGACAAGCTTTCCATCTTCTCAGTACCAGTGAGGGAGAAGATAAGGTGGATTCAGGGGGTAGGCAGGAAGTAGAATGAGATATTTAAGAGCATCAGCGGACACAAGTACCTGGGTTCAGAGCTCAGCTCCACCCTGAGCTAGCTGAGTGACTTTGGGCAAGTGACTTACCCTCTCTGCCCCTGCTTTTCTCATTTGTTATTTGGGGAAGTCTCCACTTCACTGGGTCATTGTATTAATTAAGGTGATCCGAATAAAGAGTCCGGCCTAGCTGGGTTCACAGCACATTCTCAATGGACAGAAACCTCGATCATCACAGAAGAGGACTGGAATTTGCCTGGAGCAGAAGAAGCGCTCCTGTACTAAGCCCCCATCCTCGTTAAGGAAAAAGACTAGAAAATAACAAATGTTTCAAGATGACAAGGTCTACCTAACTCACCATATAGTAGAAAGAGCATAAATTGACGATGAAAAGTCGCAACCAAAATAGGCTGCATTAAACAAACAAAGCCAGCAACAGCATTAGAAATCCACAAGAGGAGAAGGGAGCCATGCACTCAGCAGTACCCGAGCCCCCAGGCCCTGGGCTGACCGTCGGGCAGTGCAGGTCCAGCCTAACCCAGCTGTCCAGCGGGCCTTGGTGCAGCTGATGTTCATTTTGTCTTATCTCGGCACTTGCGTCCATTCCCATTCTCCCTCTCGTTCCCTCAATATCTTTCTGCTTCTCCTGACCACCTTGTCCCTTTGTCTTGGCATCCTGAAGCAACAGTAGGGAAACTAGAAATAAGAATTCAAGAAAGGAGAAAAGGAGGGAGGGAGGAAAGGAAGGGAAGGATGGGAGAAAGGAAACGGGCTCTCGGATCAACCAAACATGATCTAATCCATCTAATCCTGTTGCCATAAATTAAGCGGGGGGCTGTGTGACCTCGAGTAGGTTCCTTGCCCTCTCTGAGCCTCAGGCCTATTGGGAGTTCCAAGTCGGAGAGGCTGTGCAGAGGTACTCAAAGTTTCACAGGGATCCTGCACGTGGTGGGCCTTCGATACCTGAGAGTCCCCCCTCAGCTTTGTTGGATCAGGGGAGTAAGAGGTAGAAAGGAGGAAATTAGGGGTGATAATCGAATGCACTGCAGAGAGGTTGGGATCGTCAGTTCTCCACCCCTCCACGTGATCGCCCAAGACACCTGGTGCCCCCTTTTCCCCACGGGGCTCATCTTTTTTAAGCATCCCCGGTAAAAATCATCCCAGTGACCTTGATAGCTCTCGTTTGGAAAGGGCCCCCTTGTGAGCCCTCCTAGGTGACAACTACAGCATCAAGGAAGGTAGTGTGGTGTTATGGTTAGCCACAAGGTTCTGGAACCAGGCGGGGCCAGTGCCTGACCCCACCACTTATCACTGCTTCCTTCAGTAAGCTCCTCCCCTCCTCTGCGCCTTAAACTCCCCCCTCCACGACCCCCTGCTTGTGAGAGGGGACTCTGGACTGTTGTGAGGACTGAAACAAGCGGATCAGACACTAAGCTCTTAGAAAGGTGCCTGGCTCACGGGAAGTGCTTGGTAAATGGCAGCCGTTTGTTAGGGTCCGGCTATTGGTGTCAGTCTCAGCACCAGCTCAGTAACTTACAGTCACAGCATCCTTGTCGTCCCGGCCCCAGAGAAATAGGGGCTAAGGCTGTTTCTTGTATCGGTTGCTGCATCATGGCTCGTTCTGTAGCCTAGATTGCTGATGTAACGAGGATTTGGTTCCTTCCGAGGCTACTACTGCGTTGTATTTGTTATGAATGGGCATGTTTTTATTGCTCTGTTTTACCCGCCTCACGTTGTCCTCTCAGATTAAAATAATAATACCTTAGTTAATAATACCTTACACTTGGGGAGTTGCTTTCATCCCGACAGCTCAAAGCCCTCTACGAACATGACCTCATTCATTCTCCCTGGGCTCCCAGAAGAGGGGCACCCCTACCGTACCCGGCCAGAGCAGGAGAAGTCCTGCCCCGGTTCATCCCGACCAGATTCCCAGAAGCCAAAGGATCGATTAAGCATCATGGCCTCACAACCACAAATCACAGGCAGAACTTTACTGCTTTCTGGTCACTCAACCTGGAGTGACCTTATGCTCACAGCAGATAACCAGAACCCGAGTCGCTCTGGCTAGCGGGCCTTGTCCTCCATGCCTCTCCCAGGTGCCCATAGCTGTGTCCTGCCAATGGTAAACATTAAATAACCTTCAAGATCGACTGCCTCGATATGCAGGAGACAACAGGTTTGGCAATTCGGCCATTTTCAGGACCTTAGTCTTCTGTGAGAACTTCTTTCTTAAGACCTGAGGGCTCCTTCAGCCTGAAACGCCTCTGCTCAGGTAGATCCTACTACTCACGGCCCTGGTATGTTTGACACTGGCATGTACTTGTGAAAACTGGGGCCCCACAATGACAGGACTTCCTTGTTCTGGGGCTGCTTGTGGCCTGAGCTCCCTGGCAATGGAAGCTGCCAGCTGCTCACTTTTGTTTTCTCCTTGCAATTACTGGAAGGGAAGGGCTGCAAGCTGTACTTGACTCTCTAGCCACACTCTAGGTCTTAGCCCGTGCACACTTTGGGGTGGCCAAGTGCAATTACAGCAAGAAAAACGGGTCTCAGCAGGTAAAAAGCTGACTCCTGTCTCTTCAAAACAAACAAAGAAACAAAGAAACAAACAAACAAAAGACTAACTAAATGGGGGTAAACTCATTACAGTACCTGAGGCTGTATTTCATCAGTACATACACACTGAGTATACTATTTTCCCTATTTATATTCTACTTTTTACATGGTCAAGTTTTCTTAGGTGGAGAGTTAAGTCCACTTTAGGCAAACTCAAAATAGAACCATGGCTTGTTTTCTTCTTAGGCTCCTGTTCTGCAGACACTTAACTAGTTAAAATATACTCCGATTGCTATTTCAGATCCAAAATGTATTGTTTTTCAGAAACAGACAATCTAGCAGCAAATCTCTAGCAATATTTACCTTCCCAACCTCTCTGCTCCTCCCTCAGTCTGTTTAAACTAGTTCTTTCTCCACCCGCACAATTCCCAAACACAGCCCTGAAGGTCAAATCCTAATCCAGAAGTTGGAACTCAGCACATGGAAACTTTGTTTATGAATGGTTAGTGTTGAGGGCCAGTAACTGTACTTTTTTTTTTTTTAAAGACGGTAGAAATTAAAGATTTGGTTAGGTCAATCAATTTAAAAAAAAAATCTGAGTTTAAGATATTAGTGA
>NW_006436283.1:4182132-4182803 GCF_000325575.1 Pteropus alecto | reverse complement strand
GTGGGTGGTGAGTAGAAGGAGGCATGAAAGAGATATGTTATATTTCAATAAAAGGCCAAAAGAAAAAGTAGAGCTGCCTGAAAGATTTAAGAAAATAAACAATCTTGAGAATTGAGCAGCTGCAAATGCTCTGTTTTCTATTTTGATCATTCTGTTTCTCGAGATGACCACATCTTTTAGAGGAAATGAGTCAAAGCCACTCTGTCTTGCTTTTCCAGCTGAGCATGTTCGGTTTCAATGAAGTAATGAATGAACTTGGTCGCACCACCCCCAAGCCTACAACACCAAACAGAGGCGCCTCGGCCAATCAGCAGGCACTCCAGGTTTTCAAGTTGAGTTCAAACAGGCCCACGGGAGACCAATCAGCGTGCGCGGCTCCGCCCCAAACGGCCGGCGCTGGCCAATCACGAGCCCGGACGAGCCAAAACACAGCGGCCGGCCAATGCCGGGGCGCCCCACGGTGGCGACCTCCGCCAATGGGCGCGGCCGGGCGAAAAGAGAAACAGTGCGGGCCCGCAGGCCGCAGGATTCGAACCGAACGTCCGCTGCGATCCGGGAGCCGGCCGAGCGGCGCAGGCCAATCAGCGGCGGCAGCTCGCGGCCCCCGAACGTTGGGACACGGCCCCGCCCCGCGCTGTTGTTTGTGTGTCGGCGGCCGCGGGAGCGGGACC
>NW_006436283.1:4169117-4181487 GCF_000325575.1 Pteropus alecto | reverse complement strand
TCAGCCGCCGGCGGTGACAGCCATGTTGCCGGGGAGCGCCGCGCCGCGATGTAAACAAAGAGCCAAAATGTCTTCCAGGAAAGAGCGGCTCCCCGGCCGGCCCGCTCGGCCCGCTTTGCGGTCCGGCTTCCCGGGCTGCCGTCTCTCTACCGAAAAGCCTCGTGCCCGCCCCCCACCCCGGGGAAACGGGTAGGAGGGAGGCGAGGGTGGTGGTCAAGGAGTCGCCGGGCAGCAGGGAGTGGGGAGGGGGCTCAGGTGAGAACTGGACGTCTGGGGAGCCGGGAGCCCTAGTGAAAGAAGGGGACTGGGAGCTGGGGTGTCTGTGTTTACGGGGGTCCCCTCTTAGCGTTGGCCTGGCAGCAGCCTCCCCCTCCCCCACAACAAGCCAGCTCTACAGGGAACAGGAAAGGGATAAAGCCACCCTGGCTGGGAGCTGGGCTCGACCCACAGAGGTATGCTCTCTCTTTCCTGTTTATGGAAAACGGACAGACCCTGAGCATACAGATTTCCACAAGAAAATGCCAAGAATTTGCATTTAATCTCAGTGTGCGAAGATACATAAGTACAGGAAACAGGAGTGGTTCGCGTCTGGATTTGCTTGCTTCTCTTTTCCCAGCTGGCCCCCAGGCCTGAGCCTTTGCCCTCCTGGCTGTGGGGATCCTGCTTTCCGGAGGCACAGGACATCCCTTTCACTTCAGAGGCCCGAATGCCTTGTCTACCCCTTCCCCCCATCCCCCTCCTAGTTACCTATTAGCCCTGCTGGGGGAGGAGGGACTGGGCTCCAGCCCTAAGGATTGTAAAACATTATTCCTCCTGGAGATCTGTTGTGGCTTCTGGAGTGCATTTTTGGCATTTTTGGACACTTGGTGTCCTTGCCCGTGGCTCGTTTTTCAGAACTGCTGCATGGCCTGGAGGAGTTGTAAATGGTTCCTCTGTTGTGTCTTGTCCTTGGCACCCTGTTTTCATCTAATTGCAAAGGACAAATAGAGAGGGGTCTGTTTTGACCTTTCAACCAGGTGTTTCTTGGGGTGGCTCATACTGTATGCAAACCAGAAAAACAGAGTGTTAGGATATGATGGGCGAATTGTGCTCCTGCAGGGCTGGGCCGCTGGGACTGGGCTCTTCCTAAGTGAGGAATGTCGCCAGGACACCCACTCCCTGTGCCCGACTGTGGGAAAGCTCCGGCTCCCACCTTGTGCGTGATGAGCCTGGGAGCACCCTGCTGCCATCTCCTCTCAAAAGGGCCTTGAGGTTTGTTCCACCAACTGTGGCCATTCGAAAAGGTCCAGAGCTCCCAGGACAGCCATTCTGTGCTTCTGTGACAGGGAGCCTTGCCAGGAAGAGCTGGAACGGGTGGTCCCTTTAGGTCCGATTGCTCCTTCTCTGCAAATCCCAAGGGACTGTAATCTTGAAGCTTCTCTCCCTCAAGACAGGTGGCAAGTTTTGTAACAGCCCTTATAATCAGTGTATCCATCAGTGCGCCAAGCACTGAGTACCTGATCCGCAGTGGAAAACACCCTGCCCGCAGGAGTCAGTGGTTTTTTTTAGAGACAATAAATCAAAGGGAAAAGTTAAATGAAACCACTCGGGACTAATAATGGCACAATAGCAATACCAGGGCGTGAATGATCAACAAACGGTTGTCTCATGGGTTATTGTACACTCACACTGTTGGAGGCATCTTAGATAAGGTGCCTGGGTGGGGAGGGGCTGGGAAGGAGAGAAAGACATAGTCTGGAAGCCATAGGACATTAGCAGGGTGCAGTGGACGGGTATGTGTGAGAGCTGGAAATCACCCATTGTTAGAAGCACAGAGCTGGAGGGGCCTTTAGAGCATCTGGTCCAAACCCCTGATTTTATGAAAACAGGGTCCAGAGAGGTTAAGAAATTTGCCCAAGCTCACACAGGCAGGCGGGCATATAGGCCTGTTCCTGATCCAGAGCGGGGTGGCCGTTTGAGGAGACCGTCTGTGCTGGTTTGGTGAACTAGGGAAGTTGGTCACGATGCTGTGATGCAGTTGGCTTCTACCTCCACCCCCCATTCACTGTTTCCTGCTGCCGAGAAGTCAGCCTGGGCTGGGGGGTAGGGACGGGGAGTAGTGAAGGGAGGAGGGAAATGGTCTGGGTGAGGCCGGGCCTGTGGCTGCCCCTGAGGACAATGGTCAGAGCTTCCTAGCTGCCGATATGGGCGGCCCAGTTAACAGGCCGGGGGTCCTACCCACCCCCACTCCCTATTTCTGACTGGAGTTTAACTGTAGAGCTGTGAAAAAGCTCCCTTTCTGCCAGGTGAAGAGCCCTAGAATTTTGCTCCCCCACCCCCATGCCTGGGGGAGGGGCCTGTGTTGCTAAAATTAGGAGAAATTCAAAGAAGGGCTCCCATGGCTTCCTGGGAAAGGCAGAAGCGGCCTGCCAGGTCGGAATGGCTTGGTGTAAGCTGTAAGCCTGTCCCCAGCTGTCTCTTCCACGGGCCCCTGGTGAGTGAGGTGCTCTGGTGAGGTTTTTGTGGATGGCACCTCACCCCCCCCACCACTCCCCACCCCACCGTGCTGCAGGGTTGAGGAGGCCTACAGTCACTGGTGTCTACAGAGAGTCCTGTTCCCAGCCCCTGCCCTTTCTGGCTGGGGTCCCTGCTCAGAAGTGGTGGGGGGGGTAGTGGGGACTTTGGAGAGCCCCCCTCCCAGAGTAGTGGCAGAAATCAGCAGATGGGATGTCTGTAGCTTCCCCCAGGAAGAGGGCTGAGAGGGGCTGAATGACTGAGACACTCTGCCTACCTCTGGCCAAGAGCAGCATGTGGGGAGACGCTCGGGGACATAGGAAACCGAAATACCTGGTGTTTGCTCTGGGGAGCCCAAGCATGAAGTTGCACTTGACTGTTGGTGCAGAGCAGCCGGGGCTGGGTGGAAGTTAAGAGCTTGGGCCTGTAGACTCCGGAGCCTAGAAATTCCAGCAGCTTGGACCTTGCAGTGAGTGTATTTTGGTCAAGTGATTTGAACTTGGGGCCTCAGTTTTCTCATCTGTAATCTAGAGAGAAGGGAAATGACTTAGCATCATTGTGAGAAGTAAGATATGGAGGCGAAGGCCCCGAGCCCCACCGATGAACCCACACACTGAGAAAGTGGCCTCACCACGGTTGGCCACAAAGACAGAGCCTGGGTCTGGCCGTCCCCCCCGACCGGCAGCCTCGGAACGGCTGAGGGTGGATTATGGAAGAAGCAGCTGGTTTCTCACCCAGTGTGCGGCGCCAAGCAGGGCGACCTGGGCTGCTCCCTTGTCCTCGCTTCATGCTGACACCCTGGCTTCTGGTTAGAATGAACCATTTACTTCTGATGCTCTCCGGGGTGTCGTTCCTAAGCATCGTGAAACACTCTGGTTTTGATGAAAATTGTCGGGTTCGTCCTTATTTTTTTCATTCTTCCTAGCTCAGGGCAAGGGGGGTGCTTTCGTCCTGTCGACGCTGCCCGTGGTCTGGGGAAGCCTGGGCGAGCCCCACTGGAAGTCCCTGGGACCAGGGGTTGTGGCTCGGAATCGGGGGTTCAGGAGGACAGCCCTCCCGACACCCCTGTCTTCTCTCAGCAGATGTGCACCCCCAGCAACACGCCAGCCACGCCGCCCAACTTCCCCGACGCCCTGGCCATGTTCTCCAAGCTCCGCGCCTCCGAGGGCCTGCAGAGCGCCAACAGCCCCATGACGGCCGTGGCCTGCTCGCCCCCTGCAAACTTCAGCCCCTTCTGGGCCTCGTCCCCGCCCAGCCACCAGGCCACCTGGATCCCCCCGTCGTCCCCAACGGCCCACAGCCTCCACCACCTCCACCGCCCACAGCCCGCGTGGCCCCCCGGAGCACAGCAAGGGGGCTCCCAGCAGAAAGCCATGGCCGCAGCGGACGGCCAGAGATGAGACTGGATGCCGCCGGGCGCTGAGCCGGAGCTGGGGGCAGTCCGGGGTCTTGGGGACACAGAAGGGCCAGGGCGGGGGGGTCCGGGGCGGGCATGGGTTTCCTGAAGATCGCACTGGAAGATTTTATAAAAGAATTTTTGGGGGCGGGGGTCCAGTAAACTTCCTGAGCCTCTCGGGTTCTTCAGGAGTTTCTCTTCGGGCAGGTTTTCTCTCTTTTTAATATATAACGATAATATATATGAATATATAAATGTAACTAATGTATGTGAGAACGGGGCTGGCTGGCTTAGGGTATTGGGGTCAGAGGGGAGGGGCCCTGGGGTCAGCACCCCTTCCTCCGCCCCGGTCCCACGGTAGGTGCTTCGAAGCCAGGCTGCAGGGTTCTTCTGGAATGGGAGAGAAGACCACACTGCTCCGTTCCCAGCAGTGGCTGTAGGAGGGGCTCCCGGAGGTGCCTGGTGGCCGAAGACATGGGAGCCTCTTTGTCAATACGAGGCATCCCCGCCCCCAGTTGGTGGCTGGGGTCAAAGGCCCAGGCTCTGCATGGGGCTTGCCTCTCCTGTGCCCAGGCCCAGAAGATTGCAGAGTAGAGAGCTTGCCTCTGGATTTAGTTCCCAAATCAATCATCTCACCAGGGTGAAATTTTAATTTAAAAGCTTAAAAAGAGACTTTTCTAACTTCCCTGGTTTGCAGTGCCTTTATTTGCCTTGGTAGGAAAAGCTCTCTCTTTGGGAAGGGGTTGGGGGCGGAGGGCAGGAGAGGGGACTGGCTCCGTTGCCTCGGGGCTGGTCTGGGTGTTTTGACAAGGGCTGGGGTGGGGGGGGCGTTGGTAGGACAGGTTGGGTCCAGTTGGGTGTGGGAAGCAGGAGAGAGGACGGGTCCTGACTTAGTTCCTGTGACCTGCTCTCCACCCTCCCGTGTGGCCCACTGCAAGCTCGCCCTCAGCGCTCAGCCCTGGAGTCTTCGTCTCCAGTGAGGGTGGGCAGTGGGCACGCTCCCCCTCTCAGCTGGGTCCGTCTCTGCTATTCCTGCCCTTGGCCTCCTGCGCGGTAGCATGTCCCTGTGTGCATGTTGTGTGGCCGTGACCCAAAGGTCAACCAAGGCTGTCAGCCCCAGAGACCGGGTGAGCCCGGAGCCTCCAGGCATCAGATCTCAGGGTGGGTGGCAGGCAAGTGAGGAGGAGCCTGTTCAGCTACCCCAGCCCCGGCTTCCTCTGGGGGCCCCTCGCCCCACACCACCCCTTCAACGTGTGCGCACACTCGGGTTCACGTCTCCCATGCCCGCCCCGGACCCCCCACCCTGGCCACTGCTGTAGCTCGGGACTTGGAGGCCTGGAGGTTTGGGCCCAAACTGAAGCGACACCTGAGAAGGGCCTCGCCCCGTGAGCCAGCCCGCCCGGCCCCGCTGCATGTGATCGCGCCCTCTGAGGCCGGGTTTGTCCTTTCGGTTTTGTTTCCTGGTTGGAAACCCCTGAGGCCCCTCCTGCCCTCACCCCAGCCCCTTCCCACCTGTGCTTTCCCAGGCTGGGAGGGGAAGCCCCCTTGGGGGCGTGGGCCCACCCCCGCAGCGGGCACAGCTTGGGGACAGTGAGCGGCACCCAGGTGCAGGGCTTGGGGGCTGCCCTGAGCTGCTCGGGGAATGTCACTCCTTGACCTTTTGTGGTTGTGAGGGTGGCCTGAGCGCAGGGGGCCGGCTGCCCCTCACCACGCCGGTGACGCTGGACTCTGGGCCCGGGACCTGCCATTTCTCGGGGAGGGTGAGCGCAGCAGGGGGCTGTGCGGGAGCGGACGAGCCCGAGCCTGGCGTGGGGAGCAAGCCTGTGTCCCCAGTTCGGGTTGCCCCTGGCCTCCCATCTAGCACTCTGTCGTTAGGTGAAGGTGAATGGGATCCAGGCAGATGGGGAGAGAAGGGGGAAGCCCCCTCCCGCAGGGAACACCTCTTACCCCATGACGCCCCCAGCAAACCCCACCCTTCTCTGCCCACATGGGATGGGGACTGGGGAGAAACCCTTTTCTGGGCTATTTCCCGCCACACTTCCTTTTCCTGTGTGATTCTGTCACCCTCCCTCACACCCTAAAGCAGGCCTCTTGTCCCAGACATCCCTTTCCCATGTCATGGGGTGGGTGGAGCCCCACTTTTGAAGAGGGAGCCGATGAAAACAGACTTGAAGACAGAAAACTGCTTCCGTGACTTCAGTGGCCTGGGGGTGGGGGCAGCTCTGCCTTGTCCCTGGGGCTTCGACTGGGGATGGGGGCTTGTCCCTTATAGGGGCTGCACCTGCCGGGGCCCAACCATGCTCGCTGTGCTCCTCTGTCCCCTCCCACCTGCCAAGACCTTTGGCACAAAGGAATTGGGGGGAGGGGACAGCAGTAAGCCCTCTTGCCAGTGAAGAAAGGCATATGAGTTGACTAGGCTGGAGCAGGACAAGGCAAGGCCTCCAAGGCTAGGAGCTTTTGCTCTATTTTGCGGGGTTGGGAGCAGGGAGACGGGTTATCCCTGGCAGCCCCTGCATCTGAGCCCTCCTGCCTCGGCAGCCAGTCAAGGGTAAGCTGCAGAGGACTGCAAAGAAGCCTTCCCAGGTGGCTGGGGGCACGGCTTTCCCTAGTCTCTGTGCCAGGAGCCAGGCCCGACCCTGAGCCAGCAGCGGGAGAGGAGCAGGAAGCTGCCACCCTCGCCTTTGCTCCATGGAGTGGCTTCCTCACAGACACCTATGTCCCAACCTTTCCAGAGGCCCCAGCGAGCGGGGCCACCATGTAGGCTAGCCTCCCCAACGGGAGGGCGGGGCCCGAGCCGGGGAAGGCGGCAGCCCACGGTCTGACCGAGGTCAGGACAGAGCCAGTAGGTGTGAGAGCAGGTCCCACGCCAGCCCGCCAGTCCCTGGAGCCAGGTGTCTGCCCGGCACTGACCCCGCCCCACCCTGGGCACACTACTTAGCCCCCCTGAAGACTCAGCACCCTCAGAGGATGGCTTGATCTGTTTTGGAGACCGTGGAATCATTTTTAGGCTACAAGCTAGACCTCCTCTCCAAGACAAGGTCTGTCCCCTGGACCTGGGGACGGTCTGGAGGGCCCCCAGCCTGCAGAGGCCCCTCCCTCCCACTGCGCCATCCTGAGCCAGGGCCAGAGAAAGCTCGCTGCCCAGCTGCTTCCTAAGCATTTATTTATAGCCCTGCTCAGTGAGCCGTGGTGGACCGAGGCCCCCGGGTGGGCTCCTCGAGCCCCTCCCCAGGAGGCACGTCCATGGGCATCTCCAGCCCCGCTGCCATCTCGCTGGCGCTGGGCAGGTGGGCCACGTTGGGCTGGGAGAGGCGCCCCTCGGAGGAGACCGGCCTGTCTGTCCGTTGACGAGAAGGAGCTGCGAGAGGGGTCAGGGGTCATAGGCAGGGTCAGATGGCTCTGCCGGGCTCCCCAGGCCCACCCAGCTTGCCCAAAGCCCAGGGAAGTCGGAGCAGCCCTGCCGGCCAGGCGGAGCAGGGAGCAGGGGACGCAATGCTGGTGAGGGGCCCCGCCCCGCGGCTGGGGTGCACCGTGCAAGTCCTCAGAGGAGCACCTGGCAAAGCTCCTTATCATCTGGCGAAAAACACACAAACCCTCTGTCGGGGCCAGGAGCTGCTCCTTTGGTAACCTTTCCTCGATGACGCAGGGACCATTTAGGCGACGTTCACGGAATAAGTGCGGGGACCTCCCCTAAGACCCCCTCTCCTGCTCCCACGGCATTTAAGCGCCCCTGGAGCAGACAGCGGGGTGCCAGCGAGAAGGGAGCTGAGTGCCTCCGAGGACATAGTTCTGCGGCCTCGCGGCCTGGCTCTGGGTCCCCCACGGGGCTCCCTAGCTGTGTGACCTTGGGCAGCACCTCCCCGCTCTGTGCCTCAGACTTCTCAGCTGTGAGTGAGGACAACAGGGGTCCCTACGACCTAACGGTGGTGTGGGGACTAAAGTTGGTTCCCACTTGTAAAATGTCAGCAGCGGTGGCTGCTGAGGAGCCCTCAGGGACAGCTAGGGGCCACGGCCACCACCATGGCCTCCTCCAGGCACTCACTGAGTGCTGGAACCGGAAGGGATGGCAAAGAGCGCCAGGGCTGGGGGTGGCCCTTGACCCCCCTGGAAGCGCCTGCAGAGGGCTGTGGGTACCAGCTTTTTACAGGAAGAAGGTCGGCAGTTTCATTAGACTCTCATGGGGGCCCCGACTCTAAGCAGCACTGACCCGGCTCCCCCTTTACTGACAATGAGGAAACTGAGGCTCCGAGAGGGGGAGACTTGCTTAGAGTTACTCAGAAGTGACCTGGCCGCCTGCCCCCGGCCAGTGTCCCTTTCTGGCCCCCACGTGGGGGCGAACCCTGGAGGCCCTTAGCGCTCTAACTTTCAGGCAGGATTTAGCCCCTCGGGGGAGAGCAGAGACTCTGGGGACCTTCCAGACCTGGGGGTCAGACAGAGGGGTTCTCGGGGCACAGGGCGAGTATGTGAGCACTCAGTCCGGTTAGCAGGGGAAGGACCTGGGCCCGAGGTGGTCTCGGGCTGTGGCCCTGCCCCTACTTCCTCTTCTGTAGAATGGGGATGGTGACAGTACCTATCCCACAGACCTGGAATACGTCCAGCACTCAGTGACCAGGAGTGTCCTCTCCTTCTTCCTCCCGTCCCATCCCCCAGCTCCCAGGCCCATCCTCTCTCCAGGGGCATATACCAGCCACAGGCAGGAAAGGGGCGAGGAGGAGAGGGGCCAGTGCCGAGGCCACCCAGGAGGACACTCCCCCCGGAGGGAAGCTACCTGAGGTGTTGCCAGCCAGCATCTGAGCACTCTGAGGCCGTGAGGGCAGCTGGCTGCTGTCGCCCAGTGACTGCTGCCGGTGCGCGTGGGACCGGGGTGGCTTGACCTTGTGCTTGCTGACCCCTGAGTCTGACGGGGAAAGGGGAGAGCAGGGTCGGCTCTGAGACACCACGTGAAGGCTCCGTGGGGACCCACGGGGGTGGGGAGAGGGCTGCAGGGCTGCTGGTCACGGCCAGCCTCAGCCGGGGGCCTTCTCAGTCTGAATTCATTGACGTGCCCTTTATAAGCACCCCATTCATTCATGTGTCCATCTGTCTGTCCACACCCCCACATACACGCACACTCAGATGTCCTCCGAGGACCCCCACATCAGCCCTGCGCCACGTGCTGGGTGGGTTCTGACCCTGGGTTTACAGCTCAGAGTGGAAAGGCGCACACATAGCTGGAGGGCCCGGTGGGGAGTGAGAAGCAGCAGGCTGAAGGGATGGCGGCCTGGAGTGGGCTTCAGGGGACCGGGACATTTGCCGAGTGTTCAGGGCCTCAGGAGGGGGTAGGACTTGGGCGTGGCGAGCTGGGGACAGAGGCTGAGGCGGGAAAGCCAGCAGTGGAAGCACAAGGATGAAGGCTGGAGGGAGAAGACGGGGCTGCTACTGGACTGTCACCGCCTGCGCGCAGTGACCTGGGGCTTCCGGAGGCCTGAAAGTTTGGAGTCAGGGAGGTAGAGAAGAAGGCAGCCGGGGTCCAGTGGCCCCCAAGAAGTGTCTGGCCTTCCAGGAGTGGGACAGATCCTCTGGGACCCGAGTGAGGAGCCTGCGGGGTGGCTGGGCCACCTGGATACTCACTGTCTCGGTTTGGGATGCCTGGCAGCCTTGTATCCATCCGTCCCTTGTAAATATGTCCGTCTAGGCCCAAGATATCCACCTCGTCGTGCTGTGGAGGCGGGCGGGTAATCTGTGACCATGTGGCACCCACAGCTTGACCCCACTCCTGCCTCCACACAGAGCGCTGTCCTCTTGCGACCCCGGCACCAGATGGTGCTCGGCACCCGCCCAGGGGTTCTGGGTGGAGGGAGGTGGAGGGGCTGCCGTTCTGAGGCCTATGGGGCGGTGGCACCAGGTGGACAGTGGCCAGGTGGGCGTTCTTCATCCCAGCAAGGCTGAGAGCCCGAGGCTTTCACACTGCCCAGGGCAGAGGGTTGGATGAGGGGCCCTCGGGTGGCTTCTCCTGAGTGACTGGAGAACCTGGGGTCCTGGTCCTGTCAGGGCCCTCCCCGCCTGGTGGCCCAGAGGCAGCACCCCGACCTTCATGGCGATCTGGATCTCCTCGCTGGGGTACAGGCCCTGTGGCAGGTGCTGCAGGCGGGTGCGGCGGTAGGGATAGGTGAGGGTGTGGCTGCCCCCGCAGCGCCGAGGCACGGTCGAGTACGTGTAGTCGGCCATATCTGGCACCCTGTGACGAAGACAGTGAGCACTGGGGACAGGTGTGACCTGAGACACACCTACAGTGGGGGCTGGCCAGAGGGCGTGGGGGCGGCTGTCTTCAGGGGTCTCTGGGAGCCAGGGCAGGAGCAAGGGGCAGAGCAGGTGCGTGCGTGACCAAAGCAACCTGGCCTGCTGTCCTGGAGACCGCACACTCACGCTCTCTGGAACGCACACTCACACTCACACTCACACTCACACTCACCCCCGCCCCCATCAGGGCTTTCCCCGCAGCGGGGGTGGGCAACGCTGAGTCCGGCCAGGGGCCCAGTGCGTGCACCCTGCCGCCCATCCTACCGTTTGTAGCAGGGGGAGCTGAGGCACTGGGCCTGCAGCAGCTCGCGGATCATCTGGCTGCTGGCCTTGACCGAGCCCCCGAAGTGGATCTGCACCTTCTCGATGTCCATCAGCATCTTGGAGTGCATGGTGCGCAGGCGGCCCACGCTCCGTTCCATCAGCGCCAGGTCCCCCCGCGGGCCGGCGGGGCCCCCCAGCTTTAGGCTGCGGACACAGGCAAGTGGGGGTGAGGGAGCCGCACCACCCCGAGCCCACGCCAGGGCAGAGCCCCAGCCCACAGCGCCCCTCCAGCCACCCATTTCCGCAGGACCCTATGTGGGCGGCAGCCCTCTCCAGTCCCCGAGGGACCGCGGCTGGACTTGCCAGGGGAGGGTGCCTGAGGCGAGACAGCGCAGGAAAGCCCCCCAGAGGGCAGCCCTGCTTCTTCAGCTAACCCGGGGTGGTGGTGCTGGCCTCTCCCTATCCCCACACGCCAGGCCCCGCATGCCTGGAACCCCCAGGGCTCCAAGGTACGGCTTGAAAACCATCCTTCCCATTGGACCCCCATCCTGAGGAGGTGGGAAGGCTGCAGGGAGGCGGGCAGGGCCCGAGGGAGCATGAAACAGCGCCCACACTCATCCCCCCACATTCGCCGAGTGATGCCCCCCAAGCCGGGGCTGCTGGGACAGCCGAAGGACCTGGGGGTCTCAGGACGTAAGGAGGGACCGCCGGCAGGGGCCGGAAGGCAGGTGATTCCGAGTTCTCCCTCTTCCTCCTCCCTCGCCCAGCCCCGGAAGAGCTGGGTGCCAGGTCAGACGTCGCCTGCTGGTCCCCCCTGTCCCCCGCCGTGAGGAGGAGCCCCGCCCCCCGGCCCTGGGCAGGGCTCCGCGGCCCGTACTTGCGGCTCTGCTGTCGGACCTGCTCCAGTTCGAAGATGGTGTAGGGGCGGGAGGAGCGGTGCCCGGGCAGGCACGGGCCCACAGGGGTCACGGGCAGGACTCTGGGCAGCGACAGAGGGAAGATGAGGGTCGACGTGCGAGAAAGCCCGTCGCCCAAACCTAGCACCTGCTCCCTGCGGGGCACCTGTCTGAGAGGTCTCCCCGCCCCGGGGCTGGGCGGAGGTCCGTGATGGAGGGGAGGAGGGGACACGAGCCGGAGGCAGGTCAGGAGTGGAGGGGATACAGTCCCACATGCCCACCCCCACCGCGGCCGCCAGCTGGGGTCACTCACTGTCCAGTCACAGGTGTCTCTAAGGGACGGTCACATGACAGGCAGTGGAAATGTGCCAAGAGCTGCCTGTGAGGAATGAGACGCATGGTGGTGAGCGCCCTGTCCCGGGGTGCAGAGTGGGAGAGATGGAGAACCCACCTCCAGGCTGGCTGGAAGCCCAGCTCAGCAGAGGGCAGGCCCGAGGCCGCCACAGGTTACTCCTGGCCCTGTCCCCCTCCCCCCGCCCCCCAACTCTCCAGCTCCCAGACACGCCCCTCATCGCTCATCCAGCACACACTCGGCACCTCTCCTAACAGGGACCCTGAGGGGTGCCCCACCTAATCCTCAAGGGCCCTCTGGTGGCCAATAATGAAAATCCTAGGATTGGAGCGGCCACGGGCCAGGTCCCCCAGGAGGGGTTTCAGCTCTGGGGGCTGTGGACCCCTCCCTGTCCCAGGGGCCTGTGGTAGCAGACCCACACCCAGAGAGCCTTCTCCTACTGTAACCTAACGAGGCTTGAGCTAGAAGGGCTTTCAAGCTCTAAAATTCAGCCACTCCTACTGTGGCACAGTCCCTGGCGGGATCAGCCATTTCCCTGGAATGTGCTGGGTGCTGGCAGGAGCTGTTCGTCTAGGGACCCCCAGCCCTCCCCCCACCCTTACTCTGAGAGCGAGCCGGCCTCCCCCGCCGCCCTCCCGGCCCCACCTCCGCATGGCGGCCGCCTCGTCCGCCTGGTAGAGGGGGGGGGGC
>NW_006436283.1:4168465-4169004 GCF_000325575.1 Pteropus alecto | reverse complement strand
GAGTAGGTCGGGGGTCCGCAGTGCCGGGAGAGGGCGGCGCTGTCCTGATCCGGGGAAGCCCGGAGCCTCTTTCTTGCCCCTCACCTTGTTGTCCATCTCCGTCAGGAGCCTGTCCAGAATCTTCTGCCAGTCCTGCTCCTGCCCACTCATCTTGGCCACCAGCTCCTGCATCATGTGGTTCAGCTGCTCCGTGGTGGCGTCGAACTGGACGCGGCTCACCTTGGCCGCCAGGGCGCTCTTGTCGGCTTTCTGTCAGCAGAGAGGACAGAGAGGACCATGGCGGGGCGGCCACCTCTGCGGCGTCCGCCCCGGCGCTGAGCCCACGCCCACACCCGCACAGGCTCCCCTGCACTCCTAGCCTTTCACGGGATGACCAGCGAGACTGCCGGGGACATCTCCCCCGGGCCTGGGCCTCACCACGTCGATCTCCATCTCCAGGTGCTCCCTGTTGGCCTTCTCCTTCTCAAGCTTCTGTAGACCCTGGTACAAGACCTGGGCGGCCGAGAGAGCAGAGAATAAAGAGCAAGAAGCTGAACTCT
>NW_006436283.1:4160948-4168285 GCF_000325575.1 Pteropus alecto | reverse complement strand
CGCCGGCCCCTCACATCGATGTCCTTCTGCTTCTGCCGGTGGTCCTCGATGAGGTTGCTGGTGGTGATGTTGAGCTTCTCGCAGTCACCCTGCACCTGCAGGATGGCGCTCTGGACGTGGCCCAGCAGCTCCTCGTCCTGCCGCGGGAGGGACACAGGCGGGCTCCCTGAGGCCACGGAGAAGCCCCGCCCACCGGGCGTGTTCCCGCCCCTTAGACACCGGCCGTTCTGGTCCCCCGGGGTTGCCTCTGCACCCCCCACCCGCAGTGGGGAAGCTCTGCTCTCCCTGCGCGTCCGCCCTAGGGGATGAGCTTCAGCCTCCCGCCTCCACGTGGACCAGCCTCGAGCGACCTAGTCGGCCCGTGGGGGTGATCAGTAGAGGTGATCCAGCCTCAGGAGTGGGGAGCTGCCCTAGGCCCCACGAGAGTCCATTTGTGGGCTACGGTCTCCCCGCCTGCCCTGGGATGAATTTGAATTCGCGGCCTCGTGGCTTCCCGTCCCACCCGCAGGCCTGCCCTCTGGAGGGGCCTGAGGAAGGGGTCTGGAACCCTGGCGTGAGAGAGCAGACAATTCCTAAAGCTATGCCAGTGTCCCCAAAGCATGTGAATGGCGCTGTCCTGCTCCTCAGCCAGCTGTGTTGCCCCAGCCCCTGGAGCCAGCTCTAGCCCATGGTCCCTCCGTGGGCATCCCTTGCTGTGACCCTACGGACTTTCTTTGGGTCACTAACAGGCTCCACCCATGGAAAACTGGCCCTCAGGCTTAGGTACCATGCCCCTGGGGACTCCATGCTGTGGCTCTCCCCAGGGGGCCGTGTGTGGCCGCAGCGGGAGCGGGGCTGGCAGGAATCACCTGGCTCTGGAGCTTGGCTTTCTTGGAGGGCCGGGAGGCAGCCAGGTTGTTGACCATGTCCTGGAGCTGCTCATAGCGCTGTACCAGCGTGCTGACCTGATGGCTCACGTCCAGGCTGCAGGCTGGGCACGTGGCCTGAGGGTCAATCTGGCCAGGTGTCAGGGTCATCAGGGTCTTCTCAGGGGCCATGCTCATGGACAGCAGCGTGGACGATGAGGCCAGCATGCTCTCGATGATCGTCCTGAGCTTGTCCAACTGGGTGTGGGCGAGAAAGCCAGCGCAGGGCAGTGAGCAACGCACGGCCGCGTTCCGTCCACGCCCGCACCTTCAGTGCCTTACAGAGGATGTGGCACTTAGGAGGTGCTTGACGCCTGTCCGTCACATCCTGACGGGAGCTCCCAGGGAGTGCGGCATGAACGCTGAATAAAGCCCCTTGCAGGAGGGAGGGTTTTGGACCTTTGTCCAGCCAGCCCATTGGTGCAGTGTGGGGGGTTAGGTCCTCCACTTAAATCCTGGAGTGGTGATAGCTGCCAGTCAGCACATGGACTCTTAGAGGTCCCTGATGACACGCAGGCACCACTCAATGCCCTGGGGACGTGAAGGGGCAGGCTCATACATGCTCTGTCCCCATCTAGCATGTAAATAACTAACAGTCAAAGAAGATAGTAAATGCTGCCACCACTCCAGGGGGTAGGTCAGGGTCTGGGCGAGAACAAGCTCCCTGTTCTTTTCTGTTGCCCAAGGTCCCAGTTTGTCCCTACAAATGATTGGTCCCAGACAGGCTGCTGATTCAAGGTCTACCAGTCCCTAGACTGGCCAAAGACTTGTGCCGTGTTGCCTGGCTCATGGAGAGGTGCTAGGCCAACCCAGTCCCCCTCTCTCGAAAGTACGTGACATTGCGGGGCCTGGGGTAGCCATTTTGGACCCTGAGTGGGAAGATAAGAAAGCCGAATGAAGAGTAGAATAGACGGATATGAGGGTACTTGAGAGAGGCGGGTAAGGAACGAGAAAGAGGCACAGATACACCCAAAACAGACACAGAAAGGCAGACAGGGAGTGGCCCGGACCAGACTGTCCCCTGGGCCTGGAAGTTTCTCCAGCTCCTGTGTATGGACGGACCTTCAATCAAGCTCCCCTTTTCCTGAGCTCAGTGTGACTCTGTTACTTGCAACCAGACGAGCCTACACTCTTCTGAAGGGGCCAGAAGAGCCAAAAGAGCCTGTCAGAAGACCTTGGATCAAGGGGGTGGGCTAATTCTCTCTAGAAGACAGGAAGACCCTCCCCGAACCACAGGCATTTCCGTGGCGTCAGGAAGGGTAAGGAGCAGTGTGCTCGGAAAAGGCAGAGGCCCGGGCAGCTTCGACTGAAGAGTCGGGGGCACAGAAGGCGATTTCTTGAAGATGCTGGTCCAGGAGGCCACACTGCCCAGCAGAGAGGGGACCCTCTCCCAAGTGTGGCGCCAGGGGAGCCCCAGAGGTCGCCAAGCTCAGACGTGAGCTTTGGAATGACAGGTGACTCTCACACACAGCAATCGGCTCTGGGTCATAAGATGGTCACACCACTGTCCCAGCAGACTTGGGAGTGGCCCAGAATGGGGCCTCTGGCACCAAGGGGCTCCCAACATGAGCCCCCTTGGCTAAGACGCTTTTCCCGTCTGATCCTTGTGTGAGCACCCAGAGGCCTGTTTCCGGTCCAGACACTTCTCACTGGGGACATTCTGGGGTGACCAGAGATGGTATCACCCAGGATTTAAAGGCAGACACTTTCAAGAGAGTAAAAAGACAACCCACACAGAATGGGAGAAAAGATTCGCGAATCGCATATCAAATAAGAACCTGGTATGCAGAACACACAAGGAACTTTCAGAGCTCGAGAAAAACACAAATGACTCAATTTTTAAATGGGCAAAAGACCAGAATTGACATCTTTCCAAAGAAGTTATACAAGTGGCCAATTATCACATGAGAAGATGTTCATTCGTCATTAGGGAAATGCAAACCAAAACCACAGTGAGATGCCACTTCACACCCATTAGTATAGCTATCACTGTGTTTTAAATAAAAGGAAAATAACAAGTGTTGGTGAGGATGTGGAGAAATCACCCCTCGTGGGTTGCTGGTGGGGGTGTAAAACGGTGCAGCTCCTCGGAGTTTGGCAGTCGCTCAAATCCTTGACGATAGAGTTTCTGTATGACCCAGCAATTCCGCTCGTAGGCGTATAACCGAGAGAAATGATGACACGTGTCCACACAAACGCTGTTACAGGTACGCTCACAGCACCATTATTATAACGGCCAAAAGGGAGAGACGACCCAAATGCCCTTCGGCTGAGCTGTGACATGCAATGTTTTCTGGCCATGATGATGAATGAAATCCAAGCTACAACATGAATGCTCCCTGAAAACATGCGAAAACATGTGAAAGAGACCAGACACGCAAGGCCACGCGTGGTCCAACTCCACATACGTGAAATGTCTAGCGTGGGCGAATCCACAGAGACAGAGCGGACTGGCAGCTGCCAGGGGCTGGGGGGCGGGGCAGAGGGGGAGTGAATGCTAACGGGTGCAGGGTTTCTTTCAGGGGAGATGAAATGTTTTGGAATTTGATCGTGGCGCTGGCTGCGCAACTTGGTAAATGCACTGAAGTGTTCACTTTAAAAGCGTGAGTTTTGGGATATGCAAATTATGTAATTTTTAAAAATGGGGGAAGAAAGACTTAATGGTGGGTGGACATGGACCTGTGCCCTCGAAGCCGGTTTTGGGTCAGGAGAGGCTGAGCCCTAGATACAGTCACCTCCTGAAACACACACACACGGGAGGGGGCCTAAGGAGGGACTGATGAGTGGTGGCAGAGCTGCCCCCATGGTGCCCACAACCGACTCTGAGAACGGCCCAGGTCCCTGCTCTGCAAAGTGTGGAAGCCTCACCTGATCCTGCAGGTAGATGGAGGCTTCGGAGACCGAGTGCTCCATGCTGATCTTGCCTCGCTCTTGGCTGTCCCTCAGCTCAGCCAGCTCCTTCTCTATGTCAGCCACAGTGACTCTGTGAGCACGAGACACGGCCTGGCTCCACCACCAGCCCAGGGGCCCGGGCCCCCAGTGCTGCGCTTCCAGCCATTGGGGACCGGAGGAGGAGGGACCAGGGCTTCCCCCCACCCCAGCAGGCTCTACCTACGGAGCTCAACGCCCTGCCTGTCCCAGAGGTGGGCGCTCTGCGCGCATCTAGCAGGTGAGACCTGGTGCCACAAAGAGAGGGCTCTGAGGGGGCTCTATAGCAAGCGTTGTCCTTAGGCCTCCAAGAGGGGACAAAGTCTAAGAAGCTTTTTTTCTTTGGCTCTTCCAAGCCCTGATGCAGAGCTGTTGTGAGAACCTGGGCAACTTCCACCAGGAACTTGAACGAGCTACGGGCAACCAGGTCGAAGACAGCAGTCAGGTCCGCCTACGGGTGAACCGAGGGCTCCCATCGCCTCCTTGACTGAGGGTATGTGACAGCGGGGCGGGGTGTTCACCTGAGGATACCCAGCTGCAGGCCCAGCTGGCTGGCTTTCGTCTCCTTTCCCAACTCCAGATGCTTCTCGTTGTCCAGGATCTTTTGCATCTTGTCCGGCAACAAACACAATAAAAGGGGAGGGTCAGGCAGGTTGGAATCCTCCGTTTCTGAAGGTGCCTCTGCAGCCCGAGGAGCCCCTCGCCCATTCCCTAATCCTGATCCAACCCTCTCACAAAAGCCAAGGTCCCTTCCCGAAATCTGTCTGTGCATCACATGAACGTAGATGGCTGGCATTAAGAGCGCAACAGAAGAGCCAGCAGCCCCTAGCCATGACCGCTGGCCCGGGACAGTCCCACACGCAGCTCCAAGGCGGCTCTGGTGACAGCGGCTTTAACTGGAAACGGCCACATGTAACGAATGAAAGGAACACAGGCCACCTTGTTGACTCAGTTGAATCGTAACAGCTTTGGGCTGTCGGGTTTTCAATTGGAAAAGGAACAGAAGGTCCCTCTCCTACCTGATGGGATTTTGAAGACCTAGTGAGATGACACGATAAGGGAAAGGACAGATGAGAGGATCGTGCTCAGAGGCAGAGCAGACAGACCCTCCCTTACTTACTTTTGCTTTTTCCCGCTGAATTTCTTTGGTCAAGGTCTTTAAGGTCTTCAGCTGTTCCAGCAGGTCCGGTGGTATGGTCTTCTGGACTGTGGTCAATGAAGGCCATGGAAGTCAGCAGGGTTAGGCCCTAATCCCCATTCCCCTGGCCCCCACCGTGAAGCTACCCCAGAGACCAAGAGGACGGGGCGGGGCACAGGAAGAGGCGCACCCTCTGTCCCTACAAAACCCACCTGACACTGAATACCCTAAAGAGCTCTGGGGCCGCTGGCCCATAATTCCCATCTCGTTCTCTTCCCTCCCCGCCGGCCCTCACATTCCCCCAGCTGCTACCCAGAGAGTCTGGCTCAGGCGTCAGAACCGGCCTCATTCCTCTCCCGAGGCTCCTTCACTGCTACGGGTTTAATTCCATCTTTTGGACCCTGGAGGCTCCAGGAGAACCCAGAATGGCTAAGAACGGACATGCTATTTTCAGGAACTCAGGAAGGAGACCAACCGCCAGGTGCCGAGGCCACGGGGCGAGGAGGATGAAACCAACTCAGAACGAGGAGAGCGGGCTCTCCTCCACGCAGAGCGGCACTCACTCATCAGCGACAACAGGAACTGGATCTTCTCCAAGTCGGTCTGGCCGGATTTCTCCTCATCCAGTTCCTTCATCTTGTCTTTTAGCTCCACGTACAGGCCGATCAGCTCTCCCATCAGCCGGAACGTCTCCACTGCTATGGGGAAGCTCGGAGCCACTCTGTCCAGGGAATCTTTCCTCTCTCTCTGGAAATCACTCTTTTCTAGTGAGTCTCGGTCGACATCATCCGCACTCGTGGCAAAGGTGGCATCTTGGCTTGCGGGAGTTTGAATAGAAATCCCAAGTTGCTTTGGACCCAGACCTACCTGGACATGTTGATCTACACCTTGATACCCTGGGCCACGAGGGCCAGGATACACGAGGCCACGGGAGTCTGGGACAGAGCGTGCACGGTCACGCTGGCCTGCACTTGGTTGTACCTGGTCACGCTGCTGTGGGCTAGGTGATACCAAATGCTCTTGATCTGGGCCTGCAGATCCCACATCTGTGCTTAATGGTGTCGAGCCATGCTGGTCTGTGCCAGGAGGCATCAAACCTTGTCGATAGGTTTCTGTTGGTACCAAGCCCTCTTGATCTATACCTGGTGATGTCGGACCTTGCGTGGCTAGGAGTGGTGACACCTGGCCATGTTGATCTCTGCCAGGAGGTACCGGACCTTGTTGATATGGGCGTGGTGATAGGAAACTTGCAGAATCCTGGTGGGATGTCGGAAAGCCATGAAGCTCTGTGCCTGATGGTGCCGAGCCTCGCTGATCTGCACCAGGATGCCTTAAGCCACGCCGATCAGTACCAGGCTTCATGAAATCATGTGTATATGCACCAGGTCGGACCAAACCACGTGGATAGGCTCCAGGCAGTACCAAACCACGTGGGTAGGCTCCAGGCTGTACCAAACCAGGAGGGTATACACCAGGCTGTACCAAACCAGGCGGATATGCACCAGGCTGTACCAAACCACGTGGATATGCACCAGGCTGTACCAAACCACGTGGATATGCACCAGGCTGTACCAAACCACGTGAGTATGCACTAGGCTGTACCAGACTATGGGGATACATACCAGGTTGAACAAAGCCAGGTTGAACAAAGCCACGTGGATCTGTACCAGGCTGTAACAAACCACGCTGATCCATTCCAGATTGTACAAAATCAAGCTGACTAGTATCAGGTTGGACCAAACCACGCTGATAAACACTAGGTTGGACCAAATCCCGTTGATCAATACCAGGTTGCACCAAACCAGACTGATCCATTACAGGCTGAACACCACCAGGATGAACTTCACCAGGCTGAACCAAATCACGCTGACCTGCATTAGGTTGGACTAAACTACGCTGACTGATTCCAGGTTGCACCAAACCAAGCTGATCCACTCCAGGCTGCACCAAACCAGGCTGACCAGTACCAGGTTGGACCAAACCACGCTGATCCACTCCAGGCTGCACCAAACCAGGCTGACCAGTACCAGGTTGGACCAAACCACGCTGACCCACTCCAGGCTGCACCAAACCTGGCTGACCTATACCAGGTTGCACTAAACCATGCTGATCCACTCCAGGCTGCACCAATCCAGGCTGAACTGCACCAGGTTGCACCAAACCACGTGGAGCCATTCCAGGCTGCACTAAACCAGGCTGGCCTGTACCAGGTTGGACCAAACCACGCTGAGCCATTCTAGGCTGTACTAAACCAGGCTGAACTGCACCAGGTCGAACCAAACCACGCGGCGCCATTCCAGGCTGTACTAAACCAGGCTGAACTGCACCAGGATGCACCAAACCACGCGGAGCCATTCCAGGCTGCA
>NW_006436283.1:4151571-4160905 GCF_000325575.1 Pteropus alecto | reverse complement strand
TGAACTGCCCCAGGATGCACCAAACCACGCGGAGCCATTCCAGGCTGCAACAAACCAGGCTGAACTGCACCAGGTTGCATCAAACCACGCTGATCTACTCCAGGCTGCACTAAACCAGGCTGAAGTGCACCAGGTTGCAGGAAACCACGCTGATCCACTCTAGGTTGGACTAAACCACCCAGACCCATATCAGGCTGCACCAAACCACGCTGATGCACGCCAGGCTGCACCAAACCGGGCTGAACTGCTCCAGCCTGGACCAAACCACGCTGATAGACTCCAGGCTGCACCAACCCAGGCTGAACGGCACCAGGTTGCACCAAAGCACGCTGATCCACTCCAGCCTGCACTAAACCAGGCTGAAGTGCACCAGGTTGCAGGAAACCACGCTGATCCCCTCCAGGCTGCCCCAAACCAGGCTGAACTAAACCAGGTAGCACCAAACCACGCTGATGCACGCCAGGCTGCACCAAACCAGGCTGAACTGCTCCAGCCTGGACCAAACCACGCTGATAGACTCCAGGCTGCACCAAACCAGGCTGAACGGCACCAGGTTGCACCAAACCACGCTGATCCACTCCAGCCTGCACTAAACCAGGCTGAAGTGCACCAGGTTGCAGGAAACCACGCTGATCCCCTCCAGGCTGCCCCAAACCAGGCTGAACTAAACCAGGTAGCACCAAACCACGCTGATGCACGCCAGGCTGCACCAAACCGGGCTGAACTGCTCCAGCCTGGACCAAACCACGCTGATAGACTCCAGGCTGCACCAACCCAGGCTGAACGGCACCAGGTTGCACCAAAGCACGCTGATCCACTCCAGCCTGCACTAAACCAGGCTGAAGTGCACCAGGTTGCAGGAAACCACGCTGATCCCCTCCAGGCTGCCCCAAACCAGGCTGAACTAAACCAGGTAGCACCAAACCACGCTGATGCACGCCAGGCTGCACCAAACCGGGCTGAACTGCTCCAGCCTGGACCAAACCACGCTGATAGACTCCAGGCTGCACCAACCCAGGCTGAACGGCACCAGGTTGCACCAAAGCACGCTGATCCACTCCAGCCTGCACTAAACCAGGCTGAAGTGCACCAGGTTGCAGGAAACCACGCTGATCCCCTCCAGGCTGCCCCAAACCAGGCTGAACTAAACCAGGTAGCACCAAACCACGCTGATGCACGCCAGGCTGCACCAAACCGGGCTGAACTGCTCCAGCCTGGACCAAACCACGCTGATAGACTCCAGGCTGCACCAACCCAGGCTGAACGGCACCAGGTTGCACCAAAGCACGCTGATCCACTCCAGCCTGCACTAAACCAGGCTGAAGTGCACCAGGTTGCAGGAAACCACGCTGATCCCCTCCAGGCTGCCCCAAACCAGGCTGAACTAAACCAGGTAGCACCAAACCACGCTGATGCACGCCAGGCTGCACCAAACCGGGCTGAACTGCTCCAGCCTGGACCAAACCACGCTGATAGACTCCAGGCTGCACCAACCCAGGCTGAACGGCACCAGGTTGCACCAAAGCACGCTGATCCACTCCAGCCTGCACTAAACCAGGCTGAAGTGCACCAGGTTGCAGGAAACCACGCTGATCCCCTCCAGGCTGCCCCAAACCAGGCTGAACTAAACCAGGTAGCACCAAACCACGCTGATGCACGCCAGGCTGCACCAAACCGGGCTGAACTGCTCCAGCCTGGACCAAACCACGCTGATAGACTCCAGGCTGCACCAACCCAGGCTGAACGGCACCAGGTTGCACCAAAGCACGCTGATCCACTCCAGCCTGCACTAAACCAGGCTGAAGTGCACCAGGTTGCAGGAAACCACGCTGATCCCCTCCAGGCTGCCCCAAACCAGGCTGAACTAAACCAGGTAGCACCAAACCACGCTGATGCACGCCAGGCTGCACCAAACCGGGCTGAACTGCTCCAGCCTGGACCAAACCACGCTGATAGACTCCAGGCTGCACCAACCCAGGCTGAACGGCACCAGGTTGCACCAAAGCACGCTGATCCACTCCAGCCTGCACTAAACCAGGCTGAAGTGCACCAGGTTGCAGGAAACCACGCTGATCCCCTCCAGGCTGCCCCAAACCAGGCTGAACTAAACCAGGTAGCACCAAACCACGCTGATGCACGCCAGGCTGCACCAAACCGGGCTGAACTGCTCCAGCCTGGACCAAACCACGCTGATAGACTCCAGGCTGCACCAACCCAGGCTGAACGGCACCAGGTTGCACCAAAGCACGCTGATCCACTCCAGCCTGCACTAAACCAGGCTGAAGTGCACCAGGTTGCAGGAAACCACGCTGATCCCCTCCAGGCTGCCCCAAACCAGGCTGAACTAAACCAGGTAGCACCAAACCACGCTGATGCACGCCAGGCTGCACCAAACCGGGCTGAACTGCTCCAGCCTGGACCAAACCACGCTGATAGACTCCAGGCTGCACCAACCCAGGCTGAACGGCACCAGGTTGCACCAAAGCACGCTGATCCACTCCAGCCTGCACTAAACCAGGCTGAAGTGCACCAGGTTGCAGGAAACCACGCTGATCCCCTCCAGGCTGCCCCAAACCAGGCTGAACTAAACCAGGTAGCACCAAACCACGCTGATGCACGCCAGGCTGCACCAAACCGGGCTGAACTGCTCCAGCCTGGACCAAACCACGCTGATAGACTCCAGGCTGCACCAAACCGGGCTGAACTGCTCCAGCCTGGACCAAACCACGCTGATCCACTCCAGGCTGCACCAAACCAGGCTGAACTGCACCAGGTTGTACCAAACCTCGCTGATCCACTCCAGGCTGCACCAAACCAGGCTGTACTGCACCAGGTTGTACCAAACCTCGCTGATCCACTCCAGGTTGCACCAAACCAGGCTGTACTGCACCAGGTTGCACCAAACCACGCTGATCCACTCCAGGCTGCACCAAACCAGGCTGGCCTGCACCAGGTTGTACCAAACCATGCTGATCCACTCCAGGCTGCACCAAACCAGGCTGGCCTGCACCAAGTTGGACTAAACCACGCTGATCCATTCCAGGCTGCACCAAACCGGGCTGGCCTGTCCCCAGTTGGACTAAACCAGGCTGACCTATGCCAGGTTGGACTAAACCAGGCTGATCCACTCCAGGCTGACCCGCACCAGGCCTTGTTAAACCACGCTGATCTACTGCAGGTTGCACCAAACCAGGCTGACCTGCTCCAGGTTGCACAAAACCAGGGTGACCTGTGCCAGGCTGGACAAGGGAAGGTTGGTCTGTACCAGGCTGAGGCATATCAAGCTGACCTGTGCCTGGATGGGCCACATCACGCTGCTCTGTGCCCAGTTGTACTAAGCCAGATGTTTCCAAGCTGGGCTGTATAAAAGCTTGCTGGTCTGTAGCAACCTGCATCAAATCAGGTGATACCGAAACTTGCTGATAGGTAAGAGGTGGAACCAATCCATGTTGACTCATGCCAGGCAGTACCAATCCCTGTTGATCCATGCCAAATGTTGCATGTCCATACTGATCTATGCCAACGGGTGCCAATCCATGCTGATCCATGCCGAGTGGTCCCACACCTCTCTCATCCATGCCAGGCCACTCCATACCACGTTGGTCTATGCCAGGAAATCTTACCCCATGTTGATACGTGCTAAGTGGAACCATACCAGGCTGATCCGTTCTAGGTATTTCTAATCCTTGCCAATCTGTGCCAGGTACTAATGCTGGCACCAGACCATGCTGACCCGTGTCAGGTACTACCAATCCTTGCTCATCCATTCCTGGTGGCAACATACTAAGCTGACTTGTGCTGAGGGGGACTAAGCCACGTGGGTAAGTGCTAGGATGTGGCAATGGAAATTGATCCACGTCAGGTGACCCTAATCTATACTGATCTGGCCTTGTATAGAGTAGACCCGGGCCACTGTACACTCCACCATATGAATCTGGGGACACATGAGGATGTCCATCTCTGGCCGAGGGTAAGTCCTGTTGAACGGGGCCGGGGTGTGCATCTTGTTCATCTCTTTTTGGATATGCTAAGCCGTGTTGCTCTCTAGGCCTGTGAAGATCAGAATCCCTTCTGAATTGGGACATGGGGAAGTGATGGGTTCTTGCCAGGCCAGCTTCATCACGGACCCTCGGGTGCTGTTCTCGACCAGGAAACCCGGTAGCAGGGGTAACTCTGCTTCGTTCAGAGGGGTACCCTGATCCACCGGTTCCTGACGGGGTCTGACGTGGGCCCAAACCACCAGCAGAATCCGGAGCCTCGTCGATACCCAGGTGCTTGATGGAGGTCCCGCTCGACGTTATGGAAGTCTGCCTTTTGCGTTTAGGAAGTGCCACTGTGGACTCTGATCCCTGGTTGAAGGGGAAGAGAGAAATCAGTGACTACAA
Source organism: Pteropus alecto (assembly GCF_000325575.1). Lineage (NCBI taxonomy): Eukaryota > Metazoa > Chordata > Mammalia > Chiroptera > Pteropodidae > Pteropus > Pteropus alecto. The sequence goes on along the minus strand of NW_006436283.1, from coordinate 4,156,520 downwards.
GTGAAAAATACTCACTGTGAGGCTGAGAGGGGAGGAAACCTGCGGCGGCCGAGCGGGAAGGGCCCTCGGGGAAGAATCCTCTCTGGTCCCCAAAGCCGAGCCGGACACAAAGACAGACTGTAACGTTCTCGAAGGGCAGGTCTCCAGATTTTTGAGAATGTTCTCATTTGCAAATGGCGCAATATATAACTTCCCTCATCAATTACAGAGGGAGCACGGCAAAATACCGGTGATGCACACTCGCTCTCGCCGAGTCTACAGATAAAGAACCTGAGGAATTTATTAAGTTTAAAATGTAAAGTCTGCCCCATCACTGGCCCCTTGCTGATGGTAGGAGTGTACACTGCGGGGCAGCCAAAGCATGTATTTAAAATATAAATGCACGAAGCCTCAGACCCAGAAATCCCATAGACAGGCACTTTCCCTATGGACTCTCACAAAAAAGATGCTGAGAGAGACGTACAAACACAGTCTATAGTGTCGTTTATAAAAATGGATTACCGATAAGGGACTGACATATTTATGGCACGCCCATACAGGAGAATACTAAAAATCTGTTTGAAATACATGATGGACTATTTCTATTTCCAGCCCAAGTGGGGTAACAGGGGCGGGATTTACCGTGTCTGTAACGACCACACACCAAAACCAAAACCCAGCGACGAGACACTGGATATCGGCTAATGAAGCTCAGCAGGCGCTGGAAGATGGAGAGGCAGACTCTGCGAACCCCGGTGTTGCCTCGGTTTCTGGCTTCAATAGAGTTTGTAGGCTATCGTGTGGGGAGGGGGACCGAAGAGGGGCCCCGCAGGCTCCCCGAGTGGAGGGGCCAAAGCTCAGCATCGGGGAGACGGAGGCAATGTGGGCGCACAGGCTGGAGCAGAAGAAGCGCAGAGGGTCCCCCTCGGGCGTCAGCACCGAAGCGACCAGCACGCACACGCGAGGAAACTGCCTGAGGTTGGGAGCAGTGCCTGGTTCCACCGGCCAGTTTGGGAAAAAAACTCATAATTCGGGGGGCTGAGTCCTCAGAAGGGTACTGCCTCAGGAGTGGGAAATAATCAGCTCCACGCTGAACACCGCTAGGGACCCACTAAGAAAATAACTCAAAAAATATCCGGTAAGAGAAACAGCAGAGGAATTAAAATTATTTAGCCCAAAAGAAGACGATGCCAGAGGAATGAAGGACCAGAAAAGACTTGAGACGTGTGGAAAACACGGCAAAGTGGAAGATGTAAACCCCACTTTATCAGTAACTAAGCGCTCCGATCCGAAGGCGAAGGTTGGCAGGCGGGTTTAAGAACATGGCCCGGGGGGTCCACAGCTGCCACCTGGAGGTGCGTGAGGCTCCATCCATGGGCCAGGTGGCCGTGGCCAGGGAAGGCACAGGGGCAAGTGCCAGCGTGCAGGGCGGTGCTGGCCCAGGACATTTGCTCCACGACGAGGAAGACGGGGAGACGCCCGCAGCCAAGCCCTGCGCCTTTGGCTGTGTCGCCCGCCACCCGGGCTGTTGTTCTCGGACAAAGTCACGAACAGAACAACTCCGAGCGCCTTGGGGAAGCCGGAGAAGCCAGACACGACGACGCATCGCGGGCTGCCGTACATGCGGAGAAGAGGCCAGCGTTCCAGAAGAGGTGGCTTCGCGTCGAGAAGCCTGCGCGACGAGAAGAGCTGATCTGCGGTCTCCTCGGAGGAGGAGCTGCCAAACCGGGTAATCGCAGACGTGGCCGTGACACTAGGTAGGTTTTCCTAGGAAGGGAAGAGGTGCCCGCCATAGCACAACGACGCTGTACGCTGCCGGAAAAAGGGACCGCAACTGAAGGGAAAACATCACGCGACTTCTTTTTTTGAAACTGGCCCTGTTCTTCCCGCAGAAGAGAAGGGCGCTTAAATTAAATGGCAGAACGGCATACTAGCTCGCATGGCTCGCTTGCCGAACAGGCTCTTCCAACAGCTAAACTCAAAGAAGTCGTGGCAGAATCTGATGTTATCCTCACGGAAGGATGTGAGATGAGGGTGTCTCGGCTAGCTCCCACAACACACGCGGTCTCCCTGCGTGCATTTTTATTTTTTTTTAGATTAAAAGAAAAAAATCTCAAAGCTAAAATTTGAAGACTAACTCCCTACTTTTCCAAAGTGAATTTTGTAGTTTATGTTATCACAAAGTTGGGGGGTTTGGGTCAGTTGCCTACTGATGTTTGAGTTGTTTTGTCTTTTTTTTTTTTTTGAGATATAATTAATCAAACAGCTGTCACAGAGTTTTTGAAGAGTCTTTATACACTGGGAAAGTTTGCAGAAGTTTAGAATGAAGTTTTACGAAATAGCGAAATAATGTTCACAACTTTAAGTATCACCCTCGCTGGAGAGGCCAAACGGCCCGCCCAGAACCCCCGCTCTGGGACCACTCCTGGCGATGCCCCCAAACCATTCAACGAGGACCCCGGTTAAGTGTCCTGTCTCTATTCGCCGCTGTGGCATAAGAACTGACAAACACAGCCACAGAAAAAACAACGCGAGTTTACCATCGCGGTTTCTGCGGGTCACGCCTCGGCAGGGCTCTGTCTGCATCAGGGCCCCGCAGCCCGCAGCCCGGGCCACACTGGGGCCCCTTCCGGGCCCCTTCGGGGTGCTGCCAGAACTCGGTTCCTCACAGTGGCAGGACCAAGGCCCCGTCTTCTGCTGGCTGTTGGCCCAGGCTCACGCTCAGCTCCGAGAGGCCACTCTCAGTCCTGGCTACCTGGTCCTCTCCATGTAGAGGCCAGCAGGAGACCCTTCACCTTCTTCAGGAGGGCTCACCCCATTAGGTCAGGGCCACTCAGAACGAGCTCCCCTTTGAATAACTCAAAATCGATTTATTGGCGACCTAATCATAGGCAACACATCCCATCACGTCCGCACGCTCCGTCCACACCGATGCAACCTGTGAACACCAGGGGGCGGAGTCTCGGCAGCCACCTGAGAGCAAGGCCCATCACCTGCGCCCCAGAAGGCCCCCGGGCCTTAAAGCCACCCACTGCGAACAAACCAGCGGAGAAAAGGGAAGACCTCCGAAGCGACACCCCACACGACCGCTCCAGAAGCAACTTCTGTGGACTCCGTGTCCAAGCTGTTGCCCGATGTGCAGAAACAATATCATAAAACAGCAGGAACAAAAATTCAGCTAAACGTGCAAGACCAGCCAATCATTCTCGAACTGCCTCAGCGGGGAAAAGATGATTGTGTCAGAAAGCTTCCTGTGGCTGCTGTTACAAGTTCCCACAAATTTAGTGGCTTACAAGGACGCACGTTTGTCATCTTACAGTTCGGGAGGTCACAATTCCAAAACCAGCTGCACTGGGCTGAAGCCACGGTGATGTCGAGACCGGTCCCTTCCGGAGGCTCTGAGAAGGGGAGGATCCACTTCTTCGTCTCTTTCAGCTTCTACTGGTGGTTGGCATTGCTTGGCTCGTGGCCATTTGCTCCAATCTCTGCTCCTGTGGTCACATCATGTTCTCTTCTGTGGCAGACGCTCCCTCTGCCTCCTCGTCACAGGGCCCACCCAGATCACCCGGGATAATCTCCGTAACTCATCACATCCACAGAGTCCTTTCTGCCACATAGGTTAACGCTCTCAGGTTCTGGGGATTAAGACATGGGTGTCTTTGGGGGCCATTCCTCAGCTACCCCAGTGACTAAAACCAGCTATGGTTTTACAGAACAACTCTTTGAAACCCGAGAAAAATAGACGTAACAGCTACAGAGATCAGAGTGGGGGCAGAACAGGGTCCTAGAGAAGTTGGCAGTTTGCATGCGTCATTTCTGGGGTGACAGGCATCAGAAACGATGCGTGCCAATGGCGCCCTCCTAACGTAAACCGTGCCTTAGACCCACCTTCTATATGTCTAAGTAACAGACAGGCCTCCTGCCTGTTGGGAAAACCTGGAGAACACGCCTCTGCTGCTTCGTCCCTTCGAGCCCGCACATCTAAGCCAAGAATTTTGAGTCAGAGACGCCAGTCACGCTGTGTTAAGGCAACTGAACTCCCTACGCCTTCCAAGGTCATCGGCACCGCAGGACTTTCCAAGCAAAGCGTGCCTCGCGCCCTCTCTCTCACTTCGGCAAGCCCAAGGCGAGATCGTTTTAAGAGGCACCGTTATTTCGTGCTCCTGAACCAAAGGGAAAAGGCTGCCAGTTAATTACAAAATGCTGTCGACCCCGAGACATCTTGACTTCAGAGATGTCGCTATGTGGGGGGGAATGAGAATCTTGGAATCCACGGGATTATGTAGAGTCAAAATGCATTTCTTCCAAGCCCCGGAAGTGCCCGGAGACCGGATGAGCCCAGAGCTCCCTCGGGAACTGGCCGTCAGTCCTCGTGGCCTTCACCGAGCTGCCCTGCACACGACCTGCTACCTCTGTGACCTCAGGACATTGCCAAATTCTTATTTCTGTTTCCCTGGGGGACGTGCCATGACATCGGGACTTACACACGTAGCTCAGTTAGTTGAAGTCAGGTTCAGTCTTGCGAAGCTCCACTTCCTAAACCGCTCCGCCACCCCCCGAGGGGGCCCGAAGCAGAAAACATCCAAACGGTGATCGTGACCTAAACGGGTGATCACCTGCCTCTCTGTCCCTCCATGGAGGCCTCCAAATAAGAGTTGTAATTTTCGCTTTCTGCTATGTTTAGCCTGCAGGTCACTGTTTTCAAAGAGAAAATGTCCTTTACCCTGGACATGCTATGTCTGCAAGAGAACATCTGTGGCTCAAGGTCTGTGGACCCAGCCGAACGGTCACTGAAAAGTTCTTCCGCTGTGAAACGCCTGTCACAGGATCCACCTGGCACTCACAGTTCATTACCTTGCGTTTTCCTTCCTTAAGCAAGTTTTGACTGGAGAGCTGGGAGTGGTCTTTCTGGCTATGGTAAGCCTTCTATTTTTTCTCACCATTAGAAGTACAAGGAGGGGGAGGGGAGG
>NW_006436283.1:4147045-4151414 GCF_000325575.1 Pteropus alecto | reverse complement strand
AAGCGGGAGGAGGGAGAAGGGGCAGGAAAAGAAAACTAGTAGTTACCACCCATCTGCCAAAGTCCATAATTGACCTCAGAAACACCTAATTTTGAAATCCTGATTTCACGTTTCTGTTAAAGGGTCCCGCCAAGAACGTGAGACAAGTTGGTGTCCCGTGCGTTCCGTCTTCTCGGCCCGAGACGGTGAAAGTGTCGGCCGCTCTCCTCTGGTCTGCACGCAGGCTGACCCCGCCGTCCCCAGAGCCCCTTCTCCTGCTTCTCGAAAGGCTCTTAGTATTTACATCTGTTCTCAGTTGCTTCTGGAGTTGTCCGCGATTACGAGCAGCTGTCACAATGTGGACATTTTCTTCAAGTGTCGGGGCGGGGGGGGGGCCTACATCGATGCTCATTCTCAGGTTTTGCAGGCGGCTCCTGCAGGCACTCTGAGGAAACATGGGCTCGCTCAAGACACATGACAGCGACGTGTGTAAAAAAAAAAAAAAACCTTTGGTTTTGAAAAAAGCCAGCGATATGTAAATGTCTGGACACCATGTTGTACCCTCGAAACTAATATTGTACGTCAACTGTAATTGAAAAATAAAAAGACTGAAACGCAGAAAAAGCAGACGACACCTTTTTCTAGGCCACTCCTTCCGTTTGCAGACTCCTCTGCCAACTCTCTCTGGTGCTACTTTCCTGTCACTACGGGCCCAGACTTCAGAACACAGTCCAGGAGACTAGCAGGGTGTCTGTCTTTCCTGCCCAGATAACGTGTCGTGCTGCAGACAGCCACTTGGTGGCACCAGAGGGTTCACTCTCTTCCCTCTGCTTGTCTCTGTACGTCCGTGTGACCCTTTTTGGAGGACCCAGATGCGAAAGCCAAGGGAAGAGGAGTGTCGAGGCCAAAAGGGCAGCTGATCCCTGTCCTCGAGGGCCATTTTATTCACATGAAGAAATGCCGGGGACGTGAAAACGACTGGGTTATCCTGTGCACTGTCTCAGGACAGACAGATGCCTTTGCGAAAACCTACGCGTGTGTAAAAGCCACCATCAGCAAAGGGCCCCAGAGTTAGTCACCTTTGTGCACTAACAGTGAAGGGACTCGTGTATTTCAGGACAGACCGTGAAAGGACTCTGAAAATCTGCAAAAGCAAATCGGTAGCCATTTTCCACCCAGCGGAGGGGCCAAACTCTAAGAACTGGATACCGGTTGGCCCTGCCGGCGGCAAGATTGAGAAACGAGTTCTCTCCTTTTGCATTGCTGGTGGGCGTCTTAACTGGAACTGCATCCACGGCAGGCAATTTGGCAAAAGCTGGCCAATTCACAAACGCACATTCCATTTCTAGGCATTTACCCTACATTGGATGGTCACTGTGTGAATGTCACACGGAGCATTGTTGGTTACAAAACCGGGAAAAAGCACTTAAAATATCCATCATCGGAGATTGTGAAATAAATCATGAACATCCACATGATGGAATACAGTGATAGTAAAATGGGAGCGGTCTAGGGGAGCCCCGCCTGAGACCACTGCCCAGCCCTACCCCCCATTTGTTCACCGCTTGTGAGGTCTTCCAGCCATCGGTAATCGCTTGCTCCAGCTCCTCCCAGGTGACCATGGTGACATCTTCCCCAGCAGGCACCAGACTCAGCTTCCGGGTCATTAGTTTCTGACAATAACAGACAACACGTGTACGTATGCACACAGGCACGCACACACGCATGCCTAGTTCAGTCCCAGGAAGCTTTAGGGACAGAACTGGGATAACAGGATGGGTGGGCCCTTCCACAGCCTAAGCCCAAGAAGTCGCCGAGTCTCGGGCAGCTGGCTTCCGGTCTATGTCGGCCCCGACGGAGCCCTGGGCAGGAAAGGAAAGGCTTTCCCTTCGACCCAGGGGCAGGTGCCCTGAGAGGCAGAGGGCGCGCATCACCCTACCCTGAATGAATGCAGACATCCCGGGTGGGCGTCTGGAGGAACCCGAGAGAGGGGGCCGGGCTGCAGGCACCCGCCCGCCCCCACCCCCCGCGGGGCCTTTCCCACGGAACCGGTGGACATTACCAGAGATTCCTCCCGGTCCTGGATGTTCCTCTCTATTCCCTCAATCCGTTGCAGGAGTTTCTGGAAGAGAAATTCAGAGGCAGAGGATCAAAGCAGGCCTGCCTGTGGCCCCTATCACACTCCATGGTGGGGGAAGTAGAGGCCTGTGGGTGGAAAATGGTCCCTGATTTGCTCTCGCAGCTTTTCAAGGTTCTTTCACAGTTCTGAAATGCGCGAGTCCCTTCACTGTCAGCGGACAAAGGTGGCTAACCTTGGGGCCCTCCCTGCACAGTGGATGGAGGCGGACTTCGCCTCCTCCTAAGGACAAACGATATCGGGCCTCTCTGTGTTGTTTGAAGAGAAAAGCACCTCAAAAGAACCAAAGGGAATTCCTACAACTTCAGTTGCTCCTTACAATTTCTGCAAACCTCTAGAATCGAAGAATCTAAAGGTGAAATAAGCCTTTCCTCTAAAAAATGAAAACAACCTAAAACAAAAACAACAACAACAAAAAACAAAACACACCACACTTTCAAGAACAAAGCTTTCCAGAGTGAACATGAGTCCCGCTGGAGTCTCCAGGCCTGAGGTGCATGAGGTGGGCAAAATGGGGTCAGAGGGCAGAAGTCCCAGGGAGGGTCTTGGCCTCCTTCCGCCTCCTTGGAGCTTTTCTGTCCCCTCAAGTCTCTTCGTGGCCTGTCTCTGTGCTTCGTCCTAGTCCCCCTCCTCTGTTCCAGCTCCAATCCCCTCTGGGGGCCTCAGATGGGTCTGAGGTAGGAGCTGCCTGGAACGATCTGATGAGCTTATGTGGAAGGATTTGTGCTTCTCACTCCAAGAAAATAAGGTCCAGGTAGAAGTGTTGCCGCTCCTGTGGTTGGGGGTTGGGGGTCAAGGGGGTGACCCCAGAAGGCGCCATCCCATCCCTCCTGCCCTCGGACTGAGCTTTGTCTCTCAACCCCCACCATCTTTTCTTTATTCTTGTTTAGAGGAAATTCAAAGAATTATTCTGAGAGGTCCTCAGCTCTCCTCTGGGTGGGTTCAGGGTCCGTGGGTGTCTGAGGCTCGGTATAAACAGGCTGAGCGAGAAGGGGTGGGGACTGCAGGGCCCTCACCTGGGGCATCAGCTCTGGGAACTCCTGTACGTTTTCCTGGGCCTTTTCGTGGGCTTCCTTCAGAACTTTCACGTCTTCTATGACGTTCTGGATCATCTCCACCGCCTGCAGGGCAGAGCATGGGCCGCAGTGAGGCCTGGAGCCTTGGCCATCCCTATAGCCTCCCCACCCGGCTCGGGCCTCCTCTCCCCAGTGGTGGGTGATCATAGGCGCCTCTGGGGCTCACCTGGGGGTCGTCCATCCTGATTTTTGTCACTCCTATTTGAGCCTTCTCGGGCTGCAGCGTGGCCATCCTGGGCAGGGGCGTGGCCATCCCGGGCAGGGGCGTGGCCATCCCAAGCACCGGCGCGGGCATCTTGGCTAGGGGCGTGGCCATCCCAGGCACGGGCGTGGCCGGCTTGGGCGTGGGCGTGGCCGGCTTGGATGTGGGCGTGGCCGCCCCAGGCATTGGCGGGACCACCTCCCCGGCCATCTCATACTCCCTCAGCCACTCCGGGGTGTCTATGCTTAGCGCACCAGTCTGGGCAGTGAAATGCTGTATGTGGGTCACGACGGACTGCACATGGCTCTCCATGGTCCTGACCTGCCGGCTGAGGTCCTGGACCTGCCCGCCCAGGTCCTTCACCTGGCTCTCCAGCGTGTGGACCGGCGTCCTGACTACGCTGCTCCTCCGCCTCTCCTTGGTCACAGCCATCTGCGGGGTGCTGAGCGAGGCCCGCGGGGCCTCAAAGGAGCGGCTCTCCTCGGGCGACAGGGACTGGAAGTCCACCTGGGTGTCCTGCAGGTGAAGGTTCTTGAGCATGGCCACGATGAGCGTGTGCAGAGCCGTGAAGTTGACGGCGCCCACCTCCGGGGTGCCGATGGCCAGGTCGGCCAGCTCCCGGAGGGAGACCTTGGTGGCAGCCATCGCGGGCGGCATCGTGCGCACGCTCAGGAGCGGTCGGCCATGCCCCCCTAACTGCTCGCCGCGCCTCTAGGGCATTTCGGGGCCCCGTGCGGCCCCGGGGTGCCCTGCCCCTAGGCCCCGCCGCGCCGGGCACCAGTCGCAGTCTGCAGCCGGCGTGGAGGACGGAGAGGAGCCGCTTGGCCTTTTTTTCTTCGCGCTCTTGGGTCCCGGAGACGGTGTCCGCCTCCCAGCGGGGTCGGGGCACCGCCGACCCTCCGCCGTCAGCTGGCCACCGTCCGGTTTCCGCTCGAGCCTCCGGCTGCCCTCGCCTCGCGTCCGGTTGCGGCCGGT
>NW_006436283.1:4103084-4146809 GCF_000325575.1 Pteropus alecto | reverse complement strand
CCCGCCCCGGCGCCACTCCCTTTTAGCCCAGGGGCAGGTGGTATGAGGCTGTGCCAAGGCATTTTCATCAGGGAGTAAACACGTCAGTTGAGCGGGTATTCCTCCTAGGGTCCACACCGCGTCCAGCTGTCCCTTAACCTAGAAAGGCTCACAATTCACTCACCCTTGGAGGCCACCAAGAATGCAGAGATTTAAGGGGCATCATGGAACTATGCTTTGTGTCCTCAGCTCTTGCCTTGGGCAGGGCAGTAGCACAAACCTGAGGGATGACTCCTTGGAGGCAGGTCCCTATCATTTTGTGCCATCAGAAGGGAGGGTAACTTAGAAAAGACCACTCACCACCCAGGGGGCCCCATTTAGTCACCAGGTGACAAGCCTTTTCTGTGCTGCGCTGGCCTAATTTATCTCAAAATGAACATCTGGACAAGTGCCAGCATTTTAGCTCATTACAAGGCAGGAATAGACAGGACTAGACAAATTTGGTGCTCTCAACAAGGCTTGACTTCCCCATACCAGATTCTTCTAGAAAACATGTAAAATATTCAGGAAAGCTAAGAATCCACGGATGCATCTGTACTTATTATTTTAACTACTTTCAAATAGAAGTTTTTATTGTGAACTAGTAAAAGGTTAATTGGAACTGGTTATGTTTGTCCCCTCCCCCCCCAAAAAAGCAGTGTTCCCTGAGAATGGAGTTAAACACAAGTCTATACCCACCACTGAGGGTTAACACTGAGGATTTTGTCCGTTATATTCCCAGTGCCTGGCACACAGTAGGTGGGGGTGTGGAAATCTTCATGAGAACAGAGGTATATTCTTTGACGTACTTGTGCTCTTACTTGTAAAACCTGAAGCCGGATCACAAAGGCAAGGGTCACGCACCGGCGGCCGGAGGCTGCAGTGCGTGGGCTTGCTCCGTGGGAAGTTCGGTGACTTTCCGGAACGTTACTGCTGCTGCACTAGCTGCAGCCAGAATGGCAGCTCCCTGGGCCCGCCCGCTTTCATCTTCATGCCCCTGAGACCTGGTACCCCGCCAGGCACGTGGTGCCGCTGGAAAGGGTCTACTCTAATGTGCTCTCATTCTAATCTCAGGAAATATATTCTACTAAATGTGTTTGCTACTAAGTTCATTTACAAACCTCTACTCCTAGAGACAAAGGGAAAAAACATTAACTGGGGCCACAAATGGAATTTCGAAGTTGAAAGGACCTCAGCTCTCAAATCCGAACCTCCTTCTTTACTGCTGATGACACGGGCCCTGGGCAGAAGAACCAGGCATGTGCTCAACCTAAGGGACAAGAATGAGGTCTCCCGAAGAACAGTCTATGGTTCTTCACCACCACGCTAATCGACTTATAATTACGTTCTTTGCTCAAAATGCCCCTGCTTAGACTATTAGCTACTGGTTTGTATGCTTCGAAAGCTAATGTGCTCAGAGTCCTGACTGTGGGTTGGGAACGTTTCTAGTTGTTAGGAAGGGGATAAAAATGTCCAGGAAACTTCCCTGCAGAGAAATACAATTGCACAAATAAGCGGATGGTCCTTTATTACTTCTCAGGAACTAACAGGACCAATAAACAACTCCAGTTCATTTTCATAGCGGACACTCCTCCTTCCTGTTACATTTAGCCCTGGCTTGAGGCTGAAGGTACAAAACGTTTAGACCATATTTGCAGCAAGGCCCACCTGACAAATGGGGAATAAATTAGAATTGTGACTACGTAATTTTAAACGCTGGGTAGAAAGGCCAAGTACAGTCCTAAGTAATATAGAAAACGCGTTACCTACAACAGGAACCAGTACAAGTAGTCCTGTTTTTTACAAATTTAGATCTTAAACACGTTAAACAAGGATTTAACTTCGGTGCTCAGGAAGGGGACGGAACCTGCAGAAGGAGACTTACATCCAGGGTTTGGGACCAGCCATGGACCTAAACCAGCCTTTATTTTACATCCATTGCCTTCTGCAGACTCGGCAGCAGTTAGTCACCCTGAGGCGGGGCAGTGGGCGGCTCTGCAATGGAGTGACCAGACGAGCAAGATAACAAATTCCTTTATTTGTAATTTAAGAGCAATGCAGACACCGAGAGACAGGGTCTTATTCTCTATCTAGGGCCTTGCTGGGGATGACGCTAAATGCTTTATGGTTCAGAGGCTGTACGCACAGCAGCTTCTCAGAGGAAAACACGGTTCTCTACAAAAGGTTTACGTGCAGTTGGCCAGGGAGAGGACAACTGCAGCAGGCACAGAGCCGGGGCGCCCAGCTGCCCGCCCAAGTTCAACGTGAACACACGTCTCCCTGCGGCCGAAACAGCTGAACGGACACCAGAGTTAGCACTGTCTCTGCCTCTAACGCCTTTGCAGTGTCAGAAGATGTTCAGGTTCTTTTCAGGAAAATGTGACTTCTGTTTGAGGGACGGGATGGTGAGGGCAGACGTTTAAGGCCCTTTACCCATTAGCTGTGTCTCCCCCTCGACTATCTTAAAGCCTCCTACAAAGCGAACGGCACGAGACCACCCGAGTCCCCTGCAAGGAAACGCTGCGGACGTCACACTGCTGCCGCCTCCCACGCGTCTCAGGAGTTCCAGAGAAAGCTAGTCGTCCACAGTGATGTTCCGGAAGAGGTACGCCATGGACTCTCCGTTGTGGATTCTCCGAATGGCCTCAGAGAGAATCAGGCTGATGTCCACAGTCTTTATCTTGGGACACTGCAGCTTCTGCACCTCGTGAGGGACAGTATTCGTCACCACCACCTAGTCATGGCAGCAATGGAAAATAAAGCTGCTGATGTGTGCCCCAACGCGGTCACGTGGAAAAGTTTATCCCACATTGGGTCCCCACAGCCCAAGGTTTTCCGACCTGCAAAACCTTATTCTATTCCACTGAGTACAGTTTTACAAACAAACTTAACCAACTTAACACAAGGTCTCGTGGTTCCAAACATGGAGTTCTCAGTGCCACGGTCTTCGTACGCAGGAATGACAGGCTGAGTGAGCCCAGCATCGTAACACTGTCACACTGTCAGGGCAGAATTCGAGTCTTGACAGAAATGCTACTTCAGTATCGAATCATGTTGAAATATGAAGTATACTAAAGTACACAGAGCAAATCTCCACGAAAACAGACCTGTATTCCTAACTGTACTTCTGCCCCCACAAACGGCTAGCCATCAAAGGCACAGCGTCACAGCCCCTCCGGAGCCGGGTCTGGCACTAGTGACCGGGTCGTTCTGCTGGTCACAGGGAGGAGAGCAGCGACCTGACTGCGGCTAAGCGTCCCAAGCCCTTGGAAAGCACAAACCTCATCGATGGAGGACTCCTCGATGAGGCGGGGGGCCTCTGCGGACAGGATGCCGTGAGTGGCCATGACGTAGATCTTGTAAGCGCCCCTCTCCTTCAGGATCTCTGCCGCAGCGACAAAACTTTCCACGTCGTCGATGATGTCATCCTGAGGGGAGACGGGAGCTAGCGTTAGGGAGCCACCTTCCACCCCCGCCTATGACACACACCTCTCTGCACTTGTGTCGGAGAATGTCGAAAATCAGAGCCATCTGCCTAGATCAGAGGTCGAACACCGAGCGGTGGCAACGGAACCGCGTGGGCCGTGTCGTGTGTACGTGGCTGTCAGCGCAAAGAGCAGCAAAGCCGCACAGGCCGGTGTGACATTCACAGCTCGCGTTTAGGGCTGCCAAGACTCATTTCTGTGTTTCAAATTTCGGATCAATCCTGCACAGCCAGTGTCCGTCTGCTTTTTTCCCAAGAGAAAGTGGAATGACGAAAACCCGGAACGAAGTGAGCCATTATGAAGGCCGGTCCTCTGGCCCAGCCAAAGCACACAGAGCCGGGAGCAGCCACATCACGTTAGAGCGCCAGGAATGAGACATTTGTTCTCGTTAGTAAAACCGGAACGGCTCATGTCTAGTTCGGCTCATGGCTCTAAAGCTTAGAGCTGAGTAGGTCAGCTGGTCTGGCGGAACCTACACCCGTTAAGACAAAGGTTACTTGTGGGGTTGAACTGTCTTCCGGGAGTTACCTTTTTATATCCGTAGGTTATAATAATCCCTGTTCATCTATGCAAAAATTCTCCTTGCCCCGAGGGAGTTTGGGTGAGAAAGGACAGATGGAGCCATTTAAATCTACCATCGATCCTGGAAAAACCATCCCAAAGTGCACAACCCACTAAGAGACAGATGCACGGGAAGGAGGACGCAGGACCGTACCACTATGATCGCGATGCTCCCTCCGACGTCTCCGACGACAGTTATCGGTGGCTTCTCTTTGGCCATCATCACTAGCAAAACAAAACAAATGACGAGACCCCGGTCAGTCAGGCATCACTGAGTAAATGTGACCAAGACGTCATCCTCTGGGAGGCATGATGAAACCATACACCCAGGCTGTCAAAAACGGACTGTCCAGAGCCACGCTGTCCAACAGAAACAGGTCCGACATCTGTCCTTTTACACTCTCTGGTAGTCATGTTAAAAAGTAAAAACACGGGTGAAATACATAGATTTTAGGTTACCTGATATGTCCAAAATATTACTATTTCAATATGTAATCAACATGCAAGTTTACTGGAAACGTTTTCCATTTTTTCATACTGAGTCTTCAGGATTTGGTGTGCACATACGGCACTTCTCAGCTGAGACCAGCCACGCGTGAGGACCGGCCGCCAGGCTCCAGACAGCCCCGGCCTAACAATGGAGCAGCGCTGAGAGGCACCTCCCCGGTGGAGAGAGGCAGCTCTGCAAGGCCCTCCAAACGGAAAGACCCGACTCAGAGACTGATGAAGGAATGCGAAATAAATGCCGCTCTGCAGAAAACGGAACCGAGAAAGCCAGCCGGATAAAGAGCTGGCATTCCTTTTCTTCCAAAGTGACCTTATTTGGACAATGTAATCTTATTATCAGATAACTGCACTATCAACAGAATCAGAGCTTCCTGAAAATAAGGAACTTAAAAACAATGAGTCCATCACCTTTTCCTGATTTAATTAGTCCTTAAAGTAGAGTCTTATCTCACTACAAAATTCCTATCTGGAAAAGGTCCACCGGTGCACAAAAACACAGGACAGGGAAGGGGAAGGACAATTCACCCTCAAAAGGAGGTCAGGAAAGTGAGAAGAGAGAGAGGAATACTTCAGAAGAATGGGCTAAGTATTCTAGTTTTTTGGAATGCTTTTTATTATTCTGAAATATTTATTAAACTGGTAGTGGTGGAGGGGGAAGAGAATAAAATTCAGAGTGATTATACAGTTTAGTAATTATCAGTTAAGAACCATTTTAGCTGATTCCATCTACAGGCACTTGTCAAGCTCAAAGGACAGGCGTGCCTTTCTGTATATAACCAGTCGGCTGAGCTGAAATTCAGCACTGTTACTGGCGAATTTCAATCAACATTTCCTGCTTTCCCATCCCAGAAACAAGGGCAAATTTCTTGAATTTGGACAAAGAGGCTCCGCATGTAAATATCATCTAAGGGGGAGAAAATACATCGCCAACATCTGGAAAGCATTCCTTGAATTCTGTCTTTAAACCGGACCATGTGGGCAGGTGGTTATGTTGACCTACTCGCTTCTTAAAGAGACGTGGTCCCTTTTGTTGACCGTTTTTCTATGAAAAAAAGAAAAAGATTGCAAGCCAGTATCCCTCATCAAGGATCATGTTTTTACGCAGAAAACATGTCATAGTACTCTTGTTTACTTCTCTCTAACTCTGCCTCTCCGAAAAAACTTCTGTCAGTTTGAAATGAGAAACACCTGGCTTTAGGATCTGGATCAAACTGAACACATAACTTGGTGCCTACTGAAAAAGAGACAGACTTTATTATAGGGTCAAGGGAAAAGAAAATAGTACCTGACAGGCTAAAAAAAAAAAAAAAAATGCCCCTAATTTTCCAATAGCTTGCCCAGAAAATACAACACCAAAAATTCAAAAAATGCCCCTAATTTTCCAATAGCTTGCCCAGAAAATACTACACCAAAAATTCAAATTTAGTAATATATGTACTAAAGGTTAAGGATAAAGGATGCTTAAATAATCCCAAGTTTAAGATTCTGCCCTCTTTCTCCATTTCGTCAAATAAAACTCAATCTGTTTAAGAATAAAATGAATTGTGTACCATAACAGCCAGAAATCACTGCTAAAACTATATCAACTCACTGAAGTAAAAACGTCAATTTATCGAATGAATTCTAATGTTCTTATGAAATAGAAAACTGTGTTTTGCTTTTAAAATTGGCATTTTCCAAGTAAAATAATGCTGCATATTTACAACAATCTTAGATCTCTCTCTCTCTCTCTCTCATACATACTCACACACACACACACACACACACACACACACACACACACACACACTCTTTTTAAAAACTCTGTCCCCGGAGTCAATTAACCAAACCTTTCTCTCCTAAAATAAAGAGCAAAAAAGGACTAAACACAATTATTCATTCTTTACTCATTTTTATCTTGCTCTACTTTAAGTTCAATGGACTATCAAACTTTATCAACAGACTGACATTTAAAAGATATAAGAAATAAGGTCTCCAGCAGAACTGGAACTGAAATTATTTTCAAGCTCATAACTCTACAGGTAAATAAGTCAAAATTTGCATTTAACAGATGCTCACGGACAGCTACTGTCTGTTTTCACCTTAGTGATGAAAAACACTCTTCTCTTATGAAATTAACAAGCCAGGAGAATCAAGCCAGAAAAGGTGACATCCCCTCATTTTTGTGACCCGAACTCTTAGTCTTCACCACTGTGGCAAACAGAGCAGAGTGGAGGGGGACCACTGCTGTACAATCCCTCCAGGTCCAGGAGCTGCCCTCGCCATCACAGAGCCGTGCAGTCTACCTCAAGAGACAAACACTTACACAGCTCCGCGTTTCATAACGTGCTCCCACACAGGAGTCCTCCTCCTCCGCACCGCCGGCCTTCTGGACTGGATCACTGCCTGCGACGCTGGTGGGACCTCAGCTACCTCTCTGGCGTCTATTTGCTCGATGCTGCAGCACTTACCTCCCCCTGGTCGAGACCGGAAATGTCCCCGGACATCGCCACAACATCAGAGGGGCGGGGGCAAAATCAGCCTAACTACTGCTGTTCTTAAAGAACGGGTTCATCTTTCTAAAGGACGCAGGCTCCAAGCATGAATATCTGCTTTCCTTTTTTGGCCTTTTCCTAACATTAATTAAATAAACTACTGAAACGTAGCTGACAAATAAATATAAAGCATATTTACTTTGGAAGGTACAATCATACATACAAGAAATGACATTTTTTTTTTTTTTTCAGAATTCGTACTGATATAAATCGATAAATGAATAGGGAAGAAGGGGAATTAGAAAACCATCATTTGACAACGATCATTGTAATTCAACCTAATCATGAGGAAACAGACAACTCCCACTTAAGGAGTATCCCACAAAATGACTGGCCTGCACTCTACAAAGTGTCAAGGCCACAAGAGACAGAGACCAGAGGGCCACCCCAGGTTAAGTGGGACTAAAGAAAAGTGACAACTGAGTGCGGCGTGTGCCTTACACTGGGTCCTAGTCCAGAAATCAACCGTTTTCTCTCGCTCTAAGGGACACTGGTGGGGACAACTGGTAAAATCTGAATAAGGTCTGACGATTAGACGACAGCAGTATAACAATGCGTCCTAAATCTGATCATTATAAACAACTAGAATGTGTACACCTTAGATGGGGACCTCTCTAGAATAAACTGTCTGAGGTGTAACCATTCTAATTTTCCCCACCCCATTAATGCCTGTATGTTTCTCAGGTCTGGCAAATAGGTACATATTTTAAAAAGAAATAATCTCCTTCCTCTAAAAAACATAATTTATCTTCCCACATAGAATGCTGGTTATCGCCACTCAAAAACTCCATGGAAATAAATAGCCTTCACACTGCTGGATTAATTACAAGTTTGTCAGGTATCAGGTCAAAGAGCTATAATAATGACACGAGGCTAAAAGTCACCTGATCACCAAAGCCTGGCATCTGATCAATGTTTTCTCTCACCCATCGTATCAAAATAGAAAAGCTCAAGGTATCACAACATCACACATACAACTTTTTTTTTTTTTAATTTTTTTTTACACTTACAGCACCTGGTCTTCCTAGGTGGCCTCCCATCCAAGCACAAAGCAGGCCCAACCCTGCTTAGCTTCCGAGATCAGACTGGTTCAGGGTGGCATGGCCGTAGACACACACAACTTTTTTACTAATGCTAAAATCAGTTCACACTCTCTGAACGCTAAATGCCATGCAGATATGCCCAATCCTCTGCAAATGTGTGTAACGCAACGCCCTTTCAAAGGGGAAATCAATGTGACACTATTTGATTATTCAAAAATACCAAGACAGCGTCCATCCACAGAAGTACTAACTCCTCGCCAGTCAGTCACCCTACTCAAAACTTTTTTCAATTTACAAATAAAAGGAAAACACAGGGCTCATCTTACACGGCAATTCCAGGCCCGGGTGGACGGTGGCATTTCTGACCATCGGAGGTGAGTGACGACCGTCGTCCATATCCAGCTCTGTGCACTGTGCTTCTCCGTGGATCACGGCTAGACCCAGACGGAGCCTCTCAGCGTATGACTGGGCCCTAAGAGAGACGTGGGGATGTGGTGAGCATCACTGGAAGAAACCCCAAGCGTCACTTTGCCACCACTTTATTAAGCATAAACTAAAAATACCATTCGACCTTTTAGAGACACGCAAAGGGATTATTTCTATAAATCAGAATGTAAATGCCTCAAGAGGTACACAAGTTTAGATGTGAGCTGGCACCTGATTCTAGATAATTTTGGTTCTACCCTTTGTCCAATATTCTAATGCTCGCCTTCAGAGGAACAACTATGTTCAAAAGGTCTCTTAAAACCCCTGCCTGAAAAGGGCTCACAGCCCTTCTGTTTTCCTTTTCCTGAGAACCTGAAGGAAGAACGTCATTCTCTCCCAGAAAACCAAGAGATTCAGAGAAGCACTCGTGTTTGGCGACTAGAGACAGAAAGGGCTGTGCTGCGGGACGTGACAAGGACCCGGGGAAAGCTTGAGCCAACGAGCTTTCGCAGGCTGTATTGACAGACCCTGGGTCCCTGGGTCCCAGCGAGAAAGGCTAGCTGACTTCCGGAGTCACCCGGAAGGGCTCGCTCTGACTTCCGGAAGCACCCGGAAGCGATTTTATAAGCGTCTGGCTCATTTACCTTTTTGCAGCATCAGGAGACTTCGCTACGATGACTGCATTTCTGTAATTTGGAATCTAGATTTGGAAGAAAAATAAGAAAATACTGAAAAGTTATCAAAAAATAATACCTTTATGTGCTATTACATTTTCCTCTTATAACAAGGATCCACGCTAGCAATCACATATGCTAGAACTTCATTCACACATCTTAGAATGTTAACGCTTATCAATTAACATCACTGCAAAAGTACTGCTACATCAAGATAAAAAGTAATTAATTCTTAAAACCTTCATTTAAGAAAACATAAGCAAACTGCTAAAGATACTTAGAAGGAAATCCATTTTTTTAATGCCTTTGAAATATATGATCCTCCATGCCCAAACGCTGACCCTATCTGGCTGCCTCAGGCATTAAGACCTAAGAAAAGATCATGTGATGTGCCTTTCAATGTTGAAATCTGATACCAGAGAAAAACTACATAGGGTCCCTTTTGAGGACAATGGGTATGTGCTGGTGGCTCCTCACTTCTTCCTGGATATACTGAAGCAGGAAAGGTGAGGCTCTAAGGTTGTCCACGGGAAAGCTGAAAAAGCCTTGTATTTCCTTTTGATGAAGGTCCATAGTGATAATGTGAGTTAAACCTGAAATTTTAAAACAAAAAATTACAAAGTTCACCCCTACAAGTTAATGGCTACAGTGGACACAAAACTAGACGCCCAACTCCTGTTTCCTAATGGGAGACTGAAGGCAGGGGTGTTGTCAACAAGCACATTCGTTATAGACTTTATTTGCCGCCTTCACAAAACTTCATGAATTGGAGCACGTGTCCAGCCTAACGTACAGGAGGAGCCTGTAAGCTTCTCCCCTGGCAGAGCTGACACTGAGAAAACAGTGTGCTCTCCACCATTGTTATTAGCTCCTTCCTCAAAGTCAAGAAAAGAAAATTCAGGCAGAAGCAAAAATATGAAGATGGAATTAATAAATACTGAAGCAAAAACAGGTAAAAAATAGTAAGGTCTTGATGAAAGAATCCAGGAAGACGCACTAAAGGGCTGTGGCTGGGGCAGAAGTAACAGGAAAGCAAAAGCTAAGCATTCGAGGAAAAGAAACATAACACAAAGACAAGCTACTGAGGAGTTTGGAGCAATTTCTATACGCATAAAAGAAAGGATCAAGAAAGTCTTATAGAAAAATAATGAAGACAGACTCTTGTAATCAATAGCACGAAACAAAAAAAGATACATAAATACATTGTAAATGGCCGAAGGTCGCAGTAAAAGTTCCAAACCAAAGAAACTTGTATTACTTGTTCTTTCTAAAAACATTAGATTTTTAGAGAGAACGGAATTCAAATATGTTCCTGAGGATTCAAATATAGTTTTAAAATAAACATCAAAACAAATAAAATTCAAGTAATTGTAAAGTGTTGTTACATCTGATTCATAGGCCAGGAAGTATGCCACCCCTACAAAAACACACAGAATAAAAGCCATGACACTGAGCTGCTCCACGTAAAGACAATCAGGGAGGGGGAGAAAAGAGTATATAAGCTAAAGAAATAGTAAAAGAAAAATCCAGTTTTAGTATTATGTACATAAATAGAACTTAGCTAAGGCAAATACACAAATCTAGACCTGAAGCTCAAACGATCACGTACGAATGCCAAGGTCGCCAGTTAAAATTTAATAAGATGAAATGTGAAAGAAGTAAACAGAACGATGGGAAAAAGGCCAAGATTAGAATAGAAAAGCAGATAACGTCACACTGGAGTAAGAAAAAGAGAAAAAATGTACAAATTCACATCTAAGCTCACATATCCCTAACCAGTACTTGCAAAAGGAAATGAGAAAAAGAAATCAGCAAACGACACTTAGAGAAAATAGATCCCGAATTAGGTACATGAGGTGTGGACTAATCTCGAGTAGGGACATGTCCTAAATGACAGTGTGGGCCCCAGGGTCTCCAACGCGCTCACCTGCTTTCGCCAGCATGGATGCTAGTAGCTTGCACACGATGGAACCCCTCTTCCTCATCTTGCTTTGCTTGCTGTAGGGGAAATAAGGGATGACTCCGATAATATTCCTGGCACAGGCCGTCTTCAGCGCATAAGCCATGATCAGCAACTCCATCACAGCTGTATTCACATCTCTGAAACAGTGGGAATTTGTGTTTGGATTGATTTCACACATGAGCCTCTAAAAGTTCTCGACGTCAGCAGTTTAACATGGGCTGCCAAGACGGGCCTTACAGGCGTTGACTTTATCACCAAGGCTGACGACGGCATCTCGTGAACACAAGGGAAAGCCTGTAACTCTCCTCTTTAGCTGTGTAAACTCCAGTGTTCATTTGTGGCGACTGAGATCCACTCTCACCTCTGCCTGGGTCTCATCAGTGACAGTCACTGGAGTGGCATGTAAAGCAGACGTCAACTGCTGGTGACCAGAGTTACTTGGCACCTGCCCGTACCACCCCAGGCACTCAGACTCAGGCCAGCATGCTGGCACCTGGTTTTCCTGGGCCGCCGAGGGAAACCACCTGTCCTGCTAATGAGTGTTATTACCAGAAAGGGTTTGGTACCTTCTGCTTTGGGGGTAGAGGGCACAGTGGGGAATGGGGAGGTCTTGGAATTGAATTTCCCCAAATCTCCCCCATCCCTGCTTTCCTTGAGACACACAGATTCCCAATAAAGATGAACCCAGACGGACAAGAGGAGGAAATGTGAATTTGAAAGATATTCAAAGAAAAGGCTATTCCCAATTTTAATGAATGCGGATTGCTACCCTTTGCTAAGGCTGATCAAGTCAAAGGTGGGCTCTGCCCTTAAAGACACCCCCTCTTCTGCATCAGGACTGTGTCTCCCTCGCCTTCCCCGGACAAACAGGATCACACCCCATATCTTCGTCCCCACCCACGTGTCAGGAATAGGTTCTTCAGGCGTCTGTTCTTAAATGCTCTGCTCCACAGCAGAGATGTTGCCCTCATTTAAAGCAAAATGGAAAGCCTGCCATCGACACAACAGAGACTTAATAAAAGCGTGTTTTTCAGCTTAAAGGACAGGCCACTTCTTCCAGACTCTTCCAATTTTTGTCTACCAGTCTCTGAGGGTGCACGTCCTTAGGGGTACACCCAGAGGTGAGCATGTGCAGACACATCCTTCTACTCTGACGTTTTCCACCTCCACGTTTGACTCGTGGAACTTCCAACCTCACCTCTGTCATTTGGAGTTTTTTCGTAACTATTTCGAGGTTCTGTCATGAAAACATTTCTCCCAGAGGGGAGACGTAACTGATTCGGGCTCAACTTCGAGACGTTCCTTCTGGAGTGCTGACAGGTTACATTATTTTCCAGGTATCATTTCCTTCCTCTGAAATAAACTAGAGCATTGTTCTCCTTCATACTGTCAACATAAGAAACATCCGAACCTACAGAGAATTTTTATGAGCTTATTTGAGTCGAAACGGAAAAGTTGCCGGGAAGCGAGATCTCAAATGCTTGTGAGAATAACAGTTCTGCGGTTTCTTTCACGCATTTGAAATTAAGGTGCAAACGTAAGGAAGATGACATGGGGGTGGGGGAAAGCAAGGCAGGGACTGGATTACAGATCAGTTAAGGTGACGTGCTCTCCTGAGGGTGCTTACACCTGCAAGGGGCATCACTTCCGACATCTCGGAGGTGTGTTAACCAGGACGTGTGTTAGCCAGGACGTACAGGGCTGGCTTACAAACCTTCCGCCAAACCAGTCACAGGCCTGGGGCGGGGCTACCCACCATGACCTGCCCAGGTAGGAATTTATGATTTATTACAGCACCCGTTTTTGTCTGCAATACTCCCAAAGTAATCATGTCCCAAGTCAGCCATAAAAAGGACAGAGGACACACAATCTTTTGGCATTATCAGGACAGAACCCTTGTCAAACTCTTTCAGAACACTTAGGAGTTTCTAACACTTGGTCAATTTTTGTTCATCCGTTCAGCAAACATTGACTGAGTGACCTGAGTCAGACACTGTATTAGAGGAGATAAAATGGGGACTCCCAGAGACCCACACTGGATGACTATTGTGCTAATCATCTGTCCCAGGAAGGAGCATGACTAACTCACGTAACAATGTTCCCCTTCCCAAACACTTTTATACTTTATTCCCTTCCCACATCGGATCACCTAAATGGACGCCTTGTAGGCTCTGAATGTTAGGCTGGAAGCCTGCATGGTACTTCGGAGGTAGAACGTAAATAACTCAGGAGGCCACATCTAGATTCAACACTAGGCATCACATACATTATAGCAAAAGTCCTCTCCCACATACAGGCTGCTCGTCAAGGTTAGAAATAAAACTGGAGCTTCCTTAACCTTCCTCTTGTGTGATACTGTGTGGCATCAGGAAAGTCCCATGGGAAGTGGTTTCTTACACCAGATCCCAGTGCCAGCATGCTCAGAGCAGAAGTGAATGCAATAGCTTCCAGAAGACTATCTGTCTGGGTAGTGCGTGGTTAGCTGGCTTTGCGACGGCATTGATATACACAAGCACGTGAGACAGTGAGGTTTGGCACACCACAGGGGAGGCCCAGATAGTAAGATATTAAGGCAGTAAGAACAATTTTGGAGGAACCTTGATTTCAGAATAACTTTCCTTCCATTAATTACTAATCTCTCCCAGGAGGTTTTTATTTTCCATTTTTTCTTCTTCCTAAAGATCTATGCCAAAGGATTCAACATCCGCCAGCCTGAGTCTAAGGAAAGCTGCTCTCGCCCCACCCCTTATTGGTCAGGAAGGCCACAAAAGGGCCTTTGTCACACTGGCCTTCCCCATTCACTGACAGACGCTAGACAAACTGGACACCAGGCAGCTATTCTGTGGACTAGCAGGGTGAAGAAAATTTGGCGGGCAGCCTCTGCTTTATCTGTTCCCTAAGACCGTTCCAAGTACATCCTGGCTACTTCTTGTAGTCTTTGTATCTAAGTAGGACACTCTTAATTGTTTACCAACTGTTTTTCTTTTCCCTAAGATAATCACACCCTATGTTAAACTTGGCCCTTACTGCTCTCTCAGGCAGAAAAGAACGTGAGGTGGGGAAACAGACTTGTCCTGCGTACATCAATTAAACTGCCCAGGGCTGCACCCAGGCCAACAGCACAGATGGAAACGAGACCAGGGTCATGGGGTAGGATGTACCCGGCCCCAACTCCAACAACTAATCATCTGGGGCAAATAAGTCATCAATGTCCTTTCATTGCATGACATCCTAGAACTTATAACGTAGGCGTGAAAATTGCCCTGCAAAAAATATTCTGGAAGCTTCCTATCTATTTTACTTGGTTCCGCTGCTCAGTATTTAAAAGCTCCTTGAGTACCAGCTGTGATATTGTGACTTATAGTAAGGAACGTATTTGGTCTTCTTCCCTATTTCTGGCACAGAGTTCCTAAAACAAATTTACTACCTGATGAGAACAATAAGGGTCTTCTGTTATGTTAATGAGGTGACTTTTTTGAAGCATCCAGGTAACCTAAGGATGAGGGCTGCTTAGAGATGATTACAGGGCCCTGCCGAGAAGGCTGGAACTTTCAGCCCCACCTGCCTGGCGGCTGGGGAAGGACAAGGGGTGGAGGCTGAATCAGTAATTGCCAATGGCCAAACCGAATTAATCAATCATGCCTATGTAATGAAGCCTCCATAAAAACCCAAAAGGAAAGAGTTTGGAGATTCTAGGTGGTAAGTACGTGGGGATGCGGATGAGCGGTGCACCTGGCCAGGTGTGGAAGGTCCACGTCCCTTCTCACATACCTTGCCCTATGCATCTCTTCCGTTTGGCTGTTCTGAGTTCTGTGAGCGGCTCTAGCAAATGGACTGAACCCAAAGAGGGTCTTTGGAATGTATGATCAGTCGGTGGGTCACTGGGTCAGTCGGTCAGCGTACGGTGACGAGCTGGACCCGCCACTGGCATCGGGAGGCGGGGTGGTCTTGCGGCTCAGGGCCCTGCACCTGCGGGATGGCGGCTGTCTGCATTGGGATCGCTCCTCTCGCCTGGCGACGTCATGGCCATCCTAATGCTCTGTCTAGCACGACGCCTTCCTCGCGTGTTGGGGACGATGTCGGGGTAAACAAACCACTGCACTGCCATCGGGTGAAAGGACAGCATGTACGGTCACAGCCGCAGGCCCCACCGTCTGGTCTGTGGACGCGCACTCCACGACGTCCACACGACAAGATCGCCTGACGACGCACCTCGCAGGGCAGGACGTGCCTGTGTCGGTGTCTCGGGACACCGGCATCTGAATGTCTAAGCTGGGGGTCTGCCTTCTAAAGTCAGCCTTGTCGCTTCAGGCAGCAGCCCCCTCTCCTCCCCTGCAGGAGAATCTATGCGGCACGTTCCTTCCTCTCGATAACTGTTT
The DNA here is from genome assembly GCF_000325575.1 of Pteropus alecto. Lineage (NCBI taxonomy): Eukaryota > Metazoa > Chordata > Mammalia > Chiroptera > Pteropodidae > Pteropus > Pteropus alecto. The sequence continues at coordinate 4,131,219 of NW_006436283.1, read as the reverse complement.
ATAGCAGATGACAGTAAAAAACTAAATCCTTCGTGTTCTTCAGTTGGTATTAAAGTTTTCTGTAGTCGAGCAGTAAAAGCACTAGTCCACGTGGCAAACCCTACGACCTTTTTTCATATGCGAGACACACACGTACACACAACACACACTCTTGTCCTTCCTCCTGTGTCCTCTCCCATCCCCATCATCCTAAGAGATACCGAGTGAGGATATTTTGGTTTGATACCTGGAAACTGAACCACCAAACTGACATTAAAATTCTTAAAGACTTTGCTTACCCTGGTTCGGTCATCAATACAAATGGAGAGACTGCGGCCAAGAAATCAAGGGAAGGATGAGAGTCGGGGGGGCAGCGATGGAAGAATCAGGAAAGATCACACGATCTGTATTAGAGACCAGAGCTAAGATCATCCACACCCTCGCATTCCCAATCGCCACGTACAAAGGCGAAAGGTCGACAGCCAAGAAGGCTGATAGGAAAACAATCCATTCATTTGAAACACGGTGTTGGAGGAGAGATCACCATAAATAGGGACGAGTTGGGCCCAAAGCATCGCTGGAGGCAAAAGTGACAAAACTGAGGTTGTCCTGCTTCAGGCGCAACGTGAGAAGGAAGGGTGCTCTGGGAGGACAGCAGGCGGCAGGAAAAGAGGGGATCGAGTATGAATGGGCCGACTCCATGAGCGAAGCCACAGGCGTGCTGAGTCTACAGGAGCTGAGCAGAACGGATGTCACTCATTTGCAGGGTCGCAGGAGTTGCAGCCGACTCAACGGCACGTGACACACACACTACCAAACTGAGCCACTGAGGTGACGGTTGTGGCTTCGAAACCATCTCGAAACGAGCGCAGCTAGCGGCCCGCACGTCTCAGCGAGATGGCCGCGGCCCTTCCACAGACCCACGCTCTCTGCTGCGGCTCCAGGGACCGCTCCCCGCCTCTTCCTGTGGTCCAGCTTCTAACGCCCTACGTACAGATGAACAAAACATACACGTTTCCCGACTGGCCATTACTCCAGTCTTTTGACCACGCTGATTTTGTCCTTTCCCTGGAAAATGCCTGCAAAGCCATGATCCTTGCTCGGTAAACTCCAGTCTAGTCTGTATCTCTGCCCCCCGTGCACTCGCGGTGGTGTGTATCAAATATTTACCTTGAGCACTGCTGGTTACCAGGAGACATCAGAGCGAAGAATTAGATAAAGCACAACTTTCTACTGCAAGACTAACAACCCACTGTTTGGAGAGCGCGAGGGGACAGTGTGTTCGCAGTGACCGTTATTTTCCCATGCCAGTACACTGTGAACTTCCACTGTTTATGACATGTTAAGGGAAATCTGAACTAAAACCGGGAATTTCAAAGTCCAGACACAGACCCCAAAGGTCTTTTTCCGTTTCAAATGAGATCCAGTGGGAAAGGGAGGCCCACCAAGTATTAGGGACTCGCTGAGGTCTCGAGGACAGAGAGGGAGTCACAGTTATTCTGTGAAGATGGAAATGTACAAAAGTTGCATATTATTCATTAAGTCACTCCGCAAGGATTTGAGGGACTGTATATGCTAGTGACATAGGTCGAAATCCATTTATTCATCAAACGAATGTGTTTTGGGTGCTGGAGACACGGCAGTGAACAAAGAAAAATCTTTGCCATCGTGAAGCTTATGTTCTGATGGGAATATGGAAGGAGATGTGTCACGACAAGAAAATTAAGGATAGAGCTGTCTGTCCCTCTGCCCTACGTGCAGAACACGCGCACACGTACGCGCACTCACGTGCAGCAATGCAGGTTTAGAGAACATCAAAGGGGCCGATGGGAACACCTGCCTCAGACGGCGGTGGTGAAGACCAGGTGAGAAAATCTACCTGAAGCCCGCAGAGCAGGGCCGGGCACATACCGGCCACTGCACAGTTGGCAATTGCTATTATGATGTCTCTTCCCCACTTCCTAAATGCAGAATAAAAGTAAAGAGAAAAGAATACTCAGTAGCCTCAGGAAAATGTGCTATATAAACATTCAGTCTGACTAAGTCAATCTTATGATTAAGAAAGTTATCAAAAAGGATGATACTTCACATAAGGCATCAAAGCCTCAACTATTCCAGCTCATTGTGAAAATGAAAAACTTATCGGCATCCTACCTCTCCAACACCTGTACTTCAGTGGTCTGCCAACGGCGGGGGAGGCAGCCCATCACTGATGCATCCACATCTAACAAGAGGGGGTCCGATGTGGGACGGTCATAACCGCCCAGTTCCTCCCCCTACACACACGGAACGGAACAAAGCTACCAAGCGCATAGCCGCTTGTGTGCTGGCGCGCACCTGATCACAATCGGGCCACCTCTGCCCCAGAGACGAGCTCAAAGTCAGACTCAGATTCCAAGTTATGATGTGGGCCCGTGAAGCAATGGTAAGATTTCTTACAAGATAAACCGTTCTTCACATGGCACGCATTCTTAGGGCAGAGGAAAGAGACGTCGCTGACCAACAAGACTTTGGACTTAGACTTTGTGTTTCCTGGAGGACCAGGGACAAAGCTGGCCCGTGATGGTTGTGGTGCCCAAGGTTCTGTTTGCCACACCTCAATAAACCAGTAAAGGGCTCTCAGTAATCTAAGATGGCTATGCCGAGGCCTAAGGTCACAGGCGGCTCTTTCCTATGTTCTAAGGCAGTCAGTTCAGGGCGGGGGGGAAGTGACGACATTGCAAACTCACTATTTAACACCAGCAAAAACCAGGACGAGCACAGAAGGCTAGGGAGCATCTGTGGGCAGGGCGAAGGCCCCCTGCTACAGGTGTTCGCTCCCAGGCAAGCCCCTTGGGTCTTCCCCTCACTTCAAGGTGCACTGTCGAACGAAATGCTCAGCAGAGAGACCCACCACCAAGACGCAAGCGACACAAAACCAAAATTGCTGGAGACGTAAATCAGTACATCCTCGATGGACGGCAGTGCGGAAGCACCTATGGACACTACACATGCATGTACCCCGACATCCGGCAATTCCAAGTCTCAGACTCCCCGCCCACAGATGTACCCGAAACGAGCGCAATGACACACACTCGGGGGTCCTGCTGCGGCGCTGCCGTGTCGGCTGAAGACCAGAAACAGTCGGCTACGTGCCTGGCGGAGCCAGTTCCAGGACAGCCACATAATGATGAAGCAGCAAAAAGGTAAGACACGGAGGGCACAACCCCGCTTCTGTGCACAACCTGAATCCCGTCACCACTGCAAAAACCAATATAAACCGAGCCCCTTCAAAATGGAGCTGGAGCAGCCACCCCAGAGGAACTGCGCCGCACGCCTTACTCCCCAAACCGCTGGAATGTTGGGATTGGGCAAAGTGACCTCTGGACGGGGCCAGGTAACACTGTCTTCCAAACAACTGTTTGCAAAGCTAACAGGAGAGCAGACAGTCTGACCACTGGACTGACGGTTAGAGACGTTCTTTAGAATCAGCACTGCCATGTAGAGCGAAGAATAACAGCTTCTTCGCACCTGTACAGATTCCTTCCGTGACTTACTGTCACCAACAGAAAGTCCCTTCCTTCTATTCATGTAATTATCCCTCTTCCCTTTCTCATAAATACCCCTCGCCTTCACCCTCGCCCATAATCAGAACATTCTGAGTTTCTGCCTGAATCGGCGCTTCCCAAATAGCTACTCTTTTAGACCTCAAATCAGTGCTTGTTGCCTTTCACGTCAGCCTTTCAATTTGTAGGTTAATGAAATATCTGACATACCTAAGCTGAGGAACAATTCGACGAAATAAACTGGCTAAAGTGTCAAAGTTCTGAAAGTCACGGGAAGACCGAGGAACTGCTCCAGACTGGAGAAGGCTGAAGAGGTGTGACAATTACGTGCCACTTGGGGTTGTGACCTGGCTCCATGCTCCATGAAGAGCATGACTGGGATGACAGATAAAACCTGAACGGGGTCTGAGGGTTAGATGGCCGTCACGAGTGAGTGTCAGGATTCCCATGCTGATGGCTGTACTGTGGTCTTGTAAGAGACGGTCCTTGTTCATAGGAATTACCTCTAAAGTATCTGGGGGTGGCGAAGCAACAGGTAGACAACCTACACTCCGATGGCTGCACCATACCTACAAGTTTTCAACAAGTTTGTAACTGTTTCAAAATAAGAATTTTTAAAAGATGAGGTAGTTCTTTATGTGCTAATACAGTATATTGTTTTATTTTTTAAAATTCAACACAGTATATATTAGACTCCTTTTATATAAAAATTGAGAAAAACATATAAGCAATTGCTTGACTATGCAGAGTCTCTGAAAGAATATCGAAGAAATGAATAAGGATTGCTGCCTGGGGGTAAGGGGATGGGGTGACAAGGTGGCTGGGGGCAGAGGGCAGAGGGACGTGTCTTTATGTACTCTTTTGAAACTTATGCAGATAAAATTAAAATTACTCGTCTTTTGGTTTTGAGGATCACTTGAATTATGGAGCCTAAATGTATATACACATATAAAATATAGAGGAATAACTAACTATGTGAAGTAGTTATATCAGAAGACTGGGGAGTGCATGAGGGCTGGGGAATTTTTATTTTTTGATACGCATTTCCATAATGCCTATAATTTTAGTAATTAACACTTTTTATAATTAGAAAAAAATATTAAAAATAAAATACTTAGTATCTGCCCGTTATCACTGCAAGAGAATTTTGTTTCACTGGGGTTTGATAACTCAGTCCATGACCCTGTGGGTCCCATCTCATTTGGACAGTTAGTTTTCTCAATTCCCTCAAAGGAGACTTTAAGGAAAAACAGTTTTTATTTTATCTTCTCTGTACATTCAGAACACTGAATATTTCTGGTCACCAAATGTACAGGGTGTTTTTCTCACATCAAGTAACTCTTAGAATCTCTGAAGACCAGCAGGGTGTCTTACAATTCAATTAAATTCTGACGCTATCTACTTGGAGAACAGCATCAAACCCCATTGGCTAAGGGCTCAGTCCCACAAGACAGAACCGCTTCCTGCCACTTCAGATGACAACTGCCAAGTCCAGACTACCACTTGTGATTGTGACCGACACTCTACAGATCAGAGGTTCCTGTGACTCTCCCCCACCTTGGGGTCTATTAATTTGCTAGAGCGGCTCACAGAACTCAGGAAAACAGTTTCACATGCAAATACATTTATAATTTAAAGAAAACGGAATTGTTGTTCATGTGAAAAGATAATGAAGTATCTCATACACAGTAGTGCTTACCTGGGTATTGTCTGTATAATGAAAATATCTTGGCCACGAACAGATTCTTTTATTTCAACTCTTGTTTCTGAAAAATAAAAATGTTCCACAGTTTTAAGAAAAACACTTTATGGTAATAATCAAGCACTATTTGAAGGAAGTAAAGATGAATCTAAAACAGCACTTTGCTTAGTGCACCAAAATAAATTCTTACTAGATCTCAGAATGACATGTACAAGTGAAGGAGAAAAATAAACCAAAGACAGACAAGGAGGCAAAAGTAACAAACGGTCTATGTAAAATCTCAGGGTCCAAAAAAGAAAATCTATCACCAAAGTAAAGACAAGATACTAGGGTTGGTGGGGGCAGCGGGCGGGAGGTGGGGGTGGGGGACGGTCTACAGCAAATAAAAAGGCCAAAGGTTAACATCCTTATCATTCTTTCAGCAAATGCTGAGCCTCCCTCTGTGCCAGGCCCTGTGCCGGAGTCACAAAGTGGAGGACTTTGCCCATGGGATGAAGACTGACCCAGGGAGACAAAGCAAAACCAAAGGCTGGCAAACTCTCAGGCCCACGTGCCAGAGAATGACCAGCTGTGATACAGCAGAAAGAATAATGCGGCTGGGAACAATGGCCTCATTGCCAGCTGGAATGTGCAGTGAGGAAGGGAGTATGGGAACATGCAAAGAGGTAGGACAGAGTGTGCCAAGCAGAGGGGGAGTCAGTCAGTGGATGGTTTCTAAAGTCACCAAGTAAAAAGTTACCAAGTGTGAAAGCTGGATGAAGCCTATCTGGGGGTTAATTATAACACACATGAAACATATACATCCTGGGAATGTGTGTTTTCCATTAAACTATCATTGCCTTTTGAATAAGTTGCTCTTTGAGATCCCCAAACACCATTATGTCTTAGTAATTCATCTCAAGCTACTTATACCATAGATAACTCTACCTCAGAAAGAGAAAAGAAGGCAGAGAATGAATCCTGGCTTTCAACTTTAAAAAATAATTCCAAATTATTTGATACTAACTTGTCTTTGTAATAAATAAGGACACTATAATCTAAAATGTGTGGCCCCTGGAAGATTTACGATGCAGCATTCCTAGGACACTGGCCTCCAGCAAAGTGCCTTCAAGGATCATCAATTAACTTCAGCATTCCCCACAGAAACCCAGAGCAAGAAAAAACGGGTCACCAAGCCAGGTGAGCGTCTGCGAGAGACTTGAGAGAAAAACTAAAGAGATGAAAAGAACCGACAGAGCGTTTTTCAGTAAGTCATCACTACCTAGTACCAGATTGTGCCTGATGCCATTTGATGACCTAATGAGACAGATAAAAGCAAAAAGTAGTTACCAATACAGCTCAATATAGAAGAAAAATCTTATTCCCTACATCTCCCCTTTTTTCATTTCAGAATGACAGGATATTTGCGTTATCTTGGAAAAAGAGGAAAGGAGACTTTAAGGGGGTGACCAAAGACATCGAGATTTGAAGGGAAGTAGAGAATGATGACTTAGACCTCTGATGTTAAAGAGAAAAATGTTTCTTTGTTAAACGTGAGTAATATTTATCTTTTAAAAACATGCCAGCCAATTAAATAGTTTAGAGAACAAATAATTTTAACTTACCTCCATTGGTCTCTTGATATACCACAGACTTCCCCAATTCAGCACCAAGACGCCTACAGGGAGGAAAAAAAGGCCATTAAGAGTGCTCTGAAAAAACTCCAGTTCACATGCATACGTTAAACGAAATGACTAAAATAATCAGGCTGACATTCTTTCCCAAAGAACTATATAGAAAGTTTAATTCATAAGGAATTAAAAATGCTGTCACTCCACAAGCAGCTTTAAGAGCTCACCATTCGGTAATGTAATGATTTACTGGGACAAGCCCACAACCAAAGTTTAATGTCTAGTTCATTGTTTTATGAATAATAGTTGTCTTGGAAAATCATTCCCAAACAAATATTTGGTTACTAGCAAGAATTCCAAAAACGCAAGCCTCAATTGTCAAAAGCATATAGATTTCAGTGCCATTAGCCAAATGCAGTGTGAATCTTGTTTGGATCTCCTTTAGAACAAAGCAAATGTGAAAAGCTCTTTTTAAGACAATCAGGGAAATATGAATAAGGACTGGATACTCGATGATATTAAGGAATTAATGGTGTTGTATTTTGTTGTGGTGGTGGTGGTGGTTTTGTTCTTACTGGTTAACGTTACCATTTATGAATGAAATGATATATGATGTAAGGTTGGAATCTGTTTAAAAATATTCCAGCCAGGTATATAATGAAATATTACTCAGCCTTCAAAAGGAATGAAATTCTGGTACATGCTACAACATGGATGAACCTTGAAGAAAGCATTCTAACAAGTCAGATGCAAAAAGACAAATACTGCATGATTCCACTTATAGGCGGTATCTAAAATAGGCAAATTCACAGACACAGAAAGCAGAATAAAGGTTACGAGGGGCTGGGCGAGGGGACAATGGGAGATTAGTGTTTAAAGGGGATGGAGTTACTGTTTGAGATCACGAAAAAGTTCCAGGAATGGGCAGGGGTATTGGTTACACGAATCGTACGCTTTAAAGTGGCTAAAACGGAAAATTTTATTTTGTATTATTTTACCATTAAAAAAAAATTCCAGCTGAAAAAAAAGGTGAGGGACTAGGTGGAGGAGGGGAAACAAGATTAACAAAGAGGTGCGGAGTGTGGAAGCTGGAGGAGGGTACAGGAGGTTCACTGTCGCCCACCTGCAATTACAGACCCAGGGAGGTGAGGCACCTAACTTTTTTTATTGACTAAAGTCCATCAAAAAGTTTGCCTGAAAATTCCTTTAGATCTGAAAGGAATCGTGAAAATAAAATATCACCATCTCAGGGGTCAATCTAATCTAATGCTCTCCAAACTCTAGTGGTAAACCTTTTTTCAGATAAAAACTAACTGAGAAGCTTATAACTACTGAGAATTACCGAGAAACAGATAAGAGAAATATTTATTGTTCATAGTAACTTAAAACCTTCCAGAACGAGGCAGGGAAGAGCCTAACATAAAAACAAAAAAAGAAAAAACCACTGATGTGTTAAATGTGCCCACTTCCTTTCTGCTTTCTCTCGGCAAGGTCAACGTGTGGTAAATCTGACCCAAAACAAACACACACGAGCTTTATATTTAAAGTTAGTATTTTAGTTGGCCTCAGAAAGAATCAGGGGTTAGAAACAGAAAGAGGTAGTAGATTGCAAAAGGACTGTTCTTTTACCCTTCTAACCTCACTTGTAACTCTAACTGAAAAGCAAATAGACATTACTGAGTAAATACGACTAAAGTTTCCACTTCTACATTTCTAACTAGAATTTTAAAAAATAGTCATGCCTTTATTCACCAACTCCGAAAAATTCACAGAGGAACTCTAATACAAACTGTTTAAAATGTGAAAAAAAAAAAAAAAAAAAAAAACTCTGTTAACAAAGTCAAGCTCTTCGTTTGTCTTCCATTTGCACCAAGTTTATAAGGCTCTTCCTTTACTTTGGGGCTCTGGGATTCTCCACAGGAGTCAACTGGAAAAGAGTCCATTTAGTGAGCAGATAGTATTCAGAGGGCCACTGTGAGCCTCAGCTCTGCTAGATGCTTGATAATACACGATCTTGTTCATGCTTACGATATTCTTGCCCGATAGATAGAATCAGCTCTATTCTACAAACGAAGTTCAGGAGAATCGAGTCTCTTGCCCAGTGTCACAGAGCTAGAAGTGACAAGACGGGGAAGAGATCTGAGAGCTGTCTCAAGGCCACTTGAGACCACAGGAGTCCTTGGGTTAAAAAGACATGGAAAAACAAAGACTACTTCAAATGACTAAACCAACCTAAAGTCGACTTGCAAAGTACGGTGAGCTCTACCATGTCTATCACCAGCTCTGACAAATCTGCTCCCCGGGAGCTGCCTTGTCCCCCTGCCGCCCCTCTACTGCACCCACCCCGTCGGGTCCTCCGCGTTGTGACTGCCTTCTGGCCTCTGTCTCATTGAGGAGGCTTGGGAATGGGGATGACCACATTCCGAGGTCAACGCCAACCGTGGGAAAGGGAGCGGACCCACAGCCCCCCTCTGCAAGGCGCTCGCTCCGGGGGTTGCTGCACCCCAACCACCGCCCTGGGCTGCGGGAGCCGGGAGCCGAAAGGGGGGCGAGCGGTCCAAGTAACCAGGGGTGGGTGGGAGTGTTAAGCCGTTAAGAGTCTGCCAAACTTGGGGAGGGGGGTCGCCATCTGTCACCTCCGAGGGTTTGTCCAGCCCCGAAACGGAAGGATTCTGCGACCCCCACCCCCGGTGCAAGGCGACGGGGCCAAATTACCCCTCCGCCGGGGAGGAGGAGTGGGGATGGCCCCCGGGGAGGGGTCCCGCGGGCGGTGCCGGCCCCCGCCCCCACCCTTACTCGGTGATGCGCTTGGCCAGCTCGGTGCAGGCGGCCGTGGAGTTGGCCGAGAAGACTCGGTAGCCGGTGCGGGCGGCGTTCATGGCCGCGCTTGCGGAGGAGCTGGCTCGCGGGGCGCGGAAAGCCGAGGGCACGGAGCGCGGGGGCAGCAGCAGCAGCTTCCTGGGCATCGTCCGGCCCGCGGCGCGGTTACAGCCGGCCCGCGCGGGGCTGCAGCCGGGAACGGTGCCGACTGAGGGGGCCGCGAGGCCCGGGGGTCCGGCCGGAGAAGATGCCAAGGAACCCGGCAGAGGAGGGGAGCGGTCCAAGATGCCCAGCCTCCTCGTACGAAAGGCCGCGACGCGCTCTGTGGGACCCGGAGCTCAGGGCGAGCCGTGCCGCAGCCTCCCGAGGGCCAGTGGCGAGGCCGCCGCCCCCTCCGGGGCTCCGGGCATCCGAGAGGCGCGGGCTAGAGCGGCCGCAAAGCCGCCATCTCAGATGAGGGCAGGGCGGTGGGCAACGCTCTAAAAGCCTGATATTCCTAGGGAAGCGTCACAGTTCTCTCTACCTCTTGACTGTGTCATCCACACAGGATCTCGTTTGCTGTCACGTCCTCGGGAGGTACGTCCTGACTCGTTAGTGGTTCCAGCCCTTTCCAATTTTCTGCCAGGATCCAAAATGTCTGCCTCCGAGGAGGCCGACGATCTAGCCCTGCGTCTCTATGATAACAGTGCTAGTCCAGCGAGGCGCAGGCGTTCAGCTGGGATTCATTTGAAAAGTGGAGGGCGGGGTTGTTTTCCTCTGGTTGCCTGCAATACTAAAATTCCCCAAAGATGGAATACTCCTGAGCCTGCTCTTTATTCCCCAGACGCCAACCTTGTATCTGCATATAAGGCAAGGTTTCCCGAACGGGTCAAAAGCACTCCTGAAAGTCTTTGCTTTGCTTTTAATCTTAAAAGCCTTCCTTCCTCCCCTTCCACGTGCTCTGTCTTTCAGAGACCCATTCGCAAAGCATCTGCTCCACGAAGTTTTTCTAGATCACCTCACCGACCGAAAGCTGCCCGACCCCGTCCTCTCGCCAAACCATGTATAGTTGCTCGTATTTTTATTTACCTTTGTGAACATCTGTCTTCCCAACTAGGGTGTAACCTTCTTAGGGCAAGATCACGTATTAGTGCTTCATGTTTCCCAGTCCTTAGGGCAGAGCTGTGCGTTCCAGAGGCACGCAATCAGTGCTTGCTGCATGAGGCCCAAGAAGAAAGTATAGGACAGGGAAATATTTGAGTCACCAGTAACCAGCTGGGGAGGGAGGCGGTGTCCCTGCCTCTTTCATCAGCCTTACCATCTTCTGAGAAAGTCTTTTAGGGACTCTGCCTGTTGTGACATTAGACCTCAGGGACATTGGGAATTAAATTGCCCTGGGGCCTGCAGCCGCCTGATCTACATTCCCCTCGCTCTCTGGAATGACATCCCCACTCACCCCCAGTCTCCTCCAGAGCAGGTTAATAAAAAAGAAAGAAAGAAAGAAAGAGAGAGAAAGAAAAGAAAAAAGAAAAGAAAAGAGAAAAGAAAAGAAAAGAAAAAAGAAAAGAAAAGAAAAGAAAAAAGAAAAGAGAAAAAAGAAAAGAAAGAAAAGAAAAAAGAAAAGAACAGAAACGAAACCCACATGGGGTAGATAGTCTAGGCCAATTATTTAAGGACTGACTGCACGCACGTCCAGCTGACGGGCCAGCCATAAGCCATGCTACCTTCTGAAACAAAACGAAACCACTTCTCTTAACACATAGAACCACTCGAAATTTAATATACCCCGAACTGAATTTATCTTCATTTTCTCAGTTCTCCCCAAGCTGAACCTCCGTCTGGGAATGAGCATAACCATGAGGTTCCCAGGGGATCTCCTTTCCTCTCCTTCCCCTGCTTTCAACATCCATCCTTTTATCCGTACATTAACATTTACTGACCTCCAGGTATGCCAAGTGTCTGGGATACTTTAATGAGAAAGAAAAAAAAAAGACAAAAATTCCTACTGTGGGGTATACAATCTAGGAAGGGGAGAGAGTTAAAAAATAAACATAATGAATGGATTGCATAGTAGTATGTTAGGTGTATTCCTTTTCCATTGCAGCTGTAATAAGTTACCACAAACTTAGCAACTTAAAACAACACAAATGTGTGACCTTATGGTTCTGGAGGTCAGAAGTTCTAAAACCAAGGTGTCGGCAGGGCCACATTCCTTCAGGAAGCTCCGGGGGAGAATCCATTTCCTTGTCTTTTCCACTTTCTAGAGGCCACTTGCATTTGGTGGCCCATGGTCCTCATCTTCCATCTTCAAAACCAGCAACATAGCATCTTCAAATCTCTCTTTTTCTTTGATCTTTGCTTCCGGTGTCACATCTTTACCATTGTGACGCTCCTGCCTCCCTCTTGTAGGGACCCTTGTGATTACATTGGACCCACCAGGTTAAACAAGCATAATCTCCTCATCTCAAGGACATCTGTGAAGTCCCTTTTACCATGTAAGGTGACCTATCCACAGGTTCTGGGGATCGGGATATCAATATTTGGGGGGAGGGGGCTATTATTCTATCTACTACAGAAAATAAAAAAAAAAAGAGAAAGGACTGCAGAGGAAGGGGGTTCCAGAGTGCGGTGACAAACAAGTTTTGTCTATTCTACCTTCCGAGTACCTCTGGAACCCCTCCCCCTACACGCCCCGCTGCAGGTCTCACTAAGGTCACCAGGGCCTCTCTAATGGGTTCCATCCACAGTGACCTCCTCCTGACCTAAGCTCTCCTCCATTTGCCTGTCATATTTCTGATTATCATGGTTTAAATATTTAGTAATCCATTGTCCACATAAACCGGAGTGAGCTTCACATGAACGGATCTGATGGTGACTCCCCTCAAAACCTATCGGTGGCTTCTGTCACTCTCAGAAAAAAGACAGACTTAACACCACTGTAAGGTCTTGCCTTGTGGTCTGGCTCCTACGTCTTCAATTTCATTCTTTATATCATTCCCGTTAGCAACAACCTGATTGACTTTCTTCCAGTCCTGGCCTTGTCCCCTGCTGCCACAAGGCTTTTGTATGTGCTATTCCTTCTGCCAGGAAGCTCTTCCCCTACTCACCACCCAGTTGACTCTCATTCATCCTCAGCCCTAGAGCCTTCTCTGACCTCTCTGACTGCATCGAAGGCCCCTGTTATTAGCTCTCCCAGCTATATGTTCTTCTCTCTCACACACTGGTCACGCTTGCAAATTCATATTTTGTAAAGACTGCCCATCGTGACCCTGTGCCCATTCTCCCCTCTTTTTTGCAGTGTTAGAACCAGCCCAGCTAGTGTCATGTCCCAGCCTCCCTTGCAGCTAGAGTAGCCACGTGACCACATTCGGCCAATAGAGCGAGAACGGAAGTGATGTGTGCAACACCCAGGCATCTCCTCCCCCTGGTCTTCAGCACTGTCAGGAAATGGCAACCACGGGAGCATCCCCTGTGGACCCGGAGATGGAGACCATGTATTGAGGATGGCGGACTCAGCTCACCACCTGAATTGCTGGTTGACCGCAAGAAGCAGAGCTGCCTTGGCAGCCCTAGACTGCCTACCTCTGCTCTGTTACACGTGGCGGGAGGATCAGCTTCTACCTTATTTTAAGCACTGCATGCTGGGAGTTTTCTCTTAGAGCAGCTTAGCTTGTTCCTTCTGGTCCCCATTTGCTGGGTGAATATTTGTTTATCTGCTCATCAGATCGTTAGCTCCAAAAGGCAGGGACTGACTCTGGTCGTTTGTCCTTGCATCTCCCTTTGTGAGTGACAGGTCAGGTGTGGCCATCCCATCGCATTTTTAGGAATCTCTGACATCACAAATTTAAGACTGGAGGTCCTCGCTCTCACAAAGCTTCAGTTCCCAAGTTCCTGCAAACTCCTCTTCTTCCTCCATGAATAAGATAGTGGTCCTGGCGCCTGGCATAAAGTAGGTGTTCAACGAGCGATAATGGCTAACAGCTACTGATCGGTGATCTCCCAGCTGGTCTCAGTGCTTCCTGGTTCCATCCTCCCTCCACCATCCACATCCACACCCTGGATCCCCTGGTTAAAAGCCTCTGGAGCTTTCCGCGACCTCCAAGCCCACGTCTTAGCCTGACCTGGCCTAAGTCTTCATCTCCGTCTCCTGTTTTCCCATCTTAGGCCACACGCTGGGTGTGTGTGGCTTTCTGAATTGTTTGTCACTTGCTGAAAATAATGTAGTCTTTTTCGTAGTAAGAATCTTTGTAATTTCCACTGTGATTTCTTCTTTGCGTGTGTGTGAGTTTTCAAAAGATGTTGCTTATTTCTAAGCTTTGGGAAATTTCCAGGCATCTATGGCTGAGTTCTAATTTCATTCACTGGCTGAGAGAACACAGTCTGGGTGACTGCAACTCTGTGAAATGTGCTAAGGCACACTTGGTGGCCCAGCGTGTGTTCTAGGTAGGTGAGCGCCCTATATGCACCTGAAAAGAACGTGTGTCCTGCAGTTTGGGGATGCTTGTTGGCTCGATTGAGTTTGTTAGTTCTATTCACATTGTCTATTACTGTGATTATTTTTCATCTGCTTGTCTACGATCGTGGAGTTTTAAAATTTTTTCCATTTAGTTCTTCACCATTTGCCATATATCTATATCGGGCTGGCTTCCGTTTCTCTGGAGAACCCTAACTAATACAGGGTCTGAAGTAGGGAGAAAGAGGCCCTGGCTCATTTTGTAAAGAATGTCTTTTCCGAAGTTTGAAGGGAGACGTCACGTGACCACTTCCACTTTGCTTTAATGTTCCTGTATGAGACCAGGCTGATCTTTGAGACCCCAGACCCGCCGACTATTTCCTGTGACGACAAAAACAGCTTTGCCCAGCACAAGGCGCCATTTCCCGTATTCAACCCAATTTATTTTTGAGTTAAAAAAAAAATGTTTCTGTTGTTGACTGGGCCGCAGGGTCAGCACGAATTGTCGAAATCTGATCTCCACTGTTTTGAAAACTGGAAGACAAAGGGTGCACAGATTCGGATCTGGCGTGAAGAATTGTCCGAGAGAGGACAGGACGAGACAAAGAAGGCTGTGTGCGGGACCGCTCAGCCGTGTTCTCAAGCGCTGGATTATTTGGAAGACAAGGTCAGTCTTTTGCGACAAAGAGGAACATTGCAGGCCATGAGTCAGGAGTTTTGCCTCCACGTTCCACTACTCGACTTGAACTTCGTGAACATACGAGGCCTTTCCCTGTTTTCCTTTTCTGAACAGGTCTCGGCAAGCTGAGACGGAATGTCTTTATTTCTAAAAATAATACCAACTTGGATCTCTACGCTGATTCTCTCGATGGGACACCAGAGACCATGCTGGGACGAGAGCAAAATACTGGGCAGACAGAGCCAAGCCTGCTGGGAGTGACCCTTCCCAACTTCAGCAAGGACAGTAGTAGGGAGCAGCTGCTGTGGTGGCCGCTGGAAAATCCGAAATGGAATCGCACTGTAGAGGTCTCGGTGAGACAGAATCTCTCCCATCATGGGGTTTTCAGTAACTCTTGGCAGAGGCATTGCAGGGTATCACAAATACCCATACACCGCTGGAGACTTCGCTTCAAGTAGAAACCATCTAGTGCCCTCTACAGCTCCTGCAGAAGCTCCTGCCAGACTAGAGATGTTTCCTTGCCTGCACCACCAGATTTACAGCAGCACTCGCAAGATGAGATCAAAGACGAAGACGTGGAGGGAGGAGACAGGGGCAGTGGGGGCTGAGAAGGCAGGAGGTGAACTTGGAGAAGACAGGTTATGACAAATCACGGACCAAATAATTCGGAAAGTCACAAGGTTCCTGCCGCAAGTGTATCACATGTGTCAGGTTCAAAGGGATCCTGGCTCTATAAGGGCTAAAACCCCCGGACAATTCAAGTGTCCGACATACAAACTGAAACTTTGTGCTGTCACTTAATGCCTCGGTGACAGTGCCAGAGGCTGCAGGATACACAGACCTGCGTGTGGTCTCAGGAGCCACCTCTCACCAGCTGTGGGTCCTTGAGCCAACAATGTGTCCTTTGCCTCACGATCCCCCTGCGGAGCGGGGATGGTAAGCATCGCTCCCCAGAAGGGTTTTGTGAGGACTGAGCGAGTGAACACGTGTGAAGCAGTTAGAACAGGGTCTGATGTGTGTGCGCTGTTAGGTGGGGGATGGGAAATGTTCATACATATTTATTAGTTGGGGCAATCGGGAAAACACACTGCATCCATTACTTTAACAAAGAACTTAATGTAGAGAGTTGGTTAAGTGGGTGCTACAGGACAGAAATGACAGAAAGAAGCCACTTGGGGGCAGAGAGAGCAAGAGTAACCGCTGGATGCAACTGCCCCGCCCCGCCGGACGGCTGGGGGAACAAGAGGAGAGGCTGGGTTCTGGGGTCCTAGAAGCCTAGAGGAGGGGTCCTGGGGAGCTGGGACTCAGACCTCTGGGAAGGGGGCGCTGCCCGGCTGGTGCTGGCATCGCCGAGGCACAAAGAGGCTGATTCTGGGAGTGCAGGTTCCCTGGAACCTGGACGTAAACGTCAGCATTGCCAGGGTGATGATGCTCAGGAGACCAGGGAGACCGCGGGAGGCAGCGGGTCCTTTCCCCGCGTCGGCGGTGCGGGATCCTGGCGCCCCCTGTTGGCAGAGGCTGGAAGGGAGCTGCAGCCCGGATAAACGTGGCACCCGGGGGCCCAACAGCACCACCCAGCTGACCTGGTCCCCACTCCCGACACTGCCCCATCCTTTCCCCCGAGCAGCCTCAGGACAGTGGCTTGGAGTCGTGGGTGGGATGCGCACGGCTAGAGGTTTAGAGGCAGGCCGGAATGCGAGCGTGGCCACCGGACAGGTTGGCACAATGGACTTAAGCATTCAGGAAGAGGTGGGGGCCCGCTGTGTGGCGACTGCGGCCAGACCAGGGTGAAGATCATTCCGGGTCGGAGAGAGATTGGGGCAGGGGTGCAACTTCCAGACCCCAAGGTCACGTTTCCGGAAGGACTTGGAGCAAGGAGGGTTCTGCGGGAGGAAGAGGGGTGGTTTGGAGGCTGCGTGGAGGAGCAGGTGGGACTACACCTGGGGGCGGGGCAGGGCTCCCTGGCCCGTGAGTGTCAGCTCCGGAGTCAGCCCTGGACTCAGTCCCGGTTCTGTGGCTCTCCAGGGGGCGTCCCTCAATCTGCACCTGCATTTCTTCATCCGTGAAACAATGGTTACAGTAGTTCCTGCCTCGGGGGTTATGAGGAGTAGCCGGATGATGTATACATGATAAGGTGGAGGGAGGCGCCTGATGGAATTTTACCCGTTTTCTAAGAATTACCAGAGCCCACTGCCAAGAATACAATGCACCCCACATTCTGAATTCAGAGAACTAGCAGCTGGGGGACTGCCTGGGAGACGCCACTAGTATTGACGCTATGATTCCTGTGTGTGATCAAGAACTTGGCTGGTCTTTGTCCCTGGTTCCTGGAAGATGACCTCGAAATCCTTGGAATTTCCTGAGTAATAGGAGTGTCTGCTATTCCTGGTGGCCCCTCCAACCCCACCTGATAGTGTGTGATGAACCATGAGATATCTGCTCGACCTCTGGGGAAGAGACAGGGGCTGGAGATCGAGTTCCATCCATGGGTGATGATTTGATCAGTTGTATCTATATAATGAAACCCCAATAAAAAGTCTAGACACCAAAACTCGGGAGAGCCTCTCTGGTTGGCAATGCTCTGCGTATTGTCACACATTGATTTGCCAAGAGGACGTGTCTCTGAGGACACCAGAACCTTCGAGTTTGGGAACCTCCTGGACCTTGCCTTGTGTCTCTCCCTGTGGCTGCTTCAAATCTGTATCCTTTTGTTACCATTAAACTATAATCAAGTATAGCACTTTCCTGAGTTCTCTGAGGCATTCTGGTGACAAAATCAAACCTGAGGGCGAGTGGGAACCCCTGAATTTATAGGCAGCTGGTCAAGAGTGAGGGTGACTTGGGGACCTTCAGACTTGCTACTGGTGTCGGAGTGAGGACAGTGCCCTTAACCTGTGAAGTGTGGCCTAATTTTGGGAAGTTGATGTCACTGCATCCTGCCTCAAAAAGAGAGAGAGAAGGAGCGAGAGGCCAGCGTCAGGGGAGAGCAGCTTTAGGGTCTGCGCAGAGAGGCCCCACTTCTTCATGAGAACTTGACTGGCTTTTCTTGAAACCTGGTAGGGGAGAGGGAGGTTGGGGACACAACGGAATCATTGTAAAATGCATGGGACAGTAGAGGTAATACTTCACCTCTCACTTGGCTATCCACTTGACCGTGGGCTGGTCGATCTACCCTGGGGCTTCCGAAGCTTGGACAGTGCCCAGGGGAGCTGGCATGGTAGGCAGTCAGCCAGGAGGGAAAGGCCTGGGACCGCCCATCCCCCCAGAAGACAGATGCCATCCCCACAGCCCCAGAGATGGATCTGGAGCATGGATGGAGTGACAGATGCCAGGTTTGGGACTGGGGAACAACTCAGAGCGATATGGTGTGAGGCCACCTTCAAGGGACAGGCAAGAATAGGTAACTGAGGCGAGTCCACTGGTAGAGAGTGAGCTGGCTACAGGCCTGTGGGGCCCTACTCGTCCACATCAAGTCTCTCGAGTACCAGTTCTCAACTTTGTCCCCAGAGGACATTGGCAAAGTCTGGAGACATTTTTGGTTGCACAACTTAGGGGGCGGGGGGTGGTGCTACTGGTATCTAGTGGGCAGAGGCCAGGGACATTGCTAAATAAGGCAGAGGACAGGGCCCCACAACAATGACCCAGCCCCAATGTCCATAGTGCTGAGGGTGATAAACTTTGCTCTAGAGAATGAGCTAAATCAGCAGTGAAGACCCGAAGCACGGGACAGCCACGTCACCACCGCCGACCAGGCACCACAGGAAACACATCTGGTTTCCATTTCTGTGCTCCCTGTTCCACCTCACAGAAGTTAAGTACAGAGCAGGGGGGTGGTGTGTGAGAGACACCGCAGCCCGTGCCGGGGGTGGACGCGGTGCTCCGAAACAAATCTGACTTTTTAAATAAACAGATCTTAAACACCAACACGAGGCCGTGTTAATAACTAAAAATGCCTGGAAAAATGGAATCTGACTGAGGTGCTTTGAGGGGGAGTCTCAAGGGGCTTTTAACAGAGCACAGCGAGTGATTGTTATCGGAAAAAAATAAAAGCTTTTTCTAACGTGCCCTTCAACGAGACAGGTCTCCTTCATGAAAGCCGCTATGCACGTGCATTGCTTAGTGCACAAATAATTTTGCCTGGAACAAAATAAGAGTTTCATAAATGTTGGCCACTTGGACGAAGAGGGAAGCAGAAAATCGGCAGCCTCCAAAGGGAAGAGGACTTAAGGATAAATGTCGTCACACAGGGGGGACTGGTTTCTGTCAAAGCACAAAACCTGGAAAGCTGGGCCGTTGGTCAGCGAGGTGCCAGGGCTCCTGAAAACGTATTTGAAGAAGTCTCTTCTCAAGCTACAAAGTAGTTTCTTTGTAGGGCAAAGCAGTTCCCTAAAGTTGTCGCAATCTTTATTTCCTGAGGTGAGTCACCGAGGGAGTCTCCAAAGGTGGCCACCTTCAAGTCCTGCTCTCTCTGTCTGCTTATGCTGCTCCTCCCTCACACCAGTGTCATCCCCTAGAATCTGAGCTGGCCTTAGTGACCTGCTTAAGCGCCAGAATGTGGCAGAAGCGATGCTTGGGACCTCTGAGGCTAGGGCATGAGAAATCTAGCAGCTTCTGCCTGGGTCCCTTGGAACAACTGCTCACGTGGAGAGGGCACACGGGGGTGTTCTGGTTGACCGCCCTGGCTGAACCAGCTGACAGCTCACCTCAGCTGTCACCACGTCAGGGACTCATTTCAGCTGTTCAGCCCATTGACACTGCAGCCACCCGAGACCATCCCCCTCCCCACAATGAGAACCGCCCAGCTGAGTCCAGTCAGCCCACAAAGGACCTAATAAATTATTGCTTCGAGCCACTACGTTTTAGGGTAATTTATTACTCAGAAACAGATAATTGGAATGCTTCCCTAGGGAGTCAAGCGCTTGCAGAAACATATGCTCCTTTCTTGGATGAAGAATTGTCTTTCTAGTGATTGTCCAGGAAGGGCTCAAACGAGTGAGATACCGAGGCTGATGGAAAGATACAAATCAAACACCATTACAAGCCCAAGTCCCAGCTAACACGTGGCACCAACTCATAAGCCAGGCAACCTTGATGTAAGAGTATTCGGCACTCAGCCTCCCCTAACCAGCTACCCGTTTCTTCTTCCTTTCCAGTCTCCTCTCCCTATCATTCCTCTCCCATTCCTCCATAAATTTTAAACCGTTATTCCAAAATGACCACCACAGAAACATGGTCAGATTCTAAAACCTGATGGATGTCAGAAAATACAGTGTGGCCGGTGGCCGGTGCAGGAAAGTTCAAGACGACCGCTGGAGACCAGCCACTAGCGTGAGGTCTCTAAGTCCTCCCAGTGGGAAGGTAACTTTGTCTTCCTTTTACACACAGGGAAGATAGAATCCCCTGGTGACTGAATACCAATTAGATATTAAGAAAAGACATTTCCAAAATCGTATTAACCACTCAACAGGGAAATAGGAGTTAATTGAGCTTGTTAAGTCATGACAGTGCCTGCTTTGACTCCGCCTAGTGGAGATGCCTATAGTAACTGGTGGGGGGGGGACTCCCCCTTTCCCTGGAGTCTGGGTGACCGCCAGTTTAGTCACCATTCCCACATTCCCACACTGGTGTCTGGGAGGATGTGGGGAGAGGCTGCAATGGTATGTGTCATGTCTGCACGATGCCGGATTCATTTCCAGAAACGAAATAGTCACGGGGACCATGACAATTCATGATGCCCTTCAGGAAATCTGTGGCATTTTCCAGAAAACTCTGCGAGTCCTTTCAGTCGCCCACCTGCTTGGAAAACGGGCTTCAGATCCTCCCGTTAGGCTAAGTCAGTGGTTCCCAAATCTGTCTGCTGATTAGAATCACCGAGGATCTTTGAAAAATTCTGAAGCCCAGGCCACCCTCACCCTCCGGACGGGTTACATCGCAATCTCCAAGGGTGGGACCCAGGTGCTCATAGTGTAGACGGTCCCCAGGGGGTTCCAGTGTGCTTGCTGGTTTGGGAGTCACAGCCCCATAAGTACATCAGGCCATCCTGTGCCTATTTTCTTGGTGCTTCCTCTGAGAGAATGTCTTCTTTTAGGAGCATCCCGAGGCCAAAGCCACTCGGTGCATTTAGCACTTACTACGGCCAAGCCGTCGAGTAGAACCCTCGCGAATAAACAAGGGTGGATTTAAAAAATTTCCACATCTAATATATTTTTATTCTGATTAAATGTGGAGTATTTTTTCCCCAAAACATAAAAATACACTGCATGAGTGGCGATCCTTGGGTGGGGGTACAGAGGGCAGTGGCTGGAAGGGGACACAAGGGGTTTCTAGGATGTATCATTATTCTTTTTTAATATGAGTGTGTTGGTTCATAAATTCATAGTTGATGATCTTTGGGCTTTTCTGTATGTATTTATACTTCAGTTAAAAACCGACACATATTGCATAACTATGGGGAAAATACTGAAAGTCAAAGAAAATACCAATGACAACCAAGGACCAGCACCTAGGGCCTCCGTGAGCGACACTACTTTTTAGACAAGGTGAAGTCCCTCCAAATAATGCCACCAAAATGCTGACCGCAACCCCTCATCCTTGTAAGGTGCCTCTGTGAGGCTGCCTAGGGCTCGGAGTCGAGCCCCGGCCCTGCACTTGCGCGAGCCCTTTGCACCTGTCACGGTGGTTCCGAATAAGGCCTGCCTTACTCTTTCTTTAAGGAGTGTCCCGAATAATCTTTGTCTTTACCATCACCCAAATCAGAATTTCAACGGCAGCCTTAGAAGCGGACATTTCGCGCATCGCAAGATGATCATCTTGAAAGGGACAAGGCTGGTTCCTTGGAGTCCCATATTTAGGGGGAAAAAAAAATTGAGGTGAAATGCACACAACAGAAAATGAACGATTCAGTGGCAGTTAGTACATTCCCAGGCTGTGCAACCACCATCTCCATCCGCCCCGCCCCCCAGCCCTCGGCAACCACAAACCTGCTTCCTGCCTCTAAGGATTCGCCTGGTCTGGACGGTTCATACAATATGTGGCCTTTTGCGCCTGGCGTCTTTCATATTCTTGAGGTCCCATCCACACTATCGCATATATCAGCGTGTCATAAATAATACTCCGCGATAGGGACCTGCCACATCGTGTTTATCCACTCGTCTGTCTTGGGACATCTGGGTTCTTTCCGCCTTTTGGTCACTGTGAATAGAGTGGCTGCGAATATTCGCGGACGAGCGTTCCTGTGGACGTGCGTTTCTGTCTCTCTCAGGTACGTTCCAGGGGGCGTGTCTGCTGGGCCGCATTGTAACTCCACGTTTAGCTGTTTGAGGCACCTTGAGCCTCCTGTTTTTTTAAAAGATGCTTTCTTCTCAAGGGCTGGTGGGCAACCCTGGTTGTCTTCCACACCTAGAAGGACCCGCTTTTCATGGTCGATCTGTTAGACTCTGTTGAGCGCTCACCTCATGCAGGTCTTGTGTAGAATGAGAATTGGCCCCTGCTGCCCCACTCGGGGTCCTCGGCGTCACAGAAGCGCCCACGATCCCACATGGCACTCGGTGTCCTGAGGTTTGCTGTGGCTCCTGCCTGCCACTCAGCCTTTTCCTAGCCAGCGTGGCTTCTGCATGGCTAAAGGCTGCAAATCAGGGTAACAGATCCACTCCTGAGGACTCAGCACGCCTCTCTCTCTTAGGAATCACATATGCCTGCCAAGAGATGAAAGCTGCGGATCTGACCCATCCTAATCATATTTTGCAGTTATTGAGTGTCTTCCCTCTTTAAGTGCTCAAAGGTCACGATCCGAGAACAAGTCACAGATACTTGTCCTATGGCAACTGGAGCTCAGCCTAAAATGGTAAGATCTTTGCACTTGTTTGAGAATGCCAAGTTCTGATGCTATGGATTTTTCCAGGCCATGCCGAGTCAGGAAGACCGATGTGCCATTTTTAACGCTGCACTGGGAAATGGCTGTCCCTCTCTCCGGGGACCCATCAGCCTGCTGCGGGGAGCCAGGAGGAGCTGGGGTGTGGGACGTGCCCTTCCTGGGCTCCCTGCGTTGCCACCATAGCAGCCACCTGGAGCCCAGATGCAGCTCCCTCCCCTGGGAGCTCAGCCGCATCTGCCAGAAGGATGCAGTCGGGAGAGGTCAGCCCGCGGGCATTTCTTACGGACTTCTGTATGCAGACGGGGCTGGCTGACTGTGCTTACGGGAAGGAGATAAGAAGAGAGAAATGTTCTCCAGCAGACACCTAAAAGGCTCTCACTACTCAGGAGCTCTCTCTAGGCCTACTCTATTTTTTGTTTCGTTTGCTTTTTGAAAATAATTTCACTAGCAAATTAGTCCACAGGCTTTGACAGGTTATCATCCCTTGTTTCCCCATTCCCTTTTGAAACAGTGAGTTTCAGAGAAGGCCACGAGGGTCATCCGGTGGTGGCTTGAAGGAGAAATGACATCTCAACTCATTCTCAAGAAGCTGGCCATGTGGCCGTGGTCAGGACTCTAGGGCAGTGAGCAAAGGGAATGAGGAAGTCTGCTTTGGGAAATGGGTCTCTTGTCGGATCGACGCGGCATCACTCCCTGAGCTCCACGAAGGCTTAGGGGCACACGCGCGTGGAATCGGGCTACCGCGTCCCCCGTCCCCAGGCCCCTTCCTCGGCCCCAGCTGTCCAGCCCGTCCTGTAGAGTCATTACTTAAATTATCAGGGCCATGTCTGGAAAGAATGGAAGGGTTTGACCTTCAGGAGGTGAGCCTCAAGGGAAAGCGATTTCTATTTTGGGGATGTGGATAGTGAGCATCACGGACAGGCAAGCCCCGCTCCAGGCTCCGTGCCTTTTTGGTGGCCCTTTCTGTCTGCGCTCCCCTCACCCCACCCCATGTCCTGCAAAGTGGCTTCTATGTTGGCAGCCTGCGTGGCTGCACGGTTTGGATAAAAAAATGAGATGGACGCACCCCCGGGCAGCCACTAAGGCCAACAAGGCGCCTGTAGCTGCATTCCCAGAGGCAGTGTGTGCTTCTGGGGGCCAGGGTGAGGAAGGACTTCGTCTCCCCTCAGCCCAGAGGGGCGTCCACCCCGGTGGGAGCAATCATCCCCAGACCATTAGCGCAAAGTCACTGCCTGGCTGGCGGCTGTGTCCAGCCCACTGTCTGTTTGCTTTGGGAACAACCCAAGGACACATCTTAGCTTTAGAGAAATGTGAAAGTGGAAAACATTACACAACAAAAAGTACCCGGAAACTTGTGTGCACGCCCATCCCCTCAGCGTGGATGCTGAAAGACAAAAGCAGCTCTGCTTTCTGGCTCCCCCACGGCAGAGGTGCCAGGTCCCTCTTCCTGATTCCGTTTTCCTTTTGGGAATTGCCCAGGGAGGTTTGACATACGGCTGGGGGGCCTCTCTTCTCTCGAATGAGGATTTTTACTGGTCGCTGGGGGTCCCGAACCAGTATAAATGAGCGAGTGAATACAAAGCACAGTTGATGGGGGTAGGGGGCTGGCTGCGGCCTCAGAAGGGGACTTTCTCTCCCCTCACAAACATCCAGGATGTGGGGTTGGGTTTGGAGGACAAGCCAGAGGCTGCTCCGGGCTGAAACTGGAGCCGATGTCAGCAGGAGCCTGTGGAATGTCCCTAGCTTTGGTGCTTCATGCGGCTGGCCTGGTCCCACCTCACCACAGAGTAGAAGCAGCTGTCCGGTCACATGATAGGATCTGAGAGGGCCACACGCTTCAGTTTGCTCCCCAGGGGGCTGTGCCCTCTAGCAAGCCCTTCCTGAAAAGGCAAGCGGGAAATTCTGCCACACTGAAAATCGACGGGGCTAGTCTGCTTCTCACCCTTTCCTCAGGTGAAAAGTTAGGGTTTTGCAGTCCTATAATACTTTAGCAAACATGCCAATTTCTCCCTCTTGGATAATTAAAAAAATGGAAACCAGCTTTCTTTGTAGCGGCCTCTGCCAGATGAGCCAAAGACCACGGAATCTATAGGATCATGTGCTGATCCGAGCAAGAGCGTTTTCAGTCTCGCAAGACAAATGCTTATTTGGGGGACACTAAGTTCCTGGCCTGTGTTTACTCGGTCCTGCTGGGGAGGTGGGGAATGTTAGAAAGAAGGTTCTGGAGCCAACCGAGGACATAGTTCCCAGACTATTTCCCTACCCATCTGTGGTTGGCATAATAACAGCCACCCAGAGATGTCCATGTCACAAAGCCAGAACCTGAGAATATGTTGCCTTATATGGCAGAAGGGACTTTGCAGCTGTGATTAAGGCTCTTGAGGTGGGGGGATGATCCTGGGTTGGCTGAGCAGGCCCAATGTAATCACAGGGGCCCTATAAGGAGGAGGCAGGAAGGTTAGAGTCGGAGAAGAAACAGAAGTGGGACAGATATTTGAAGATGCTACGCTGCTGGCTTTGGAGGTGAATGAAAGGGTCCTGAGCCAAGGAGCACAGGTGGCCTCCGGAGGCTAGAACAGGCAAGGGAATACAGCACTGCCAATCCCTTTTCAACTTGACCTTCAGAACTATCTGCAACAACAGGAATGTAATACACCAACACAAAACTCAGCTTTGTTTTTCCAAGGACTGGGGAACGAACCTACCTGCTCAGGATGCCAAAGGTGGCATAAGCCAAGGTGTGAGGTAAGATCTGAATGCGGAGTGGGGTCCAGAGCAGTGTGCAAGCCTGGGCCAGGGCAGACATGCCCAGCTTCTCCCAACAGATCAAACCCCGACAACTCTGGGAAGTGGGCAGGTCTAGCTCCCAGACACCTCTCGCCTCCAACACCCACATGCACTATTTCCCTCTTTCAGGTCACCTAGTATTATTATAGTTTTTGATTAAAATGTGATATTAATTAACACTAGAGTCCTGATAACTTATTGATTTTCCCTCCCATAGTCATGTGCATTAGAAAAAGAACATGACCACAAGAGATAATGCACACCCTAAAAGAATAAATCTCAGCCGAACCTTTCACAGGGAGAAGGCCCAGTGAAGATGAAGGCAGAGATAGAGGTGATACATCTACAAGTCAAAGACGCCAAAGTTGCCAGCCAAACACCAGAAGCTGGGGGAGGGGCACGGGACAGATTCTCTCAGCCTCAGAAGCAGTGGACCCTGCCAACACCTTGATCTTGGACATCTGGCCTCTGGAGCTGTGAGGCAGTAAGCCTCTGTTAATCCATGCAGTTTGTGGTACTCTCTTGCGATAACCCCAGCAAACGAGTGCGATTGCCTTCAGATGCTGGGCAGGCAGCTGAAATGAGTGAAGGGGGGTGGCCCGTGGGTCCTTCACACTGAGAGGGCTCTGGAAGCTAATCAACCTGACAGGCAGCCAGGATCAGCTGGCCTACAGGTGAGTGTGTTTGGGAGGCAGAGCCCACGGGCTCAGAAACCTGGGTTCCCGAGCAAGGACACCCACGAGGACAAGGAGGCCACCCACCCGAAGGGTAGAGCTAAACTCACCCTACCACACACCCAGAGTAGCTGAAACTCTGCAAGCAGCCAAGAATCCTGTGTGACCAGCCTCCTCTCCTGGATCCCCCCGACGTGTGGCATTCTCCGCCACCCCCAGCCTGCCACGGTCACCGGCATCTAGGAAACTCTCGGAATGGAAAGCAGCATCTGGGGCTGTCCTAGAACACCAGTCTTAAAAAGAGTTTGCAGAGCTGGACCTCTCCCTTCCTCTGCCCTTGCAGCCTCCTGGCAAAAAGGACTCGAGGTCAAGGGCGGCCTTCAGGCCCTGCAGTTCAACTTGGGAGCTGAAGCCTCCCAGGGAAGGGAGCTTCAGGGAAGGGAGGGATGGCAGGAGTCCTTTCCTAACAAAAGCAAGTCATTTGTCAGCTGGCAGCCTCGGCTCCACGTTTCCAGAGAGCTGGGACCAGGCCCAGGGAACGCATGCTTTCTTTATTTGAAGAAGGAAAAAAAGGAGTTCCCATGTGTGTCTCCCTTAGGGAGGCTGCCCACAAGGAGGAATGAGAGTTGGCTGGGAGAGATGGAAAGGTAATCTGTTTCACCTGTGAGACCAGTATTACCTGTGTGCCAAGCTCTGGGTTGGCAATCAGGTCAGATCAAATCTGATACCAGGCCCCAGTGCTCACTGGGCACAGAGGCTAGTTGCTTAATCATCGGGACCTGGGGGATGAAGCCTGAAGAAGCTTTGAAGATGCTTCCTCTTTCTTGGGGCGACTCTGAGTGGCAGGGTTACTGGGGCAGCTCTG
Source organism: Pteropus alecto (assembly GCF_000325575.1). Classification (NCBI taxonomy): domain Eukaryota; kingdom Metazoa; phylum Chordata; class Mammalia; order Chiroptera; family Pteropodidae; genus Pteropus; species Pteropus alecto. Next base: position 4,104,253 of record NW_006436283.1, on the reverse strand, counting down.
TGACAAGAGACCCACTAGGTCAACAGCTACTCAAACAGTGGGAAACCTAGGGTAGGCTGAGCCTCCCCAGCAGAGGGGCGGGCCTCCTGGGTCTGCCTCTCAGCTCCTCTGGGATCTGGTCTGGCAGCTCTGACAAGGCCCTTCATCTCTCAGGGTTTCGGTTCCCCCAGCTGTCAAAGGGGTAAAAGCATCTCGCTCTTGCCCAATCCTGTCTCTTGAGCCAGGGATGCTGATGAGTGAGTTTCCGGAAATGACAGAGTTCTTTAGAGACGGGCTGGAGAGAGGCAGCTTGGGAGGGGGAAGGTGAATGACAAGAATGAGGGGGGCAGAGCAGAGATCAGAGGTGAAGGGGGCAGGCGGAGAGGCGGCAGGGAGGACAGAGAAGCCATTGTGTGATTTAGAACCGGGGCCAGAGGGCTTGGCCCTTCATAGCCCTCCCACTGCGCCCCCACCCCCCAGGCCGGATAAAGACTCAGCAGGCTGCCCTGCCTACCCTGGCCCACTAGGATTTTTTAGTCAACCGGCCCGCGCCCGGCGCCGCGACTCCCCCCGGAGCGCAGGGAGAGAGACCCTGTGGCAGGCGGGCTTTCTCACCGCGGACTCAGGCGCAGCCAAGTCCTCTCTTCCCTGTGCCTCAGTTTCCCATCAGGCTTCAAGGTTTAAGGCGTCGGCCTGTCAGGCCTGATGGAGTGCCCTCCCGACCGGGGAAGAAGGGGGAGGATGCCCTGACCGTCCCCGCAGCCACCTCCCTCCAAGGCTGAGACCTCAGGGGTCACCACCCCGCGTCCTCTAGGCGCCAAAGCCCAGACTCCGACCCCTTCTGGAGAGTAGGGGAGGGGAGGGAATGGAAGAGGAGGATGAGGGATCAGACCCAGCTCCCGCGCGGAACCCTTCTCTCCTGCCGCTGCTCCCGTCCCCGCATCGTGTGACCGCGGCACTGCAGCTGCAGCTCTGCCCTCCCCTCCCCGCGCCAATTCCTAAGGGGTGTGGGGAGGAGGGGGCCGCAGGTTCTAGACCTGACCTGGGCAGATGCGCACCGCGGCTCTGTTAGAAGGTGATGACGCCCCAACTCCCTCCCCTCGTTCTCAGTTTCGCGGAGTTTCTCGATCCGTGAGCGCGTCGCCGAGTCACCTTCCCGGAACGCGCTCGGGAAGCCCGGGACCCAGCCG
>NW_006436283.1:4101962-4102937 GCF_000325575.1 Pteropus alecto | reverse complement strand
CAAGGGCTCTCGGGCCCCGCGCCCCCAGGTGGTGGGAAACCAGGCCGCGGAGGCGCGCCCGAGTTCCCGCGCCGCCGGGACCTGCCTCTTTGCTCAAAGGGGCGATGAGGAGAGGTGTGTGGGGGTCGGGTGGGGGCAGGTGTGGGCGCGTGAGCTCTCTGAAGCCCAGGCATGAACCACCTCAGCCCCCTACGGGGTTGTTGTTGTTTTTGTTTTTTGGTTTTTTTTCCTAACTTGGGCCCTATCTGGTCAGGTCGCTAAGCCAACCTGGGTAACTTTCTCCTCTGGGTTTCCGCAAACAACCCCCCAGGGATTTAACTCGAGTTAGTCGCAGGCACGTTCGCCCGTGATGTGTGTGTCACACACACTGACATACGCGTCCCCGTTTGTCTCCGCTGAAGTGAAAACTCCCTGGCATGTTTGCATCTTTGGCGTGAGTCAGTGGGGACAGCGGGGGACACGCCCCTGATGCTGGGCTCTCCAATCCCGAAGAGGACCCCTAGGCCTGTTTACACCCGCCAGGCTCCTCTCGGGTGGGTGAGGGGCTTGGTCCTGATCTCCCTCTGCGGGCAGCTTTTCTGACACAGATGCGCCTCGATGGTCCTCCAGGGATCCAACTTTTGAGGTTCTTGACTAGGCCCCCTCCTCCAGACCGCAGCCCCCCGGCCGGTCTCCTGCCCTCCCCGGGAAGACGCGCTTGGCTGCTTCGGGCTTGGTGGCTGCTGTGGCATCAGGAAGCTTAAAGTAACCCTCTGGGGCAGAACGGGCGGCAGGAGAGGCGCCCCGGGAGGGGCGGGGGTCTGGGCCCTGAATTCCGGGTGGGCTGGAGCGGGGCGCGTGAAGGGGGTGCTGCACGCCCGCCGCAGGCAGCACAGGTAGTTCTTCCGGGAGACCCCGGGGTGGGAGGTCGCAGCGTGCAGGGGCAGCGGAGAATCTGCCCCCAGCGCCGAGCAGCGCGCGCCCGGCGCCGCGTCC
>NW_006436283.1:4077732-4101643 GCF_000325575.1 Pteropus alecto | reverse complement strand
GGGCGCGCGGGGCGCGGGGCGTGGCCAGGCTGGGCGCGGAGGCTCAGCGCCCTCCCAGCACCGCGGCGAGGGGCGGCCAAGTTCAGTGAAAAGTTTGAGGCTGGAGGCAGCGAAGCCGCAGAGTCGGCGTTTGTACGGCGCCCCCGTCGTCCCTGAGACGCGGGGCTGAGCCCGGGACGGGCTGCGTTCCTCCCTAGGCCACTGTCGGGAACAGAGGTGGCGCCTCCCGAGCAAACCGGACCGACTGGGTAGGACCTGCCGCCCGTCCAGCCCTCCCGCGGCTCGCGCCTCCTGGGCGGCCCAGAAAACTGGGCCACGCATTGTGTGGCCTCCGCGCCCACTCGGCGCTTGGCGGAGGAAGGGAGCCGCTAGCGGCCGGACTCGGGCTCAGCCCTAGCGAGACCCCGGAGCTGCCCCCACGAGCGCGGCGAGCGTCCAGGCAGAGCCCGGCCCTTGGAGGTGCGCGCGGCTACCCCGGCCGCTCTGGAGCTCCGGGTAGGGGACCTGGCGACCGGGCTGGCTTAGGGCAGGGATCGCTTGCCCGAACTTCGTGCCCCGCGATGTCCGCTCAAGTTTTGGAATTATTGCGGAACTGGACTCCCCTCCTCCTGGCAGCCCCCTGGGGGTGATCCCACGGAAAAAGGAACCGGCCTCTGACTCATCTGTTGGGCCGGAACCCGAGGCCCCAGCGGGGACAGCCCCCACGAAGAGACCCTTCGCTCCTGGGGGTGGGAGTTCTGTTCCAGGACGGGAGCGCCTTTGGTACCACCAGACCTCGGCTTTCTGGACCTCTGGGAAAGCTAGGTCCCCAGCCCGCAGGCTTCCGGCGATGCCAGAGTGTGCTGCTCCCCGTGCGTGGTCCGAGGATATGGCTGGGCGCCCCTCACCTCAGGGGGCCACCCCGGACTCCGCCAGCGCTGTCTCCTCTCCCTCAGATCCGGCAGCCGCGGGGAATGACGCGGGTGCCCCCACAGCCCGGACTCCCGGCGGGGAGGGCGAGCCCCACAGCCGGCAGCGAGACGCCCGCCTGGGCAGCACCGATAAGGAGCTGAAGGCAGGAACCAGTGCCGAGGGCAGCACCCCGACAGCGCTGGGGAAGCCCTGGCAGCGGAAGCCGAGGGTCGAGGTTATGGATCCAGGTTTGTGGGGGCCCAGTGGGGAAGGGATATAGGGGGGAGTCCCTTCTCTCCCTGTCCAGCGTTGGCTGGACAAAAGAGAGGGGCTGGGGACGCTAGAGAGACACTGGGAGGAGGCCAGAAGCTGGCCGGCAGGAGTCAAGGATGGGGGTGTCAAGGGCGTGCTGATCCCCCCTGGAGCTCCCCACTGGAGGCCGCTGCCTCTGGCCCGGCTCTATGGCATCAATGGCCCGGGTATTTCAGGCACCACGTTTCCACCGGTGCCTCCTGTTGTGACCCTCAGCCTCCTAGTGGCCGGTTGGAGACCTGCACCTTTGTGGGTTTGTTTTTGCAGCCGGTGGTCCCTGGAGCCTGCTCCCACGGCCCTGCCGCGTGCTGGTGCTGCTCAACCCGCGTGGGGGCAAGGGCAAGGCCCTGCAGCTCTTCCGGAGCCACGTGCAGCCCCTCCTGGCCCAGGCTGATGTCTCCTTCACGCTCATACTCACGGGTGAGTGCCTCCCCAAGCGGGTGCAGGGAGCATCCACCGCTGGTGACCCCCTCCCCCCGACATAGCCGCTCTGTCTCCCCACAGAGCGGCGGAACCACGCCAGGGAGCTGGTGCAGTCCGAGGAACTGGGCCGCTGGGATGCGCTGGTGGTCATGTCTGGAGACGGGGTGATGCATGAGGTGAGGCCTGCACAGGCTGGGAGTGGGGGGTGGGCACGGGGTGTCCCCAGGCTGAGGCCACCCGTGTTTCCGCAGGTGGTGAATGGACTCATGGCGCGGCCGGACTGGGAGACCGCCATCCGGAAGCCCTTGTGCAGCCTGCCCGCCGGCTCTGGCAACGCGCTGGCAGCTTCTCTGAACCATTATGCCGGGTGAGAACTTGAGGCCAGAGCGGGCCTCAGCTTCCCTACCGGGCCGCCCCTCTGCCGGGTGCTTTTATAAATTCCCATTTTCTGGGGGAACTTCAGGTGCCCCTTTTCCAGAGCTTCCGCCCTTAGTTCTGGGACCCTTTTCTGGTGACACCAGCTGGCTGCCTCCACCTGCTCCATCCTTCATTCCTGCCGGCTCCCTAGGCACCCAGGGTCGCCTTGCCTGCCCCCACTCCCCGGGAGGAGGAAGGGGAAGATATATGAGGATGCTTTTTCCCCTGCAGCTACGAACAGGTGACCAACGAAGACCTCCTGACCAACTGTACGCGGCTGCTGTGCCGCAGGCTGCTGGCTCCCATGAACCTGCTGTCCCTGCAGATGGCCTCTGGGCTGCGGATCTTCTCGGTGCTCAGCCTGGCCTGGGGCTTCATTGCCGATGTGGATATCGAGAGCGAGAAGTTCCGGCGCCTGGGGGAGATGCGCTTCACCGTGGGCACCATCCTGCGGCTGGCAACCCTGAGAATCTACCGGGGCCGACTGGCCTACCTTCCTGCAGAACGGGTGGTCTCCAAGGTGCCTGCCTTCCCCGCTCTGGACCGGCAGGACCAGCCGGGCCCTGTGGACACCCACCTCGTGCCCTTGGAGGAGCCAGTGCCCTCTCACTGGACTGTGGTGCCCGAGCAGGACTTCGTGCTGGTGCTGGCGCTGCTGCACTCACATCTGGGCAGTGAGATGTTTGCTGCACCCATGGGCCACTGTGCGGCCGGCACGATGCATCTGTTCTACGTGCGGGCAGGCGTGTCTCGGGCCATGCTGCTGCGCCTCTTCCTGGCCATGGAGAAGGGCAGGCACATGGACTATGGCTGTCCCTACTTGGAGTATGTGCCCGTGGCTGCCTTCCGCCTGGAGCCCAAGGACGGGAAGGGCATGTTTGCCGTGGACGGGGAGCTGATTGTCAGCGAGGCTGTGCAGGGCCAGGTGCACCCAAACTACTTCCAGATGGTCAGCGGCCACGTGGAGCCCCCAGCCCCTCTGGAGCCACAGCCCCTACCCAGCCAGAATCCTCAGCAGACGCCGCCTCCAGGAGAACCCTTATGACTCCGTGGGCCTTGCTGTGCCTTAGTCTGTCTCCTCAGTCTAATTTGAGCTCAGGACCCTCCCTCTTTCCAGGATGGGAGGGCCCCGTCCCAGCTCGTGTGGCCAGGACTCCTAAAGGGTGGGTAGAGGCTGTGTTTTGGAAGGAGGCCCCAGGCCAGGAGCCCAGCTGCTTGGGCCCTACCACCTGTGGAAGCCACTCCTTTGTTCTGAGTCAGATCCAAATAAAGTGACATTCCCAGCCTACCGGTCTTATTTTAGGGGTGAGGGAGAGAATGGGGTCTTGCTTCTGCCAGAGCTTTAGAATTTCATGTTAATGATGCCCAATGGTGCCTCCTAGACTGGGCACAGTCATTTTGGTGGTGGGCGCAGGACCAGAGCTGGACCAGGCTTCTTTTGCAGGAGTCGGGCCCTGCTTCAAAGATGATTGTACCCCCTTTGGCCTGGAAGAAGCCAGGCAGCTCAACCGACTGCTTCCCCCCATACACCGGATGCCAGGCTGGGAGCTAGTATGTCTTACCTAGGGCCTCACGGCCAGCCAGTCTCAGAGAAAAGGGAAAATGCCTCCAATTAAGTGGCACCGGAGAAATTGCCAAAGAGCAACAGAAACCAAAATGGCAGGCAGTGGTTCCCTCTTTAAAAGGAGCCTGTCACCCCCCCACGGAGGGCCCTCGGGCTGCCCTGCCCCACCCCGGCCTGTGGGGGAATGTTGGGCAGGAATTAAAAGGCAGCAGCAGGGAGGGGTGGATGGCAATCCCCCCCAACTGGGCGATCCTTTAGGCTCAAAGCCCAGCCAGGTGCTTCGATGTCAGCAGCCCCAGCATCTGGAGGGTGGTGACATTGCTAAAAGTGGCTCTTGAAGAACAAACACAGCCCCGCCCGGAGGCAGGAACACTGACCGCCAGCCACGCTTCCGGGTCCCGCTCTCTCGGCTCCTGTGAATCCTATGGCTGGAAAGGCAGATGGCACGAAGCCCCTGTGCTGCTGCCACAAGCCTTCCCTGGCAACAGGGGTCTTTCCTTCCCCCGGGGAGGGGTGTGTGAGGTGCCCCAGAGGGGAAGAAAGGCGACAGAGCCCAGCTGAATGGCAGAGGCAGGTTTAATGGTGCCACCTTGTCTTTTTTTGTACATCGTAATGAGCCAAACAAAAAAATGCAAGTAAAAAAAAAGTTTAATCACACAGCACTTTATACAGATATCTTAAGCAGTAGGCATTCACATCTCCACACGAACAACGCACTGGGAAGCACAGCCCCACCAGTCACTCCGGATGTTTCTCAAACAAGATACCGACTCTGGGCTCCAGACGCCGCGGCCCGGGCCCCGTCCTTCCCGCGGCTGCTGCCCGCCGGGTGAGTATGGCACAGCACAGGTGTGGAGCCAGCTTAAGGCGGACAAGACGCTCATGCTTTGGCTTTTTTTGTTTGTTTTTCTAATAAGAGTTAATATCTTTGCTTTTGAGATTTATTTTCTTTCAACCTTAAATATTACATACATACACCAAAAATTACATAGCTGCAATGTGCTCAACAGCATCCTCTTAACCTGGAGCTTCACATTATCAAAAGCTTAGAAAACTTGTAAACCTCTGGGCCTGTCTGCGAGGGCGGGGACCCCACGCAGGCCACCTCTCTGACCGAGCCTGCAGTTTTGTAAGCTAAGGGCTGACAGGAGGCCCGGTGTGCATGGGAGAGAGGGCTGGCTCGCCGTGTGCAGTGAGCTGCAGGCCACCTCCCAGCGTCGGCATTTCATAGTGGGAGGGGCGAAGTCCCTGGAGAGGCCCTAGCACTGGCCCAGGCCTTGGGTGTGCTGCTGTTCTCGCCTCCTGGGGTCCTGGGACCTGACTGAGCAGGGGGCGGACACTGGCTTCAGGTCAAGCGGGAAGAGGACCCCTGAAGCCAGAACTCCGGACTCGCGGTCCCGTGGGACAGGAAGAGCAAGGCACCTACAGCTGTTTCTTTCCCAGCAGCTCCCTGGGCCTCGCTTCATGGTAGTGTGAGGGCCACCACCTCTCCTGAGTGGCACCCTGACCCCAGCCTGGTCCCAACCTCTCTTAGAGGGCCAGTTCAACAGGTCTGAGGGCTATCCTGTGGTAATGGGCCAGAATGGAGTCAGGGGTGGGTGACAGCGGCTACGACTCCCAGAGAAGAGTGATGATGCTGGGGGAGGAGGGAGGATCTGGTGGCAGTGGCCTGGGACATGGGGACGCTACAATGGAACTGCAAAAGATGAAAGGGACCAGGGGAACTGCCGGAGCAACCCACACGTCATGCAAGGCACATCCACTCGTCTGGCGGCCGCTCTGCACAGCGCTCGGCCCCAGGAGCCTCCGCGTCAGGCCCGAGGAGGACGCCACCTCCGACCTGAGGTGGAGATGGCAGACGGGAAGTGCCAGGACACTCTGCCTGGGGCAACAAGTGGAAAATCAGCAACGGCATTCAGAATTGCTTTGCCGCAGGGGACCCGCCTGTTGAAAGATTGCTTCGGAATAGAAATGGCAGCATCTCAAGAAACTTCTTGCACATCAGCATCAAACTCACCTTGGGAAGAGGGGGGCAGTGGGGGGCCCGCATGGGGGACAGAGGAGGAAACGGGGAGAGGGGAGGTTCCATGGCAGGGAGTGAGCAGGCTGCAGCTGGCCTCTCCCACCGAGATCTCCTTCCTCAAGGGCTGGCGGCTACTGGTCGCCTGAGCTCTCAGGCATGCCGGCCTCTAGCAGCGCGGCCCGGAACTGCATCAGGACGCCCCGAATGCTCTTGATGAAGCCCTTCGAAAGCGGGAAGAGGGGGAAGCCAATGTCAGGGTAGCCACTCTTCTCAGGCAAGAAGCTCCGGTAGCTCTTCCTCCGCTTCTTTGGTTTGACACTAGGTGGCACCGAGGCGTCAGGCGCTGCCTCCGAAGTCTGGTCTGTGTGGTCCCTGCTGGCCGAGGCCGGGCCCTGGGCACCGCCCTCGGAGTCCGAGCCCTGGGAGGCCTCTCCGGGGGCCGGTCCGCCGTCCTCAGGTTCTTCTCGGCCGCAGTCTGAGAGCTCCGCCCTGGCGGGCGGCTCTGCGGAGCTGCTGTCCTTGGACACCCCGTTGGGCAGGGCCGGGACCCTCTCCAGCAGGGCGTGGGTCTCCAGCCAGGACTCGATGCGGTTCACCAGCCGCCAGCCGCCAGCGCTGAAGTGCTGCCGGATCTCCTGCTCGAAGACCTCGGGCGGCCGCCGCACCAGCTGGGTCATGGACTGCACCACGCGGATGAGCGCCATCTCGTTGTAGCAGCGGCTGTTCTCGTAGCCCTCCTGCAGGCCCCGGTCGCTGTCGAAGCCGGCTTCGTTGTAGTACGGTTCGTTCACCAGGATCAGACCTGCGGGGGAGACCGCTGAGGCTGGCCTGACCACAGCCCCCACGGGATGGCCAGGCCTGTAGGCCTGGGAGGGGACAGAGTCGCTGTGCCCTCTAGCGGCCCTCCCGAGCCCCGCCCCTCAGCCCCACCCACTGTACCTTGGATGGAGATGAGCACCTGGAGAAGGCTGGATTTGCTTGTCCACCTCTCTGTCCCCTGAGACACACACACACACATAGCATGATCATTTGTGTCCCAGACGCCCGCCCCGGCAGGCCCCCCCGCCCCACTGGGCAGGGCACGGCACGGCACTCACCTTTCCGATCCAGGTGCCCAGGAGGCTGACGCACACCTTCCCGTTGTCGTAAAGGTTGGGGTTCAGGCGGCCACTGCACTGGGAGAGGTAGCAGAAGTGGGGGGGCACGGCCGGGTAGATGTTGGGGAGCTGGATGTCAAACAGGTAGAGGCCGTCCTCGTAGGGGGTGCGAGTAGGGCCCTTGATCAGGGCCGAGAAGAGGTCCTGGAGGGGGAAGGGGGGCTGTGGTTGGCGGGGACTCCCACGTGGATGGGGGGGCAGGAGGAGAGCTCCCCGGGATGCCAGGTGCGGCCAGGGGCGGAGAAGCTACATGTAAATCTCTTGGCACAGACCTGCTTGGCATCTTGTGACTCCTGGCATAAAAAGAGGTTTCTAAACTGGTTTTGATCCTATCAGGCCATTTTCTCATAAAGTCACTTCTAAGTTGTATTTCTCAAAACACTTGCCCTGACCCCACTTCCCAACAAGGCAAGCAACGATTACAACCAACCGAAAAATAAAGAACATTCCACGATCGAGGCCGCACTTGCTTTTGGGAAACTCAAGGAACAAGAGGATTTGGACTCCAGGGGAAGATGCCAGGAGACACCAAGAACGCAGGTCGTTAAGTCATCGGGCAAACTCCCCACAGACACTTGAAATCCGTGTGTCGGGGACGAGCGGTGCCTGCGGCCAGGGCCGCGGGCACGGGGGTGGGTGACGAGCTAGAAAGACGGTGAGGGCGAAGCACCACGGGAATGAAGGGGTCCTCTCGCGAGTGCCCCCTGGGGCCGCCCCGCAGCCTCAGGTTCCCTGAGTGAGATTTGGAAAATAACAGAACAAAACAAAAAATTCGACTCCATTCATCTCTCAGCAGAGCTGAGACAGGCTGGAATGTCAAAAGGAATTTTACTCTAAAATCCAAGAAAAACCACAAGCATCATGGAAAACCTCGAGCAGCACAGCCCTGTCCGAGCTCCGGCCCCGCCCTGGGTTTCTGAACAGCACCCCTCTGTGCACTCTCTCCTCTGGCCCCCTCTCCAGGGCCGGGCCAGAGCCAGGGACCGTGGTCAGACTCAAATCCAGAGTCTTGCAGGGGGCCTGACACAGCCGGGGCCCAGGAGAGGTCTGCTGAGTGAACGAGGTGGCAGATGGAACGGCTGGCCCACGCCTGGAGCACACGGGGCAGCGCTCGCCCGGCCTCGGGCAGCACAACGCAAACCCCAGGCTGCTATTCTACAGCTAGAGGAAGCGTGTGCGTGGGCAGTGGGCAGTCTCAGATCAGCCTGCTGAGGGGAAAAGGCGAGGTACAGATGATGTGTACAGTGACGTGCTACTTGTGTAAAACAAATCACACAAAACAGCGCGCAGGGCAATGCACGAGACGTAAAAACAACAAAAAAGGGCATCCGCAGAGACCCGCCTAACTCCTGGGGTCATGACCCCCTGGGGGCGGGGCGAGGATCGGTCAAAGACCACTTCAGCTTTTCCTGCAATGTTCTAATTTTTCAAAAAGAAGATTCCACTCAAGTAATAATAATTACATAACTTAAAACTTTAAAACAAGGACGAAAGAACAAGCCACCTGGTCTAGACACATGGTGTGAATCTTGTCCCCGCCCCACCGACCGAGCCTGTTTCTTGCCCTGTAAGCGCTGTGGTGGCCTCAGGTGCCCCTCGGGCCTGCAGGTCGGGCCCACACGGCACCTCTGCACCCGCCCGCCAGGCCCCCGCCGGGTACTTGCCATTCTATCCTCAAAAGTCTTGACCATGATGCCGTCGGGCAGCGAGGTGGCCAGCAGCGCCATCTCCTTCCGCACCGTGCTGAAGAACTTCTTGGCTTCTGGAGGCTGGAACTCAATTTTCTTAAAAGAGTGATTTGCTAGAGGGGGAGAGAGAATGGTCAACCTCTGAGGCGAGGCCCCAGGAGCTCCGGCCGGAAGGGCAGCTGCAGGCCTTGGGAAGCTTGGCTGGGAGGGAGCAGCTGCTGGGTGTGCTTGTCAGACGGGGTAATTCACCCTCATGCGTCCCGCCCGCCCCTCCTGGCACCAGGACTGGTGACCACATCAGGAAAATGTCCCACCCCACCCCGGCCATGACCCTGGAGAGGCAGCAGGGCTGGGAGGGGCTAGCCGCCCGGCCCCGAACCCATGGACACTGAGGGGCTAACTCACAGGGTGCGAACTCCAGCACCGAGAAGACCTCGCCCTTGGCACTGGTGAAGGTGACCCCGGGCTTGCCGCCACACTGCTGGCAGAGCACCGGGGTCTCGCTGGGCCACTCGGCCCTCACAGGGGACTGTGCCTCGGGCTTGTCCTCCTTGCGCTCTGTGTCCGGCACGGCCTCCATCTTCTCCTCCTCCGCGATGGCCACAGTGTCCAGGGTCTTCTTGAGGTTCTCCTGCAGCTTCTTGATGTCATCCAGAAACTTCTTCTCTCGGGTCGGTTTCTCAGGCTCCACCGTGGGGGAGGTGGGGGAGCCGGTCAGAAGCTGCTCCACGGTCATGTTCTTGAGGCTCTCCAGGATCTTGATGGCCTCTTTCAACTCCCGGAAACTCTTTGGGGGCCCGTCCTTGCCAGCCTTCTCCATCAGCCCAGCCACGGGGGCGGCCATGGCCACGGCGCCCTGAATGGCGGCCGTGGCAGCCTCTTCGCTGATCACCACCCCCTTGTCCTCCTCGGGGGCTGCTGGCTGCTCAGTGGGTGGGATGGGGGGCTCCTCTATCTTGGGGTGCTCGTCCTCCACCAGGCCGTTGTCCGTCTCCCAGCTGTCACTGTCATCCTCCCACTCGTCTGAGGACGCCCCGCTGGTGCTGCCTTCTACGGAGTCGTAGTCCGACTCCTCGATCTCAGACTCGATGTTATACAGGTGCTGGAGGCAGACAGGCAAGGCGGCTCGGAGGAGCGACACGGGCTTCAGGGACCCTGACCCCCGGAGCGGACGGGACGGCTCTGCCCTTCCCCGCTTCCCACTCTGGACTCTGCAGGTGGCTCTTCTGCGCTAGGTGGCACCTAGGTCTCTGCCAGGTGCCTTCGCCCGCTCCACCCCTGCAGCAGGACTGGGAGCCCCAGCCAGGCCTCTCCTCTCACTGTTGTGAGCTGAGTCGGCATTTACCCTCGGGGGAAATCCAGCCCCCGCCGGACTCAGGTCAGAGGCCTCTGCCCAGCCACACTGGGAGCGGGGAACATGCTGGAGGAGGGGGAGGTGTGGGAGAGCTGGCCTATGTCACATGCTCTTCCCATCCCTGCAACGGCTGCCTAAGGGAGGAGGGAGCCATTCCCTTCCCCCACCGCATGTTGGTGCCAGGAGAGGGGAGCTGGGGCACGAGGATGCCTCAAACAAGGGGACAAAGGAAAAGTACTGAAGACAGCCTCGTAGCTCAGAGTGTGCCGGCAGGCGCTGGGGCTGGGGCCAGCTCTGCTCTCCCTCCCCCTGGCCTGTGAAATGTAGGTGGCTCTGTTGTCTACGGAAAGTAACCTGCACTTCCGCACACAGCGAGATAGAGACCCGGTCTCAACGCGCTGGTCCATGGAAATCTACATGCACCTGACAGTATGGGAGCCTGCCAGGTGGGACCACCGGGCTGTGTGTGTCACGCTGCTCTTCTTCTCAAGTCTTCCCTGAGACCCTTTTACCCGAAAGAAGACCCCTTGCCAGATCTGGAGCCTGTACTCCTGTTCCTTGAGTGGGGACAGGAGACAGGCCATGGCTTCCAGCCCAGCCGCCACAGTTGCAAGCCAAGTGGCTAGATCTTGGCAGGACCTTACCTGGGGCAGGATGATGGTCTTTGAGTTGTCAGCCCACACCACCTCCACCTTGCTGCTGACGTCCACGCGGGCCACCTGGCCGACCGATGGCTGCAGGACAAATGACAGGGTCAAGAGTGCAGCCCTCCCAGAAAGGGAGCTCCAGCAGTGGGTGGCCAGGGCGAGGCCGTGACAATAACGGGGACTGGGCATCGACCAGAGGCCACAGCGAGATACTCAAGTGGGGGACCCTCCTGCTCACACAGAAACAACGTGCCTCGTCCACAAAGCTCCCACTCATCCCCCTGGCAGCCGAGTACACGGCCCACTAACTCCCTCCCTCTCAAAGCATTCCCGTCTCTCTGGGCTTCCAGGCATTCCCAGGACGGGGAACCAGCCTTGGGACTTTTGTTCCTATTTTTCCTTTGCTGGAATCTGCCTGACCCCAACCAAGGTTCCCCTGTTCTCCAACGCCCGGCTCTGACGCCACCTCCCCAAGCCTGTCCCGTGCTCCTCAGCACTCAACGTCATGCTCGTGGCCCTGAAGACAAGGAGCACGCTTCCCTAAATACCAGAACAGCTGCGTGAATGTGGTGCGACCCAGCAGGCGGGCGGGCAGGTGGTCAGGCACAGCCGCAGCTCTGCTGTGGGCAGCTGCTCTGCTGGGGAAGGCGCCTAGGGCAGCCAGGAGCCCACAAGCCTGTCCCGTGCTCCTCAGCACTCAACGTCATGCTCGTGGCCCTGAAGACAAGGAGCACGCTTCCCTAAATACCAGAACAGCTGCGTGAATGTGGTGCGACCCAGCGGGCGGGCGGGCAGGTGGTCAGGCACAGCCGCAGCTCTGCTGTGGGCAGCTGCTCTGCTGGGGAAGGCGCCTGGGGCAGCCAGGAGCCCACAGGGCTTGCAGGTTGGCTTCTAGGGCCACCTGGTGGCACCCCCCGGCACTGCAGCTGCTGCAAGGGAGGGGCAGCCGCTGTGGGCCTGAACAAGGGGGTGTACCTCATCCTCCTTGTGAGGGGCCCCATCCTCGGCATTGCCAATGCGGATGACGATGTCGGTTGTGCGGAACCGGAAGTCAGGGTGGTCAGCAATGTCGTAAACGCTCACGTCTTCCTCTTCTCCAATCAGCTGGGGCACAGGATGGTGGTCATGAGCCCTGGGGCCCTATGCCGAGCCCCCCAGAGCCCACCCTGAAGGGAGGGGCGGGGCGGCGCACGCTGACCTCCACGTCGTCCCCGCTCGGCCGCAGCTTGAACCACTTCACCATGCAGGTGCGGCCCACGTGGTCCCCAGACTGCACCACGCCGTAGACCGCGGGGTCCGGACAGCTCTGGACTAGAGAACCAGAGGAGGACACGCGACTAGCAGAGCAGCCATGGTGGTGCCGCCTGCCACCCACCGCGTGTCAACCACAGCAGGGCTCAGAACCCGCTCGTCCCCTGCGAGGTCACAGGAGGCCAGAAAATACTCCCCAGTCCTCAAAAGAGCGAGCCACCCACAAAAGGCAGCCTCACTCCCCCGGCCCAGCGCGGCCCGAGCAGCCAGGCCCCCGGCGCCACACTACCTCGCTTGTCCACCACGAAGTCTCCGGGGCAGAACTCATTGTTGTCCAGGTGGTGCACGGGGAAGAGGTCATTGGAGCGAATGTTGCACTCCACAGAGCCGTCCTGCCACATCACGTCTGCCGAGGTCATCGTGGTCACCACCTCCACTGCCACCCTGCAGGGCAGGACCAGTGGTGAGTCAGGCCACACGGGCTTCCCAGAGGAAAGGGCAAGTACTCCTACCCCATCCTGGGGACCCGGTGACCCGAAACTCTTAATCCCAGGCAAGAAGGAAGAAAAACAGTCAGCAGATGCTCACCTACAGTTCCCACGCCCTGCCATCTCTGAGGATGGCCCCGTTTGGGAGATTTCAAGTGACTGTGGTCCCAGAGGGCAGACTCAGGGCCAATGCCACTGTTCTACCCTCTGTCTTACTCTCGAATCTCTCCTGTCCCCCCAGGCCAACCCCAGGCACCTATGTCACCTCAACTAGGTACCGCGAGCCTTTATAGGGTTTGCAGAGCGTGTGTGCACACCACGTGCACGAGCCCCAGTGTGCACGTGCATATGGGCGCCAAGGGCATGCTCTCGGGCCGGACGCTCAGCCAGCAGGGAGAGGACGCCTTCTGGGTGTACCTGTCCCCCGGCTTGAAGTCGCGAGTGATTTTATTCTTCTTCCTCTTGTGCTTCCGCTTTAAGTTCTTGATGGACAAGGGGATGCTCTTTTTGCGACCTGTGCCGCTGCCGCTCTGTGAGGAAGTGGTGGAGCTGGCAGAGGAGGTAACCGAGCTGGTGTCGTCTGTGTCGTCGGCAGCCTCGTCATCCGCATCTTGCTCCCCCGCGTGCAGCCTGTCGTCTTTAGGAAGGGAGGCAGCTGCTCGCCTTCCTCCGGGCCCTCGTCCTGCATCTCCACCGGGCTGGCGGACCCATCGGGCGTCTCCTCAGGGCTGGCGGACCCTGTTTCACTCTTGGCTTTGGTGCCCCCTTTCTTGCCCGGATCCTCCATGGAATGGTCCCTGGAGCACTGGGTGTCCGGGGAGCAGGACATGATCCTCACAACTTGCTTTTTCAAGAGGCGCTTCACCTGCGAGGGCAGAGCCGGGAGGGGGAGGCTGTGGCGAGCAGGGCCCTGCCCTGGGTGTGTGGGGCGCTCAGGCAGTTTGATCTGGGGGTAGGGGGAGTGACAGCTATACACACCTAAGTGGCCTGCAAGCATCATCAGGGCTGCCCCCCAAGGCCTGAAGCACAGACCATCCTTCCTGGCTTCGGAAATGGCTCAAGGCCAGTTCCTCAAACGCCCACCAACCCCAACCCCGAGGACATACCTTCTTGGCCATAGAGCCCTCCCCCTGGGCGCAGTGTTTTTCTGGACATTCACAGGCAATCTTGGCCAGCTCTACCTTGGCCGGGAAGACAAACAGACAGCGCTCCCCCAGCTGCCGCTGAGCATGGTCAAAGCATCCGAGACGCTTCACCCTGGGCGGGGAGAAGCGGGGCTGGGCCAGCAGTCCTCGTCCCCCCGCGAATGGCTTTGGCCCCGAGGCCTACTCAGGGCGTGGCCCTGGGGCTGCTGGAGTGGGTCGCGTGCTGGCGCTGCTCACCTGCCTAGGTTTTCCTGGGTGATGACAGAGGGTGGGGGGCTGACGCTATCTGTGCCCCCTGGACAGAAGCTCTTGGTAATCCATGTGACTTTCAGCTCTACAACCTGCACCTGGGGACAGTGAGTGGGACAGGGCCTCGGTCAGCGGGTCCTAACAGCTCTCTCTTTAAGCTGTTGCCCAGAACCCACCTGACCTCCACGGCAGGAAGCAGGTCTTCACAGTGTTGCACCAAGTACGAACACCCCCAGAGCAGGCCCCACCCGTAACTGCAGCCCCACCCCAGGGATCCCTGTCACCTCCTCACCACCAGTCAGGGCCCAGTGGATCTGCCATTCGTCACTCGCCCACCTTGCACAGCCTGGGTTGGTCAGGCTGGGGGATATCTGTCTGCTGGTCACCCCGTGACCACAAAGCCCTTTCAAATCAACAGGGTCCAGAGGCCCAGGAGCAGGGTTTAGCCCTCAGAGCAGGCAGAGAAGGGCGGGCAGCAGCTAGCTCCGGGGCATGGAGGTTGAGGTCCTGTCCCCACCCCCTGGTTCCCAGTCCCTACCTCTTCTACTACCACCCGAAATTTGCTCTTGGTGCTGAGTACGGGCTTGACCCCTGACAGCCACTGGACGCTGGAGAAAATCTTGGCTGGGCCGATGAGCACCTGGCCCGGGTAGAAGCCGTAGGAATCATCGAAGAAAAGACCCTGCAGGATTTGGGACCAGAGGGGAGCCCTGTGAGTGTGCCTCCTTGGAGTTGGTGCTCTCCGTGCCATGCCCCCCTCGAAGGCCTCCATGCTCCCTAAAGCAAGCCCTCAGGCTCCAGAGCAGCACCTCTCAAACCTAAGGTGTGTGTAAACTACCTGGAGATCTTAGAATGCACATATGACTCATTGTTTCTCACAAGCTCCCAGGCCACGCCAATGTTGGTGACACTGGTGACACTCTGAGGACTAAAGCTCTGGAGGGCAGTGGTCCCCAAACCTGTTTGATCATGCACGCCCTGCCAGTAAACTTATCTACAAACGGTGTCGCACACAACTGTTCTAATGTGTCACACTGTACTAACACTGCATGTCCTCTACGACAGAAAAATGGGGGTTTTAAGAGGATAAAAATTAATATAATCAAAGAAAAGTTCCAATATTTTCTGTCCACACCCAAACTTTCAGATCTGGTACCCGCCTGCCCCTTTTCTAGGAAACTGCTTTGCCTAGAAGCACCATTTAGCCCAGGTCGGCTACCAGCTCTCTGCTAAGAAGTCCTCCCTCCTGCACAGCCCAGAGGGCTGAGACACCCCGCGCCAAACGTACTGAGTCACTGACGTGTGGGCAGACGTCGTAGAGCTTGGCACCATCTTCTGTGTTCATAGAGCACCTGAAACAGTGAACATGGGCTTGGTCTCCACGTGGCACAATGACCGAGTCTCAGGGGAGGCGTGGCAGCCAGGACCCAGTGTGGTGCTGATCAGTATCAAAAGGAGTTATCCAGAGGCGCCAACATGTTGCATGCCCTAAAATGGCACAATTCCTCCTCTGTCCGCAGCTCAGCTTCTGAACTGGTACAAGGAACTCTCCTAAAATGAACCAGACCCCAACCCCAGCCCCGAGTGTCTAAGGTAAAGCATCAGGCCCTAGCAGGTATCCTAAGTGATAATGCTTCTCTCTCTGAATCAAGATACAGCACAGACCAGATGCTGAGTGAGAGAATTCAGCTGCGGTGACAGGAGACAGGTGCCCAGGGTCAGGCCCCGAATATCCACAGCACCTGTCATGGCCCTGGATGAAACCTGTCATCACAGGGCCATGAGAAAACCCCCAACCCCCCTCCTCCCAGTGGCGGCCCCACCGAGCGGATGGCTCCTTTGTGGGGAGCTAGTACCTGGCACCATTGGACAACTTCAGGATGATCTGGTTCTTCAAGTCGTAGACCTTCCCCAGCCAGCTGTCATAGGCTACATAGTCCCCGTACATGAAGGGCTGAAGACCAAGGAGACAGGGCGTGAGAGATGACACTGGTGTCCAGGGCACCAATCCCTCTTGAGGGCAGTGGTCCCCAAACCTGTTTGATCATGCATGCCCTGCCAGTAAACGCAGGGTGCGAGAGATGACACTGGTGTCCAGGGCACCAAGCCAACTTCAGACAGCCTATGGTCAGGGTCAAGTGAGGGATGTATCAGGATGTGGAAGACAAAGCCAGACTGGGGAACTGGTCCAGACTGGAGAAGATCAAGAGTTGACCACTAAATGCAAAGTGTGTTCCCGAATGGAGTTCTGGATCCGAAAGGCCAAAAGAGACGACAGAATCGGGCAGTAACGACCAACTCCCTAATCTGGGGGCCAAACGGTGGTTACACAGGGGAGTGTTCCTGTCTGGGGGACATGCACATTGTAGTATTTAGGCGTCATGGGGCATCACATCTGTAGCCTGCTCTCAAGGAGAGAGAAGGAAACGTGGGGAGGAGGGAGGAGGGAGGAGGGAGCAAAGGGAGCAAGTGAACGGCCGTGGGTCCTGGGTGATGCAGCGGGGTGCAGGAACTCGCAACGTTTGGCAAGTTTGAAATCATTTAAAAAATAAGTTAGTGAAAAGAAATTTGTTTAAAAAAGGACAAGTAAGTGTTAGGGGAGGAGAGAAACTAGGTATGGGATCCACACCTGCAACTGATGCTGGGGTCGGAGCCGCCAAATTGGGGTGTGTCCTGACCTCGTGTGCACACGGTCCCTGACAAGGAGCGGCAGGCGGGCTCCAAGGGGGTGAGTGGCCCCTGAGCTGTGCCACCTGAGCTGCGAGGGGCAGCGCCTGCGCGTGTGGCAGAGGACCATGGAGCCAGAGCGAGGGGGCGGGGGCGTGAGGGGCGGGCAGGGCGGCTCACCCAGATGTGCTGCAGGTCCTTGCTGTTGACGGGGTAGATGATGCAGTTGGTGCCGATGAGCTTGACAGCGCAGTCGATGCTGACGTCTATCACAGTGCCACATTGGCTGTCCTGGGGAGGAGAAGGCACCTAGGCCCGAGCAGGCATACGGTGCCGGCCACCTTGGGAGGCCCAGCCCAGACGACTCCCACCCACTCCCACGCACTCCCCCGCCAGGGGGACGCAGGACTCACGGTGGATCGCATGTGCCGGACCACATCCCGGGGCACCACGGAGCGGTCCTCGAGTTTCAGCTGCACAAGAAAACACGAGCGGGTGTGAGGGGCTGGCCCAAGTCACCACAGGGTACGTGCTTCTCCCAGCTTCCTGGGGAAGGTACACACTACAGCTAAGCGCACAACTCCTACGCGCGGAGCATGGTGTTCACACGCGGCGCACACACCTCTAGCTGCACCTACAGCAAGAGACGGACCCGAGGCACTAACTCTCCCCACCGAAAGCCAACGCCGGGCTTACCAGAGGCCATTTCATCACACTGGAAAGTGTGGCTACAGGACAGATCACAAAGGCCTCATTTAAATTCAAGATTTAAGAGCCCATTCCAAAGAGAGCAGAACATTTTGCTATGAGCGAAATCTTTTTTCTAGTTTCTGCAGGTGCCTGCCCTCTGACCCTGCTGCTGAGTGCTGAGGAAGGGGGCGTGCTGCTGAGCTGCAGGGGTCACCCTGACGCCTGCTATCAGCCGCCACCACCTTCTAATCCGGCCAGCCTTCCCGACAGCTGCAGCTGCCCTTTATCCATCGTGCTGCGGAGACCTGCGGGCGGCCGGCTTTGGGAGCCGGCCAACTGCATGGCGAGCACCTGACCCATCCCTCCGAGAGGACAGCCAGGGCCCACGAGAGCCGTCCCCCCTGCGCTGGGCACTGGCTCCCCGTCCAACAGCCCCGGGTAGGAGGGGGTCCCCTGCCAGGCCAGCACGCCCTCCTTGCTGGCTCCTCAGACCTGGGACTGCCCCTCTCTAGCTCCTCCGAGGCACGGTAACTAACGGTGCGTCTGTGACCGCCCACCTCCTTCGGATGGGCACCCCCCAAGGCCTCAAAGCACAGGGATGAAAGTTGTTTCCTCAACCAACAACACCCCTCAAGCTGTGGGGCATGGCAAGGTCACCTCCACGGAAGGCGAGCTGGGACACTGCAAACGGAAGCCAATGGCTCAAGGTCACCGAAATCTGGCAATGATGGCTAAAACCAACTCCGCTATTAGTATAACGTGACTTACACAAAAGTACAGAGGAAGCAACGGGCTCCAGCATCCACGGGCAGGGAACCTAAGGCCATAACTCAGATAAGGACAAGCCCAGGCGCTAAATCTGGGGTCCTCGAGCCAGACCCGTGGATGTGCCAGCTCTGAAACCTCAGGCTAGTCGCTCACATCCACATGCACAAAGCGGGGTGACAGTAGCCATCGCAGAGGGGTTGAGGAAGTTAATAAGGCAGTGAAAAGCACAGGTGGTCACAGGTACCTGGCGGAGTAAGTGCTCAGCAAACTACAGCTGTGCAGGGCACAGGCTGAAGACCCTCTGAGTCCAGCCTCTTCTCATCTCTGCTCAAAGATCCCTGGAGGCTGAGGGGCCACGTGGAGCTCTGCTAAGGGTGTCCTAGGATGACGGTGCCACTTTTCTAAGAACGTCCTATACTGTAACCCTCTGTGGCCAAATCTCTGGTCTGGGACACGGTATTTTTGGCGTTGTCCCACCCTCTCTCAAACCTCTGCTCTTGTTTTAGATTTCAAAAACCCACAATTGCAGGTCTTCCCAAACTGCCACCCAAACCAGAAGTTGCGGCCCCAGGAAAAGCAGTGGGGGAGAGACTGTGCTGTCTGGGATGTCGCTCCTGGTGTGAGCTGTGGCGGCCACAGCTCGGGGGTCGCTGAGAAGAGGCCTGTGAGAGCTTCCAGGAAAGCAGGGGAGAGGGGCCCAGCTGCAGACCCTAAATCAATCAGTGTAGTCTCTGATGGGACACTGACCAGTGTCCCTGCACTCTGGCCCTGGGACACTACTCCTGAGGGGAAACTGAGGCTCCTGTTCTGCGGCCGACACAGGAACAACACAGCTGATGAACGCGGCACCAGCACAAGGTCAGTGCGGAACCTCTGCCTCGGCCGCCGTGTTCCTGGGAGAGGGAGCCTGGTGAGCACACGCCGTCCTGTGGATGTGGCTCTCCTGACCTGCGCCTGGCCTTCTGCCAGAGTGCCCAGCCTCCAGGCTCTTCTAATCTCCCAGGACGAGATGCAGCATTTCTCTAAAGCCCTGACGACCTGGAAGCGGAGTGGGAGTGGCCGGGAGAATGAAAGGGCTGGTGGCCACGACTCTGGCTACGTTCCCTTCTCTTGGGGATTCCAGAAGACTAGAAAAAGGTGTCCGGAAGGGCTCAGGGTGACCGCGAGGCTCTCCGTTCCCTTCGCAACCTCCCCCCACTCCCCGCGCCCCCCCCATCCTGGGCGCTGCCCTCCTCCAGGTGAGCCGACTCTCCCGCCCGCCCGCACCCCTCCACTGAACAGCCCTTCCAAACGCTCCCTCCCCACGCCCGCCCTGTGCTGCCCGCATCACGAAGGCCTTCGGTGTCCCCGCTCTGGAAGGGACCTCTGTGCTCCCGGGGACTCAGCTTGGAGTCCTCTGCCTTGTGTAAAAGCGCAGATGGTGCTTATCACACCGCAGGCAGTTTTCTAGGCACTTCCTGTGTTTTAACCTGTGAAATCGTCCACAACTCCACAAAGGAAGTTCACTGTTATTGTCATTCCCATTTCACAGAAAATAAGTGACTCGGTCACGGTCCCACAGCTCCTGAGTGGTGGAGCCGGGACCTGACCTCAGGCAGTCCAGCTCGCAGTCCGCCCCACCCCAGAGCTGCAGAGAGAACAGGGCGAAACATATTTCTGGCGGGTCCACACATTCTAAATAACAGTTTAGAATCTACTTACCAATCTACTTACAAAAGTGATAGGTGCCCTATTCACTTCTGGGGCCTGTGGAAGGCCACTGTTGCGGCCCCTGACCGCGGACGTGGTCAGGGCCCTGAGCACCTGCGGAGGACTCAGGTGGGCGCAGCCCCCAGGCTGGGCGGTTTGCCCTCCTCACCTCACCCTGGAGTCCGCCCGGATCACGAGCACCAGACGCCCGGAGGCTAACACTAGAGGGCGCTGTGCCTGCTCGAAAGCAAAACCAAGCCGGGAACGGTCCACGTTTTCTGTTAGATGCACCTCGAACATAGTTCTAAAAAAATTGTTGCCGGGGTGGGATCTGAGATGCGGTGGACACATTTCAACTGTCATTACAGGTTCCAAATTTCTGAACAACCTCTGAGGTGGTGAACTATTAACATTTCTTAGCGCTACAGCTATCAGGATTCTCAACAGAAAAAAAAAATGACGAGATGACACACTAAAATGTTAGTGTTTTGGAGTGAGGAGCTTCTAGAAACGAACGTGCATGACTTTAAACACGTCTGTGACACATCTCCGAGACGTGCCTGGTGGAAGCCGGGAACTGAATCCCTCACTCCCACGGCCTCTTCCAGAACAGGAGCATCAAGCAACACCCCTGCCCCTCACGGAGGGGGACTCCGCCCGGCTTTCCTGGGGAGTTCAGCCATCTGAGGGATGGCCGAGCACCTTCCACGTGCCAGGCCCTGGGGAGACAAGTTCTTGCTCTCTCAAAGCTTATATTCTAGTGCAGTGGGGGAGGCAGACGGACAGACACCCGGGTCCGGCGGTGCTACGTGCCACACAGAGAGACAAGGCAATCCGGGCTGTGAGTGTGAGAGACCAACCGCAGGGGAGCATGGTGACTCATTTTAAATGGTGGTCAGGAAAGGCCACTCCAAAGTGACATCTGGCCACTGATCTGAGTGCAGTATGGGAAGGAGCTTTCCAAGCAGAGAGAGAAGCTGTGTGGAGACCCTGGGTGCAGCGCCCCGAGCGTCCAATGACGCTGTGCAGAGCAAGCTCCCAAGAGAGCGGAAGCTGAGGCCCGGAGGCTCTGGCCTTGAGAGTCCACCCCGGCCAGGTGGAAGCCCCTGCGGGGCTCTGAGCACGCGGTGTGCAGGGAGGGGCATCTGGCTGCTGGGCGGAGCACGCTGTAGGGGGCGGGCGACCAGTCAGATCTGAGATTCTCAACGGGGTAACCCTGCCCCCCAGAGGATGTCCAGAACGTCTAAGATATTTCTTGTCAACACTGGGGGAAAGGGCTCCTGGCACGAAGTGGGTAGAGCCCAGGGGTGCTGCTCAGCATCTGACAACACAGACAAAATGGGAGTCAGCCTCCTCCACCAAGAACAATACTGCTACGGCCCAAAGCGCTGGCAGGGCTGGACCAGGGCACCCCGAGGCTCTTTCCAGGAGGGCGGCACTGAGGGGGAAAGGGTCCCCCTCCACAAACAATCTAAAGGCAGAGCTGGGGAGGCGCCGCACATCGGGAAAGCAATGCAGTGCCCAGGGGAGCAGGACACAATTACCAGAAGGCAATGTGGCCGGGAGGCTGGGCACTACGCCCCACACCCATTTGAGTGCAAGGAGCTCTGCCCTGGCCGGGAGGGCCGCTCTGCTGCCCTGGGCCTCGGCTGCCCAGGCACGCCCTGCTCCTCTGAGCTGCAGTCCTGAGGCCCAGCATTGACATGGCAGGCACTGACCTGGCCCCGCAACCCTTGGTCTAGACACCCATCATTCCTCACGCTGCTCTTGACGGACCTAAGAGAACCCAATTCACTGCATGAAAATGTTCCAAGGATAGACACACAGGAAAGGGTGGGACCGGAACCGTGGTTCATGGGGCTTCCAGTTGTGCTGGGGACCCCAGGCCTCCTAACAGGCCCCTCAGCCGAGGCTGCGGACACTGAAGAAGGCCCCTGAGCTTGTCCCTGAGTGTGAGGGGCCCTCTGGCCACAGTAAGGCCTCCCAGCTGCACTACAAGATGGAGCAGGCAGTGGAGCCATGCCTGGCGGTCACACACAGATGCTTCACAGCCTGGGAAGCCTAACTCAGTCTTGCGGGGAGAGAGGAGAGGAGAGACCACTCAACGGGAGCCTTGCTCAAACCTCCCACTAAGATCAATGAAGTTTTCTGGGGGCTTCTTACAGATTCAAAGCTGGAGAAGAATACAACTATAAAAAAAGACACGTGCACCATGTTTAAAGAATGTCCATGGACCTGGCATGGAGATGAGTGGGGAGCGGACAGGGCGGGCCCGGCCATGTTAACCCCTTCCCTCCGATGCAAATGCCACCTGAAGGCCAGAGAAGCGACTTAGGCAGATTGGAAAATTTATCCCCTGGTGCAGAATTCTGCAAACGCTTTGGAAATCCCAGAATGAAATGCTCCCTAGAGCACTGTTGTTCAAACTATTGATTTAGTGGGTCATGGCCAGCATTGGGGGGAAAAAAAAAAGGAATATACGTGAGTGCATCACAGCCAGTAAGGCTGGGGAGTTCTGAGAGAACTTCTGCAGTTGCACACATAACGTATGTAGGTGCCCTGAGTCACGATGCAAGAGGCACATTCTACGGTTAAGAAGTCTGAGGGTCCCCGCCCTACTGATTCCACCCTGGGCCCGCTCTGCCAGGTCTCTGGCTAGGGTTTTGGCCAGTTACATCAGGGGAAAGGTCTCTCTCCTCATCAGAAGCTGGTCTGGAGTCAAAACACAAGCAAATAAGCAAAAAACCCAGGATCTATATGTTTACGCATAGATACTCTGGGGTGGAGAACTCTTAACTCTTTCTACATTACTTAAAAGGTCAATGAATTAGTTTTCCGAACAACAAAACTGGGAACGGAAGGAAACGGCGTTGACTGTGGGTTGGAGCTGGGCTCCTCCTCCAGCCTCTTCCTAAGCCCGAGATTCTAGTTCCGACTGGATTTCGGGATATGACAGGTCAGTGATTCTCGGGTCTGCCAGTGTAATGACTTTCTCAGAGCAGCTGATTGTCACATGGCTGTGCCCCCAATAGCCCAGCGTGACTGCGGCCCACCTGAGGACAGGTTTTACCAGAAAAACACAAATAACCAGAGGGCTTCACATGCTTGAGAGAGGGGGGACAGCCGGAAGTGGCTGGGCAGCATGAGAGAAAACATGAATGGTGGCACCCCTAGAAAATTCTGTCCATCGTGTGCTACAGAAACCACTCGACAGCTCTGCTAAAACCAAAGACCGAGATCAATCAATTCAATCGTTTTTGAGTATTTTCTATAAATTTAGAATGTGACCAGAATATAAATATCTAGGAATGTGCTTAGGCTTTAATGAATTCAGATGGGGGACACAAAATAAAATACCTGAAACATTTATACACAAGTAAATACAATGCTGACCTGGGTAGAAACACAAAAATTCCTGTTTC
Organism: Pteropus alecto; assembly: GCF_000325575.1. NCBI lineage: Eukaryota > Metazoa > Chordata > Mammalia > Chiroptera > Pteropodidae > Pteropus > Pteropus alecto. The sequence goes on along the minus strand of NW_006436283.1, from coordinate 4,078,798 downwards.
TGGATGGCAGGTGGAGGAAGACAGGAAGCACGAGGCTGCACTAGACTGTCCAGCAGAGAGGCAGGCAGGGATCCGGCAATAGGACACCCCTGCCTCCTCCACTTCATATGCAGACTAGCCAGGCCTCTGTACCCGCAACCCCCAGGGGCAGCCCAGGGACCAGCCTGGGTCCAGTCCCCAGGGACCCGTCTCTCTCTGAACGCGTGCGGCAGACCAGAAGCCTGCAATCAGGCCGGGGCGATGCCACACGATTGCCTCGCTGCCTGGAAAGAGCAGCTGCAGCCTGAGCTTGCTGGAATGGCCTGGAGGCAGCGCCTGCCCAAGGGGACAAAGAAAGGGGACGGAGTCCAACTGCCTCCTAAGTGAGGGGGAGGGACCGAGGAGCTGCGCCTGGCAGCAGAGTGGACGCTGCAGGGTTTGGGATGCAGCATTCTGCTGCATTCCAGGGGCAAGAGCCGGCATGGAGGGAGAACCCGGCACTGCACCCTTATCTTGGCCCCGGGCTTGTCGACCTTGCTTAAGAAGGACAAAAAAGCCCAGGACTCCTGGGTTTGATGGGAGGAGACAAACAGGAAGCTTTAGGAGAAGAACTGTCTCCTCAAGAAGCACGATTAAGGAGAAAAGCAAACAGCACAGCCTCACGTTCTGTTCCTGTGGCCGGGCTGCTGTCCCCGACTAAGCAGGGAGCAGCCAACCGTCCAGGCACAGGGAGAGCTCAGGGCCTCCCACAGCCTTCCAGACCCCACCCCACACATCTGGTGGCAGGCAGGCTCACGGACCGACGTCCAGGGCAGTAGCCACACGGACAGACCTTGCTGAGCTCACCCTGTGCCCTATGCGGAGAACTGGCTCCGCCCCTTCCGCCTTTGCGACCCCATGTGGGGTCCCAGACCTACGGAGGGAAGCGACCTGCTTCTGCTCGCTTGTCCTTCCTCGTCTGGTGTGTGGCCCTCGCTAACCCTGGAGCAACTGGAACTGTGCTGCCCCTCGAATGTGGACCCTGACTGGTGGCCCTGGCCTCTTCCGGAACCCACTGGGAATGCAGGCTCCCAGGCCGCCTGCCCTG
>NW_006436283.1:4052832-4077432 GCF_000325575.1 Pteropus alecto | reverse complement strand
CCTGCCAACAAGGCCTGCAGGTGACCCGCGTGCACATTACCTCGTCCTCACATCTCAGTGGCTCTTAGCAGAGGGGACACCAGGGTGGAGGAAAGGCCCTGCCCCAGGCTCACTGTCTGTCACAATCCCCAGGATGGTATTCTGCAAATAAGCATCCTGAAAAAGGTCCCCAAGTGATTTTGATACATATGCCCCAATCCTGGCCAGCCTGGCTGGCATTATAAAGGCTGCAAGGGAAGAGGAGAAATAACTGGAGGGACTGTGCCTGAGTCCGGCGGGGCGGGCCAGGCCCGCTCCCTACCGCGAGAGACGCCATGTGGGAGAGACGGCACCTCCCTGGACCGGCACTGACCTCCGCGGATGCTATTTCCAGGGGGATGGGATGGACACCCGTCCCAGGGTACTGGACGTCCCTCGGGCACCAACTGTCCTGGTGACTCCTGGGGGCCCATGTGACCTCTTGCTTTGATCATTAAGTCTTAAAACTTCAACTGCCCCCCCCACTGCCATTTCACGTATATCACCTCATCTCAGGATGAGATGGCTCACTGCGTCAGGACGAAAATACAAACCACTCGACGGGGTGGAAGGACCCCTCCAGCCCTGCAGGTGTGGTGGAGGCACCGTGCTGCCCGTCGCTTGAGAACCAGGTGCCGCAGAGGCCACAGTGTTGCCGCCGCCCAGGCACGTGAACCGAGGACGTCCTGTCCCCTCCCTGGGCGTCAGACACCAGCAGGGACGGGCAGCCCTGGGCTAGACCAGCTGCAAAGCCACATCTTCAGGGGCCCTGGACTCTACCTGCCCAGCACCCGTCCTTCCTGAGGGGCCAGGTGGGCAGTCCCTTTGGAGTGTGCATGCCCACCGGTCTCCCACACAGGCTGGCTATAAGATGTCCCTGGTCTGCTTGGCCTGAGAAGGCCCATGACAGGAGCCCCAGGCTGCTGACAGTTTCCCTCCCACGGGACCAGCTCAGCTGGAAAAAACAAATACACGAAATAACATTTACAAAGACTGAAACTAGACGCAAAAATTAACATACGGGCGCATCTTGATTTGGATGCCGTTACCAAAAATCTTTAACAAATTGAAGGGATTTTAGCTATATCAGGGGAACTAGTTCAAGAAAACCCACAGGAAATCTTACAGTGTGCAAATAACCACCTTCGTTTACATGGTCAAAATTCTCTCCCTTTTAATGAGTACAGAACCCCCCGCCCTCCACACACACACGATGCCGAGGATACGGCCAAGCGCGTCAGGGAGCGTGGGGGGTGCTCCGGGCTGGGGCCTCGGGGGCCGACACTAACCTATCTCAAGTGCAGGAGGGACGAGCACTGCCCCGACCGGGGGTGCAGCAGGTGACCTCAGGTGGGGAGCGGGGGGCAGGAAAAGGAAGGAGCACGGGGCACTTCGCTGACCTCATTCAACCCCCACAGCCAGCTCAGGAGGACAATCTTCTCCCAGTTTCAGACAGGGACCGTGTGCAGGGCATGGTCACAGGGCTGGGGAGAAGTGGAGTGGCCTCTCCCCCAGTCCCAGGCCGGGGACCGGGACAGCCTCGTGGCCCCGCACCGCCCCTGCGGTGTCAGGAGAGCAGGGGTAACCAGCGAACAGATACCAGCACGGGACGCCGGTTCCGATGACCTTTTCCGTACAATGAAGCATGAAAGTCCCTTCCTTCCTCTGGGCACCTCCAGGTCCCACACAGGAAGGACTTCTCAGCCAAAGCCATGTTATCACAAACTCGAAGGGGCGCACGCTTCCTGACAGTGAGAGATCAAATGTATCTGAACGACACGACACCCACTTTGAGGCACCATGCCTGCAAACCGCAACTGCGAGGTGGCGTTCTGGCCGACTACACACGACCGTGCTGGTCTCTGAGGGGCGACTGGGGGAAACGGCCCCGTGAAGACAGCGGAGGAAGCCTAAATGCTTAATCCGGCACTGCTGAGGCTAATCGAAGAGTATGAAGAATGGCCGCAGCCTTTAGCGGCCCCTTCGCGGAGGAGGATGAGGTTTTAAGGCTACTTATCAGAATCCTCAGCTCTCTTTTAAAATACAGATTCCTGATTACTTTACCCAAACCTACCAAACGAATCTCTAGATAAAGCCAGAAATCTATTCCTTTACGTTCCCTGGGCAAGTCCCATAATGAGCCCAGTTAAAACTATTCTACTTCAAACAATAAGTTTCCTTTTCTTCTAGAACAAAAAAGAACCCCAACCACGGAGGGACATTTGTTTTTAATTAAAAAAATTTTAAGATATAATCCTGGGGATCAAGATGCAAAATCAAGGTGGATGAAAATAATGAACAAGGTGAGACCCGAATGACATCGCCCCTCGGTGTCCCCTGGCACCCTCTTCCTGTGGTCCAGCCCTTGAACTGATGCACCAGGTCCTCCAAACAACGTGGCCCCAACCTTGACCAGCCTCCGCTCAGGTGGCCCAGCCCCTGGTCTAGGCCAATTCTCAGACAGACGCCAAGAACAAAGCCCCAGGCTCTGAGGCAGCTCTGAGCACCCCACCGACCAAGAGACAAGGGACCTGACTCAGGCCAGATGCTGCCAAGGTGGTGAAGTGCAGGTTCTGCCAGCACACCTTGGACACGTGGGGGACAGTTCTGCCACCCTAAAGACTTCCAGGCAGGAAGACACCTCCTGGGCCTGAGCTGTGGCCGTGAGACCTTGACTTTTAGGGCTGGGAATGAGCTGATGCAGAAAATCTGGCTCTCCCAGCATCTAAGAACTCCAAGTCTGGGGAAGGCCCACCTTGGCAGGAAGGGCGTGTCGCTGCCTCCAAATCCTCCAAGATGGCCACCTGGGCCTCAGCTTACAGATGCTCCCATTCCCCTTTCTCCACCTCCCCGACTTCGAACCCACAGAAAAATGACAAAATCTTCAAAATGATGTCATCTTTGGTCAGCAAAGGGCTGAGGCCTCATCCCTTCCTGCGGCAGCCCGCGACGTCCAGCATCAGTGCGGCTCCTCTGGTCCACACGCCCAAACGCTGAGGGTCAGAGGCTGATCAATAGCCACAGTCTGCAAAATGCATCCTACCTTCCGAAGCAGACTCTGATGGAAAGGCACTCATTCAGCGTTGCTATTTTTAAAAATGCAAATATGGTAAGAAAAGGCAGTAAAAATAACACACCAGAGCCCTGATCCAAGGCCGACTCTTTCCTCAGGGGCTAGGTTCTCACTGAAGTAGGGGTGCAGTGGGGGAGCAGGGTGGCTGGTCTTCCTGTGGAGTTCTGTTTTCAGCATACCTGCGATCTCAGGGTGGAGAAAACTGTACAGAGCCCCCAAACCGCCCCCCAACACACTGCAGAGCCACCTGCAGGCAGGCCGGCAAGGGGAATCCACCCCAGAGGGACAGGCAGGTGTCACCATCCTCCCCAGAATGGCTACGCCTGAACAATGCTGGCTCTCCGCTTTTCTCAATTCCAAAACTACAGATTTCTAAGACAAAATGGGTGTGTGTGTGGGGGGGTCCTGCAAACACTTCTTATCCCCAGGGAAGCAGGAGCTTGGCAAAGGTACAAGAAGCCAAAGAAAAAGAGCCACCAGACCCCTGGGACCAACAGGAAGTGGGCGGGGCCTTGCATCATTCAGCGATGGTCCTGATCCGCACCCTCGGTGGCAGGGCAGGCTGACCCCACGGAGGGTCGGCAGACAGGGTCTCAACAATCGAAAGCGCCAAACACGACAGTAAGCGCTTCCTTTCCTCAGCCCCCACACCACCCAAATTAGGTCAGAACAGGATCAGCCAGCCTGCCTTTGGGCAAAGATTTCTAACAAAATTAAATGCAAACATTTAGCAGCCCGTTTGAGGCTAAGTTTGTGGTGCGTGACATGGCTGGTAAAGGGGGACTCTCCACCACCCACTGGAAAAAGAGGTGGGGGGAGGAGACACCTACTGGTACTGTAGACTTAGCTCCAACAGGCCCTTTGGTCCCCTAACGGGAAATGGGAGTTGTCACAGCCACAAGTTCCCCACAGCTAAACCCAACTGTAACAAAATACTGCAAAATGAAGCCACAGTCTGCCATCAGTTTGTGGCTGACACTACACAGTCACCACCCCCTCCAGAGATTGAAACGCCAGTGTCATCTTCATCTAAGCCAGCAGAGCATGGACCTTGATCTGAGGGACCGTTTCCTGTTCTCCCAATGAAGATGGCAGTGAGCACAACTGAGACGCACTCACGCATGACGACGGAAGGGCTGAGGCCTTCTGGGGTACGCTACGCCTCTTATGGAATAAACATCTCGGCTTTCCTCTCTCTCCTATCCCTGGGTCCTAGGAGCTGACCAACAGGGTGTTGGACCGGAAGTCTGAAGAACCAACCGGAAGGCAGCACCTGTCGTCCGAAGAACCCTTCCCACCTCCAGTAGGTTGCAGCCAGACATTCAAGAACCACGAAGTGGAGGAAGACGGGGACAGATGAAGACACATCGAGGGCTCTGCTATGGTCCTTCAAGGGCCCTGCCATGGTCCTTCAAGGGCCGACCAAGTCACATGAGGGTGAAGGCAGGCCTAAGGCGATGATTTTGAGATCTAAGCACCAGGATATGTGCGGCACGTGGAAAGTTATCATAAATGTGAGTTCTCTTGCCCTCCGATGCACCCCCCACCACCTTCGTGCCTTCCCAACCACTTTCGTTTATTTACCCACCAGTAGAACTGTCCTGAAACAGACAATGTATATAAGCTGTTAAATGCACTACATGGGGATTGGGGGTGACAGAGGGCGCCTGACATCAACCTGGCTTTGCTCAGGCCTGAGCTTCCTTTGACATTTATTATATGCTGTTCGCTTGATCGACTGCAGACCATCCATTCATCCATTCATTCATTCACCCGTTCAACAAACTAAACACCTCCTCGCGTGCCAGACGCTGTGCTGTGCCTGATGCTGACGGTATATCAGCAAACAAGAGACGAGCCCGCGCGGAGCCCGGAAAAGGGTGTTGACAGGCGCCAGACTGGGAGCAGGAAGAGCTGTCACGGGGAACGATCGCAGCTTCCACGTCGGCCCCAGACAGCCGCACTCAAGGCTTTGCTCAGATGTCAGCTCGGAAAGGCCTTCTCTGACTGCCCAGAGTTACTAGTCCCCATCCTCTCGCCCATCCCCCATTTTATTTTTCTCCACAGCACTCGCCACTCCCTGCATCTGTTACATCTGTGTGCCCCATCGGAATGCGAACCCCAGGGAGGCTGGTGACTTTCATGAGAATGCTGAAAAAGTCAAAATGTCTGAGAATTTAGATTAAAGCAGGGATGGTTGGGCAAAAGGAAGAAACCCAGGCCAGGAACTACGCTCCAGAATGGGCTTCGAGGGCAGGTCTGCGTAACCCTAAAACCCTCAAGGAATCAGAAACCTCCCTGCCCTTCCTGGGCCACATCGCACTGTCCAGGCCCTGAGATGTGGCCGAGCCTGACTGGAGGTGTGCCAGCTGCACGGCGCAGGCAGCATTTCAAACACTTAGCACGACGATGGAAACCGCCTCGTTAATGTCTGAAATGATATCTGGGGTCTATATTGGCTTAAATAAAATTTATTAAACGTATTTTCGCCTGTTCTTTTTTACTTTTTTAACGTGACCAGTGAAAAACATCTTAAATGACATAGTGGCTCATATTGTTATTTCTACCGAATAGTGTTGGTTTAAACCTGCAATTTAAAAAAAAAAAGCAAGCGAAGGGCACCAAAAGGCTTCCCACCACAAAACAGCGGTCCCTCGAGGCAACCACTTTCCAGTTCTTCGTAGCATGAATATTCACCCATATATATAAACAATGCCTGCACCCCTCATTCCTAATGTATTAACTGTAGACATTATCTACGGCCTTGCTGTTTCTTACCCGTCCCCTCTCCCCCGACGACCCCTGACCCTGAGCCCATCCTTCCTGTAGTTCTACTGTGTTGATGGAAACAAGATTGACATGCTCTAACGGAGTAAATACAGCTCACAGCTGAACCAAGCGGCGCTTTGTGAAGACACAACCTGCGTCCACAACACGTCTACAGTTAACACATTAGGGATTAGCGGTGCAAGCATTGTTTATATATACATATATGGGTAAATCTTCGTACTACGAGAATCTTCCAAACATGCTCAAATAATTATTTTTTCTGGGTTCTGTCTCTTTCTTGGAGCGTCCCTTCTGCACAATTCCAGCCTGCCTCTCCAGCGCAGACTTTACTTTGCAACCTGCCTCTGCAGTGGAATGTCGTTTCCTGGATTCCAGAAAATTCTGTCTTAAAGCACATTTCCCACCAGCTTCCAGAAAAAGGGTCTATGGGAGGCACACTTTTTACAGCCCCGGCATGCCTGAAAAGGACCGCCTGACGTGGCTGGATGTGGAATTCCCTCCGAAAGTCGGGCGTCCTCCTCCAGCGCCATCTTCCTCCGCGAGGACCCCCGCCATGCCTAGCGCGGTTCTCCGCTCACACTCATCGGGACCCATGCGCGTTTACTTCTCTTACCTCAGGGCCTTCTACCTACTGTACTGTTTTTTTGTTCCCTTTTTTCTAGAACAATGACCTAGTTTTCATAATTCCGCATATTTTCGCTCTATTGGTTTGAAAGCTCTCCATCTTATTTCTATTCTTCTAGTGCTTACCCTTTAATTTTTAATACATCTACGTGACTCAGAAGTCCAAGCAAATCAATACCCCAACAGTTCAAGGCTCTTAGAATGTGTTTATTCAAATCATCCCCTCTCTCACTCAGGTTTTTTGTCAGGATTTTTGTTTTTACTTCTCCTCAAATTAGTAATGGCCACTGTTTCATAAACTGATGCTTATTTAGATCTCCCCACACATTTCTGTCTTTGTTCACCATTCCTTATGGTCCTCCTTCTTTCTCCTGGGTTTGGTTTCCTTCTTCCTGGAGTACAGTGAAGGTCTGATAGTGAATAAACTCAACGCTTCCTTTTGGGAAAATGCCTTCATTTTGCTCCCGCTACTGAATAACTCAAGCTGGTTACGGAGCACTAAGCCAACGACTTGCCTTCCTTAGCGACCATCGAGGTCTGGCCTCTGCTGCAGCTGCTGCTTGCACATTTGCTGAGCCTCCCTGTGAACCTGGGGAGTAGTCTTCCCCTCAAGCTGCTTTTAGGGTGCTGTTTTCCTTTGGGGACTCCCGTTAGACACAGGTTGGGCCCTCTAGTCCTCCCCACCTCTCTTCCTCATACGCCATCTCTTTATCTGTGCTGAATTTTACTTAACTTCTCCAGATCGTTTTCCTGTTGATGATTCTCTCTCGATGTGTCTATTTTGCTACTTAACATTTCCATTGGGTTTTACAGTCGATGACTAGAATTCTCATTCTATTGGTTTTATTTGATTCATTTAAAAAATCGTCTCTTTTAAATGTATTGTCTTATTTTTTCCTTTGATTTCTATTCTTTCTTTTAGCCTTCCATCACTTTAAACATTTATATTATAATGTCTTCCATTATCTTAAGTTTTTAAACGCTGGAAAACCTTTTTGTTGTGACATCTGACTCTGGCTTATAATTTCTGCCTGTTTAATAATATCCTAGCAAAAGTTCGTCATGTGTGGAGACTGTAAGATTCAGAGCGGCCTGCACTGTGAAAGGGTCATTCTACAAAAGTTCTGCTTTTCCTTTTGCAAGGAATTCCAGAGGTGCCACCAGTCTGGTGCTGGCTCAGGGAGTCCTGAACCACGTGGGATTAGAAACACACACTTCAGAACTTGGCTGTTTCGATTGCTCACGGGAGATGTCTCCCAATACTTCAGAGTGCGGGGCAATGAACATCTCCCTTGCCCTTTCTATGGCTGCATGCGGGAGGCTGTCTCGAGTCCCTTTTACCAGGGAACAGCCTTCTGAGGAGATCTGTATTTCAATTCTATACATGTTCATTAAAATCCAAACTTCTATTATTGAACCTGTTTTGGGGTCCAATAAACACCCCCCAGAGCTGCCAGCACATCAGCATCAGTGAGCTTACTGTGCTCTGGCTTTAAATTCTCTCTTTGATTTTGGTTTCTCGCAATCTCTTTTCTTTCCTGTAAGATCAGCTATATATTTAAAATCTTTGTTATGTTTTACACAGAATGCTACGTGACTGTAGCAGGAGAGGTTCTACATTAGCTCCTTCCGCCGCATTAGATTGGAAATCTACCCCATTGCCTTCTGGCTTCCCTCGAGGCTGAAAAACCCATTCATCTTCATTCCCGATCTTCTGTACGCAACCTCTCTTCTCTCTCTGGAAGCTTTACCCCGCAGCGTTCTGGAGTTACACAGCGTGTCCGGACTTTTCCCATTCACCATTCTGGAACGCTGCGACCGGCAATTCTGGAAACCTTTCTGATTTCTTTGATACATCTGCCTTTCATTTTTCCCTTTCTCTTTTGTAGATCTGGATATCAGATGTTTTTATTGTATTTCCGGGGGGGAGGGTCTTTGTCAACTCTTTTTTCCCCCTAATATTATGTTACTATCCAAGAATTCTTTCTCGTTCTGATTTTTAGAGTATCCCGCTTTACCTCCTTGACAAAATCTTGGCTCTGACTTCTCTGTGGACATTCGCTGTGTGTGGAGGGCTCCTTCTGTTTGCGTGTCAGCTGATTCCTCTGAGATGACTTTCTCTTTGCTCGGTCTAGCCTCTCCCCTTCGTTCACGTCGGGAGTTTTCTGAGTACGTTCAGTGATCCTTGGCTGTCCGTTCCTGTTTAAAAGTGAGTCGCCAAGATGACTCTGCGGTGATGGAACAGTTCAGTATCTCGATTGCTGTGTGGTTACCTGAAACTACGCGTGATAAAATGGCACAGAGCTGCACACACACGCTGCGTCCCAATGTCAGTCTCCCGGCTGTGCTACCCGTCGGTGGTCACGGAAGATACGACCACCGGGGGAGACTGGATGAAGGGTGTGGGGAACGTCTCTGTGCCATTTTTGCAACTTCCTGTGAATCTATATTAAATAAAAAGTAAAAAAAAAAAGCTGAGGCGGCACAAAGATGACGGAAGCTTTGTGAACACAAGCGAGGCCTTGGACTGCGGAGGGCCACACGAGCTGGGGTGGAAGCTAGCTGCTGCTCTGAGGGACTGTCGAACGCCAGCAGTGCAGGTGTGCCTGTGGCACTGGTCCTTTCTTCCAGACCCCACGCCTTGTACCTGGTCTCAGCCCCCTGGGAGCCGCAGGGGGCACAGCTGGGGTTTCCCCGCTCCGTGTTCAGTCCCTCGGGAACCCTTCTCCGTCCAGTGCTACTTTTCCTCTGCTGCACCTGAGGTGTCTCCCACGCTTACCTAAGGTATGTCAGCCAGAGGTCTCTGACCTTAATTTGGCAAAGTATGTACATATGACCACGAGATATATTTGAAGATGGGGAGATGATAGTAAGTGAACACCACCACCAAAAACAAACAAAAAAACACCAAAATAACAAACAAAAACAAAAAAAACAAGAAACAAGAACCACAAATTCAAAAATCAGAAATCCTTAGTTTCAACAGTCACCTCAAGTTAGAGACCAGTTGACGGAGAAAGGAAAGCCCTGCTCTGCAGACACCCTCAGGCGTCTAAAAGGGCCACCCATCTGCTCTTACCAGCGGCTTTCGGCTTTTGGCTTCAAATGTCAACGAAACTTTGAATTCCATAGATCGCTGTCATTTAACCATGACCGTCGGAGCGGATCCAGGACAAGGCTGGGCGCTGGGGGGGAGCGACCGTCAGTGTCATGTGGCAGGCGTGGGTGAGCACCACTTTACACACTTACAAAACGAACTTAGATTCTTAAATGCCAAACTAAAAACAATCACCGAGAAAGGCACGAAACAGAAATAGCCGCGCGCATGCCCCTCAGCAGGCAGCCACGCTGCTTACGGATGGAGGACGTGCGAAGCACAGCAGCCAGGACCCACTCGCGAAGGCCTCTCCCTCCGAGCACCTTGTCGCGCACACACGCACCCTCTCGCGCGCCTCGGCAGAGCCACGTCTCAAACCTAAGTGTGTTCACGTCAATCAACGAGCATCTCGTCATCCCCCTGAGTAAGAAATATTCTAATCCACACTATGAGAGCCAAGAAAACAGAGGGGACAGTCTCTGCCTTCCTACTTGGTGTGCTGTGGCTCACGCGACTGCTAACTATTTGGAAGCTCACCCGCCCCCCGTCCAAGACGACCTATTTAGCACCCTCTTTCCCATTCTAGGGTAACTGTGGAGCCCCAGACGTAGAACAATTAGAACTTTGTTCCTGGAAAGCTTCCGAACTTAAAGCCCTTTCAGTTTATAAGGGTCTCAAAGCCCCTAGTGAATATTTCAACAGGAAAGGAGGTTAAATCCCAACGTAACGCAAGCTGCCTGGCACAGACACGATGACATGAGGTGGCCCACCTGCCAGACTCTAAAGGACAGAGAGGAGACCCAAATGCAGGGTCTAACAGGCAAGCTGACAAATAACCCAATTAAAAAACAGGCGAAGGATTTATCTGAATAGATGTTTTCTCCAAAGGAGAGAAACAAATGGCTCATATACACACGAAAAAGATGCTCGAATTCAGCAGTCATTAGAGATGCACATCGCATCACTCTGTGACACGCCTCACACTCACTAGGCCACATTTTATGATGGCTGTGACCGAGAGACCGCCAGTCCCGGTGCCGGTGAGGACGTGGAGAAACGAGGGCCTCATTCGCTGCCGGCGGCGGGGCGCGAAATGGCGCAGCTGCTCTGGGAAACAGTTCGGCGGTTGCTCAGGTTGGACACAGAGTTTCCATACGACCCAGCAATCCCACTCCTGGGTATAACACCCAGAGAACTGAAAATGAATGTCCACATAAAGCCTGCACGTGAGTGCTCACAGCGGGTTCGGAACAGCCAAACAAGTGGAAGCGACCCGAGTGTCCACCTGCTGAAGAACAGATAAAACATAGATAAATAAAATAGGTAAAAAAAAAATAAAGCCACACAGTGGAATATCACTCGGCCATACAGAGGAATGAAGTACTGACACGTGATACAACATGAAGGGAACTTGAACACACGCGGAGTGAAAGAAGTCGGTCACAAAAGGCCACATATTAGGTGTTCCGTTTACATGAAAGGTGCGGAAGAGCAAACCCGCAGAGACAGTGGTTCCCCGGGGCTGGAAGGAGGGGGAAATGCAGCATGACTGCCGATGGACACAGGGTTCCTTTTGGGGGTGACGAAAATGTTCTAAATCTAGATAGTGATGATGGGTGTGCGAATCTTTGAATATATTAAAAACTGCACTTTGAAAGGGTGACATTTAAGGTATGTGAATTACATCTCAATAAAGCTGTTTTTCTTTTCTTTTTGTTTTGTTTTTAAGGCAAGTCAGGTTAAGCTGCGACGAGTGACTGCCTGGCCCTACGGTCTTGAGTAGAAAGTCTTCTTTAGATGTGACTCCCGAGTCACGGTGTAAGTCCTCTAAACCCTCTCTCTGTATTACAGACTTTATTTTTCAGGTTGAATACCAGAACCTGTCTCAACTGTAACTACTCACTAGAAAGCTAAAATCAGCACTGCTAACGATCCTCTGCTTCTACCCACAGAAAGCGGATAGCGTCCTCCTGGGGACCTTTCTTTCCTTAAGCCTCTGTCCACCTGTAGCTTCTGGCAACCTTACCCTCAACCACTTGGCCTCCAGGGCCTTAGTTCCATAAAATAAGGAGGTCGAACCAAATCACCCTCTAGTCCCACCAACGTGGGCCTAGGCAAACTCTAAGACCTGGTACACGGCCAAGATCCATCCGTCCTCCTGGGGCTTGGCGGAAGACCCCACCTGCACCGAGCACTCAACAGCTGAAAAGTGCCCCGCACTCTGATGTTACCGGCCCAGCGGGGGAAAGCTTGAGCTGAGAGTGTGTGGGGAGGAGGACGGAGACCCCAACACGGGGGAAACACAGCCCTACCGTGGGAATCACCGTAAAGGGCACAGGCACGGCCCCGCTGTGAGCCGTGCCATCTGAGGGATGTCGCAGTGGGGCCACACGAGACGGGGACTCCAGGCATTGGTCAGGGCAATGCCTCACTCCGGGGAAAGGCAACAGAGCCACTTCACGCGGCCACAGTCTGCATGTAGGTGTGGGGGTGAGGTCCTTCCAGAGTTTTGGGGGGTCCGCCTGAACCCGGACACCTCGCGAGCAGCCCCAACTGGGGCAAAACACGCGGGGGGCGGGGGCTGATCGGGCTGACGATGTTTCCGGGAGAGCTGCTTCACTTCGGCTCTTTACAGACACTGTCCTCCTGCCCCCAGGGACTTCTGACTCAAACCTCTCATTAACCCCCACCCTTGCCAGTGGCACCCTGCGGCTACTGAGAAACCCGCCCTGCGGGCTCCGGAGCAGGCGCCAGGCAGAGTGATAAACACTGACCTACGCCACCCCCAACCCAGTGGCAGAGCAGGTGTCGCCCTGAGGTGCCACCAAGTGAACCCAATGCAACAGTCTGGCCTGAAGGGCAACACCGCAGAGAGAAGGGAGGGCAGAGGCAAGCCAGGGACGACCCTGGGCGACAAGACCCTGGGAGACGAGACCCTGGGGGACAAGACCCTGGGCGACGAGACCCTGGGGGATGAGACCCTGGGCGACGAGACCCTGGGGGACGAGACACGCTAAGTCAGTCGTTCAACGTCACAAGGCTAAGGAGGTGGAGTCTGACCTAGATTTGCCTGAATCCAGAACAGTTGTACAGACAGTTACTATTTATGTTAAAAAAAAAAAAAAGAATATGTGCATACATACACATACGTGTCGGAATATGCAGACTAGAATCACAGCGGGCTGCTCACGGTGGCGGTCTCTGGGGAGGGCAATGGTAGGAAAGGGACAAACATTTCACTGTGTATTCTTTAAACCATTTGAATGTTGTATCATCTGCATATATTACCTATTTAAACATATTCAGACAGACACACACACACAGATTATGATTTAGGTTTAAAGTCGGCCTTATGGGCACACAAGCTAACTCGCAATATTTCCCCTAAACGCGCAATCACGTTTACTCTGTGGGATTCCAAACGTGACAGGGAAACTGAAGCAGAGTGAAATTATCCCCCCAGTTAACGGTAAGTATTGATTAGCTGTATGCTGAGTGCAGCTAGAGGTGATCTCATGCGATTCCCAACAACCGCACAAGATTCTGTCTCCTTGTCCGGTCATGGACACTGAGCCACAGCCGGGCTACATGCTGACTCCTCCTCCCTCCCCTGGCTTACCTGACAAGCCCCCTCCCTGCCCGGGGAACAAATGCCCCAAGCTGAAGGCACAACAGGCCAGCCTGCCTGTCCCGCAGAGCTCAGAGACACCCTGGCACAAAAAGGGATTATTTCTTGGCGACAGCAGGGTACATTCAGAAAACGCCCAGTCAGCTGACCCGTGTCCTAGCCCTCTAGATGCTGCCAACTAGCTGGAGATCCTGCTAAGTCACACGGGGAGCTCACCACCACGCTCAGAAAACAGGCATTCTGCGGTGAAAGCGCGAATGGGCACCACTTTGGGGGATGACAGTTGATAAAATCAATCGAAAAGTCTTAAAAATGTATTCTTACTAACCTTGACCCAAGTAACTCCATTTACGAATTCATCCTAAGAAACTTAAAGATGTAAACAAAGATATAAAAAAGTATCAAGTATGTTAGTCCTATTTTTTAAAACTGAAAACCTGGAAATTTAGCTGGTTAAGAAGAGATCGGTTACAGAAACGGGTTGGTCTACACAGCACTGGCCGGTTGCAGGGGACGGCTGCACAGCCAGGGACAAGAGCCCGTGCTCTGGCAGCACAAACACCCGGGCCCCGCCCTCACTAGCTGTGTGGCCTGGGTGAGCTACAGACCCTCTCTAGGTGCTGGTCTCACCCTCTCTGAAAGGGACACACACATAAAGCGTGTTACAGCGCCGGGCACACGCAGGAATCCCGACACTGGCTGGATAAAAGACAGCAATTCCGACCATCCTCCTCGTGGACTGCTTACAGCATACTCACAACAACCATCGCATTTTCACCCTAAAAAAATTAAACCCAGTAAGACATCTTGGCGATGACTGTGTCTGAATACTGGTCAGCGGGGAAAGTGGGGAGCAGGTCTTCCTAGCACCGAGGCTTTCTGCACCAGCACTGTGATCTGAAAGCACTGCCTTTATTGGGGGGCACCGAACCAATCTCCTCCTGGGGCCCATCTTTTGAATACTGCTGGCAGCTGTATACTTAAACCTTGGTGTAGGGATCAGGGGGATAAAAACATGAACCTATTGACAACAATGAGGTTTAAGAAGGACCTGTACATCAGTCTAATCCGAAGGGTGGTCCCGCCAGGAGAAGGGGCACCACGGGAGCACGCCTGCCCCCCCACTGGGCCCGCCCCAGCCTCACTGCTGGAGGCTCTGTATGAACGAGAGCCCCATCGGCCTTTAAGAAGTGCCGGTCTAGATCTCACTCATCCGGGCTACCCCGGCCCCACGCCACCCATAAACAGGGGTGGTTATACTCATTTTTAATAGCTGGTGCCTGACCCCTTCAAAGTTAACAGTCTGGCTGGCACAAGCCCTCAACTGCAGGCCGCAGTCCCTAAGCTCCCTCCAGAGCCCGACGCAGGCAGAGCCCGGGCCGAGTTCCCGACCCAGTGCCATGCAGCGGGCGAGCTGTCCCCACAGACGGGCCTCGCACTAGACTCAACCGTCCCCTACGGTGGGGACTGTGTGCCGATCACCACTCAGGAACCTCACCCGTGTGACTGCTGGCTGGCCAAGCGCTGCCGCTGGGTCTCTCCAGCTGCTCACGACAGCGCGTCATTCTCGTCTGTCAAACTGGGGCTGGGGGATGCGGCGCTCCCACCCAGGCCTCAAAGCTACCGCAGGCGCCAGAACGCGGGCGGCTGCTGGACATTAAACCGGCGCTTCTCCCAGATCGCTCAGGCACAGTGCCAAGGACTTGAAGGAGAGCTGGGTGGCGACAACCAGGGAGCGACCGCACTGGCTGCCGAAGACACAGCCTCTCAGCTCTCATCCCAGCCCATAACCCCGGGGAGCCTGGGGCCGGGGTGGGGGTGTCTCAATTTCTGCCGGGTTTTAACCAGAGACAACTGCATTTTGACCACTAGTGACACCAGCTCCAGCCAGCTAGCCCGCTGTGCTCACGCTCTGCCTGGGGAGTCTCATGAGAGAAGATGCTAAAATAGTAAACTACGATATGGTGTATTTTGATTAATCTGCTCATCTTAGCATTAGGATGACCACATGTCCCAGTCCGGGAGTGACTATTCACAGTGCTCTCGAAAGTGCCCAGCCTGGGCAGTAAACTACATTGTCAACCTAGTACACTAGCAGGGAGACGTCAGCTGGCGAGGGGCCCACATAGCTCCAGCACAGACCACCAAGCATCTGGGGAAAGGCTAAGGACACTGTTGGTAAGTGAGGAGGATCTGGTCATTCGCTCAAATGCTCCAACTCTACATGTGAGCCATTGAGAAGACAAGCTTTCACAGAGAGCTTGTTTCTCAAGAAGCTTCCAATCCAGGAGAGAGAGCCCCAGGGTGCATCAATGTGCCGTGGGTGTCGGAGGCAGGGAACAGTACAAGTGAACTGGGGAAACAGTCGTACTAGCTAGAGTCAACTCGAGAGGCAAGAGATTAAGCATGAAACACAGGTGAGAAGACTTGAGTGACAAGCTAAAGCATGACAAGAGGCTGGGTCCTGACAATCTAAGCAGCCGCTGGGAGGTCAGCCTGCGGCGTGGCACAGTGGACTGAAGGAGAGAGGGTCTAGGGGCAGGGAGGCCAGGGGAGATGAGCCCAGGCGCGAGGCAGTCAGAGAGAGGGCCAGTGTTGTAGAGAGGAAATGGAGTGGATGTGTTTTGAACAAAGATTTGATAACAAATTAGAATGGGAAGTCTGACACTGAAGGCACAGGCATTAAAAGAAAAAGCAGACAAACTGGACTCCATGAAATTTTAAAAATATTATGCATCAGAAGACACTATCAGTAGGATATAAAGGCAATCCACAGAATGGGACAAAATATTTGCAAATAGTATTTCTGATAAGGGGTTAATGACCAGAAGAGAGAGAGAACCCCTGAATCTCCACAACCAAAATATCAAACACCCCAATTCAAAAGTGGGCAAAGCATTTAAATAGATATTTCTCCAAAGATATACAAATGGCCAATAAGCACATGAAAAGATGTCTGACATCACTAATCATTAGGGAAATGCAAATCGAAACCACAAGGAGACACGGCCTCACATCCATCAGGATGGCTACGATGGGGGGGAGGGGGACCAGAAAACAGCAAGTGCTAGCGAGGATGCGGAGAAACTGGAACCCTGCGGCACTGCTGGTGGGAACGCGAAATGGTGCAGCCGCCGTGGAAAACAGTATGGCAGTTCTCTGAAAAAATGAAAATAGAATTACCACATGATCCAGCAATTTCGTTTCTGGGTATATAACCCAAAGCACTGAAAACAGGATCTTGAAGAGCTATCTGCATGTTTACAGTATGCACAACAGCTAAAACATGGAAGCGACCCAACTGTCCATCAACAGATGAACAGATAAGCAAAAAATGGTATATACATACAATGGATTATTATTCAGCCTTGAAAAGGAAATTCTGACACACACTACAACAGAGATGAATCTTGAGGACATTATTCTTTGAAATAAGCCAGTCCCAAAAAGACAAATACTGTATGACTCCACTTATAGAAGGTACCTAGAGTAACCGAGATCACAGAGAAGGAAAGTAGCATAGTGGTTGCCAGAGGCTGGGGTGAGAAAGAACGGGGGTCCCTGTTTCATGGGGACAGAGCTGCACTTTTATGAGACAGAGTTCTGGGGACGGGAGGTGGCGACGGTCGCACAACACTATGAATGTATTTAATACCACTGAACTGCACATTGAAAAATGGTTTAGGTGGTAATGTTATGTGGTGTATTCTACCCCAATAATTTTTTAAAGAAAAAAATATTAGGATGGGGCCCAGGGAAGTGAATTTAAAATGATCTCAAATGTTCTGATTTTTAGAAGATGTATCTTGAGCAAGTAGAGGTGGCCATCGTCATGTTTGCTGCTAACTCACCAACGTCTCAGGAGAAAATACACTTATACGCACTCACGTATAAAGCAGATATGGCAGAATGTTAACTGTTGGCTCATGACAGGTGGTAATTAGTAATCACTGGCATAGTCTTTCAACTTTTCTGTACATTTGCAAATATTTCACAAAAAAATTAGAAGAAATTGTTTAAAAATTCCAAAGGTTTGGGGATGGGAGAGTCGTTATACTCCCCAATTTCACTACACTAAGTCTGAGGTGCTAGCGGACGCGATGGAGCTATCTATAAAGAAAGCATCGGGAATGCAACATAGGTACAGAAGTCACCGGAACACAGAGACCAGCTGCGGCCACAGGAGTGCACAAGAACACTGAAGCACGACAGGAAGGGAGAGGCGAGGAGAGCTCGGGTCTTTGGAGAAGTGTCACAGAGAGAGGGAAGAGGAAAAAGGCAAAAGAAAAATTCGGTATGGCCTGGTACACAGAACACAACAGAAGAAAGTTTCCCTTACAAGGGATGACTGATCACATTCAGCAGGCTGATGGGTCAAAGGGACAAGGACCCAGAAAGTCTCGGTACCCGCAGTGACCAGGAGTTCATTAGTCCTCTGTGACCTTCAGGCGAGCCTTCACGCGCAGCAACGACGGACACCGGACCCCGTGCGAAGGTCTCAAAGAAATGGCAGAGACGGCAGCAGACGCCCTTCCCGCCAGCAGGGCGCTAGGATGGCCCCCAATCCCAAGCATGTGGGGCAGCGGGGCTGGGGTCGGGGGAGAGATGCCTCTTTCTTCTTTGGCTTGAAGATGATATCATCAACCTTCGGGGCCCTCAGACTCCCTTAAGTAATTAAACAGTCAGAGCGGACAAATATGGGGCTCCTTTCAGCATGGAGCACGTCAGGTCCTGATGCTCCCAGAAGCCACGCTAGACACACAGACTTGAGGGTGTCTGTATTCCTTCCCAGCTGCGTTTGAGGGGGCTAGCAAGTCTGGTCCTGAGGATATGCCTGCCCTGATAGCATCGCCAGCCCTCATCAGAGCAGCCTCTCCCACAAAAAGAATCAAAATTAAAACAAGGAAGAAAAGCCTCATCGGAGCTGCTGAGTGTGAAAGACCAGCTCTCTCTTGCAGGATGCAAATGAAGAAGGCTCTTCTCAAGACTGCAGGAATGGCTCCTGCTAGCTGCGGATTTTCATTTTATTGTTGGATAGGACTGCTTTTTTATTTTAGTACTACTCATATCTTAGATTTAAAAAATTTTAATTGTCATAATTCGAACGAATCTTCACCAGATATAACTAAGCTATTAATTTAAACCAAAAGTGACCTGGCAAATGTCTTATTTCTTTAATCGAGCTGCAGAAAACTAAATGTTTCAGTCTCTCAAAACACGCAAACAAGCCGAATCCTCTCAACCAAATAGTCGACTCGATTTAACCCGAAAAGGACATTCATTCCAGCACTTACTGCCTCGCTGAACACTTCTGGACGGGGGATCGTTTGCGTCAATGTTTAAATCGTAAAAACCTGCATTTCACAGTCCTGCACCGGAAGAACACAGGACACCTGCGGGCAGAAGACCCACTGGACACAGTCGGCGCGGGTCCAAGGACACTACAGCCTCGACCGCAGAGCGCAGCTGAAGAGAGAAACAAGGGCGAACGACCTTGGCGCAGATAGATCCAGAGGGTTATCCATTAACATGATTCAATTTTATTCTGAACTACAACGCATTCCGGGAAGCAGTCTGCTCCCGCCTGTCCGTGCCCACACGTCTGTCAGGTGGTCCCTCGCCGAGCCCCTCGAGGCTGGCGGGATGGGAATCCCACTGAGGCAGAGCCGCAGATGTGGAGGCGGCGGCATGAAAGCCACGGCCCCCTCGGGGCCGGACAGGCAGCTGCCGGGCGAGCGGGGCCTCCGGGAGGAGCCACCGTCAAACACACCACAATCCTAGGAGGTGTAAGTGGCGGCATCTCGTACGCGCGGTCCTGACTGCCACGCTCCCCGCTTTGCGCATCCACGGAAACGACACCCTCCCTCTCCCATTCAGAAGCGGGCTGAGCGCTGGGCAGGGAACCTCCGGAAGCTGCTACCACAACAGCAGCACGGGTCACAGGTCATGTCCTTCCGGGTTAAAGCTGCAAGATGGCTCTTTGACAGAGAACCCACTTGTCACAGAAACTACCCTAAATCCAACTCCGAGGGGGACCACCAGGGGCAGGTGACACTGATCACGGGGCCAGCACCGTTGTGATGGCAGGTCACACTGCACACTCTAACCACACCCATTTTGGAAAGCACTGGCCCCGGAGAAGTTCCACTGGATTCCACGAGCCCTGTGGGCAAAACAGCAAACAAGAGAGAAAAGTTCCTCCTGACAGAACAGGAAAATGGAAAATAGAAAAGCACTGAGAACAGTGACGCGGGGACGGGGACGGGGACGGGGAGGGCTCGAAAAGACCTTTAATGTCCTAAAGCCAGAGCGGCGGAGAGCACACACAGTCAAGCTCAGGGTGACCACAAGGAAAGGACCTGGAACTGAGCAAGACCTAGCCCCTCTCCAAGGAGCCCTCTGAACCTGTCTCATGACTCAGCCTTCCCAGAAGGGTGACAAGAGCAGCGAGACGGGGGACAGGAGGTCTTGGGAGGCAAGAGGTCACGGTGGATTTCCTAACACTGGCCACTTCCAAGACGACGCGGCAGTGCCGTTTCCCAGACTTTTCTGCTCCTGGAGGTGGAAGTGGGAATAAACCAGCGATGGGATGAGTCAGACTTAGAGGTTGCCTTCATTCAATGTCTAGGGGCGTTCGCAGGTTCCCAAGAAATAAAAGATACTGACAGTCATTTTGAGGATGACGGAGGGGCCAGGGTATGAAAAATGTAGGACGGAAGCACAGCACAAGTGCAGACACGGTGTTTCTGTCCTATAGCTCGCAGGCGCACCCTGCTACGCTCCAGGTCACTGGTACACCCTCCGCCCGCCCGTCCCGACACCCGGCTCCTTCCTCCCTCACCTGTGGTTACTCCTACTGCACTAAGATTTTCAAGTGTTTAAAGACTGAATGATTCATGCCAACCACAGGGTTTGTGACTCATGTTTGATCAGGGTACTTGGATATAGTAATGACCTATAAATCCTGAACTTAAAAACATTCTCAGGTGAGGGCAAGCTATATTTACTTCGATTTGTATTCAGGTTCCTCCACTTACGCAGTGTGACACTGGGCAAGTTACTTAATCTCTCTGTTCCTTGGTTTCCTCCTCTGAAATATGGGGATAATAATAATAGTACCTAATTCATAGGGTTGTTGCATTAAGTAATACACATAAAGCACTTAGAATGCCTGGCACATGGCAGTACTATATAATATTTGTTCTTCATATTATCTTAAAACACAAAAGCAATACTCTACCACCCTTGTAATTCATGATCTCACTATCCGTCTTTTGGGAATTTCAAAAGATGTCTTCTAGATTCCGGAAAATACACATACATGTACATTCATTCCATCCCCCTCCTGGAGGTTGGTGGACTTTGGCAGGTGTTACTTCAAATGTGTGTTGCTGAATTTCTCATAACATAACAGAGGAGTGAAGTTCATGATTATTTATAAAAGAGGCGTAACAGAGAAGTCGAATCTGTAATCCACCAGGTCACGAGCAACAACATGATCAATCAGAAACTCCAATACCCCTCCATGCACCTTTTTGCTTTCCAAAGTGTCTCTTTGGTGTAGCACCACCCTGTGACACATGCAGATGACTGGCGGAAGGGATGGGGCCGGTTCTGTCTGATGGGCATCAGGACAGTGTCTGCTCATAGCCAAGCGGCCACCTTAGGCACCACCCGCTTACACTTCTGGTTATTCCACCTGTGCAGGTCACTTCAGTGGCTAAGAAGACAGACCCTGTATTTTATTGCAGAGAAAAAAAATGAGGCACTGACTAGGCCAAGGTCATTCGGAGTAGGTGACAACCAAGGAAGAGCTCCCAAGGGTTTTGACTTCCAATCACAGGAGGCAAAGACAGTGCCCTGGAGTCAGGCAGCGAGCCACACAGAGGCACCGTCAAGGCATCGAGTCCCAGGAGCCAGAAGGGGGGGACCAAAGGACGAAGGATAAAATCACAGAACAGCGGTGAGAGTCTACAGCGCTGTGATCCTACCCGAATGAAATACAATTACATGCACTTAGTCCTGCATCTTGGTTAACCTTACATAACCTCTTCCTGTTACATCACTAAGAAAAATTGCTTTTAATGGGTCTAGTACCTGGACAGGTGAGGCAAGCAAACTTCATATGCTGCGATGCTACATCTAAATAGCTTTCCCCGTGGAAATGCTGGCCTGAGTAGGAGCCAAAAATAAACCAAAAAGCCAATTCCCAAGGGACCTGTCATCAAAGATGCGACACAAACACACCGCCTCACAAAAGCAGGGCGATCACAGACACAGGTTTAGCTTAGAGACGTTAAACCTCAAACCAGCCGAGAATGTTGTGGCAACTTAAAGCAAAAGACAACACACAAGAGATAGAAAAACTAAAGCAAGAACAGGAAGACCCATGCTTGGACTGACAGATGGCAGTCTGCTCTCCTCCCGACAGGGGCCATTCTGCCCGACCACGGCAGGGGAAGACCAGAAAGACCCGCCATGCCCAGCCAGTGCTCGAGAAGGCGAAGAGGCCGTTGGCACTTGGCTTTATTCCGAAAATTCACCCAAAGGATGACTACTGATGGGGAAGGGGCACGTCTCCGCAGAGGAGATCTATGGCGAGATGCAGAGTTTCAAGTGGATAAATCAGCCACCATGCCGAAGGGGTCAGGAGAATGAGGAAAGGTAGGAACACAAGCTGCGGCTTCTTTTAAGTCTTAAAGAAGCTTAACTTTGGCTGCTGAAAGCCTCAGGAACTGGACCATAAATCCCAGTTTCAAGGAAAAACGACTTAATTTCTGTTGACAAAATTCATGGCAGTGGCCAGGAGATAGGACTTGCTGGCCAGCCTCTTCGCTGAAACTGTTCATTAAAAACTTAAATTAAGAGACTAATATTAAGCCTTTACTCAATGACCACTAAATTAACATGAAAACTACAAAAATACTCCACAGACTACTACTCCACATTAAAGGGACACTATTAAAAAAATTCCAATAGGTGGCAGCTTTAAAAAGAAAGAAGTTTCCCAAAACTGTCACTATATTATTCTGCCAATAACTGGGTTTTCCAAGCTCATAACGAGATTAGTGATGGCATACAAATCAGAACCGAAACGCTCTGTCTCGGTCTAATTGTCTTTCAGTACGCTGACACCTCGATGGATCTATAAGGAGTCCCTCAAGGTCCCAGGACCCACCCTACCACCCTAGACAGTGGCCAGGAGCAAAGCAGGAGCCGTTCGGCTGACCAGGGCCATCTGTGCCTATGGCTCATGGTGACAAAGAGCTTACCTACTAGGTATGAACTTCCGCCCGAAACAAACCTACTCTCAAAAAGCCTAAAAGAAAAACTGGGTCCTGCCATCCATAAATGGACACTACATGCCACCACTTCCTAGTATTCCACGCCCCTTAGCTTTTGCTAAGCCCAGAAACCGCAATGGCAAAAGAAAACACCATCACTGGAGGCACAATGAATTTCAACAAATTCAAAGCAAGTCACAAGAGGGCAGCTTCAAAACATACCCAAGCCGGTGCCTCAAAGTTACTTCCTATTTAACTCCAAAATAGGTATTTTTGAGCACTGGCTAGCCAAACTTTGTATAATTACACACGGTGGGGGGAGGCAGAGGGAGCAGAACTGTAAACAAAGTTAACCACCAAAGTCAAGATGAGCAGGAACAACTGATAAACATGGCAGCTCCTGGTAGTGAGCTGGGCCAGCCTCCCAGAGTCCCAGGGCGGGAGGCCATGACAGAGTCAAATGAGTTGCATTCCAGAAGTCACAAACCTCTAAAGATGATGATTAGGGCAAACATTATTTTGAAACAAACAAACAAACAACCCATAGAAAGACACTAGCAACCGTTTGCTAGGAATACAATGAACAAACAGTATGTAGTGCAAAAATCTTCTCTTCCCAAAATAACAATACTGGTGGTAATTTTTAACTAGTACTCTGCTCTAAAAAGTAATATTTTCCATATACTACTGCACACGAACTTATAATTTTCTCTTCAAGTCAGAGAAGCTACTGCCTGATTTGCATTTCTCTGAGGGGAAGCCAGGGGTCCTGTGTGCAGATTTCTGTGTTTTGTGGCTACATGCACACCAGCGAGGAAAAAGACCCTGCTGCCATCGGTAGTCACTTCTGCCACTAGGAAGTGGATCACAGGCTCTTCCTGGGAGTGGGGCCTGTTGCCCAGCCCAAGCCCTCATCACAGACTCCCTCCTGTAGTGTGGCACGAAGCCCTACTCCTGGAGCCTTTGTCTCCCTGTGTGTGAGAAACTCAGATTAACTTCTGAAGTACCTTCCCCTGAGATGAGACCTCTCGGTCCTGGCAGCTAAAGTGACCCAGGCCTGATTCCTGCTTAGAAATGTTTTCTTGAAGAGGAGGAGGAGGAGATGAAGGGGTGAAAGATAGTGGGCTGTGCATGCATGTGAATCTCTGATAGTAATTCACACTCAGGAAAACAAGACATGAAAAGCTACCACACCAACCTTGGTTCAAGGTTTCAGGTTTCTCATGATAAACCCCTTGGTTTGGTAAAACTGCAATATTTACCAGTCTCACCCCAACACCACATGGGAGTCTGATGTTTGCTTCACAGCCTCCGGTCAAAAAAAAAACCGATCGGTTTTCCAAATGGGTGGCCTTCTTCCATCCATGGTTCTTAGGTATTTTCTTTTTCAAGAAGTCCAACTGCACTTAGGAGTCATCAACCCCAGTCGCAGCTGTCACATCCCCCTCCCCCAGTACTATTAATATCGCCGCTCTGATTGTTAGTGATTTTACTCATAAAGTTTCCTGCAGCAATTAAAACGAGGCTACAAGGTAAAACAGAAAAGGGTTGGGTTTCTTCACCCATAATAACGCATTCTGTGTTCTAGTGAACTTCTTGCGTTTTTGCGTCGCCCGAGATTTTCACCTCTATCTCGGTTTTGGGATGCCCATAATCCCTCCCTGCAGCGACCCCGCACGGCCCTCCTTTCCCGATGCACAATGCAGTATGTAGCTCGTCGGGGGTCAGCAAAACGCCGCACTAGTGTAATGCCCAGAGCGCCTCAGAGCCCGGGGGGTTTCCCCACCGTAGCGGGTCCACGTACATAACCTTGAGGCCGACACCACACCATAGCATGGCTTGGAAGTCCCTCCGCGTGGGGAAGTCCGGGGCCCGGTGGCCCAGGGCTAGTGCAATGACTTTGCACCGGAGCGTCCCCTCCACTGAGGCTGGTCCTCCCACCTCGGCCCACTGCAGTAGCACCATTCCGGGCAGCGCCGCGCACGCCTCCCCTCCCGGCCTAGAGCTCTAGCAGGTAACGGCCCCCTCCGTCAGCCCCCGGCCCGGCCGGGCCGCCGCACCTTGGTCTCCTTCACGTGCTGCTTGC
>NW_006436283.1:4038133-4051821 GCF_000325575.1 Pteropus alecto | reverse complement strand
AAAGGATGGACTCCACGAGGGAGGGGCGGGGCCAGACGGGATAAAAGTAAAGGGGGCGGGAGGGGGCGGGGACCGAGGTGGGGGAAGTGGAGTGGTTTCCGAGGAAAAGGGGAGTGGTCGACGAGGGGCAGAGGACGGTCCAGAAACTGTCAACAACATTTAATGAGCAACCTTGGCGTCTCCATCCTAGTCCTTGGCACAGGGAGCGATACGGAAAGAGCAAGAAGCAGCCCCTGTCCTCTAGGTGTTTACAATCTAGTTGGAGAGACAAAACATATACACATTACATAGCTAAAAAGTGACTCTAAGTCAGCTTGCAAGCAAGGCTATAATTGGTATGTATAGAGCGTATCTGGAGTGTATGTATTAGGGAATTCCACGCAAAGCTTGGAAGGTCATGATCCCTGAGGGATTGGTCAAAGCGTTAGTGAAGGAGGCCCAGAGAAAGACCAGCGGGTGATAGCGTCCCTTACCGTTTACCTTTAAACCCAACTAGATGAGTTCGGAGTTCCATGAGGCTTGGTATGCATGGCAGGAGGTAAGATAGCCGGATAGTTAAAAGTGGGAGCCAAGGATTCCAATTTCTGGCACTGCCACTTACTAACCTTATAAAGATAGGCAAGCTAATAAACTTTTCCCCTTAATTTTCTCATCTGTAAAATAGGGGCGATGATAGCAGTACCTGTCTCATCAGGCAAGTCAGAGAATTAAGGGAAATAGAGCAGTGCCTGGCATACATTCCCCTCAATAAAGCTTAACCATTATCATAGTATTTCAACCCACTCCCACCTAGACTACAATTCTAGATTGGCAGAACTGTATGGTCTGCTTCACACTGCCATTTTAAAATACTAAAAGTAATTATACTAATTCAGTGCCTAAGATCACAAAATAGTAACTGACAGATCCAAACTGGAACCCGTGTCCATCGGGTGTGCAAGTAGGCTGAAGGGAGAGAGCAATGTAAGCCTGAAATCTTTGATGTTAAAAATCCAAGTGAGTTTTGTTTGTTATAACATTTAAAAAATGCCCTTTCCTCCCTAATCGTTGAGTAAAATTGACACTCCAGGAAGATGTGCCATGTTTACTCTGCAACTTCTTGTAATAATTGCTAATAATAGCTACCATTTATTGAGCCGCAACTTAATGCCAGGTACTACACTAAGTGCTTTACATAGATTATCCTCCCGTGAGGGAGGAAGTATGAGCCCATTTTTGTGAAGCATCATGCCACACTGTGCTGACCGGCTCCCCCTCACCAGGAACCTGCTAGGTTGTAGGTAACAGTCCTTGATTTAAAATGCCGATCTCTCCCTTACTAAACCTCTTTTGAGCATGAGGATCATGTCCTATCTATGCGTGTAACCCTAGTGCCTGGTACAGTGCCTGGCACAGTGTTGGTGCTCAATAATGTACCATATCAGTGAGTGGCATTTGGTCATTTTCCCACCCTCCCCCCACCTATACACCCAAGGAACTGCCTGTGCTATCTCTAAGCCCTTTCTGTCACCCCCAGTTTGAGCTTCACCTGAGCCCTTTTAGAGAGAGAGGCTGAGTGCATTCTTCCCTACCTTATGCTGTCCTTCGGTGACCTTGTTCAGACTTGAGAGGCCCCGGACATGATTTGAGGCTTGACTCATTCCCAGACCCTGAGCCTCCAGCCACAGTCTCTGCACACCTAGGCCAGCAAATGGAGTGAGCCTGCATGGGAGCCGCTGCTTAGTTTTCATTTTCATAATTATTGAATGAAAAATAACCTTCATTCCCCAATGGAGAAATCCCTGCTCTCCTGGCCTGAACACCCAGTCCTTCTCAGGGACTAGAGATGATTCTCAAGAGAATTTGCTTATTTACTAATGTGCCTGCCAGAAACTGAGCCAGCCTGGCCACACCCCTTGCTAAGGGACTGGCGGAGCGCAAGAGACAGAAGAGCTGGCAGCAAAGTGGACTGATCTCACGGAAACAGGCCCTGTCTTGTCCCTATCTTAACCGGCCACTGGGCCACCTCTCCAGACTTACAAAGTGAGCGCGGGCCCTATAGTGCCTCCTGGGGGAGCCCCAGCCTGCTTGGCTTCTGCAAGCCTGCCTGTACCAGACGGGCCTGGAGAACTCCTTCACCCTGGGAGCCAGTGTTTGGGGGCATTGGCTGGAAAGGAGGGGTGGGAGGGGAGCTACCCTCGGGAGCCCTCTGGCACTCTCAGTGTCTGGCTAGGGGAGTGCCTTTGCCTGAGGCTCCAGCTGTGGGTTGCTTAAGGATCATGTGCTTTTGGAATTAAAAGGTCCATCCTTGATCCTGGAGTCACATCCCTACTTGCCTTGATGCCCCGGGAGAAAGTAGGGACTTGCTCAGGTGACCCTGCAGTACAGCCAGGATCAGGACCTAGACGGGTGAGCCCTTGGCCATTGTCACTCCTGACTCTGAGGAATGGTTGCACCCACTGGGCACAATGCCTTGTAAGAAGTCCTGTTCATCTTACAAAGTCTAGCTTGGGCCTTCTCAGCTATGAAGCCTTCCGAGCGCCCCATCGCCCCCGCCCCCGCTTACCTGATAATACCTGCACGATCGTTCTTCTTACTCTCCATTGCAACCATGTTTGCGTCTGTCTCTTCTGTGGGACTGTGAACCCCGAGGACAGGGACTGTGTCTTCTTCTTCTTTGTATCCCAGCAGCCTGATCTGACTCATAGTAGGTGCTCGGAAGATTCTGTCGATGACTGAACGAAACAAGCCAAACTTTCCCGATGGCCCCCCATGCATCGAGTCTCTGGGACATCTCTCTCTCTCTCCTTAAGTCCCCAGCTCCCCGGTTTTGTTCGTTTGTTTGTTTTGTTTTAGATATGGAAACACACATGCAGTCACATCACACACTTCCACACGCATCACATACACACACACACTGTTGCTCTCTCTTTAGCCCTTCGCCTCTAGATCTATGCTGCGTATTACAGTGGCCCCCATCCACATGTGGTCCTTGAACACTCGAAGTGTGGCTGGTCCGAATTGACATAAACTGTACGTGTAAAACACACACTGAATTTTGAAGACTGTGCGAAAATATACATACGACCGTTAAATTTTTATATCGATTACCTGTTGAGTGACAATATTTTATATATTAGATTAAATAAAACATATTATTAAAATTGAGCTCACCTGTTTTTTTTGTTTTTTTGTTTTTAATGTGGTCACTAGAATATTGAAAATCACACATGGGCTCACATGATCTTTCTGTTGGACAGAGGCGCTCCGGCCGCTGAACAGCCGTAGGTCCCTTCTTTCTCCAGGAGGTGGCGATCCCTCCATGCCTTTGACACCTCCGTTCCAGAAAGGTCTGGAAGGTTCCTGAGGAAATGCTTATGTACAATAGTAGATATTGAACCCCAAATAAGGATGGGCCCCACTGAGCCCTGCAATGAACCAGCCCATCTATGCAAAGGAGGCTTCAAAATAAACCCACAGGAAGTCGAGAAGCTAAGCGCCATCTTCCTCAACGGAAGAATCAACATCTAGTTGATAGACTCCTACTCTGGCTGGCACAGTGCTGCCCTTCCAACATGGTCTCTGTTTTCCAGGGCTAATAAGCCTTTGGGGAGTGGGCGTGCAGTGGCTGCTGTGGCACATGGCCCAAGTCCACCTTCAGGTCAGAGGATCTTTCCCCAGCTGCCGGGCATTGCTGCCAAGGCTCACAGCTGTGTCCCTCTCCAAGGATTGCCCTCGGCTGAAAAAGAGACGCCTCACTCCACCACTGACTGTATAAGGAGGAACAAAGCCCGGCCCTCTCATTTCCTTTCAGGACATCTGGGAAGGGTCACCCCAGCTTCAGAGCCTGGGGTCAGCCGAAGCCTCTGGTACAACTGTCTCCTCACAGTTAAACCTCTCCCTCTGCCCACTTCTGCCGACCTTGCTCCCCCACAGGTGTTGGCCTGAGCGCACTCGCAATAAACGTCTTCGTGCAGATCGCACAGCCTTACAGTCTGTTTCCTGGAGACTCTGACCTGGAACAGTTGGTGCCAGGTGTGGTCCTAGGGAACAGACTCTAAACAGCATCCTGGGACTGGACCACCTGCCCTGCCTGCTAACAAGGCCCCCATCACTGGTGGTAGGTGGAATCTTCTGGCCCCTGTTAAAACTTTTCTGGGCAGTGAACTGGGATGGGATACCAGCGGAAGGACAGGCAGTGGTGGTGGAAAATCTCAAGTATTCGAGAGGTTGAGGGAGCAGTCGTAAGGACATGGAAGCCTACGGTCGTCCTTAGGGGTAATCGCAGTGGAGAAAGACAGTGAAAGGCTGTGGATGCCGAGTCCCCATTAGAAGCCTCAGTATTAAAGCCGAGGGTCTCCTTGGCAGCTTGTAAAGAAACTCACCTCCTGAGACGGAGAAAAGTAGAGGATCAGAATCTGGGCTTAAAAAGAGTAGCAGGCCCCAGAGGAGGTTGAATTCTCAACATCGGTGAGTCGGCTGTGCCAAAGAGGATCCTGACGGGGAAGGAGCGGGACTCGGAGACATCTGGGGTGATCTGGGTCGCTGCACTCAAAAATCTCCAAGCACCAGGGTCTCCTTGAGGTGTGGCCCCCCAGCCTGTTAGAGGTTAGTGCCCCCTGTTTGCTTGATAATGATTATTCCTTCTTGTAAGACAGGTGCTGCCCCATCCCCACCCCCACCCCAGGGGTCTATGCACCAGATCAATAACTAGGTTTCAATCCCAACATAACCCTTTTGGCAAACTGCTGGGCCACCTAAGAGGAGGAAAAAGCTGAGCCTAGAAGGAGCTACAGGTCCTCGTCGACGGCGCCAGCGGGAGCTGGGTGAGTGTGAGATGGGAACCAGAGGGTGCTGGAGCAGAAGGGGCAAAACGTAAAGTTGGATAAGCAGAGCGTTGCTGGGGAAGCGCTTTTTCACGTTAAGGGATTCGTCACCCCGGCAAGGCCCCCAAACGTTGGTGCTAGGAGCGGCTCTTGGCAGCGTGGAGAAGGCGATCCAGGGTACTCACCCCCCAGCTGGCAGGGCTGCCGAGGACTTGTAGCTGCATTTTTCTGCAGGAATCGCCCTCGGCCGAAGGAAGCTGCCTCAGCCCAGGTGGATGCGGGGCAACAAGGCCTCCGCCTCCTCCCGGGCTTCTGTGTCCATCCCGGCGTCTCTGGAGGGCTTCTGGCTCCGGAGCTCCCGCGACAGGGGCTGAGGCGTCTGTCACAATTGCATCCTCACAGCCCGACTTTTCCCCGGGGCCAAGTCCAGCTGCCCTGCTCCCCAACAGGGGTGGCTCCCGAGAGCTCTCTGCGGTGACACACAACGCCCCACCGCAGTCTGTGTGTGCGGTGGGGACCTGTGGAACGGACTCAGCCTGAAAAGGGAAATACAACGAGGCAAAATGTGCTTAGTGCCAGGTGTGCAGGGTGGGTCTTAAGTGCAGGGGCGGGATCAGAGAAAGAAGCCACCCTCAAAACCACTGGAAAATGCAAATGGTCACTCAAGGGTCCAGGGAGAGGCTGCCTTCTCTGCCCGTGGGGCTTTCAATTGCTCTGCGTAGAAACCTGGGGTCTTGGAGGCATCATCAGGGTGTCCTCGGACCCTGTCTCTCATGGGGCCCACCTCTTAGTCTCCCCCAGGTGGTCTCCTCTGGGTCCTAGAGTGGGAACTAGGCAGCTGTTACATTGAGGGCAGGAGTGGGGAGCAGGTGCAGCCCCATGTGGGAAGCTTCTGGAGGTCCTGGGACCAGGGCGTCACTCACCTGGGCCCAGCGGTTCTCGCCTGGATCTCTGGGCACATCAGTCAGAGCAGCTGCAAGCTCGGTGCCCGAGAGTTAGGGGGAGGGGTCTTCTCTAGCCCCTGGCCCTGCTGATGGGTCAGCGTGCCTTGAACCAATGGCCCTGCTGCCACCTCTCCTTTGTCACCGAAAGGCAGCTGCCTCTGGCTCCTCTGCATCGGGCCTTTCCACCCGCCCATCTCTCCTGAAAGACTCTTAAAGATCATCAGAGCCTCCTCGTTAGGAGGGCCTGAGATCTTTTCTCCGTTCTTGGCTACACGTGGTGCTGCTGACCGCCCTGTGCTTTGGGTTCTGGGACATGTCCTGATCCTGGTTCTGCTCAGCTCATTGCCTCGCTTTTCATTAACGGCTCCTTCCCCCCACCCCCACCCCCGCAGCGGACATGCCTGAAGCTCAGCCCTCAGCTTCCTGCGGCCCCTCAGAACACCCTTCTGATGCCACGGCCTCTGTTGTCTACTCGACTGTGAGGACGGTCACACCTGCACCCATTGTCCTCGCCGCTGCAGATCGTTGGCAGGACGGGGGCCCAGCAGTCAGAGGTGAGGCTCTGCTGGGGCAGGTGGGGAGTAAGGTCACAGGGCCCTCTGGGGCTTTCCTGTGTGCCCTGGACAACCTGGCTCCAAACCGTCATAGAGTGTTCTGGAGTCCTGAAGCAGGAGCCCAGTCTGGGAACCCAGCCCACAGCTGGCCTTCAGACGGCCGTAGCCCTGTCTGGTGGACCAGGAGGCCCCGCAGGAGGCCAGACTGGAGATGGGAGGACCCCTGAAGGGAGGCCATCTTGCGTGAAGAAGCGTGGCAGGGGGGCAGGCTGAGCAGAGTCAGAGCCGGGGGAGTCGCGAGTCTGTACCGGAGGGAGGCTGTGGCATGGAGTCAAATCGTGTCAATAGGGGTCTGAACAGAAGCATCTGAGCCAACGGCCCCCACACCAGGACATGTCGTTAGCTTGACTTTATCCTAAAGACACAGCCTCGTTCTGCAGTTAGAGCGCTGGCAATGTCACCTGTGGCTGCCTCGCAGCTGGAGGCGGTCTTCTTTTGCCCCCTGCCCCCCTGAGGCCTGGGCACAGTCTCAGAAGCCCTCTAGACAGCCTCGGACAGGCGGAGCGGGCACACGAGACCAATGTCATGGCCGGGAAAGGAATGCGTGTGGGGATGGCGTTCGAGGGGCACGCGGGGCTGAGGGTGCGCTGGGACGGGTCTGCGCCTCCACGGGAATTGCATTTCTCTCTAGGCGTCCCCGCTGGGGCCCACACTGTCCCCCACCTGGTCCCAGCAGGGGCCTCTGGGGGACCCTCATGTAGTTTGCAGCAGTCCTGTTTTACACGCTGGACCTCTGCCCAAGATGCCACTTGAAGAAAAGTTCAGGGGCTACAGAGGTGCGAAAGCCCCCTGCTTTGGGCACACGGCGGGCTGGACACCTGTGCCGGCTGAGCTGTTCTCTCCCCCAAGGAAGACAAATAGGGTACAAATTACGGCCAAAGGCTGCATGGAGAACAGGCTCTTGGAGCAGCGGCTCTCAGCGCGGGCTGCACGTTAGAATCACATGCACACTCCTGACATCCTCACCCCACACTTTAAGATCAGAATCTCCAAGGGTGATGCGGGTGTTAGAAAATTTTGAAGCCACCAGGTGATTCTGACGTGCAGCCAGGTGAGAACGGCTTGTCTGAACCACAGAGGGTTGAATAGGTGACAGTAACAACCAGGAGCCTCAAACCAGGATGTGCATTATCGGGGTTTGGAGACCCCGGGCTCCAGCCCCACCCAAGGCTCGGACCCACCTCCCCTGTGCAGTGGCGTGGTCGTGCGGCTCGTCCTGGCCTCCTCACTGCCCTTTGCCCCGGCCTGTGCTGACCTCTCCCTATCTGAAGCCTCACAGATAGGGTCACCAGATAAAATGCAGGATGCTTCATGAAATCAATTTTAGATAAACGGTTTTTTAGTATGTCTCAAATATTGCATGGGATATATTTATACTTAAAAATTTTATTTGTCGTTTACCTGAAATTCGATTTTCTCCAGGTGTCCTGCATTTTGATTTGCTAACTCTGGCGGCCTTACCACTTATCTTTCCTGAGGCTGCTCTGCGGTCAGATGGATTACAGTCCCAGCAGGAACGGCAGCCCGCTGTCTGGAGGTGGTCGGGGGTTCTGAAACGCCTCCGGAGATCATCACCGGACAAGCCTGGGACTAGGGACGAATGTTGTCACTCCCGACGTCAACGTTTTCATTTTTTATTATTTTTTTATTTTTTCCGATGTTGATGTTTCGAGATAGCTCTCCG
Organism: Pteropus alecto; assembly: GCF_000325575.1. Taxonomy (NCBI): domain Eukaryota; kingdom Metazoa; phylum Chordata; class Mammalia; order Chiroptera; family Pteropodidae; genus Pteropus; species Pteropus alecto. The sequence goes on along the minus strand of NW_006436283.1, from coordinate 4,043,774 downwards.
TTTCATTGCAGAGAGGAGCCTCTTTATCTCTGTGCCCGTCACTCCCGCTCTGGTGGTGTGTTGTCATTTTCTCCTGGTCGACTAGAAGAGAAGGGGCGCCCCATGGTCACCCTCCGCTCCCCTCTGCTGCCCCTGCAGCTTAGCCACGTTTAATGCACTGGCTCAGCTTGTTCTCTGAGGTTCCACGTGTCTAGAGGCATTTTCCAGAAAGAACAACCAGGTGGTGGTCAATCAAAAGAGGCAGATCCAACAGCCAGCCCTCCTCCCGCAGTGCCGGGCGGTTATAACTGGCCACCAGGGGACGCAGTGGAGCCACAGGGTCTAGGGACAGAGGAGGCCTCTTCTGGGACTTTGAGGTCAGAGGTGCCCAGCCCAGGTCCCGGATGTGTTCCCCAAACCCAGGCCCGAAGGCCCAGCTTGAGGAGGTCTCCTGGTCAGTTCTGAGAGGTCTTCCGTGAGTCCCCAGGAGGGGAAAGAGGGGAGCTGCCTGGTGGCAGTTGGGGTAGGAGATGTGATAAGCTCTGGGGATTCTGCTGGGCCTCAGACCATAAAGGGACCCTGGGAAAAGAGAACAAGAGTGTGGGTAGGTGGGGGCCTCTGGGCTGGTCCGGGGTCACCCTGTGGCCCAGAAGCATCAGGCAGGGCCGGCACCGCAGTCCCTCCTGGATCACGGGTAAGAGCAGACGCTTCTGATGAGATCACTGTGTGGGCGCAGAAGCCAGCTCCCGATGGGGCAGGGGGTGCGCGCAGAGGTGGGGGGTGGATGCCGGCAAGGGAAGAGCTAAGGGTTGCAGGAGGGGCGTGAGCTGAAGGGGAGAAAGGGAGGTCGGGGCGGCCTACAGGACCGAGAGGGGGGCCTGGGATGGGGTGCGAGAGTGACGAGCAGGAGGCAGTTTGCTGGGGCTCAGGATTCCGGAGGAAAAGCCCACGTCAGGTGCCGACAAGGCCCTGGCGGCAGCACTGGGAACGGGGTGGAGCCAAGGCCACTGGTGGTCCAGGAGCTCTGGAGTGGACATGTTAGAGCAATCTCCCAAATATTTAAGTAAACCTCCAGCAGAACATAAGTAGGTGGCCTGATGACTTTCCGCCTCTCCCAAGTAACCAGCATTCGACTTACGTTACACTTCCAGCACCCCAAAGCCCTCCGTGGGCAGCCACCCTCCTGATTCTCACATGCAGATTAGCACCGGGGGCCACGGAATCACATGGCCTTGCTCGTGTTCTGGCTCATGCACTGTGGCGTCAGTGAGGCTTGTCCGTGCTGCTGTGTGTTGAGCACCCTCACTGCTGGGTGACCTTTTATTTTGTGTATATCCCACAGTCCCTTCTACGGTGGCTGGTCCTTTGAGTTGTTTCCAGTGTGGGAACATTCTTGCTCCTTTAGCGTTTAGTGGGCTCATGGGTCCCAGGGTGCGTGTCCAGCTTTCGTAGGTACGGCCCAAGTCTTCCAAAGTGGTGGCCGCACCACCTCGGGCTTAAGCACCTCGGGAAGATGGCAGCCATGCGGGACACGGTAAGGTATCGGGCATGGCAGGAGGGCATGAATCTCTCAGGCCCTTTTGCTCGTTTGAGCTGGTTTTTGTGACAGGTGGACGGGCAATGGCGGAAGTCGTGATGGAGAGCTGAAAGCGTGAGGCTTTGACTCCTACCTCTGAACGTGGGCGTTTTCCCCAGAGTGCTCTGCAGAGAGGTACGCTCGGGGAACCAGACTTTGACCGGGGAGGTAATTTACGAGGCTACGACGACGTGGAAGGTCTGTCCAGGGATCAAGACCTTCCAGTGGCTCGCCACTGTCTACACTGCGAGCTCCACCTGCACATCCCGGAACCAGATTTAAGCATTTCCTGGCAGCCTCTGACTCGGGGACACTGTCTGGAGACCAGCAGGACTGTGAAGATGTGGACCATTTGGAAAATCACTGGGCTGAGCAGCCTGGTGGGAACAGTGCACGCTGGGGACAGGGAGGCGGAAATGGCCATGTCTCTCCCACTTCGCTGACTTGCTGGGAGGCTCCGAGCAGGTTATTTAAGCTCTTCGAGCCCCAGTTTTCTTCTCTGTAAAATGGAGTTAATACTCACTGGGCCGGGCTGTCACGTGGATTCAAGGAGACCTACCTGGGGCTCGGCTCTGAGCAAGAGCTGTGGGGCAGCCGGAGAGAGGGAGCCTCAGAGGGGACTTGCCCAGGCCTCCCGGGAGCAGAGCGTAAATGCCAGTCCCAGTTGGCGGTGGAGCAGGGATTAGCCCCACGCCCTCACACCAGCCACCATAATCCCCTTCACGTCCCGTGTGCAATGCTGATGTTTGATGGGGCGCCACGCTGGCTGGCAGGGCTTGCTGACAGTCCCCCCTGCTGTAACGCAGAGGCGAGCAGGGCAGGGGGTTAGAAATCTCTGAGAAGAGCAGCCGTGCACCCCGGCGTTGCAGACGGTCCTGGTTCCTGTGCCTGCAGACTGCTCCTGGGGGCGACTGGCTCTGTGGCGGGAACGTGGGGACCCCTGCCCCCAGCTCCCAGCCCTCAGGGATAGGAGTACCCTGCTCGGGACTCTGAGACACGGGGAGAAAAAGTGGAGGAAGAAGGGCAGATTTGGAAGCTCTGGGGCTTTTTAAGGAGGGGATGCCAACTTTAAGAACGGCAAATCTGCAGGGTATCGCGGGAGGAATAAAGTGCCAGGGGGCACAGCCAATGAGCCAGGGCGAAGCAGGGGCTGTCTCTGTGCCGTCCTCGCTGGCTCCTCCCCACATCCCCCAGACTCCCCCAATCTCCCCACCCCTGCCCTGTGTGTGCATGGCCTAGTATGAGGCCATCTGGTTAAGTATGGGGCTCCCTGAAGACCCACTTTGATTAAGCGGCTTTTTCTCTAAGACGGAAGGCTGAGGCTGCTTGAAAAGCTCCCAGCCACACACCACCTTGCACCCAAAGGGCTGGAACGTCGTCCTCTGGGCAGGTAAGGTAACCCCTTCCTGCCCCGCGCCACACAACTGCGTTAGAAGTGACCAGTGGGGGCATAATTGGGGTGCCTCGTCCCTTGGGCAGCAGTGACAGGGCACCCCAGGCTCCATCGAGCCCTGCCCACCCCTCCTGCTCTCTCCTGTGGCTCTGATGCATGGGGAGCAGTGAGGCTAGAATCTGGAGATTTGGAGGGGCTGAGCAGGAAAGGGGAGAAGACAGCACCAATGTTTACAGTCCCCAAACCTGTCCCAGGGGCCAGACGCGTGGGGAATGTGCCATCCGCTTTCGGGCTGCCCCACCCTGGGTCCAGCTACAAAAAAGGCAAAACACACCGTCACTCCGGCCTGCCCGTCCTGGAGATGATCGGACCCCTGACCCTCGCTTCTCTCCTTCAGGTGCTGGGGGACCCTCCTCCACGGCAGAGGCCACTTCCTGAGCCAGCGCACCCAAAGGTGGCACCAGGGCCAGGCTGTCCATTTACCACGTGAAGCCCATGGCCCTGCACATGCCACCTGGGATCCCAGAGTCCCCACGCTGCCTGCGGCGCCACACACTCCCTGCCAGCGAGTTTCGCTGCCTCACCCCCCAGGATGCTGTCAGCGTGTTTGAGATAGAGCGTGAAGGTGAGCAGCCCGCTCAGGGGCCGGACGCTGCTGTGCTCTGCCGAGGTCGTCCTGGGGGGAGAGACCCTTGCGTCTCTTGTCCTTGTGGGCTGGGACCCTAGAGTATGAGACTGTTTTGTGGGTGCTCAGAAAAGTGGGGAGCACAGCCCTGAATCCCCTGCTTTCCTGTGTGGGACAGTTGGGGGGGGGGTGGGAGGCCCCAACCCCAGCATCTGAGCAGACGCTTGGTGGGCAGTGGGCGTCCGGCATGGCTCCCAGTCACCCGCCCTCTTGCCACAGCCTTCATTTCTGTCTCGGGCACATGTCCCCTCGATCTGGATGCGATCCGGCACTTTCTGACCCTGTGCCCAGAGCTGTCCCTAGGCTGGTTCCAGGAGGGCCGCCTGGTGGCCTTCATCATCGGCTCGCGTTGGGATGAGGAGAGACTCACTCAGGTGAGGGCCGGGCAGGGCTGCCGGGGCTAGCCCCTGGAAGGCCCGCGGGCCCAGGCTGCTCCCACACAGCCAGGGGAGGGGAGCCAGAGGCCGGAGTTTCTTCCTCGATACCCGGGACCCAGAGACGTGAGCACAGGCGAGAGCCTGGCGCTTTGGGGTCTCAGAAACCCTCGTGAAGAGAATGCCTTGAGGCTGGGGGTGTAATCCCGATGTGAGGCCCTCCCTGGGTGGGAGGGGAGCCGAGACAGGAGGCACTTGGGACAGCTGCTCTTGACCCAGGTGGGGTGGCGTGGGGGGCAGGTGTCAGCAGAGGGGACTGGGGCTCACCTTTCGCCCTGGCCCCAGGAGTCGCTGATGCTGCACAGGCCCGGGGGCCACACGGCCCACCTGCATGTGCTGGCCGTGCACCGCACCTTCCGGCACCATGGCAACGGCTCCGTCCTGCTGTGGCGCTACCTGTACCACCTGGGGGGCCAGCCGGCCGTGCACCGGGCCGTGCTCATGTGTGAGGACACCCTGGTGCCCTTCTACCAGAGGTCGGGCTTCCGGCCTGTGGGCCCGTGCGCCGTCACCGTGGGCCCGCTGGCCTTCACCGAGCTCCAGTGCCCCCTGCGCGGCCACGCCTCCAGGAGCAGGAACAGCTGCTGAGCCGTCCTGCCCAGCCCCGGTGTCCCCTGCTCTGTCCCGGCCTCCCTGACGGGAACGGGCACAGTGATCCCCAGGGCGGAGGGGAGGGGAGGGAAGGGGTGAAATAAAGATGGGTGTTTCTCCAGCTATCACGTGAGTCCCGCACCCGCCAGCCCGTCCCCGGACCACCTGTTCTCCGCACTGTGCCTGAGATGGGGGTGGCAACTGCGGACAGTGGGGGTGTCCTGTGGCCCTGCCTTAGCTCCCTCGTCTCAGGAACCAATGGGAGCCCTCCGGGCCCGGGGGCGTGGGGGGCTCAGTACTAGGGCAGTGTCCTCGTCCTGACAGGAGCCCAGTGCTCAGGGACCCAGCCCGGATGTCTCTTCGCACCTTTGGCCCCAGAGTGGGGCGGGGGCCGGGAGGAGGGAGGTGCAGGGCCCCCTCCCCCAGCCACAGTAATGTCCACTGCGTCCTGGGTGTGTCCACTGCATCCTGGGTGGCCCCCAGGTGTGGGGGAAAGGGTTGGGGTGAGGCATAGGTGCAGTGGAGTTTTCTGGGGTGGCCCGACCAGCCCCCTCACTGGCACTACAAGCAGGTGGGGATCGGGGACCCCAAGGAGTATAGAGATTTAACTCCACCTCCTTGAGGAACCCTCGAGGCCCTCCATGTGACCCAGCGTGGTTTCTGGTCCAACCTGATCCCCCAGAAGGCCCCTAAGATTTCCACCGTCCCTCTGCACCAAACCCCTGCCCCTGAGCTCCTCGTAGCTGACCTTTGCCCTCCACCCCCAAAATAAGGTTCCAGCTTTCAATCTTCCTGAGGCCTCAGATCAAAATTGGATTCTTCCCTAAAGAACGTTTAGTACATTTGAGACATCATCCGTACAAAGTTAGCGTTACTTTTAAAAATGAGGATCATGACATAAACCGGTAAAAAACGGACCTGACTGAGCTTTGTGCAACCCCTGGGAGTGGGCCCTTGGGGTGGCCCAGCCCCCCACTGGGGTG
>NW_006436283.1:4015530-4038080 GCF_000325575.1 Pteropus alecto | reverse complement strand
TGGTGGGGGCCGTCGCAGTCAGAGCTGCCCACGAGGCAGAACACTGGCTGGAAGGTGGGGCCGGAGGGGCGGGAGTACAGCCTCTGCTTGTCAGAAGGAAGCAGGCTCCCCAATCTGCGTCTCCGTGCTCCGTCTCTGCCACAGACCACGGCCAAGGCCGCTCCAACCGCGTCTGGTCACCTCACGGGCAGGCCCGGCACGCCACTAACGAATGGGCTCACAGGGCAGAGCGGGGAGGAGAAACAGGGAGGGGGGCTGCGGTGAGGCAGGGGTGGGAATCTGACGTGACACCTGGCCACGTCCCCGGTGAGGGCACACTCACAGTAACGGTGGGAGAGGAGGCACCAGCAGCAGAGGCTGGTGCGGGAGATGGCAGCAGCCTGAGGACCCTGGGGAGGAGGAAACCCACCCCCAGGAGGTGGCCTGAGCCCTGAGCTGTAGTGAGGCAGATGCTCAGGGTGCCCCCAGCCAGGGCTGGCAACAGAGAGGCCTGAGGGGGACCTCAGTCCCCCCAAGGAACCCGCCGTCATGACCGTCTCCGAGGCAGCCTCGCCTGGTTGAGGGCAGCGCCTGGGACTGGGGCCTGGGCACCGCCACAGATGGATCCCTGGAGAGCGGATGGGGTGCTCTGCAGGCCGGCAGGCAGGTCCCTATGTCGTCGATGCTGCGGGTAGCAGCCTCGCCCGGCCCTGCCGGGCAGGTGGTCAGTGCAGCACCTGGGCCAGTTCGTACTTCTCGCAGAAGCGGCTGGTGAAGGGGAAGCAGGTGAGGTACTCGATCCAGGGCCAATGGATGGGGTAGACGTAGAGCCAGATGACCAGGGAGGCGAAGAGGCCGGCGAAGACCAGCAGCGAGACCAGGATGAGGGCTCGCTTGCGGTACTTGTCGCTGGTGCCGAAGGTGATGTAGGGCAGGAAGGCGAAGGCCAGCAGCATGCCGCTGAGGAAGCCGAAGATGTGGGCGATGTTGTCGATCCAGGGAAGCAGGCCGCACACGAACAGGAAGAGCACGATGGCCGACAGGTTCAGGAAGGCCTTCCAGGGCCTCTCCAGCAGCTGCCAGCTCTGGAAGAGCTCCACGAAGAGGCAGGCGAGGAGGCCGAACTGGGACCCCGCCGGGCCCACCTGGGTTGGGGGGAGGGGAGACTTGTCACTTCCCGGTACTGGGGGTGCAGGAAGCCCCCGACACAGCCAGGCTGAAGCCCTGGGACCTGGCCGTCCTATCTGGGAGACCCTCCCAGGAGTGGGGGCCCCGAAGCTGAGGGGATGGGGAGTGGGAGGCAGGCAGCTGGAGCCGCTGGACCAAGGCTGAGGGGGTTCCGCCATGCATTCAGCAAAGGTGGAGACCTTCCAGTGCCCTGTGCAATGAGGCATGACAGATGAGCCTGCTCCAGGTGGCGAGGGGGGGCGGGGCCAGAGCATGACTCAGAGATGTCACTGCTCCCTGGAGCCCGGGATTAAGGGATCGCCCAACAAGCCCCGGCTTAGCTGTCCATCCGCTGTTGAGCCCAGCACAGAAGGGGTCACGTGTCCTGCTGGCGGACTCTGGGTAGGAGGGGTGGCGAGCAGCAGAGGTGGCCTCCCGTCCTCCCACCTAGTCCCCCGAGGCCCTACCTCTGCCCTGTACGGGAGGAAGATGGCGCTGGCGAGATTGCCCGTGATGCCGCTGAGGATGAAGATGATGGAGATGCGGTGCCAGCCGGCCAGCTTCTCCAGGTCCCGCAGGACGGTCATTTGGAAGATGATAGACACAAAGCAGTGCACCACGCTGGGGCGGGGCACACACCGGCATCAGCCTTCCTGCGTCCACCCACGGCCGCCGGCCCGTGGGGTCTGGAGGGTTGTGCTGGCTGTGCCCTGGCCCAGGCGCCTGTCCACTGGCGGTCCGGGCGGGCAGCCCCCACGGGGTCTGGGGGGTGGGCAGCAAGGAGGCTTACCCAGCGTGGAGGAACAGGGACAGCCAGAGCCTGTAGAACTGGTCCGGGACCTCGGGGTTGAGGAAGGGCAGCAGCCCGCACACCTCATTCAAGCAGTGCACCTGGGGGTGGCAAGTGCGTGTGGGGGTGACCGCCTAGGACCCGCCTGGGTCGGAGGCCCTGATGAGGTGGGCAGAGCCGCACACCCCAGCAGCTGCCGGGCCCTGCCTCACCTGGGAGCAGAGCGTCGCCTCTTCGTGGAAATAGCCGTGCATGAACTCGCAGTACTCCCTGGTGGTGATCTCGCAGCTGGGGGATGGGGGGGCAGGGGGTGTGTCAGGGCCCTGGGGCCCCTGCTGGCACCTGGCCACAGCCGGCACCCCCGCGAGAAAGGCGGTGGCCCTCTGTTGAGACCTGGGCTCTGGGACAGCCCCGCTCCGTCCTGCTCACACCGCGGATGGCCCCGGGGCGGACAAGGAGCACGGGAAGGCCTGGGCGGGGGGCCCGGCAGGCTCACCTGCCCTTGGTGCCGATGCAGCAGGGGCGGCCCTTGATCTGGCAGTCCATGTGCAGGAAGCCTGTGTGGTTACTCTTGGCCTGCTCTGTGCAGATCTGCGAGGGGGTCGTCAATGGGGGTGGGCCTGTGTGTCAGCAGGGGTACACTCCCCGCCCTTCTCGAATCACTCTCCACCCCCGATACTCACGGGCCACTTGGTGATGTCATCGGGCCAGATGTGGGCGCCGCTGGAGGCTGGCTCCTCACAGGTTCTGGAGGCAGAGGGCAAAATGAGGGGCTGTGGCACCCCCGGCCTGCATGGCCACCTGCCAGCGGCCCCGCGGGAGCACAGACAACGATGCTCAACTCCACGGTCTCAGCCCCGCCGAGGTCGACCCTCGGCTGTACCTGGGGTCCTGGTGACACACAGCCCCTGACGTCCGCTTCTGGCCCACCTCGGACTTGTCCATGGGGGGCCCGGTGTCATCTTGCCACTTGACGAAAGTAGCCAGTGTCTCCTGGAGGAGAAAGGTGGGCTGGTCATGCCAGGACAGGGCCACCCCCACCGTGTTCAGAGGACCCTTCGGGACATGCCCATCTCCCAGACCCCCGCCCCTGGGAGACAGTCCTAAGACCCAGCTTCCACTTCTCGGGCTGGGGAGGTCGGCACCCGCCCCGTGCTGGGCCATTTACGGATGTGTGTAGGGCTGTGTATGGGGGTGCACGAGGCTGGGAGGGACAGAGGAAGGAAGAGGGGACATGGTCACTGTCCTCGAAGGGCCCCTCCCCCAGGGCGAGCAGCCGCGGGGCAGGGGTTGGCGGGCCTGGGGTGCGTGGCGGCCCCTGCCCCACCGAGCAGTCCTTCCGCTGCGTCTGGATGCAGCCCGAGTGGTCGTTCTGGACGCAGCAGCCCGAGCCCCGCTCCAGGTCTCGCTCGTGCAGCACCAGCTGCTCGATCTGCCCGTCCCTCCGGATGCAGGGCGAGAACTTGGCCCCCAGGTGGATCAAGTCGATCTGTGGGGGGGAGGGAGTGAGCTCGGGCCCAGCCCTGGCTCCGCTGAGTCTCTCGTGATGGGGGGAGGGGGCTGCTGGGGAAGCTGATCCCCTCCCTGCCCAGCTGGAGGGGGCGACAGGGGTGCCCTGCTGAGACCCTGGTCCCCCCCAGGCCCCTCACCGAGCTGGGGCCGATCCAGAAGTTCTCCTGCTGGATATACTTCACGCTCTCATACACACCTTTGTTCCTGAGCACCTGGGACAGAGGGAGGGGCTCAGGCGTTTTCCTGTCCCGGGGTTGGGGGTCGTCGGGGACCCTGGGAAGGGGCCAAGGGGCAGAGCAGCAGGAGCCCAGCATAGCTTCCTGTCTGAGCCAGGCCGTTGCCACGGCAGGAGTGGGGTGGCCTATGACACGGAAGCCTCTAGGGAGGCTGGGACCCCCGGGGCGGAGCCGTCCTCAGCCCAACTTACCAGCTGGGTGGTGACGTGCTGTGCGAAGCCCACGGGCGCGATGCCATAGGTGCCGATCACCAGCAGGGTGATGACGATGTGGACGAAGGTCAGCCAGTAGGTGAAGTAGGGCCTGGGGCAGAGGCCTCGCGCGTTCAGCAGAGCCACTCAGCTTTCGGCAGCTTCCCGCCCTCCCCTTCCACTTCCTGCAACTCATCCCTCGCTACGGCGACTTTCAAAACACGCCTGTAAGTGTCTCTCCCCCAGTTTAAAACCCTTGGATGGCTTCCCACAGCCCTTGGGATGAAGTTGAACATCGGCCGCCTCCCACTGGCTGCGAGGTCCACCTCCCCGGCCTCGGCCTCCCCTCCTGCGGCTCCTGCAACACGCCCTGCTCCCTGCAGCCCCAGGGCCTTTTCACGGATGCTTCTTTGCCATGGATGCTCTTCCCGTCTGTTTTCGGCCACCTAACTGCTGCTCATCCTGACTGCACCCCTGCCCCCAAGCTGTTCCCTCCCATTCTGTCCTCCTCCTCCAGGACACGGACCAGGCCTGTTATCACCTGATTTTTTTTGTAATTTGGGGTCTACTGTCTATCGGGTCACTGCGATCGTCCATTCTGCAAGAACTGCCCGTCCCCGATCCTCTAGCCTTCCCCAAGGTCCTCATGTGTGTCTTCCCCCACGGAGCCCTCCCTCATGGTTACAGCTTCTCGCTGCCCCCCTGACCTACCCCGCCCTCCCCCCTGCCCTCTGCTAACGCTGTTGCAGGGCCTGTGTGAACGCTTGTTGCCGGACTGCTGCCCGAGAGCTAGGGAAGCGTGGAGCAGAGGCAGCGAGCGCCCGAGGACCCCTCCCGGGTGACGCTCACGCTCGGGGAGGGGACAGGCCCCAGGACGGGGCCCCTCCGGCTCACCGGTGGCTGTCGAAGTTCTCCAGCTGCCGCTGCACAGTGCTGCTGATGCTGCGGCGGTAGCTGCGATTCAGCCAGTTGCCCACCACGCCCAAGCCGTAGTGCCGCTTCTGGCGGTCGAAGGCAAAGTGCTTCACCTTGGAGGCGATGCGCCTGCCGCGCTTGGCCCTGGGGGCCGGGGCGCGGCCGTGCTCCTTCCTGCCGGGGAGGGCGGCTCTCAGCCTGATGCTCACCCCACACACAGCCCGGAGGAGCCTGTGGCCAGGGGAGCCTCCAGCAGCAGCGCTGGGCTCCAGGGAGCCTCTCTGCGGCTGTGCCCCCCGCCCCTCCGCCTGTAGGAGCGACTGCCCAGAACTCACAGAGAGACCTGCACCCCATCGGGGGAGACCGGCGAGGCCGAGTGTGGGATCCCCCGGAAGTAGCTGGCGGAGAGTGGGGGAGACTCAAACACATCATCTGCCATGGAGCTCATTTCTTCCTGGGGTGGGGGTGGAGTGGGAGACACAGGAAGAGACCATGTGAGGAGTCACTGTCCCCAACACTGCCCCTAGCAGCTCAGTTCGAGGGCGGGACAGGCAGGCTCTTTGGGAGGAAAGTGAAAGTGCTCGTGTGTGTCGGCCATGATGGTGACCTTCCTGGCCGGCACCCCGTCCCACCCCCAGGTCCTCACTTTACCCGACAGAAAGACGGGGGCCCACGAGCTCCGCAAGGTGGCACGCCCCATCCCACCGACGGGCCTTCGGATATCTCAGGGGCATCTGGCACAGCATGGTCAAGGCCAGGTCACCTCTCCTAGCTCCCAGGCCACCCTGTCCCCCTGCCCGAAGGGCCCACACCCCATGCTTGCCTTACTAAAAAATGAGGAGTCAAACGTGTCTGCACCATCGACGGCATCTTCCTCCAGGAAACTGGGATATGCGAAGCTGCGTTTGACCACCGGGCACCGCTGTCCAGTGGCATCCAGCACCGAGCGCCCCTGTGCACAGGGCAGAGGCACAGGCATCTGGCTCAGGTTAGGCTCCCCCGACAGCAAAGGAATCGTCAAGCTCACCCCGCTGGGGACAGTGCCCTGGAAGGCAGGACCTGACCCAGAGCATGGAGCACCTGGGAGAGAAGGCCGGGGACAGGCCCAGCATCTCCATCGCCCTGGACACATCCAGTTTGCTGTTATCGTCTCCCCAGCAGCTGGCACCCCGCCACCCATCCTGTACCCTAACTCCCAAGGCTCAGGCCAGCTCCCTCCAGTCCTGGCTTCTCGGCTCAGCACACCAGGCCCCTGCCCAGCTCTCGACCCCGTCTCTTGCCACTCCTCTTGTAAATAAAACCACCCCACCGAAACCACAAGGAACCACCTGCCACTCCCCCAAAGTGCCACGCTGCCCTCCTACCTCCAGGCCTTTGCACAGGCTATTCCCTCTACCGGGAATGCTGTTCCCTCCCTTCCTTTCCTGGAAAGCACCCTTACTTTTCTGGGCTCAGCTCAAGTGCCTTCTCCGACACCAGTCCCTCTCCCAGACGAGACGGAGTGGCACCTCCTCTGGGTGGGCCCTGTACTTATCACGCTGAATGACGACATCGCCCTCACCTGGGCCGGGGGCCCTTCTAAGGCGGTGACACTGGCTCGTGGCTCATTTCACTCTGCAGCTCCCGTGCCCAGCACGTAACACGGGCTTGGGAAACGTGGGCGACGAGCACTAACTGCACGTCTCATCTGCTTTCCCAGCTTGTGTGTCTGAGCAGAGACCAGTTTCCCACACTAGAGGGGCGGCCGGGGCTCAGGAGGGGACTGGGGCTAGGACAGGGGCTAGGACAGGAGTCCCCACGGCTCCTGGAGGCTGCAGGGCCCCCTGTCTCCAGAGATTCTAGGCATCGTCCACTGCGCTGGGCACACACACAGGAAGGCGCCTGGGTGAGCTCTTAGGGGCTGCTCGCGGGGAGAGGGTGCGGCCGGGAGGCCCCTCACCTTGAGGAGGGCGGCAGCAGCTTGAAAGCTCATGTGGGCCACAGACACCCTCTTGCGGCGAGGCAGGTGGGAGTAGCCGGAGCGGACGCTGGTGAAGGAGGTGAGGGACAGGACGCCCGGGGTCAGCGGTGGGTGCGGGGCGTGGGGCCGGTCCACCTCGTCGGGGTGGCGGAATGCCCGGCCTCGGGCCAGCGGATCCACGATCTGGGAGGGAGGGCGGCCGTGAGCAACACCAGCTGGCCCCCCGGGCGAGGTCGCCCGCCACCCCCTTGACCCCCCGATGCAGCCGACCTTGGGCATCTTGCAGGGCTTCGGGGACTCGGCGCCCTGGAAGGAAGGCACCTCCTGGCTGGGGGACTCCAGGTCCCTCTGGCACGAGGCCTTGAGGCGGCCGTAGCGGACGCTGCAGTGGTGCAGGCTCCGGCGCTGCCAGTGCTGCCGCTTCCCCTCCCAGTCGTCACTGACCCCGAACCACTGGGCGGTCCCCCTGCGGGACAGCGACGGTGGGCGTGCGCACGCATACGCACGGCAGCGCAGCCACCACGGGGACGACGGGCCGCGTGCCCGCGCAGGGTCGATGTGAGGTGACGGGCACGTGTGCGTGCAGAGCCTCTGGTTCGCAGAGCGGGAGGAGCTGGGCCGGGAAGGCCTCTGGGAGCTTCTCCGAGGGGCAGTGACCCACCTCCAGCTCCTCGAATCCACACTGTGACCTTCTAGAAGGCACGTGGCCCCCAGGGCCTCGGCTTCCCCCCAGTAACGTGGTGTTAGGATCCCACGTCCACCCCTGCAGGGAGAAGCTGCTCACCGATGCCTGCCTCCTACAATTTCTAGAACCGGGACACGGGGAGCAGGGGCAGCCAAGGTCTGGGTGCCGAGAATCTGCAGGGCCACCAGGGGGTGGTCGGGCGGGACAGGCGGGGTGCTCACTTGCGGATGCTCTGAGACAGGGAAGCCTGGCGGCGGAAGCCAGGCTGCTTCTCGGAGCTGCTGTCCTGCCATCGTCCCCGCGGCTCCTGGAGGCTGATGCTCTTCAAGTAGGCCGGGTTCCTGGGCCTCTGCAGAGGGGGGCAGGGGTGGAGGACAGACGGTGGGCGTGCGTGCACAGGTGCACAGTGACTTCACAGAGCCAGGTCCTGGGCTGGGTCTTCTTTGGCTCCCCATGTGAAACCCTGAGAGAATGAACATCAACTCCAATCTACACCCGCGAGCTGCTTTAGCTCTGAATGTAAAATCACTGTTTCCGAATGTTTTCCAGCAAACCCTAGCATGTACTTTCCCAACGCCCTGTTCAGGGCTCCTTCGTCATGCCGTGACGCTCGGAGAGCCCCTGGGGTGAGCGCGCGGCACTGACGCAGCCCGCTTTATGTCCCAGCCTGCGTGGGAGCCCACGCTGCTTCGGGCTCGTCTTCGATGCGCTCTTGATGGCCAGGGGTCCAGCCTGCTGCTTCGTTTCCACACCATCCGAGGTGCCAGGCGCTGTGAGGCCAGGCTGCTGAGGCTGAAGACGCAGGTGCCCGTCACCCAAGTCCCGGCCATCCCTGAGATGAAGTGCCTGAGCTCGGGACCTACTCCCTGTGACATCTGGGGCCAGGAAGGAGCGGTACAGGCCTGAGTCAGGGGCTCAGGAAGACAGACGGGGCCTCCTGTCACCTGTGGCAAGGCAGTGAGCCCCCGGGCCGCCTGCTTACCTGGGGCAACATGCTGGTGTGCTCGTCAGGGGCTGAGGTCTCAGGCGGCGGGATGGTGATGGACAGATTAGGGGGCTTCCGGCTCTGCAGGCGGCTGCTGGACACCGAGGAGACGCTCTCGCCATTCTTGTCAGCGGAGGCCATGGTGGGCAGTGGGGCAGGGCAGCTGGAGTGGAGATGGGGAGACGGGGCACAGGTGTGTTGAGATTGGCAGAACTGAAGGGGCCATGAGGACCCAGGTGCCAGTGTGGGCAGACCAGACTGAAAACAACCTGTAAACACTTGGTTCTCACCTAACTCCGGACACTAAACCATGTGGCAGAGACCAAATCTGGCTGAGCAGGCTACAGCAAGAACGGCTATTTCTGTCCTCCATTCGCATTCCAGACCAGTAGGGTCTGAGGAGTCCTCGGCTCCCTACATTGTTCCATATCTGGTCTCTGCTCAGGCAAGGACCACACGCAGGAGGGCATAGGATGCAGAGCAGTGACCTTGGCCGCCAGGGGCAAGTCTTGGGGGAGGACAAGGAGAAGGCTCAGGTGCAATCTGGTGCACCAGGCCACAAACAGGGGCCCACCACTGTGCACAGAGCAGTCCCTGGGCTGCGGGGGGAGGGAGTGGCGACTCGGCCTAATTCTCAGATAGACTTGAAAGCCATCTGTCCCTGTGCTTTGTGGCTGCCCAGTTCCTTCTCCCAAGGTAACGGAATCTGACACCTGTCAGGTGCTTTTTTTCTTTTCACAGATGAAAAATAGTCTATCCTCATGATAAAAAGTGATACATGCTCTTAACAAAATTAGAAAAAAAAAAAAAAAGATGCAGAAGACTATAAAGCAGAGAGTGAATTCATGGCCTGCCTGTCGCTCATCCTCCGGCAAAGAACTGTGCGCCTGTCCTTCCAGAAGCCTCTCCGCACCTGACCGGGACACACTCACACCTTGCCTTCTGCACACTGTCCCATCAACACTTCCAGGCAGATCTACCTCATCCTTCCTGACAACTGCGAACGTTTCGCCGAGTGGAATGTATCAAGATGTACTTAATTCCAGATTGGTGGCTATTTAGGATGTTTCCAGCATTTCAGACTCGCGTCCAGTGTTAACGGACACTCGCCTGGACGGTCCGAGCACCAGCACAGTCCACAGCGCTGGGAGCAGAACTGCCGGGCTGAGGAGGAAGGGCATCGTGAATCGACACAGATCTTGCCAAATGGCCCTGCCGAGAGATGGCAGCCATTTACCCCCATCTGGGTAAACGCAGCCCAGGCTCCAAGCCCCGCTTCCCCGCTGAGCTCACCAGAATCAATGCCCTCCGCCTGTTCTATTCTCTCCACTCCTTCCCTCGCTCTGCCCTGGGACCTTTTCCTTGCTAAAGTCCTCAGCCCCTTCTTCACCTCACATCCCAAAGCTCCAGGGGCAGGTCTGGTTTCTTTGCGCCCTGTACAAGGCCAGGGACCCCACACTCGTCTTCCAGCGTGGGTGCCGACTCTGGGTGTGCAAGACTGGGGGGAGAGTCACATGGGAGCCCTCCAGCCACGGGCACGTGGGGCCAAGGTGTGGGACGGCAGGGCTATGCAGAAGCCACGCGCTCCAAATCTGCCCGTCTCCTCCGTCCCTACCTGGCCCCCACCGGAGTCACCACCTTCGCTCACCCGAAGGATCACAGTGGCCTCCGGACTCCTCTCTCTGCTGCTCCTCAAGCCCCCACCTCCATGACTGTTCCCCACGCAGCAGAAGTCAGCTTTTAAAAGCGCAAATCACATCACGTCACTCCCTGCTCAACACTGTCCCAGGATTTCCTGTTCCCACTTACACTAAAGCTTAGACTTCTCACTGGGGCCCCTGGGCCCTGCGTGGCGATCTCCCCACTCCCGATCACCTGGCCACTGTGGTCCCCTCATTATCCCCTACCTGCCAAGCTCTGCTGGGAGGTGCTGGGGTTTGTGGCCAAAAGCACAGACCAGAGCCCGGCAGCCTGCACCTGACCGTGGGTCCCCCACATCCTCACCTACGACAGGGAGAATAACTTCCTTCCTCCTGGTCACTGAGTGAACGCATGACACACGCTCAGGCAGCTCGTCCACACAGAAGCCTGTTCAGCTGTGTTCACAGCCACGTGTTCGTCAGAGCCAAAAGGTGGGAGCGACCCGAATACACCCATCGACAGACAGACAACACGTGCTACGCCCACACGCGGGAAGAGTACTCAGCCGCAAACGGGGACGACGCGCTGACACGCTATGACACGGGTGAACCTTGAGGATGTCGTGCCCAGTGAAAGCGGACAGACACAGAGGCCACACACTGCAGGATGCCGGTCACGTGAGCGTGTGGACTAGGCAGATCTACAGACAGAAGGCTGAGTGCTCAGGGCTGGGGGGACACCGGGAGGGGCGACAGGTGATGTCTCATGTTCTAAAACTGACCGTCGTGATGGTTACACATACCTGTGAATAGACTAAAAACCACTGAACTGCATGCTTTAAAGGGATGAATTTATGGGAATTATATGAATTAAATGTGAATTATAAATGTGTTTATAAAACATCTCAAGTAAGTGCTCCCTAAATGCTGGGCCTCTGCCCATGCCGGTCCCTCCGTCTCCAGATCGGATCAGCACGCAGCATAGTACGTGGCTCCTTCTCATCATTCTGGTTCCAGCTTGAGCACCGCCTCCTCCGAGGAGCCGTCCCTGACTGCCTGAAGCAGCCACCGCATAGTCACTGCCGCGCCCCCACTGCCAGAAGGGTACTGGTCCACAGGTGGCAACCCCACCTATGTGTCGAAAAGCAAACAGCACAGCAGCCAGCCCCTCCAGCTACCCAGCTTCCTACCTTCAGTCTGGGCTCAGCTCGCGGCTTCCTGGATCTGTTGCGGAGGTCTCTAGGGCATATTCCAGTCCTTTCTTCACTCTGTGCAGACGCTCTGGGTCAAGCTTCAGCTCTCTGGAGAGGAGGATGTGGGCAGAGACAGGTGGAAAGATGGACGGGAGGCTCCAGGTCAAGCGGGCAGCTCCCTTGGTGCTCAGAGCCTGTGAGAAAGGTCACGTCAGGACCACCGCGTCCCAACACCTCCCCGACCTCAGCGTCCTCATCTGTGAGGTGGGGATAACTCCACCGGCCTCGCGCTGAGGGATTCGAAGGATGCTCGCCTCCTCCACTGGGGTCAGGGTCCCTCGTGCCAATGAGCTGGGCACTCGGGGGGGACAAGCAGCCAGGAGCTCCAGTCTCTGGGCATTTAACAAAAACAAAACAAAACAAAACAAAAAAACCAACAAAATAAACATCTAGAAATTCCTGCTCTGGGCTGGGAACCAAAATCAAGATGGTCCTTCTAGTTTGTTTGACTATAACTATCCTAGAAATATTTAACTTAAACCACCACCACCACCAGGAATTATTGGCTGCCTTCTGATGAAGATTTCTCTTCGATCAGAATAAACCAGAGATTTAAGGCCGCGTTCAAACGATTTGGAAGTGTTTTGTTACTGCTGTTCTGGTTCGTTAATTTATGGAGCTGAAATCCACCCGATGTAAAATTAAACGACTTGGTGGCGAGCCTCTCCGCTTCTGAGAAGTCCTGCTGTACCCTGCCGACATAGCAGGGCACGCGGCAGGTCCCCCCGAGTAGAGCCCCGAGGGCTGTCGGAGACAGGGCAGGGCCCAGCCCTCAGGTGCGCCAGGCCTCGCTGGCCCTTCCCGTGCTGCCCCACTTTGTCCTCAGCACCCCCTCAAGGCAGACATCATCCTCGCTTTCGCTGTGGGAGGGGAATGGCGGCTCAGAGGAGCAAAGTCACTTGTCCACGCTCACACAGCCAGGAGGCGGGGCAGCTGGGACGTGGGGCGCTCTGGAGCCAGGGCCTGAGGTCTACTAGGGAAACTGGTGGCCCCTACTCTCCCTAAAGCTGGGGTACACGTGGGGCTGGAAGGCCCCCATCAGGGAGGCAGAATGGAAAGTCCAGCTCACAGAGAAACTCGGTCAGGAGCCGAGCGCTTTGCAAACTGAGTTCTTCAGAGGCCTGGGTCCCCAGAGGAGCTGCCGTGGGGTGAACCAGAGGCTGGGGGCAGGTGACTCTGGGTGTGGAGGGGGCCCCAGGGCGGGGCGAGGTGGTCCAAGGCAGAGCTGGGGCTCGGGACACTTCCTACTTCGTTTAAGGCTTGACCAACAGATTTGGGCATCCTTCCCTCGTTCCCCAATTGCTGGAGTCCTGACCCCACGCCCCAGGGCAGACTGGCCGAGGGTGATCACAAGCTGACGGTCCTCGGCGTTGGGCAGGCTGACTCCTCGGAGTCCTGGGAGCCGATGCCACTCTGAGCCCGCTCTAGAGACAGCTCCAAGACAACAGCCTCGCCTGGGGCCCCGGTGTGGAACGTTCCCTAGCTTGGCCTCCTCTGGGACCAGGGTGCAGTGAGAGGGCATCAGGCAGGCATTACCTTGGGAAAGCAGCACCAAGGAAGGAGGCAGCGGAGGAAGGCTGGTGGGGGGGGGCTGCCAGGCCCGAGCTCTGATAAGGTCACCAAGGTACGATCCTTCTGGGACTCAGAGCTGAACAGACATCCCTGGAGTCAGCACCCTGTGCCCTTCAGAATCTGCCCTATGCCCCACTCCCCCACCCCACCCCCGACATGCCACGTCCCCCTGCAGCTCCCACCTCCCATTATCTGAGGCCCTACATCTGGCACACCAGGCTCCACCGAGTCTGCCTGGCCAACACCTACCAGTTGCTTTAAGGAAGGTAAAAATGTCACCTCCTCCAGGAAGCCCACCCTGTCACCACCAGATAGAATCAACCACTTTCCCACATGCTCTCATAGCATCCTACAGACATCTGCCTACATGTAAGCGTCCCCACAACCCTGGGCAGCACACGGTCTGACACACAGGTGAGAGGGCAGGCACATGCATGACTACGGATGGTCAGTCCACCCTGGACAGAAACCTGTCACCCCCAATCTTGCAGCCAGCCCAGGACACAGGCCCCTCTGGAAGGCTCCACTGAGCAATGCCTGCCCTGCTCTGGCTCTGTGACCAGTGCAGGGCTGAGGATTGAGGACGCTGTCTTAGGATGAGTCCCCAGTGGACCTCCTGTCCCCCCCTCCCAGGCACAGCCTAGACTCTCCAGCCAGCTCCCCACATCCCAAGGCCATTCTACCCCTGGCTGGGACTCACTGTGCTGCTGGTGGCATCTGTGACCTCCTGATAGGAAAAAAAGGCAGACACGACCCCAGATGAAGGACTGGGGAGATGGGACCGGCCCCAAGGGGTCCCGAGGAGAAGTGGCCTGGCCCTAGAGAGCAGAGTTCGGGGGGTGGGGTGAGGGGAAAGGCGTGGTACCAGGGGAGCAATGCTGTGCACCTCCGTAGGGCAGTCCTGGCCTGTCAGCAGCGCCCCCCATCCCCGCCCACCTCAGCCTCCTTGTTAAACGAGGGAACGGAACAGGCGATGGTCCGGCTTTGACCCCCAGGACCCCCACGTATTTGGCATAAAGACAGCGCTTTCCCCCAGACCCTCTCTGCTATGGAGGGAGGGTCTGCTCCCCAGACCACGTGCCCCCAGCCCACGCAGAAACGGCAGGCTGGAGTACCAGAAGCCCCGTGTCCTCCTCAGGGCTCAGGGCGTGAGGGCTGGGGGGCAGCTGGCGTGCAGGGGTGCTCATACCCACGCTGGGAGCCTGCTTCCCCCAAGTCCAGGGCGTGGATGGGCCCAGGAGGCAGTGACCAGGCAGAAGGAGTGCTGGAGCTTCGAGAGCACCCCGCCCAACACTTATCTCCTGCACCCCAGAAGTGCTTGCTCTGCAGGAAATTGTGACATCCTGGGACCAGGCTTCCTCCTGACCCACAGTCACATCCGCTGCTCTAAGACCCCTGGCCTGTCACTTCGCCCAGCCCATGGGTGGGGTGGGGGGAGGTCTGAGGGCCTGCCCCACCTGACCAAGCCACTGCCACCTGCCCAAGCTAGATCCTGGCCTTGGTGGGGCCCTCCCCCAAAAGGGCCTTCAGCCCCAAACCCAGAGTAATTAGGAGACCCCTAAGGAGTCTGGGTGAAGGGACGGGGCTCACGGTGGGGGTGGGGCAGGTCCACAGAAAAAGGGAAGTGCAGCATTCAGATCACCCCCAGGTCATAAGTTGAGGCACCCTACCCAGTCTGTAACCCTGGAGTCCTCACAGCCAGTAGCGGCCGGGACCAGGCACATGTGACAGAACTGCAGACTCAGAACCCACTTGCTGATGCCACAGGAGAATCCGGTTTCCCCACCAAGGGTGGGGTTGGGCACTGCCAGCTGAGCCCTGATCTGCAAGGTGTCCCGTCCCCCAGGGAGGTCCCCACCAGCACTCCTGGGCCATCCCGGCAGGGTGCTGGAGGGTCCCACCACCAGCTCGGCCTGCCCCCAGGCGCAATTTCACCTGCACGGAGGAGCCTGGCAGGTTTCAGAAGCCTCCCTGGTCCCCACAACCTCCAGGCTCCAAGCACGTCAGCCACAGCCCCAGACAGAAGCAGGCAGGCCCCAGCCAGGAGGGTGCAGACCGCCCGAGGCCAGAATGGGGACAGAGGAGGAGGAGGGGCCCTTTGACAGGGGTGAGCAGTCCCTCCAGAGAGGAAAGAGGCAGACCATTATTAGCCACCGGATAAGAAGATCAGGAAGTTTAGGGAACACCCATGGGTAGGGCTCAGGTCCACTGAACTGAGAAAGTGAACAAGTTACTTCCAGCTGGCCGGGGCGCCTAGCTGCGGGCAAGTGGGCACCCCGGGCAGGCAGGGAGGGAGGAGGCTGGGGCTGCTGGGAGCCTGTCTGTCCTCTGCTGACTCACAGGATGACAGGCAGAGAGAGGGCTGGGGGCGAGGAAGTGGCCTCTCTCCCTGCTTCCCTGCCACAGAAACTGAAACTCGATTTTCCCTCCCTACAGCCTTTCTGGGAACCAGTCATTTTTAGAAAGCTACAAAGAGGAAGCTGGCCCTCACCCGCTGTACGGTCCCCAGTGAAAATCCTGGTTCTGCTGACCTTGGGGCATGGCTCCAGCCCCCCACCCTCCGCCCCAGTACCCGGAAGGAGCTGCTTATATAAAGGCCGTTGCCTAACCTGGTCTCCCTATACGTCCCCGCACCGCCTGCGCAGCCAGTGACTCACCCCTGCCTGCACACCTCTCAGCCCCGGCGAAAGGGAGTGGGGACAGAAGCAAAGGGCAGAACAGTGCCCAAAAGGCTGGCCGAGGGTCTGGGGACAGGATCCGGGAAGGCGAAAAGTGAAGAAACAAAACGGGAAAGAAGCAGTTGGAGGCTGAAGGCCAGTCATGAGAGTCAGAGAAGGCAGAGGACGAAAGGGACTGTCAACAGAAGCCAAACAGAAGCTTCCGTCTCCCTCCCTCCCCCCTGGCAAGCACCCACTTCCCAGAGGTGCTGGTTGGCAGACAACGCACTGCACACACACAGACTGCACACACTGCACTGGCCCGGGCGCTTCAGCCCAGCTGCCCCCCAGGGAGAGGAAACCCAGGACCGCCTGGCCCGCGGGCTGGCACCCGCTGCATGGGGGGAGGCCCGTAGGTCAAAACCCGCACCTTTAAAGGCTTTTCAGCAGGCAAAACTGGAGACCTAGGTTCAGGGGCTTGGTGACCCACCCGTTTTTCGCCATCGGACCCCGGGTTCTGGGCTCCCCTTGACCCAGTTAGAGCGGCTCGGGCGGCGTGGTCAACCACAGACACGGAAGCGGGCGCCGGGTTCCCGCGCGCGGCCAAGAGCAGCGTGTGCGCGTGGCGGGGGGCGGGGAAGGGGGCTGCCCCGTTCTCAGAGCGGCTCAGACCGCAGTGCCCCTCTTTGCACCATGGAGCAGGCTTTCCCGGGATCATACACCTGTGGGGCTGAGGTGTGAACGCCCCATCCTCTGTGGGGCTCCCGGGGTCCAGGAGGCCAGCTGAGGTGGGGAATACCTGAGCCCCAGGTCCTCATATCCTAAGATGCTGCGGCTGCTGGGAACACACAGGGACGGGCACCAGGTGTCCCTCACTGGACACAGTGCTGGGCCCTGCCCACCACGGTGCCTGCCCAAAGGCCCCTCTGGGACCCTCTAGACTCTAGAAGTTGCTGGTGGAAGCGCACAAGGGGACAGCAGCTGAGCAAGGATACAGGTGTCCTGCCCCCGGGCAAGCAGCAGCAGCAGCTCTCAGTCCCCTGGGGACAGCTGTGGCCTGGGGCGTCGGAGGGAAGTGGCCCGGATGCTGTGCCCTGCAGCCCAGCCTCCTCCGCGAAGGTGGCGCAGTCCACGCCAGCTCTACCGCTCCCTGAGCACTGCAGTGAAGGGCGGAGTCAGAAGCGGCCCCTGGGGGCCCAGCGGGCCTCGGTCCTTCTCCGGCCAGAGAACAGGTTACGGGAGGAGTTCGCACCGCCGAGCCCCACAAACGGGACTTTGCTCCAAACACGCATGAAGATTTGCCTCTCGGGGTCTTGGGGTGCAAGGAGTTGGGTCCTCAGCGGCCCCCGGAACTGGCAGAGGCCTAGCGCACGCTCTGGTTGGGGGAAGGACGGGGCGCTGCATGGGTTGGGGAGCAGCGAAGGCCCGCTTCACGCCTGCTGGGGGCCCCTGACGCCGAGTGCCACCAGGCCGTTTCCAGACTCCATCACCCTCGGTGCCCTGAGCAGGGCTGTCTTGTGTCTGCAATGGTGGGGTCCACCCAACTTCCACCTGCCTTGTGGCCTGGCTCCAGACAGTGACGCCGCGGTCCAACCGGGGACAGGGTCTTAGGCACAGCCCTGACAGCTGTGTGATCTTGGGCAAGTCACTAAACATCTCTGGGCCACCCTTTGTTTACGCTTAAGATGCTGAGTAGCCGCCCGGGGGTCTGAAATCTAGGTGCCCTTGTCGCCACTGGCTAGGGCTCACCCCGGGAGCACAGGCAGACGACAGCCAAAGCCTCGCCACATCTTACGAAGACGGAAGCACCTTGCCCAGCGTCCCTCGGCCAGAAGTCAGGCCCGGGGCTGCCCTGGATCCTTTGCCTCCACACACTGGGGACAGGGCCTGGTGGCCCTCGTTTCTGGAGGCACAGGTCGCCCCTAGCAGGGAGGGAACATGCCAGGCAAACACTTTCCAGCTTGTAAAGTCATTAAGAAGCTAATAAAACTTATTTCTCAGAACTCTGCCCCCGGGCTCACTGGTTCCCTAGTAGAGGCTGCTCCCCCGGCCCCCCGCCCCAACCAACCGCATGGCTCCTAGGGCTTCCGGGCACAGGCCCATTCGGGCCACTCACATTGGGGGGCTTGCAGTTACCTACTCATCACCCCCCCCAACCTTGCTTTGGAGCAGCTGAGGTTCTCTTGTTGAAGAATGAGGGCTGGGGGTGGGGCTGGGGTGCTGGAGACAAGGCTCCAATGCTGGCTTGGCCACCTACCCACTGGGACACCTTGGGCAAGTTACCACTTCTGAGCCTCAGTTTTCTCTGCTGTGAAATGGGGTGATGGCCTCCCACAGATGACGTGAGATCAGGAATGAACAGTGCCAGTAACTGATACGGTTTCTCTTATCCTTGGCTGACCTCCGCTGTCACCGCTCACTGGGTCTCTGTATCTGAGCCAAGAACCGCAGAGGTGACAGATCTCTATTTGACTGTGGGGAAACTGAGGCTCCGAGAGGTTAAGTCACCTGTCCAAGTCTCTGTAGTTAAGAGGTGGTGGGGCTGTGACCCCCCCGCCCACACACACACACACTCACTCACTCACTGCAGCCTCCTGACACCCTGGAACCGGATGAGAATAAGTGGCAAAAGAACAGGCCTGGGTGGTGACTCTGAGCAGTCCAGGTCTGGGGGTGAGTTTGGGAGCGCGGGCCTTTGACTCATGAGCCCCTCCCACCTACCCGGCCCCGGCAGAAATGACATCGCCTAATGCTTGGGTTGCACTTCTCAGATTATCACAGAGTTTTCACATTCTCTCATTTCTGTTCTTATCTCATTCTCTTCGGTGGTGGTGGCGGTGGCGGGTGAGGTCAGACTTCCTTCTGAGTCCCGCTCCAGCCCAATCCCACAGCCGACCCCCCACCTCGTCCTCCAGGCCTTCGGGGGCCACCTGGGGAGAGAAGAGGCGCTTCCTGCCAGGCACCAGGGTCAGGCGGCCCGAGGATGCTCTTGACACAGCCTCTGGGGCCACACGTGGGAAGCAGAGAAGAAAACCAAGGTTCTGGGCAGCTTGCCCTGCACCCGGCCCCAAGAGCCCGGGAGCGGAGCTGAGGGGCACCACCTCAGTGACCCCCACCCCTCCGCGCACACACCATCAGGACACACACGCTGGCAGGAGGGCAAACCTCTGGGCGAGGGTGGCAGTTCACGGCCTGACCTTCCCCTCCTTGACCAAAACCCACCCTCCGACCCCTGGGCCTCCACGGCACTGAGGTGCCCCCACTCCTACGGAACGACAGCCCCACCTTTCTTCAGCATGGTCTCATCCAGCCCCCCAACGGCCCACGAGATAAGGGCTCCATCGTCACCACGAGTCTGCGCCAAGGGTGCACACACACGCTGACAGCAGTCACGACAGCGTTATCACGACGGGGTCCTCGCCATGCTCCTGGCAGGCCGGGCACTGGGCCCAAGGCTTCACACGAACCACCAGCAGAATCTTCACAGCAACCCTCCCAGGCAGACGACTGTGACTTGCTGTACAGCTGGGGAAACTGAGGCACAGGCTATTTAAGTGACCCCCATCCTACTGCCCACACTCTCATAGACCAGGATACCTGTCGGCCTCTGTGCCTTGCACCTTGGCTCCCCAAGCTGGGAGTCATCCCTTCCCACCCACCCCCTCGGGTCAGCGTCCCTGATCGGCCCACCTTTAGCACTGCCCACGTAAGAACCAACCACTGTCTCGGGGGGACCCGGAGCATCCTTCCAGCAGCTTCAGAAATGCAACAATTTGCTTCTGGGTCCCTGGATGAATTTACTGAATGAAGGAATGGGCCCTGGAGGCTCCCTGTACTTTCCCAAGGACGCTCATCTAACTCATCTCTCTCATAGTGAGGTGACAAAAACTATGGGCAGCCTGGGAAAAGCCTGTGTTTTCCCTAGAGACAGGGCAGGCAGGGCACCTCCTCCTGGCCTGCATCCTGTGAGCCGCCTAGCCTGGCAGCCTCCCCGCCCTGGCCACCAAGCCAGGTCAGCCTGCACTCCAAGAGGGCTGATGTCTCCACCTCCTCCCCCGGCCTAGCCCAGCTGGATAGGAAGCTGGGAGCAGACGAGTGAGCTCACTCTGGAAATCCCCAAGGCAACGCTGAGGCCACAGAGCCCCACGGGGGTGTGTGGGGTGGAGTGGAGAGAGGCGGCCGGGAGAGCACATTCCCCAGCGTTGCACCATGGGGCGGTCAGGGCCGTGACCATCCCCATTCCACTACTGCTCATCCCAACCGAAGGGAAGGGACAGGTGGCTGGGAGCAGACGAGTGAGCTCACTCTGGAAATCCCCAAGGCAACGCTGAGGCCACAGAGCCCCACGGGGGTGTGTGGGGTGGAGTGGAGAGAGGCGGCCGGGAGAGCACATTCCCCAGCGTTGCACCATGGGGCGGTCAGGGCCGCGACCATCCCCATTCCACTACTGCTCATCCCAACCGAAGGGAAGCGACAGCACATCCGAGTCCCTCAGACATGAACCGGTCCATGCACGCTCAGACACACACACCACTTCATCTCCTCTGGGGCAGAGTTTACACAGCAAGTTGACAGAAATCTTGTGAAGAGGCGACAGCAGTGCCCAGAGCTCTGGTCACAGCAAAACACGGCTACTGACCGGAGCCAGCTCAGACCCCTAGCCTCTGCAGTGTGTGCAGTGTGATTTATTCCTCTTAGAAGAGGAGAAATCCTCTCTTGGGCTGTGAGTGTGTGTGAGACCAGGTACAGCTGCAGCTCGCAAGTGAGCAAACCAGGTAGGAGTCACCTGGTGGTCCCTTTACAGGCCGGTGGCGCTGGGCTCGCTGCTTACTTCCTGAGCTACTTTGAGCAAGGCCGAGTGCTGCCTTATGCCTCGAGGGGCACACGACAGCTGGGGGCCACAACTGTGGCTTTGTTTTTCTGAAAAGATGGGAGTCACACTCCACCCTTTGAAAATTAAAAGACCTAAAAAAACCCCAAAAAGCAGAAGTCAAACCAGAAACTGCCACCTGCCCTCTCGCCCTACCAGGGCTCCTGGGCCAGGAGGACAGAATCTAGAAGTAAAGATGACAGCGGGCAATAGATACTGCCAGGAAACGAGATGGAGGCCAGTGGGGTGGCCTGGGCACCCACTTCATCCCATCCTGCCCGTGACAGCCACACACCCCATTCCCCGAAAACTGGGAGCACATTCCTCCAGCCAAGCTCAAACAATTCAGAGTCATCCCTGCCGGCAGGGGTGGGGGGGCGGAGAATCTCCCTGTCCTGTGGCTTCGATGTCCTCCATCTCTTACCATTGTTCAGCTCACTCCAGGAGTGGGGGTGCCTCGCTCTCCCACCCCGTCTTCTAAGCACAGTGGAAATTTTTATTGCCGGAAGGAAGCAGATCGGGGAGCCGCGCGGAATTAGGAGCCTTGTTATACCCCTTGGGTATTATTTTCCTGGGTAAATACTAGAGGAGTCAGGTGTGCGTTTAGAAGGGAAAATTCCAGCAGGTCACATGGCATCGGGCATTCATGCCCATGTCAGAGATCCAACTTTGGAGAAATCTGTGAGAACACAGCTCATACCTGGGGGACGTCTGAGCCCCTGTGGGAGGCTGCCCTCGGGGAGCAATACTCCAGGACAGCTCCCAGCCCCTCGCCTCAGCTCCTCCCCGGCACCCAGACCTGCCTCCTGCAGGGCCCACGGTTTGAGCAGGGAGAGGCAGGCTTATGGCACCAAAGGCAGCCTCTTACTAGGGGAATAACTACCCTCACAACTCCTTACTCTTATGTAGTTTTATTTCAAGTTCCTCCCTTAACGCTGGGGAAACTGAGGCAGGGAGGGGACGTCAATAAGAAGTACGGGCATATATCTCAGAGATATTGCCGGAGTTTAATCTTTTTACTGGCGGAGGCTGTTCAATTTGTAAACAAACGAAAAACACCTGCAACGTCTGTGGTGTGCGGTGAAACGAGGCATGCTTGTCGCCTGATGGACCAGGTGTGGACGTTTCGACCGGATCATTTTTGGTTGTGGGGGCCGCCCTGTGCATTGTGGGATGTTTAGCAGCATCTATCCACTAGGTGCCAAATAGCGACAACACTCACCCCCCCCTCCCCGGAGCTGTGACAACCAAAACCACTTTAGATATTGCCAAATATCCCCTGGCCGGTACAGTCAGCCCCCGGGGGGTTGAGAGCCACTGCTCTAAACAAGCTTCACTTTCCACTTCTCCCTCTGCCCTACCTCTAGAGAGTGACAGAAACATAACACAGATGCTGGGCTCATTATTTTACCAGCAAAAGTCACACACACACGCACAGGAGTCTTAAATCTGGCCATTTGGGAAACAGTAGCCAGTCCACGTGTAGGGTCGATCCCTCAAGCCTTTCCCTCCTCAGACACTCTCACCCTCCAGCCTGCTCCCTTAGTCTTTCACCCAGTTAGGCAGGGGCTAAGACCCCCTCTGCCCTGGGGTGGGAGATCTGTACCCTAGGAGACATCCCTCTCTAACCTAACCCAGCGCGACGCCCTGGAGAAAAAGAGGGGGCCAGGCTTTCCAAGGCCCTCGGTCCAGAACTCAAGACGCCTGAGTGCAGTCGCTGAGCTCCGGTGCAGCCCTGCAGAGCAAGCCCACTCTCCTACACCTGTTTCCACCTGAGCCGGGCTTCCCGCTGCTCACCCCGCAGAGAGGGGAGCGGATCTGAATTCCAGGGCCTCCTGGGACGAGGGCGGGGCTGTGCAGCGCTGCCCTGGGGCAGTCCCCTTTCTTCCTCCCAGAGCTTTAAACTTCTGCCCAATCATCGTGCCTTCGCATCTGGTGACCCCGTGGCCCAGAGAGCCCTTAGGCGTCTTGTCCGAGCTGAGCCCCAGAGGCCCGCGGACCGCGTCCCGAAGCCCCGTCCGAGTCCAAGCCCGACCTCTGGCCTGCGGCTTGGCCCACGTGGGGCCCGAGCTCTCCGCAGGGAGGGGGACGCCCTCGCCAGGCGCGCCCCGCGCCCCACGGCGGGCTTGTGCGCGCCC
>NW_006436283.1:4008431-4015174 GCF_000325575.1 Pteropus alecto | reverse complement strand
GCTGGCGCTTGGCAGCGGGGTCCCCGCCTAGGCAGAGCCCTGTTTTCAGCCCGAGCTGGCCTCCGCTCCTCATCTCACAAGGCGCGTAGTCGAGGTCTGAAGTGCCAGCCATCATCGCGTCACCCCCAGGAAGAGCCATTCCAGTAACGGCCACCTCCCACTCCCCTCTGTCCAGCGCCCTCATTCTGAGTCCAAAGTTTAGCCCTCACCCGTCCCTTGAAACACCGCTGGAGCGCCTCCCCTCCTCCAAGTCCCGCCGCTCCCGCCTCCGGGAAGCCTTCTCTGATCTCGGCCAGCGCCACTCTGTTCCATGACAGCGAACGCGCCCTCCCCCGCATCCTCCTGGGGGCGGAGGCCCCTTCCCAGGCGAAGGTCGGGTCTTGCTCAACTTCCCGCGCCCCGCCCGCCCCCGGATCCAAACCCAGAACAGGCACTGACCACGACGACAGCGTGCAGGGACAACCGCGCCGGGGGCCTGCGTGGGCGGCGGGGGGTCTCTGCAGAAGTCATAAGAATCGCTTTAGGGAAGACCCGTTAAAAACCCACGTTGCCTCTGGGCCGACAACACAGAACCATCCAGATGGGGCAGAACTTGGGCTCACAGGGGTGCTTGCAGCGGACGCAGAGGAAAGCGCCTAGATCATCTGGAGATTCCACGGCGCCTCCAGGGCAGGGTGGCCTCGGCACCTGCCCCTCTAAGCTGGCTCTTAATTTGCCCTCTCACGTGGTTGATGGTGGGGATGCATGAAACATGGCTGACTGTTAGCTCATAGGGCTATTATCAGAGGCCCCGAGTTCAGATCCCTTTGCCCCTGTGCGGCCTTGAACAAATCCCTGGCCCTCCCTGGCCTCGCCTGGAGCGGTAACAGGCCCCGCCTCATGTTAAGAGGCCCGGGAAAAGGCACGTGGCTCCCGCGCCTGACTGTTAGCTGCTGCCAACGCTGATCCCACGAGGACCCAGAGTCTCCTCAATGTTGAGCCAACCTCTACCCGCTCTGCGCCCAGCACAGCCTGGCTCCTGACCTTCCTCGACCTCAGCTTCTCCCCCAGCTCCTCCCCCAGCCTGGCTGCTCCTCTGGGGTCGCAGGGCGCTTCGCTCTTTCCACCCCGCCACCCCGGTGCCCCCTCCTGCGGGGTATCTCCGCATCTGCCCTGCGCCCAGAGCCAAAATTCATGAACCTTCCCGACCCAGAGGCAGCAACTGGACCTGCCCAACTCCATCAGGCTGAGTGGGTGCAGGCAGCGCAGGGACAGGGGTGCGGAGTGCCAGCTGACCCCTGCTGGTGCCTAGGCCACTCCATCCTTCTGCCCTCCTGGCCCCTTGGCCTGGGTCTGGCTGCCCAGGCGGACCCTTCTCCCTCCGGTCACAGAAGATCTGATCTAGCCTCTCCCTTCCGGCTGGACAAACACACTGTGGCAGGGCTGGGGAAGGCACACTGAATCCCAAGGTCCGGATACCCTTTTTCCCAGCCCCAGCCTGTCATGGCATCCTCTCCATCAGGGAGCCTTGGCCCACCCTGGAGCAGCAGAGTTGGAAGAACGCCTGGGGCCTAGGGGGAAGGAAGGGATCTGGGCCGGTGGGGACCAGAATCAGGGGGTGGTGTGGATCTCAGGGGCCCACCAAGACCCCGGCCTTTCACAGAGCTTCTGAGCCATGTCCCCAATACCTGTTTATCAGACTGGATGGTGGGGGGAGGTTCGGATACAGAAAGGGGGAAGGGGCTCCTGATGGAGGGGACTGTAGGAAAAAAGGGCCCCCTCCTCCTCCTCATCCCCCAGGCCTTGCGGAGGCACAAGCTTGGGGGTGGGCCAGAGCTGGATGTGGCTCCAGAGCCGGAGGGTCGCTCCTGAGTAGCAAATGCCGGAGCCATGTTGTGTGCCTCCACATCTCAGGTGCACGAGACTAGACAGAGCCGGCATGCGAAGTGCTGGCAGACTGCGGGGGAGATGGAAGTACACGAGGCCCTGTAACAGGAAGAGGAGCGGCCCGCCATTCCGGTTCCTCCTCTGGATCCAAGAGCCATGACATGCTCACTTAGTCCTTGAGAAGACTCCAGAAGTGGTACCATTATCGTCGTCTCCATTTTAAGGATGCGAGAACCGAGGGACACGTAAATGGAACAGCTGGGGTTTGATCCCAGTCACAGACTGACCTTAGACTCCAGCAAACGCTGCAGACACCTGAGCTGTACTGTCACCCCTGGAGCACCGAGGATTGCTGCAGGAGCCCCCAGGAGGGGACGGATTCATGCCGGCGGTGATGTCAGGAATTTGTCCCATAGAAACGGAGCACTGCCCAGCGACGGAGGGGCGGGGGTGCCTCTCACAGCCTTGGCTGCAATGACAGGCACCTGTCTGGCCGGAGGGGAAAAGGCGTTAAATAGACCAGGGGTATAATTTGCGGTGATATCACACAGCTGTTAAAAGCAGGGAGGCCACTCTCTCCGTGCTGCCGTGGCATACATCCAAGAGACGCTAAGTGAAAAAGCAAGGTGCGTGCTTCATATAATTCCACGTACCTGTGATGAAGGAGAACACACGCGCATCTGCCAGGAGGCCCGGAAGTGTATTTGTGGAGGAACCCCGCATGCTGGTGGGGAATCGGGGTGAAAAGGAGGGGCACAGACTTTTCTTTTTTAATTAAATTTATTGGGGTGACATTGGTTAACACAATTATATAGGTCCAAGTGTACGATTTAACAATAGATCATCTGTATATTGCACTGTGTTCACCACCCAAAGTCGAATCTCCTGTCACCATATATCTGATCCCCTTTACCCTTATCTATTCCCCCCCAGACTTGCTTTTCATTTAATACCATGCATGTATTACTTTTATAACTTACAGAAAAACAGTCTAAGCTTTTTTTAATGGGCCTAAAGGGGTAGGGGGAATCTTGACAGGTGGGGCTGAAGAGAGGCGTTTTGGGTGGGATGAAAGATCAAAGTAGCAAGGAAACCCTGGTCACTGCAGGGAGGCTTCCGGGCCCCCGGCTTGGCGACATTGCAGGATGTGTTGGGAGGGTGATAGGTGACAAGCCCAGGAAGGCAGGTGGGCGTGTGCCGGAGGCTGGCGGCGTCAGGACAAGGTGTTTATATTTTATCCTGTAAGCAACGGGGAGTTTTCGAGCTGGGAAATTGCACCTCATATGTTTTGCTTGTTTGAAAAGTGCTTCCTCAGACGCGATTGCGTGTTTGAATCTCGAGAGCGATCCCGCGAGGGAGGCGGGTGAGCTTTGCAGATGGGGAAACAGCTGGACCGAAGGCCACAGTTTTGAGACGGGAAGTCTCTGTCCTGGGCGAGCTCTGCTTTGCAGGAAGGCAGGAGAGGGGCCAACCCCAGACACTTCTCCGACACATCGATCCCGAGACCCCTTGTGACTCTCGGATCAAGAAGTTGAGACGTCGTGACCCTTAGAAGAAAAGGGCAAAGGACCTTGACGTCGAAAGTTAGCAAACTGCAAAAAGCTCTGATAGCAAAGCTTTGAAGGACGTCGCAGTGTTTGTCCAGGGAAGGGAAATATTAGGGGGGTTTTCGTTAGCTGATTAATAATTTTTAGAACGTGCAATGAAATTCCATCGAATGAAGGGATGCTGACATTCTTGTCGAGGTTCAGAGAGGTTTAGGGCTGCACCCTAAAACAGACGGCTGATGGAGCACAGAGCTGGTGCCGGAGCATAGAGCTGGGGCCAGACCTCAGGCACACTTTTTTTTTCGGTTTCAGAAGGGTCATGCTAGCTGTGATTAGGACAGACTGGTTTGGGAAAAGGTGGGGAGGCCAGTGAAGAAGCTCCTGTAAGGGTCCCAGTGAGAGGGAGGGGGAAGGGGGCCGGGGAGCAGAGAGGAAGCACAGATGAGAAAGGCTGTCTGTCCTCTCTCCAGAATGCGGCCGACACAAGCCCCAGTGTCCTCTCCGTTTACGCTCCAGTTTTGCCTCCCCTCACCCCACTCCAGGTGGCAAAGTCAGGAAAGAGTCTGCTTGGGTGGGGTAAAGTTGATAGGGTTTCCGGAGAAGCTAACCAACCTCTCTGAGGTTCCACAGCCTGTATTCACGATGCAGAGTCACCACCTAGTGGCCATAAGGGGTACTGCGCCACGGAACCCCACCTGGCATCAGGGAACCTTGGAGAACCCGCAGAGAACTCTAGCTCCCACTACCTGCTTTCTCACCAGAAAACCTGGCAGTCCTGCCTAAAGGTTACTGGCATAAAGCCTCGGACGCATGCTTAAGGAGGCTCGTGAGTGTGAGTGAGATGCCAAAGCCTATGTAACTCTATGTCACCCTGCCTGCCTTTCATGCCAGAAAGGGCCCCAGTGGCTGGGAGCTCATGTGCTGCAGGACACCAGGCACCCTGAGAACTGCCTGCCACCCAAGGGAAATGCGGGGCATCCAGAGTCCAGGGCCGATGTGGTCAGAACCCCGGGGCCCAGGGGTGCTTTTCAGCTGTCTCCTCCTGTGCCCTTCCCTCTCCTTCCCCCATGGCGGCCTTGAAATCTCTGCCTCCATCCGTCCCAGCAGCCTGCTCCTCACTCATGTGCTTTTCTCAGCTCTTTATCAGCCTCGCTCTGAGTCAGCCTAGTCTCGGCCAAAGGCTTGGTCATTCTGACTGACTGTTGGGAAGACTTTGAATATTATTCCAGAGCCCATGTCACCTCCTATTTCCCAGTGGCATTCATTCATCCTGCAGACCTCAGATCACCGCTTCATCTCACCTCCCCCCACCCTGGGACGGCTGTGTGTCCTGGGGGAGACGGCACTGGCTTCGGTGGCAAATACTCAAGTATACCCTATGTGCCACTAATTAGCCACGTGGCGTGTGACATTAGGCAATTTACCTCATTTTGAGGTGCCAAGGCCTCCCGAGGAAGACGCCCCACCCTAGAAGCCCCACCCAGAAGCCATAAATGAAAAGACCGACAGATTTGTCAACACAAAAGCTGCAAATGCCTGTGCGTTCCCGGACAAAGTTAAAAGCTAAGCAGATGGGAGTTAAAAGCTAAGCGAATTTCCAGTGAATGTAACTGATGGAGGATCAACATCCAGAAACTAAAAAAGAGGTCCTACAAATCAAATTACAAAATAATCTAAGAGGAAACGGGATAAAGGCTGAGAAAAGGTCATCAACAGAAGAATAAACGAAGTGGTCGGTGAATACAGAAGAAGGTGCCCGACCTCACTAATAGCGAAATGCAGATTAAAACTATGACAACGCTGGCGCCCAGATCTCAGTGTCTGAATAGAAGTCACCACTGAAGGAACCAGGGCTCCCTGGAGAAACGGCTTCAGGTCTGGGGCAGTGGCAGTGCGTGGAGAGCCTGGGACATCTCTTTGGTGGCAAAAAGCAAGAAAGCTTTTAAAGATTAGTTGGACCATGTCAAAAAGACACAGGAAACAGCTTGAAGGGACTCTCAATTAACAATCTGAGTATCGAAAAGAAAAATAATTATAGGTGATCAAAACATACTGGAATCATGAAGAGTCATTGTGTTTCTGAGAACCTCAAACAGGAGAAAGCCAGAGAAGCTCTGGGAACCCCCTTGAGTTATTATTAAACCAATATCTTACTTTGAAAACTGGTGAATAGATGGAATGATTCAAATAGCTATGCTGCCTTTCCAGGAGGAACTATATTTCAAAGTAACCAAATAGCCCTAATTTGGAGGAAGGAAATCTGTGCTTTACAGAAGAATGCCAGCTGTGTCAGTTATTTGTGGCTGCCTAACAAAGTACCCATAAACTTGACTACTTAAGACAACACAGTTGATTTACCATCTCACAGTTTCCGTGGGTCAAGAAACCAGGTGGGGCTCGGTGGGGTCTGTAATCGAGGTGTTGGCTGGACCCGTGGGCATCTCAAGGCCCTGCTGAGGGAGGATTCACTTTCAAGTTCATCGGCAGAGTCATTTCCTTGAAGACTGTTGTCCGGAGGCCGGTGCCTGCTTTGCGGGCGTGGGACCTGGGCAGTAGCACGGGGCCCCATGCTCAGAAGGACGCTGTGCCAGATTCACTGTTCTGCTGTCTGTTTCATACCTTTATCTTTGAACTTGGATGTCGTAAGCGAAGTCCAATGGGACAGCGGAGCGTCAGGTGCGAGGAGATCGCCGTCTACGTGTCTGCCAGCATTCCTCGGGGGCCTCGTTCTCACAGAGCATTCCAGATGCCCTGTGAGTGCAGAGTTCTGGAGAACCCACGCTGTGTGGGAGTTCAGCGAGTTAGTCTGAGTTAATCTGGTGCAGTTTCACTGTTCTGGTAAGAACGGTACACGATCCGTATGTACGTACAAGCTACGAAGTACCAGCTGTGCACGGTCGATGATGCCGCATATGAGTTAAGTGCTCTTATGGTAGCATTTGAAAACTGGCAATATACAGGTGAACAGTGAAATTCATGCTAATAATTTAACATTTTATTTTAAAGTCCACGACATTAATAAATGGCATTAAATGGCAAAGAAATAAAAAACACCGTGACAAGTCAAACGAGACCGAAGAAGAAAAAGAAAGATTTATATTTCGGTGCCTTTAAGGACATCCTTATCCTGCTTTTGAGACTCGGGGCCCCCATCTTCATGTGCATTGGTCCCCGGAAATGACGGGGCCGGTGCTGGCAGATGCCTCCCCCGTTGCCTTGCCACGTGAGCCTCTCCACAGAGCAGTTTGACACCGTGAGCTGGTCCGACGTAGGAGCAAGTGAAAGGCCTAGAAAAGGCCAGCGATTGGAAACCTGTCTTTGTAACTTTAC
>NW_006436283.1:4003211-4008392 GCF_000325575.1 Pteropus alecto | reverse complement strand
TGAGTTTTTCCTAAAACACACCCACACGCCGAAGTGCCAAGTAGTTCTAAAGAAGGTGGCAGGCCTCCACCCACTGAGTTGGAAAGATCTCTGCGGTAGGCGGAATGTTTGCGTCCCCCCAAAAGTCATATGTCGAAACCCAATTCCCAAGGCGATGGCATCTGGAGGCGGGGCCTTGGGGCGATTAGGTCATGAGGGTGGAGCCCTCAGGCGGGGAGTTAGTGTCCGGAAACGGGAGGCCCCAGAGAGCCCCCTTGACCCTGCCACTCTGTGGGCACACTACGAGAAGTCTGCATCTCGGGAGGAGACCATCACCAGAACCCAGCCGTGCAGGCACCCTGACCTTGGACGTCGAGCTGCCAGAACTGCGAGCTGTATAGACCTTTCAGCTGTCTGCAAGCCCCCCAGTCTACGGAAGTTTGTAGAAGCAGCAAGAACAGACTGAGACAGTCTCTAGCACATATTAACACATATTCGGAGCGAAGAAGCAAACTGCAGAACGATGCCTAACGTCCGATTCCATTTACCTAGGATGCGTGCGCACGCGCACCAGACTGTGTAGAAAAAGGACGAGAAAGACACACACCTGTGTGTTGGCGAGTTGCTCCTGGGGACAGGAGAGTGGGAGCTAGTGAACAACGCACTCGGTGATGCTGCTGAGAACGTGCTCAATGCCCTAATGCTTTCCATAAATGCACCAATTCAGTTGATCCTCCAGATAGCCCATGGTGTGGATGAGTCGCTGAGGCACAGGCAATTCGAGGCACCTGCTCGAGGCCTCGAAGCTGGCAATGGAGGCCACGTGCTCGGGCACTGGCCCATGCAGCCCTGGGAGACTGTCGTGTTTTACTTTATATTCACAGGTATTTCTGGAATCTCTTACAATGAGAATGTATCGCTGTAATACTTACATAATTTTTTTAAAAAAGTACAGGAAGAGAAAAACAACCCTTGGTCCGTGTTCTTCCTCTTCCCAAGTCCTGGTCCTTGCCTTCCCTCCCGCCCCCTCCACTGTGGCCTGGTCCCCTGATCTCTGCTGTACTTTGGGGACTGGGGTGGCTGGTCACTAGCCAGTTTTCAGCTCCCTGGAGCCCCTTGAAATAACTCCCAGGGGAGATTCTGGGGTCAGCAGCAGAAGGAACAATTCAAGAGCCAGTGGGTGCCCAGTGGTCGCCTGACCCCTCGTCCTGGGCTGTGGTCACTGAGGTCTAGCAGAGAGGGTGAGAGGCTTGCTCACCGTTGCACAGTAAGTCAGGGGGCATCTGGAACCAGTCCGGGTCTCCCGATGCCCGTCCCAAGTTGCGCTGCCCACAGGCCCACCCTCTGTCCCTGGGAGCTTTCTATCTCAGGGCTCCCTGAGGCCTGTCCTTGCTCCCGAATGGGAGGCCTCAGTCCTCTACTCCCATGGGAGTAGAGGCAGAGGCTGCTCCCACTGCTCCTCCCGAGGGGTGAACACCTGTCCCCGCTCACGTCAGCCTAGACCTCAGTTCAGGAATAAAAGCCGAGGACGTTAAGTCTGTGATCACCGGCTCCCTCGTGCTCTGAGGCCTTCCCACCTCATCCCTCAGCCCCAGGCCCCTTGTCGACCTCATCAACCCCACGCCCCAACAGCTGCTTCTTTTCTAGGACCTTCTAGATCCCAGAGGGCCATCTAGGACCTGAAGGCCGTTGGAAGTTCTGAGCTGGGGCCGCCATGTTTGGAGAAGGCTTTGCTCAGCTGCTGGGCAGACACAGACTGCACGAGGTGACCGTGCCCTCACAGGGCGGAAGGGACAAGCTCTCTGGGGTCTCTTTTATCAGGGCACTGATCTCATTTGTGAGGACTCCACCCTCATGACCTAAGCACCTCTCAAAGGCCCTGCCCCCAAATACCATCCCATGGGTGAGCTAGGCGTCTACCTGTGAATTTTGGGCAGGGACACAAGCTTTCAGTTGTACGTAGCAGCAGGACCCTTCCTTGGAGCCAGCGGAGGGAGCACGGCCTGCCCACACCTTGATTTCCGACGTCTGGCCTAGAACAGGGAGAGGATCAGAGTCTGTTGTCTGAAGTCCCCTGTGTGTGGTAATTTGTTATGACACCATGGCGGCCACCTTCTCTAACTCAGGTTAGCATCCCTACCCAACGTCCTGCCTTTGGTCGCTGCTCTGTTCTTGGGCGGCCAGCTGGCCTCTTCCCCCACTGCTTCCCAGGGCGGGGGCTCAGGGCTTCCAGCTTGGCCCCTCTGGGAGCCCTCCTCCCTCCGTCCCCCTATCCCTCCTCCCTCCGTCCCTCTATCCCTCCTCCCTCTATCCCTCTATCGCTGCTCTGTTCTTGGGCGGCCAGCTGGCCTCTTCCCCCACTGCTTCCCAGGGCGGGGGCTCAGGGCTTCCAGCTTGGCCCCTCTGGGAGCCCTCCTCCCTCCGTCCCCCTATCCCTCCTCCCTCCGTCCCTCTATCCCTCCTCCCTCCGTCCCTCTATCCCTCCTCCCTCCGTCCCTCTATCCCTCCTCCCTCCGTCCCTCTATCCCTCCTCCCTCCGTCCACTTACTTCTGGTCTTTCGCCTCCTCCCAGCTCGGTTGGCTTCCTCCCTTCTCTCCTGAGTCCATTCGGCGAATGTCCCCTGACCAGGCGGCTACAGACACTCAGGAACAGAGGGCCAAGGAAAATGGAAGCTGTCTTCATTTAAAATGTTGATTTTTTTTTCTTTTTAAATCATGGCTTTTGTGGGCATTAATTTTGATTTTTAAAAAGGTTGCATTAGAATATTATTTCTCTTGCTTCTTGGGGTTTTTGGTGTGCCCTTAAATTTTGCCCCTGAGGTGACTGCCTCATTCACCTCTCCCTGGTCCCTGCTCTGGCTGGTGAGGTTCATGGCCTCGTAGGGGGATGTGATCATGAGGGTGGGAAGTGCAATGTCGGGTCGTGGCAGAGCCACAGGAAACATAAACCGGGGGGAAGGGAGGGACAGGGGCCGCTACGTTGGACAGGTGGTCAGGGAAGGCTTCTCTGAGGAGGTGATGTTTGAGGGAGACCTGAGTGACGGGACAGAGCCACGAGATGATGCAGGGGAAGGGCATTCCTCCTGGGACGGAAAACAGCTAATGCAGGAACGTGAAGCTGCGTTGAGGAGCCAGCCGCACGGGGGCCAGAGGGGCCGCAGAGACAGGCCCTGTGCCAACCTCTGCCGGCCAGTGGGCCAGGTTGGGACTCTGCATTCCGTCTGAGAGTGACTGTGGGAGACCGTGGGAGGGCTTTCGCAGGGCGGGGAGGGCGCCGACACCATGATTCGCTCATAAAAGCCTCCTCTGCTGCGGGTGGAGAGAACACAGGAGTCGGAGTGGAAACCGCAGGCTGCGGAGGAGGCTTTGCAGTTCCCCGGGGAGAGACGGTGGCCTCCTCTCCTGGGTCCTTTCAAACCCCGGGCAGCCAGCAATCCCCGCGAATGTGTCAGGCACACAGGTGGCGCCACGGGGTCCCCGTGTGACCCCGACATAAACCGGGGACTTGTGCAAACTCCAGGCGAAGGAATCTCGCTGGAACCAACACGTACCGCACGATGCCCCCTTCACGTGAGCTGTAATCGTGGGTGCCGATGTAACGTATGCATTAGCACCGCGACCTCCTCTGCTTGGGGGG
This sequence comes from Pteropus alecto, assembly GCF_000325575.1. Taxonomy (NCBI): domain Eukaryota; kingdom Metazoa; phylum Chordata; class Mammalia; order Chiroptera; family Pteropodidae; genus Pteropus; species Pteropus alecto. Next base: position 4,004,776 of record NW_006436283.1, on the reverse strand, counting down.
TGTCGCAGGGGGTCCTTATCCCGTCCGTGTTTGCCTTTTTTCCTCCAAATTCTCCGCAACGATCATATATTGCTTTCTCAATCGTACGAAACCCCTGTGCTATTTTTAAAACTATATACAAAAATGTAAAGCCTTATAAGATTTCAAAAAACGTCTGGAAGATTGGGCGAGGGTGATGGATGGCCGGTGACTTCTCTCCTAAATTTTCTGAAATGCAGTTAGATTTTTTTTTGTTTCTGCATCACAAAATTGTTGCTTTTAACCATCGACGATATCCCGTGTCCTGTCTTTTGGACTTAGACAGGGTCAAGTTGGGCTGACTTCCCCACCTGCCCTGGGAGGCCCCTCCCCTCCCTCCACCCTCTGCCCTCTCCCCAAACGCCACGGCCAGCCCAGCTGCAGAGGGGGAGGCAGCAGGATGGACAGACGGTTCCTCAGGCCCCTGTGTGACTGACGGGCTCTGGGCAGTGAGTGTGTCTCCCCTTCCATGTGGTCCACCCTGTGACCCACCCGTCCCTCAGGAACCAGCTGCTCCCGGACCCCTGAGGGAGAAACAGAGAAAGATTCTCTAATTCTACTGGGCTCCCCTGATCTTTCCTCCTAGGCCTGACTTTTTCAGACTCCTGTGTTTGTCTGTGTTGCCCGATTTTAAGGAGAGCCCTGCTCAGCTGGTTTAGCCAGAAACTCCCACTGGCTCCTCGTCCTTCACTGTCCTGCGCTGCCCACCCCGCCCCGCATGATGTCTGACCCACCACTGACCTGCCTTCAGCAAGGGTCCTGTTAGGTCGGCATAGGCAGAAGCCCCCTCACCCTGACGTCTGCCCTGAGTGATCGTGGCGCCCTCTGCCCGCCGCCCGCCCCGCCGGCTCCTCGGTGGCAAATCCCCGTGGCCCACGCCGCGTTCTCCTTTGCGTTCTGCGTGGAGGCGTCTTTTCCCCTGTTGCAATAGCCCTCGATGAAATCGGTTTCTATGCTTGAACTGCTGTCCAGCTCTGGTTTGTCTTTGAGAGGAGTCAGTGTGGGCGGACACTGGCTGCTCTCACCTCAAGTTCACGGTCTCGGTGACCGCGGGCCGCCCCCCCTCCGTCCGTCTCGGTGACCGCGGGCCGTCCCCCCTCCGTCCTACGCCTTGCCTTTTCCCTACCTCATTCCTCCTCTTCTCATTCTCCCTCTCACCTCAGACCCCACGGCTCCCCGCGCCGACGGCTCCTCAGGTCATAAATGACCTTGACTCACCCTACACTTCACGGAGAAGCCAGTCGCCCTCATCTTCCCTCTTCCTGTCCCCCCCAACCTGCCCCCATAGCTCCCCAGGCAAGTCCCCTAAGACCTCCTGGAAATGCTTCCCCAGGCAGCTTCCAGTTTTTGTCCTACCGCCTGACCCCCTGACCCCTTGCTGGCTCCTCCCTTTACCCCTGACCTCAGGGTCAAGTGCTCCAGGGACACGGCCTGGCCCCTCTCCTCTTCCCACACTCTCTGCCCAGTGATCTCATCTCAGATTTAAGTCCCAGCTCCGACAGCATCGTCCCGCGTTTCACGTGGACAAAGCGGAACTGTCGATTGTC